>NC_090379.1:31838114-32463114 GCF_036365525.1 Heterodontus francisci
TTGTATGCAATTTCCTCTTAATGCTTAGATTTATGTTATTTACTTGCACATTGCAACTTTTATTAGGCATAGTGCCAAATCTATTGAATTATAAAACTTCTTATAATGAACCTTGGCTCAGTGGTAGCATTCTTGCCTCTGAATCAGAAGATTGTGGGTTCCAGTCCCACTCCAGAGACATAAGCGCATCATCTGGGCTGATACCTCAGTCCAGTACTGAGGGAAATTCCATCTTTCAAATAAGATGCTTAAAACAAAGACCTGCCTACCCTCTCAGGTGGACGTAAAAGATCCCGCAGCATGATTCAAAGAAGAGCATAGGTACTGCTTCCTAGTTTTCCAGGCAATATACATCTCTGAACTAACATCACTGAAGCAGATTGGTTGGTCATTAACTCATTGCAGTTTGTGGTACCTTGCTGTGCAAAAATTGGCTGCCACGTTTCCTACTTTACAACAGTGACTACACTTCAAAAGACCTTCATTGGCTGCAATGTGCTTTGAAACGTCCCAAGGTCATGAAAGATGTTATATAAATGCAAGTTCTTTCTTTTTATGCTCTTATTGTCGAATGGTACATTGGAAAAAGAAGATATGTGGTTTGGTTTCTATTACTCTGGGATTTCTATTCCCAGTTTTGGGGGAACAGTTCATTGAGAGACTGTAAGTTATTTTACTACATTTACTTTCAAAAGAATACTTACGTTCAATGAGTTTACTGCATATTTCCTGTCTTTGCTCCTGTTTACGGTTGTACCGAACAAATACACAGAGGGTTCTGGCTGAGGCTCTTTGGACTGGGAGGACATTCTAGATAATAATAATCCCAACCTGAATTTTAGTGTTATCAGAATTAGCATTTCCTTCAAAAATGGTCATGTAACAATCTATTAACATCAAAGATGCTGCACACAAATATGGTAAATTTAACTTGAAATTATGTTTGCTACTGAGGAAGTGAAGAGTTCTTCATGAGTTAAAGAACATAAGCAAAGCATGCAACACGGGACTTGAACAGAATATCTCAATTAACACTTACGTAAGTTTGAAATTAAAAGTTAACAGACAAGTCACTTACTAATGATCTATTATTTAAGCCAATAAACTTATCAGAACACCTGGACATTATTATCGAATATCTGAGATCACAGTGATTCAGTTGTGAGCCAATGATATTTTCTTATGGTGGCCTGACATTTTTAGATATAAATAAAGCAAGTTAAAAATTATAAATAAATATGGCAGACATAAATGGAAGACGACAACAGAAATACATGCTGCTTTCACACTCCAAGTCAGAGAAATAACTGTTCTGAACAGAGCTGAGATGTACACAACAGAAAAATGTGAATATAATTTGATATTTGATTCTAAACTAGATATTTGAAATATATATTGGAGATCTAAATGACATTTGCATGCAAGAAAAATGAATCCATTTGTTAAAATATGGTTACAAATAGGAAGTGATTCCTTAAATTCTATAGTGGATTGGATCTGTATAAACACACAGAACAAAACAGGATAAAGGTGTAAAATGAATACATAACACCTCAGAGATACTACCTTTTAAAGTCAAAATACAGATTTAATTGTCAGAATGGGATAGAAGAATTATCTATTAGTTTCTTATGAATCAAGTTGAAGGCTGTAAGAAAATTTGTAGTGTGCACAAGTTACTACTATGTGTTTTAACTGGATAAGTTTTACACTTGTGTTTGCATTTGCTGTTTTTAAAAAGATAAAAATCATAAATTGTACATTTCTTAGGAATTATCCTTAATATGGAGTTACAAAATAAACTCAAGCAAATTGAAAAAATAATCCTCTTCAACTGGGAGCATTAGTATCTCGAGTGTCACAACTTTCACATTGTTTCAAAATGATGAGAAATTGCACTAGAGATGAATCTTACATTTGTCGTCATTATTCTAAACATTATGGGCAAAAACTTGTAGTATATCTGATCGCTTGATATGACTTGTGGCAGACAAGAAAACGTCAACAACAGCTTCTCATGTATTCTCCATTTTAAAGAGGTGGCAGCTCTCTGTTCAGCCACTGAGAGAGCTGGAATCAGATCAGGAACATGTACCTGGCAACAGAATTTCCAATTAAAATAAGGTCTTGTAAACTGCAATTATCCTTCCACATCTATATGCACACTAATACTTTACAACGCCAAACTTATTAAGAGTGCACAATTAAAATTTCAGCAATTTGATGTCCATACCTTGTCGAACAATAAAATTATTTTGCACAGGACAATGCAGTATTTAATACAAAAGTAACATTTCCATCAATAATTAACATTACTTCTGGAGGCCTGCCTCAAGAATACAATAATTTCAGTCTAGTGCTTAGTTTATACAGTGTCTTGCTAGAATTGTAGTGGTTTTTGGGATCGTATTGGCATTTGTTTCTAGTCAGGGATATTTTTTCACATTGGAGGGAAGCAATTTGCTTTTGATGCAGCAGTGGCTTAACTGAATGACGGTTATTCACTATGATGTCAATAATTGAGTAAGATTTAGGAGGCATACCTAGCTATTAGGGTTAAGTGATGAATCCATTTTTGTCAGAATTTTTTTGTTCAGTAAGTATAAACAGATCATGAAAATGTTACAAAAATTTAATATTTTCAGTATTGCCACGCTCTCTGCTCATCTACAGTAAATAGCAGCAGGGGACAAGTACGAAATTCATCATGTAATCATAAGTTTTCTGTATTACAGACCTTCTCAGACCTTATGTGCAGAAAGGACTGAATTAAATTAATTAAATTGATCAATGAAACTGAAATCGAGATGCAAGAACAAATTTAAATCAATCATTTTCCTGATTACTGTTTAGCATTAAAATACCGACTTACGATCTAGTAAATAAAATACTAGATACATGTCAGACAGGCATTCTGACATTATACTGGTAATATTACTAGACTAGTAATCCAGAGGCCTGTACTAATGCTCTGGCGATATGAGTTCAAATCCCACCAATGCAGATGTGGGAATTTAAAAACAATTAACAAATCTGGAATAAAATGTTAGTCTCATTAATAATGATCATGAAACTACTGGATTGTCACAAAAGCCCATTTGGTTCACTAATGTCCTTCAGGGGACGAAATCTGGCATCCTTACTGGGTCTGGCCTACATGTGACTCCAGACCCAGACCCACAGACTCTTAACTGCTCTCTGAAATGGCACTCAGTTGGATCAAACTGCTGCAGAAAAATCAAATAATAATAAAACCGGACAGACAACCCGGCATTGAACTAGGCATTGGAAACGATAAAGGCACACCCTGCCCAGTCGACCCTTCAAAGTCCTCCTCAATAACATCTGGGGACTTGTGTCAAAATTGGGAGAGCAGTCCCACAAACTAGTCAAGCAACAGCTGGACATAGTCATACTCACCGAATCATACCTTACAGCTAATGTCCCAAACTCCTCCATCGTCATCCCTGGATAAATCCTGTCTCACTAGAGGTGGTGGCACAGTGGTATACAGGCAAGATGGAATGGCCTGGGAGTCCTCAATTTTGTCTCCTGACCCCATGACGTCACATGTCATCAAGTCAAAAACAGGCAAGGAAACCACCTGCTGATTACCACCTACTGCCCTCCCTCAGCTGATGAATCAGTATTCCTCCATATCAAACATCACTTGCAAGAAGCAATGAGGGTAGCAAGGGCACAATGTACTCTGGGTGGGGAGACTGAGCTGGCTGAGTCCTGAAAGACATAGCTTCCAGACTGGCCCTGTGGCAGGTGGAAAGAGAACCAACAAGAAAAACTTATACGACCTTGTTCTCACCAGTCACAGATGCACCTCTCCATAACAGCATTGGTAGGACTGATCACTGTACAGTTCTTGTGGAGATCAAGTTCCGTCTTCACATAGAGAACACTCACCATCATGTTGTGTGGCACTACTTTAGGGGCTGAGGTGGCGTACTGATATTGTCACTGGATCAGAGACCCAGGGCATTGCTCTGGGGACATGGGTTCGAATCCCATCATGGCAGAAGGTGAAATTTGAACTCAATTAATAAATCTGGAATTAAAAGCTAGTCTAATGGTGACCATGAAACCATTGCCGTAAAACCCCATCTGGTTCACTAATGTCCTTTAGGGAAGGAAATCTGCTGTCCTTACCTGGTCTGGCCTTTATGTGACTCCAGACCCACGGCAATGTAGTTTTCTCTTAAATGCCCTCTGAAATGGCCTAGCAAGCCACTCAATTGTATCTAACCGCTACGAAGTCAATAAAAAGGAATGAAACCAGACGGGCCAACCGACATCGACCTAGGCACCGGAAACAACACCACCAAACCCACCCGTCAACCCTGCAAAGTCCAACTTACTAACATCTGGGGCCTTGTGCCAAAGAGAGCTGTCCCACAGACCAGTCAAGCAGCAGCTTGACATAAATCATACCTTACAATGTCCCTGACACCACCATCACCATCGCTGACAGGTGGCAGCACTGTGGTATACAGTTGGGAGGGAGTTGCCCTGGGAGTCCTCAACATCAACTCCGGATCCCATGAGGTCTCATGGCATCAGGTCAAATATGGGCAAGGAAACCTCCTGCTGATTACCACCGACTGCACCAGCCCCACTGCCACCCCGCCCCACCCACACCCTCAGCTGATGAATCAGTACTCCTCCATGTTGAAAACCACTTAGACGAAGCACTGAGGGTGGCAAGGGCACTGAATGTTCCCTGGGTGGGGGACTTCAATGTCCATCACCAAGAGTGGCTCAGTAGCACCACTACTGACCGAGCTGGCTGAGTGTTAAAGGACATAGCTGTCGGACTGGGCTTGCAGCAGGTGTTAAGGGAACCAAGAGGGAAGAACATACTTGACCTCGTCCTCATCAATCGTCCTGCCGCAGATGCATCTGTTCATGACAGCATTGGTAGGAGTGACCACTGCATAGTCCTTGTGGAGACGAAGTCCCATCTTCACATCATGTTGTGTGGCACTACCACTGTGCTAAATGGAATAGATTTCAAACAGATCTAGCAGTGCGAAACTGGGCATTCATGAGGCACTGTGGGCCATTAGCAGCAGAATCGTACTCAACAACAATCTGTAACCTCATGGCCCGGCATATCCCCCACTCTACCATTACCATCAAGCCACAGGATCAACCCTGGTTCAATGAAGAGTGCAGGAAGGCATGCCAGGAGCAGCACCAGACATACCTCAAAATGAGGTGTCAACCTGACCTCATTACAGCCTTGGTTCAAACATGGACAAAAGAGCGAATTTTGGAGGTGTGATGAGAGTGACTGCTCTTGACATCAAGGCAGTATTTGACCAAGTGTGACATCAAAGAGCCCTAGCAAAATGAAAGTCAATGGGAATCGGGGGAAACCTCTCCACTGGTTGGTTGAAGTCCTACCTAGCACAAAGGAAGATGGTTTTGGTCATTGGAGGCCAATCACCACCACCTTCTCAAGGGAAATTAAGGATGGACAATAAATGCTGGCCTCGCCGGCACGTTTACATCCCAAGAATTAATAAAAAAAATTATTGCATTCGTAACTTTCAGCGATCCGTGTAAATCACCTGAAAAGGATCATTAAGATGAGTAATCGGATGACTGCTTGTCAAAATTATTGTTGGAATTTTTCAGTCATCACAGCAGAAAGATTTCAATTACTGTACTTCTAAAGAATCAGAATATATGATAGTTTACCTTATTCTCTGCTCCTACATGGTCTCCTCCCGTAATGACAAATCTTAGAATTTCTGGAAGGTGATCTAGCAGTGCATCCAATACCTAGATATGGCAAAACAACGAATCAAGCTTTTATACGGCATAACTACATCAGAAAGTGCACAAGAATAAATTATGGCAGACTTATAAAAGGCATTATTCTATAATTACAGTAATCAGTGGTGACAGACAAAAAAAGCAGACTGCTCACTGTTAAGAGTAGCGGTCACCATTGTTTAAAAGATTACACTGCACATACAATAATTAGGTGAAGTATTTAATATGGACAGCGATTCATTTAATAACAACCTTCGACTAGAGCCACCATATCTTTCCTTACAAAGTCTAAGATCCATTATGAACCAATTTGCCCTCTTTGGGTGAAAAGTACTTCGACATAAGTTTCCATGAAGAGAGCAAGGGCTGAATTTTAACTTACCTGACCCATCAACAGCAGGCTATTGGTGGGGGAATGGGCAATACAGTGCAAGGAACCCGGAAGTCAGGGTTCCCCATATGCATTCCCATGGTGAGGTAGGGTGGTGGAGTTTGGAAGTCTTGGTGCGAGTTGGGCAGGTCCATTTAGTGAGGGGGCGATGCATGGGTCGGAGGGAAATCGGAAGGATCAAGGGGAAATTGTGGAGGGTTGCCCAGGCAAGCATGCTCCTCACCTGGGCTTAGTTTCCAGCCTTCCCGAGGTTTGAGAAACCCGAGCACCCAGATTTAAGTTCAAAATGGTGAATAAAAATGAGGCACACAGTCTCATTGTATTATTTAATGTGCCAACCAGCCTCCTGGGAGCAGGTAGGTTGCCCACCCCCATTCCAATAAAACTGGAGATGGGAGGGTTGGAAGGTGTTTGGGGTCAGAATTAATATATTTTTTTTTAAAACGCTAATCTCCCACTCGACCCAAACCCACCATGTTTTGGGGTTAGAATTCTCCCAACCCCTCCCAGACTCATTTTATTATGACTTATAGCATAAAGGGAGGAATTGAACTTCCAGAATTAAACATTTATAACAAATAGAATATCTGTTGATTGATCCAATAGTAATAAATCCGAGGATTTAAATAAGGGATGAAAATTATCTGAAAATATTCACCTATATAACTCAATTCCAATGGGCTAACTCAGAGAAGGAAGGCAGGATAGGATACAGGCAGCAGAGTTTCAAATGAGTTGAAGTATATGAGGATGGAAAACTAGCCAGAAGACAATTTGACTATTTGGATCTGCAGGTACCAAAGCCATGCATGAGGGTTTCAGCAGCAGATGGACGGAAAGAGAGGCAAAGGCAAGCGACATTCGAGGTGGAAGTAGATGTCCTTTGTAATTGAGAGGATATGGGATCAGAGCGGCAAATAGGATACCAAGATTGAAAATAGTGGGGTGAGAGGTTGATTTGGGTATTGTTAGCATGGATCAGTGGAAGCTGATCCTATGTCTGTAGATGAGGTCGCCAAGGGGCAGTACTTAGAATAAGAATAGGGGTACAGGATAAATGGAGATGGAGGTGACAGTAGAGGTGGGAAGAGAACCATTGCTGGAGATGCTATAGCTGTGATCGTGCAAGACTGTCAAAGGCTGCAGAGGGGTTGTGGAGAATGAGGAGGAATAATGTACCATAGTATCTTTCTTTACTAGTTATACTTCATGTGCTATACAGCAGAGTCTCACAAGGAGGAGGAAGAACTCATCCATCTAGGATTTAGGACACAGATTAGCACAGCCCTAATAAAAGGTAAACCTTTCAGTTAATTGGTGAAAGTATGCAGATTTATGTAAATAGCTGCACTTAATATCTTGGAGTGATGCTCACCAGAGATTGGTTTGGGTATAACAATTGGATGCTTCTGGCCAAGCATCCCATGTTCCTTCAGAATCTCATTTTGCAGAATAGCAAGAAAGCAAAAAATGACTGACTTGTTATTGTCTTTGCACAACAGTGTGCCCAAGAGTTTGGTCTTATGTGACTGAAAAACCTTGGGATAATAATCCAGTTGACATAGTAACAGAGCATTTGTCTGGCATCTCATTGTAGCATAATGTTTCTCCTGGGATATGTGTGAGTAAGATCGGACAGCAGCACAATTCCTTGAACAAAACAGAACTTAAGTAACCATGTACACTGTCAGATAAACTGATATAGATTTATACTATGGTATGCAGTTCACTGCATTGACTAGGATCACAAAGAGTGCGGTCTTCTAGCAGGTTAACTGACAGTATTACAACAATAGACAGTTCCTCATTAACGACACTCTTGGTGGAGGTCTGCATCCTCAACCCTTTCCTCAGAGGGCAGAGAGAGTTCAAATAAAGCAAAAATGTAAATACAGCTTTCATGACAACTGCAGGATTAGTAATTAGTAGAGGGCTATTCAAGACCAGTCATGTCTAGGTCGCCCCCAACTGCCTCGCCCCTGCCCCCCACCAGTTCTCTGAACCGCTCAGTATACTCTGCAACACCTGTATTTATACAGTGCCTTTAACATAACAAAACATCCCAAGGTGCATTATTAAGCAAAATTTTACAATGAACTACATAAGGAGACATTAGGGCAGGTGACCAAACATTGGTCCAAGAGGTTAGTGTTAAGGAGCGTCTTAAAGGAGGAAAGAGAGGTGGAGGGGTTTCGGGAGGGAATTCCAGAGTTTAGGTCCTTGGCAACTGAAGGCACAGCTGCCAGTAGCGGAGTGATTAAAATCAGGAAGCCTAAGAGGCCAGAATTAGAGGAGTGCAGATATCTTGGAGGGGCGTGGAGCCGGAGTATATTACAGAAATAGGGAGGGGCGAGGCCACGGAAGAATTTGAAAACAAGGATGAGATTTTAAAAATCAAGATGTTGCTTAACTCGGAGCCAGTGTAGTCCAGCAAACACAGGGGTAATGGGTGAACGTGACTTTGCATGAGTAAGGACATGGGCAGCAGAGTTTTGGATAAGCTCAAGTTTATGGGGAGCAGAATGTGGAGGCTGGCCAGTGGGTGCATTGGAATAGTCAAGTATCAAGGTAACAAAGGCATGCATAAGGGTTTCAGCAGCAGATGAGCTGAAACAGTGCCAGAGGGAGATGATGTTAGTGAGGTGGAAGTAGGTGGTATTTGTGGTGGCGCGGAAGCTCCTTTTGAGGTCAAATATGACAATGTTGCAAACAGTCTTGTTCAGCCTCAGACAGTTGTCAGGGAGAGGGATGGAGTCGGTGGCTAGAGAACAGAGTTCGTATCGGGGACCAAAGACAATGGCTTCAGCCTTCCCAGTATTTAATTGGAAGAAATTCCTGCTCATCTGGTACTGGATGTTGAAAAAGCCATCTGATAATTTAGAGACAGGCATAATTTTTTTCATGATACTGGAGAAATTTGTGTGTGCTGAATATTGCTTATTAATAGCTTTTTATTTACTAATAGCTACTTACCTTATCTGAACAGGGGTGTCTCTAAATTGTTTAAATAAATGGTGTTGCATTTGTCAATGTTAAACAGTAGGAAAACAAAGTGATTTTCCAAAGGAATTAAGTCTTCAGTAGCTGGTACCCTTGAGGAAGATATGTAACTTGAACCTAATATAGAGCCCTTAAGAGATTTTTCTAACCTGCACCACCACTTGACTTCTCTGCCAATGTCATTATTGATTAAAAAATATTTAGCATATTTAATTGTTCTTTCCTAAAATCCTTGATAATTGATCAGTACATATGCAGAGAGTCGAAGGGTATTGCTTTCTAAAATGTATGCAATTTGAAGACAGGAAAAAATTGAAGAAAATTCATTCAAAAACTTTTGAGAAACTTCACAAAATATTGAAAAGCAAAAAGGCGGCAACATAGGTTTTTAACATTGTTTGCTTCTCTCAGAACAGCAGGATAACTGGTGTGATTAATTTGATGTTGCCAGCAGATTATTCAAAGTTGATTTATCAATGGGAGGTCTTATGGATTCTATAAAGGAAGAGTGTCAAGCTAATTCCAATTCTCTCAGTTAAATATTTTACCTTACTAGAGTCTTAGGGTCATAATTAAACTAATAACATGACTGTATCACTACCTTAACTTAAAAAAAATCGACAAGGTTATTTGGAACATTACTGGTCCAAGAATATATACCAATTTAATTGAAGTTACAAGAATGCAATGTTCTTGACCAACCTTTGATTATTTATACTAAATGGTATTTGGATAAGTGTGGAGTGAGCTTACAATAGAAAAAAAAAGATACCAATCTCAATGTAATTAATAATTCAGATTTTTAAAAATTTCATATACAAAAAAGTTGCCTTTCAAAAACTAATCATCAATATCTTACCACAAGGATGGTCTACCATGAAGTAGTTACTGTGACTTGAAATGTACCATGGTTCTCTTTCAAAAGCCTTACTTTATCTAAGAAGCAACTTGGAAGTTTAGATAGTATTGGATCAGTTGATCTTGAAATTCGAATAGTGTGGAGATAATTATTTCTGGGGGTGGGGGTACTCTAGAAATATGTGTATGAAAAGTTTGGAACCCAAACAAAATTCGCTACTATGAAGATTTGTAGGATCACAGCATGGTGACAATTTGAGTGTATCTGATGTGAATGTCCAGAATTTTACATTTTAAATTTTTTGAACATTTTGAAGGATTTTATTTGCTTGAGATTTAGTTTGAAATCAAGACCCAGGCTAAAATGTAGATACAGCTATTCTGCATAATAATGCACATCACTTTCAAAAGCAAAAGTAAAAAAGCAATGATTGAGATTTTCTTCTGAACTGAACCCCTCGAGCTTTATTAATTTGACGCTTTGCATAGTAATCAGCCAGATGCACATTTCGGACCATACTACAGTCTTCTGCATTACAGACCATAGACAGAAAAATAGACTTATTAAAAGGTATGATAATTTCCTGTGTAATTGTGTGTGACTTCAGATGGGGAAGTTTAGCAATGCAGCAAATCAAGCTTTTCAATATCACTTTTAACATTTATACAGTCATGTTGAAGTATCATCCTAACTCTTGTAAAGATTCAATGTCCAATATCACTCCAGTCAAGACCTTTTTTGTTTTTGTATGTTATATACCATAGCAAGAATGAACACCCAGAGGCAACAGGATAGATTTCTTATAGTTTTACTCAGGTGATTACTATGAGCATAGAAAGACCGAGAGAAATTGTAATGGGATGGAAATGGACAAGTCATAAATTTTTCCATAGCCTAGCTGGTTCAACAGGTTTAGCAAGCTAAGGTTAACTTTGCTCTTCCATATCTATTATACAAGGTGATAACACTCTCTGGAAATAAGTTCCACAGCAGGAGAGGCTTGTTGCGACATTTCACTGCTGTAATTCCATAAAATAAAATTATGTTAATGCAGAATGTTAATGCACAGAATCCCTCATGTTCCTAGTATAATAATGTCTCAAGTGCTAATAACTCTTGTGCTGCGATTTTGCCCATGATTTGTATCGGGAGCCCAGCACCAAGTAGGTCAGCCTCATCCAGTCTAGTATTCTGTATCACTTTGGATTGTGCGAGAAGGGGGTTTTCCCTGGAGGCTAGTAAATACAGCTAAAAATGTTGTCAACAATGACCGTGCTGTCAGTGACAAATACAATAAGCTCCTTTGAGAATTCCCACTTTAAGAAAACTATATTTCCATGGTTGTTTCAGTGTGGTTATCCAAAGAGCTCCTAGAATAAAATCTCCCAAAATAATTGTTATTCCTGCTCATCTAACTTGACAGCAGATTTCCTCTTCTATTTCTTCCTGCAATTTGAAGGTTTTCAATACAACTCTAGTAACATGACAAGCCTGTTTTTTTTTTAAATTGAGCTCCAATCATATCTATCTGCACCTCTTATCAACATCAACCCCCCCTACAGCATCTATTCCCTCTTTTACCAATATTCCACTCTGTCTCTTTTCTGTCCTTTCTATATATATCATATTGCAACATGTTTAATTTCTGTTCTTGGCCCCTTCCAGCCAGGTTTCTATCAATGCTGTTCGATCTTCCTGTAAAATTGCTGTTTCCAGCTTACCTAATTTGTTTTCCCAACCCTGTGCATTGCAATGCACACATTTTATTCTCTGCCTGTTTTTCTTTCAAAGCAATACTTCTTTTCCAGCTTTGCTACTGAACATGCCTTTATGACGAGCACAATTTGTTTGTTCCAGTAGTCAAATCTGAACACCGAGTTGATTTGTAGCCGATGCTGTGCAACCCAGAGGCTCTCTTCACTCTCCTCGATATCCTTCTGCCAACTGCCAGAGCTGATACATGACATTGATTGGTTAATGCATGGAAAGCTCATGTTCAATTCTCCATCTGTTCCGTGACTGTGCTGACCTAAAGGCTCTGTTGCACCAGAGAAAAAAAAAATTTGGACTTGGATATCACAAGACCACCTTCCAGCATTTAAGTCTGTCATGTCTACATTACAATAGTAAGTATAATTCTGAGGTACTTCATTGGTTGCAAGGCACTTTGGGATGTCCAGCGGTGTGAAAGGGGCTATATAAATGCAAGTCCTTTCTTTATTCCTAAATCCCTGTGCTGAATCTGGTGCAGGCTTTGAATTACACAATACAAATAAGTGAAAGTTGCTAACTAGGAAAGATCATAGTACCAAACACAAAGTTTAATCCATGAGATTGCACAGGTTCATGACTATAGGAGAGAGGCAAATGGATTTGCCAATGAAGATAGGCCACAAATCAAAAATGGGGTTTGTAGCAAAGGTAGAAGAAAATTGTAAATTAGAAGTGGGGGAAAAACTGATAAACTTTAAAGACTTTTTAAATCGAAGCCAAAAAACCTGCAAAATGGGAAAGAATTAACCAAATCCTTAAGTAAAACTGATATTATTTACCTTACCTCTAATGATTCATCTTGTAAAAGCGCAATCAGTTCTTTGTGAACTATGTGAACACTGGAACCTAGCAGCTTAATGACCTACAAGTGTAAAATGCACAAAACATTATACATTGACCCATGTGAATAACATTACACTCTATTAAGGAATGAACTGATTACCTGAAAAATGAATTCGTTCTTTGAGAACTACAGCAAAAAATTTGCATCAAAATAAAAAAACAAGGCATTCTAATTGTCGAACTCATAAGGAATGCTAAGAATGAAGAAGTGTTCCACAGAGTTTTCGATTTCTCCAATTCTACTTCAAGTATTCAATGATAGAAAATTAAATGATATAAGTTATATAACAGAATAGACAAGTATTTCTAAAACCAAAGGAACCTTCTAGTAATTGATTTTGGTGATTTACCAAAAATTACATGCTGATCTTGCCCCACCCAATCTCTGAAACCTTCAGCCCAACAAACCTCATTCTTCCAAATCTTGCCTATTGTACATCCTGAAATCCTTTCACCCCACCAATGGTGCTGTACCTTCAGTCATCTAGGTGCCAAGCTCTGAAATTCCCTCCCTACACTTCCCTGTCTTTCCACCTCCCTCTTTTTTTTGGGTTTTCCTCTCTCCTTATTGAATGTGTTGACCTTTTGCTGACATCCAGTCACCCTCTGGCACCTTGCCCAAACAGCCAATATTCATACGTAAATCACAACTGAGAGTGTTGTAGGCTCTGCTGTGTACAGCATCACAAGTAAACTTGATCCTTACATAAATGCATGCGCACGCATACAAACCTCCTGCAGGTATGAACTGGATAGACTGGGGATCATGCATTGGACTTTTCTTGTCTGAGTGTGTCAAAGGCTTGCTGGTTAAAATCACTGAACTATCAAAGGGCCATCAGAGGTAAATTGGATAGTTTTATAATACTTAAATGTAACAGAAATAGCTTGGGACATTCATTTTAACCAACCTTTTTATAACTATTACTTTCATTTCCTTTTGACACAAATAAAGTTTGTGTAGGATGATCTTATGGTACTATATTGTCCGAGTGCTGTTACTATGAAATGAAGATAGTAGACTTTGGGTCAAAGTAACAGGAGTCTTATCTCTAATGTGTATCTACATGAACACTGAGCAACAAGAGGTTCAGACTCATGACATCACATCCTGTGATGATACTTAAGGTCTACATACATAATCTGCCCAGCAACAGCTTATGTGCATTATAATACATCTCCCCCTAAGTCTCTGACTTCATTCATCAGGTCTGTAACGCTGTGGGGTTCTCACGATTCTACCATAGCGTATTCTTATTTCATTTGTTTGGGGTATTGAATCTTTCAGTTCTTCTTCCTCACTTTCCTGTGAGTGAGCGGAATTATTGGATGGCTCAGGTTCTCTGTTTTCACTGTCGGCTGGGTGATCTGTTGTTTGGTTGCATCACCGGTTCATCAGCTCTCTCTGGTAGCTGTTTTTTTTTATCTTTAATCATCTCTTCTGGACGGCACCAACCCGTTGCGAGATGGAGGCAAACCATAACTGTCCCTTTCATGTGAAGGTGATCCTCTTGAGTCACTTCCTCTTTCCCCCATTCCTCCACTTCGTGTGGAGCCGCGAAGGAAGGGGCCTTTTAGGAGGTGGTACACTCCTCTGAAGGTTTTCTTTCTTTTCTTTCTCCTAATTCACTCACCATGCCCACCTTTTTGGGGGGTCCTCTCATTCCTCCTCGAATCCTCCTAGGAGGACCATGGCTTCTTGGGGGTGGAGATAGTCTACGTCGACTACTATTTTCAAATGCTCGTCTCGTAGCTTGCTTTACTTTAATGGATTTTGCATCCAAAGACACCCATTCAGATCCCAGGCTGCGTCCCTAGCATCTCCTGGACTTTTGAAAGTAACAAAAGCAAAAGCCCTGGTCTCATTTGTTTTATGATCTTTCGCCAGCGGGGCTTCTACTATTCTTCCATATTTGCCAAACACTGCTTCAAGCGTCTTTTCAGTTGTTTCAGTATTCAGACCACAAATGAAGAGTTTTTCGGGACGATCTGCTTCCACCCTGTGCAAGATCTGTAAGGCTAAGCAAGCTTTCTTACTGAGTAGCAAACAGGGCTGGTTTCTAATAACATATAGGGTTTCTGGAACAGTGTTGTTTCTGTGTGTTAGGGTTGTCAGTATTTCTCCTACAACGTTCAATGGAATCCCTCCTGGCCCGTACAATTTTTTGTTGGTTTTCTTATGTCTTTCCTTCCTCAGCCAAGACGTTTAGTCAGACAAGATAGAAACTGCTGCTCCTGTATCTAACTTGAAATTGGTTTTATTTTCCCCCACGAAGATTTCTGCTTCCCAGCAATCTTCATTTTTCTCTTGCACTTCCAAGGAAAGGAGCATTGGTTGTTAGAAATAAAGGAAGAACTTCTATCCTTTTACTGGACTGCAGCGTTTGTTATCTGCTGCGACACACCTGCTGAAAGTGCCCCTTTTCTTGCACCAGAAACATTCAGTTGCCCGGGCTGGGTAATTTTCCCGCCAGTGCCGCTCTTGGACAGAACTACTGCAATTCAGTGTTGCTGCCTGTAGGTGTCTTTCCTGCCTCATGGGCTTTCTGGCGCCATTATTCTTTGTCTTCTTTATGGACTCAACTGATTCCAGAATTTGAGAGGCTGGACTACCCCGATCCCCCCGACTTCATAGTCGATTATACTTTCGGACCTCTGCCTGCCTGCTCAGTAGAATGGCTTTTTTCAAAGTAAAATCCTCTTTCGACTGAAGCTGGTCTGACACTGCTTCGTCTATGACCCCGCCTACTACTCTGTCCGCAGACTCCTGTAGTCATAATCCTCAGCTACTTTATACAGATCATTAATAACTGAATCAATACTTACACCAACCTTTAGGGTGCGTTTGTTGAACTTAGCCCTTTCCACAATTATATTCTTTCTGATCTGAAAGTATCCCTCCAATGCTTTAATTACTTCATCAGAAGGAGTTTCTTTTTCATCGATCCCAGGGTAGTCAGTATGTCATCTGCACTGTCTCCCATGGTGTTCAGCAAAACACTGACCTGCTATCTGTCCGGTCGTGCCATTAAACTTGATGCGGAATGCTACCTGTCGAATCTTCAAATCCATCTCGATCATGCTTTGGCCTGGTTGAGCCCTGCCGCTCGCTTGAAGGGCATTGACTTTTCCAAGTTTCTTTGATATTTTCGATCTCTTCTGCTTTCTAAGCTATGAAAGTTGTTTTTACCACTGCCATCATGTACTATGTTGTCAGTGTGCTGTTAAATGAGGATAGTGGATTTTGGGCCAAAGTAACAGGAGTTTATTTACGGGGGTCTTATCTCTAAGGTATCTAAGCGAACACTGAGCAACATGAGGTTCAGACTCATGACATCACATCCTGTGACAATGCTCAAGGTCTATATACATAATCTACCCGGCAACAACTTATGTACATTATACTGCACTATGACAATATAGACATTGTATGTATTAAAGTATATTACACAAAATTGATTTTTGTTTTTATTCATTCAGGGATGCGGGTGTCGCAGGCAAGGCCAGCATTTATTGCCCATCCCTAACTGCCCTAGAGAAGGTGGTGGTAAACTATCTTCTTGAACTGCTGCAGTCCCAGTGTTGAAGATATTCCCACAGTGCTTAGGTAAGGGAGTTCCATGATTTTGACCCAAGGACGACGAAGGATGGCAATATATGTCCGAGAGAGCATGGTGTGTGAATTGGAAGAGAACTTGGCATTCCCATGCATCTGCTAACATTGTCCTTCTAGGTGGTAGAGGTCGTGGGTTTTGGAAGTGCTGTTGAAGAAGCCTTGGTGGCTTTCTGCAGTGTATCTTGTCGACGGTACACACTGCAGCCACATTGCTCCAGTGATAGAGGAAGTGAACATTTAAGGTGGCAGATTAGGTGCCAATCAAGTGGGCTGCTTTGTCCTGAATGGTGTTGAGCTTCTTGAGTGCTGTTGGAATTACACACAAATAAGTTGAATCAGGAGGTGAGTCACTCGCCACAGAATATCCAGGCTCTGACCTGCTCTCGTAGCTACAGCTTTTATTTGACTGGTCCAGCTAATTTTTGTGTCAATGCTGACCCTCAGGTTGTTGATGGTGCTGGACTCCGCAATGGCAATGTTGTTGAATGTCAAGGGTGAGGTAGTTAGACTTTCCTTCATTGGAGATGGTCATTGCCTGGCAGTTGTGCGGTACAAATGTTATTTGCCACTTTTCAGCCCAGGCGTGAATGTTGGTCCAGATCTTGCTGCATGCAGGTATGGACTGCTTCATTACCTGAGGAATTGCAAATGGAACAGAATGCTGTGCAATCATCAGCAAATGTCCCCACTTGACCTCATGATGGAGGCAAGGTCAAGATCAAGCAAATGATGATGGTGAGGCCTGTCACTGCCCCGAGAAACTCCTCCAGCGACGTCCTGGGGCTGAAATGATCAGCCCCCAACAACCACTACCACTTCTTTTGTGCTAGATATGACTCCAGCCACTGGAGTTTTCCCCGATTCCTATTCAATTTTACTCAGCTCCTTGATGCCACACTCAGGCAAATGCTGCCTTCCTGTCAAGGGCAGCATTTCACCTCTGGAATCAGTTCTTTTGTTTTACATTTGGAACAAGGTTGTAATGAGATCTGGAGCCCAGTCATCCTGACAGACCCCAAGTTAGGCAGTGAGCAGGTTATTGGTGAGTAAGTGCCGCTTCACAGACCTTCCATCACTTCGGGGATGATTGAAAAGTAGGCTAGTGGGAGGGTAATTGACCAGACTGAATTTATACTGCCTTTTTGTGGACAGGACATACCTTAGCAATTTTCCACTTTGTCAGGTAAATGCCAGTGTTGCAGCAGGATTGGAACAATTTGGTTAGAGGTACGGCTAGCTCTGGAGCACAAATCTTCAGCACTATCACTGGGATGTTGTAGGGGTCAATAGTCTTTGCCGTTTGAAGTACGCTCAGCTATTCCTTGATATCACATGGAGTGAATCAAATTGGCTGAAGTCTGGCATCTGTAATGGTGGGGATCTCAGGACAACACTGGGCACACTGCCTCAACATACGACAAAGATGTTTAGCTTTTTGCTTTTCAGCTGTTTTAGTATTCTGAGATCCAGAATGAAAGTCACCCGAATTCGGACAATAAATCAGCAATATAACTTGAGGTTGAAAAGGGAACTTTACGGGTGTGCTACGTTCCAGTGTCCTCCTGCCAACAAGACTTGCTTGAGGATAAATTCCATGCTGAAAGTGAGGAGCTGCTGTGATTCACCTTTCAACCAACTATCACACACTGATGAAGGAAGGACTCATGCAGTCAATCAGGAGCTGACATGCTCCCCAAAAGATGGCAGGATTCTCATTGAAAAGGAGATAGGGGTGCTGATTAAGGCGGCATTATGGAACATTCAAATCTCCTGACTTCCCACATGGCCAGTTTGCCCCTGCAGCCAATCCACAATAACACTACTAGTTCTGCATCAGTCAAATTTGCTGCATCTTTGCTGCCAGGCATATGCTATAATTATCTTGAGATTTCCAGTATCACGTCACCGTACTCTGCTCCATGTCTCTAAGCAACAATATTTTTGATGCCTAAAGCATTAGCTGAGACTGAATGCTTCATTTTTTCTTTTGATTCCGAACTGCTCCCTGGCCTTGCAAACTTCAAGAGGTAACTACTTTATTTTCGGAACAATTACCTTCATCCATTCAAGTAGGAAGTAATTAGTATTGCATTGTGTGTTGTAGGCTTAGGTGAAGCAAGCATTGTTAGTCTATCCAATTTGAGAAAGTTGTTTTGCAGCAAGTACAAAGGAGTTTGATACTATTCACAACACAATCTGGAATGTCGCTTGCCAAGAAGTTGGGGGTTGCCAGCTTGTGCCATATCCAGAGAAAATTAAAAGTTACAGTCATTTAGATAACAATAGATAGAGCAGTGAAGCATACCGCTATAACTGACCAAAACAAAAACACAGAACTAAACAGGTGATGCACTCACTTGGCTGGGTTTATTCTGAAAGCATTATTATGGGTGAGAAAGTAAAAGGAGATATGACAACTTTTGAGAACATTCCAACAATTTTATTCCGTGTTATCTGTTTTTAAACACTTCTGAAGAAACTGGTGTATGACTCTAAGGGCACCCCTTATAGGCTGCCCAAAGGGTCATTTTTCATGTTTGCGAAGTTGATGAGCATAGCAGGCTATTCGAACACCAGGGTCATCCTCGCTAAGCCTGATGCTATCCTTTCTCAACATTCATCACGCGGGCAAACACAGAGCCATAGTGATCACATTCTCACTTCAGTAAGAGTAATAAGCTTGATTTTACAGAATGCTTTTGGTGTCACTTCATATGCTGTCCTATTGTACCACCACACTGAACTATGAAGAGTCACTGGAAAACACTTACTTCATGGAAGCCAGTGGCAACAGTACGTCGGACAAGAGTTTCAGGATCATGACAGAGGGTTGAAAAAGTGGGATACAGTTCAGAGTAGAAACATTTAGGATCCACAAAAAGTATCATGGCCTGTGTGGAGGGAAAGGCAAAATTAAGCCAAGCAAGAATGAATATAACAACAAGTTAAAAATTCATTTGGCACTGAACTTAGCAAATGTACAAACCGTAAAGGCTGGAATATTTTACAACATAATAACAAATTCAGAAATTCAGATATAAATTGAAGGAATGAAGCCTGTACAATAAGTTATACTTAAATCCCTGAATGGCCTCAATCCACCCTATCTCTGCAACCTCCTCATCCTAAAACACCATTCCCAAAATCTTTATATATCCCATTAGGCTTTTTTGTGCATCTCCCCCTTCCTTTGCCCAGGCATTGGCAGTTGTGCCTTCAGCTGCCTTGGCACACACTGGAATTCCCTCCCTAAACCCCTGCCTAACCACTTTCATCTCCTCCAGCAAGACGCTCATTATAGTCAACCTCTTTGACCAAACTTTGGCTCACCTTTCCCAATATGTCCTCCTTTGATTCATTTTTGTCTAATTAGACCTTTGTGAAGCAGTTTGCCACATTTTTCACTTTAAAGTTGCTATATAAATGCAAGTTGTTGTTGTACATGGAAAGTCACAACCAAATGCAGTATTCCAGTGAAGTAGGCTTAAAAGGAAGAGGCATAATTGCTCAGGGTGCATTTCAGAATTAAGTCCTATATTCTGCCCTTTTATGTCATATTTGATATTTAATTATTATACATCTTATGCCGTACACATTCCATCTACAAAACTTTAATTCCCATCAACTTTTCCCATTTATTAATTCTAATTCCCAAATTTATAATGAAAAGCTGCCTATCTAAATTGTAGATAACCCCCCCCCCCCTGCATTTTAGCACTGGGGGCCACCTTGCATTTCCATAACCAATCCACTGGTTAGCTGCACAGCATTAAATTGATGATTTTTCTACATTGAGTTAACTATGAGGGACAGCTTTAAGTCATTGTGGAGGTTTAATAATGTTAGGGCTAAGTCATAGCTCCTGTACAATGCAGCTGGATTTAAGGTTATTTACACTCTGGCCTCCTTCCCCCACCCCTATTAACTGAATTTGCCAGGGCCTCCACTCACCTGCTGACTACATTAGGTAGGCCATGATCACAGCAGTCTCATTGTCCACCCCCTGCTAGACTTTGAGAAATTGCCAACCTATTCTGAATCAGAACTGTTCCATGCCCTCATCATGATGCAGCCTACTGCCTGCTCCAGGTAGCCAACTGGTTGGCTACAGCCATAATCTGGACTCCCTCATTCCTCCTTCACAAAAAATGCAAATTAAAATAAGAAGCTAATTATTTACAAAGGTTCGAAATAAATGTTAAATTAAAAACTCATATTAAAAGCTCTTGCTAATCTTCCTAAAACAGTTCTCCTCCCTCTGTCCCTTTCCCCATCCTTTCTTTTATAGCTTCTGCATCCAGTTTCCTCACTGCCCTTCTTGCCTCTCCCATCCCTTCACCCACATCCCTTTCTCTGGTTCCCTCCTTTTTCTTAAGGGGCAGGGAAGAAACAAAGAAGAGTAGATGGGAAAGGTACTTCTAAGAGCCATATCTTCCCCATAAACTCTACCCAAAATGCAGCTTCCAGATGCTGGTGGCAGCTTTCCCCAACTTGCCACACTAGCCACTACTTCAGCTATAAGGAAAGAAAATGAGACACTAAAGAGGACAACAAGGAATGAAGAAAAAAATAATTTTGGTAGAAAAGGGACAAGAGATGAGAGAGAGAAGCAGGAGAGGACAGAAAGGAACAGCAACAAAGACCATGGAGACAGGTAAAGGAGACCACATTCCCCATGTACAAATGAAGAATAGCTATAACACTGGAGTTATTACACCGTCTGTACATTGTGACAGACTGAGTAATACAGCACAAAACAAATCTACAGGTTAAAGTTAGCATTCTATAATCAGCACTTACTGGCAAGTTGTAGGCACAATTCTGTCTGACAGACACATATTTTGCATCCACATCTGCTGCATAGAATTGAGTTGTGTGCTCGCTTTGACCATTTTCATGTTGTAGGCCTAATGTACTAAATTTCTTGTAGAAATCCAAAAACCACAAATGTTGTTCATCGGTTAAATTCCCTAAATGGGAAAGAAGGTAATGATTGAAAATAGTGTCACTTACTACTAGGTAATGGGCGCTGCTAATGGGATCTACAAACCTGGTCCTAATCTGTCCAGATTAGATTTAGCCTTCCTCCATAACACTATGTTCGACTATTCAAATATTTTTCCATGACTGTCACTCTCTACCTCAATCCCTACACATACTAATTTTCTATCTCCAAATGCTCATTCTGCCACTCATTTTGCTTCTCCTCCCAAATGCATATACTTAGGATTTCTTTCTACTCTTCAACACACACCATTTTATGCTTCATCAAATCACTCTTGCCTTCTTTCCCATCCTCTAGACAACTTCTATTCCCATAGTCTCTCTATTTCACACATACACCTCCCCCTAATTTCTCTATGTCACAGAGTGCACAAGAGTAGGGATCTTGGGTATCAAGTACATTGCATTCATTATCCACTCGCATACAGGATCTATCTCGGCCCAACCTATCCTAACTCAACCTAATCCTCTCCCTACACTGCATGGCAGATTCAGGTCCTCTCAGAAGCTCCATCCATTCTCTGTCCATGTGAACCCTTTCCATAATTGCTTCAATTCCTGTGCACTGCTCACATGAAGCAATACTGAGGAGGACCTTTCCAGGTAACTCTGATCCAAAGTAATCGAGTGCATTGCCTTCACTGCCATAGAGGATCGCCGTCCTACAAACGTGAAGGCACTAGATAATAAATATTTAAATAAAGAGGTCCAAACAAGATCCGTTTTGATTGAGATGAGGCAGATCAGTAATATCATTAAGTTTATTATGGATCACCGACAATGGAAACAAAGCTGAGCATGAAGTTCATAAACCAATTAGACAGGCACATATTGACAATATTTGAATTATCCAAAAATGTGGATAGGAACTAGCTTGCAGTGAGAGAGATTTGTTTCAGTCAATATGTTAGAATTCCAACAGGAAGGAAGCCATACTTGACATGGTCCACTTCATTACCCAGAATTAAGTTAGTGACTTGAAAGTGGGAAGTAGTGACCACAATATAATTTGGTTTAATGCAAGAATAGGAAAGAAAAAAATATATAAGTTTTGAAGCTTTATTCCAAAAATGCAAATTGAGATAAAAAGTCACATTAAAAGAGGCAATAATTGACAGACACAGATATCAGAAAAGAGAAATACTTAAAAGGGTTTACAAAAATTCAAGTATATTCTAATAAGGGAAAAAAAAGTGATGTGAATGCTGAGGCCCAATGTATAAATAGGGAAATTAGATCAAATTTGAAATTAAAAATAGAAGCACTTAGCACTTACAGGGAGGTAATGAAATACCTAGGACAAATACAAAAAACGGAAATCTACAAAAGGACAAAGACAGGTTGGAGGAATGGGCGGTTTAGTGACAGATTAAATTTAAAGCAGAGAAGTGTGAAATGATTCATTTTGGTACAAAGAACGCGGAGAGACAATATAAAATAAAGGGTACAATTCTAACGGGGGTGCAGGAGCAAAGGGATCTTAGGGTATATATGCATAAATCATTGAAGGCAGCAGGACAAGTTGAGAGAGCGGTTCATAAAGCATACAGCATTCTAGGTTTTATCTGTAGGGGTAAAGAGTACAAAAGCAAGGAAGTTATGGTAAACTTGTGTAAAACACTGGTTCAGCCTCAACTAGAGTATTGCGTCCAGTTCTGGGCACCATGCTTTAGGAAGGGTGTGAAGGCGTTACAGAGTGTACAGAAAAGCTTCACGAGAATGGTGTCAGGGTTGAGGAACTTCATTTACGAAGATAGATTGGAGAAGTTGGGACTGTTTTTCTTGGAGAGAAGGTTGAGAGGAGATTTGATAGAGGTATTCAAAATCATGAGGAGTCTGGACAGGGTAGATAGGGAGAAACTGTTCCCATTGATGGAAAGATTGAGAACCGGAGGGCACAGATTTAAGGTAATTGGCAAAAGAAGCAATGGCGACATGAGGAAAAACATTTTCACGCCGTGAGTGGTTAGGATCTGGAATGCACTGCCTTACAGTGTGGCGGAGTTAAGTTCAATCGAGGCATTTGAGAGGGAATTGGATTATGATCTGAAAAGGAAGAATGTGCAGGGCTACGGGTAGAAGGTGGGGAATCGCACTGGGGAAACTGCTCCTTCAGGGAGCCAGCACAGACACGACAGATAGAATGGCCTCCTTCTGTGTTGTAACCATTTTATCTAAAAATTACTATTTTATCTAAAAAGGGAGATTAAAAATGGCTATTAAAAATTAAAAATGAATGCAGTGAGGATCATCTTCAAACCTTCACTGGATATAGGCAAGGTGCCACAGGATTGGAGGTCTGCGAACGTTATACCATTGCTTAAAAAGGGTGCAAGGGATAGGCCAAGTAATTAAAGGCCTGTCAATCTGACCTCGGTGGTGGGTAAATTATTAGCATCAATTCTGAGGGACAGGATAAACTGTCACTTAGAAAGGCAAGGACTGATCAGGGATAGTCAGCATGGATTTGTTAAGGAAGGTCATGTCTCACCAACTTGATTGGGTTTTTTGAGGAAGTAACAAGGAAGATTCAGGAGGGTAGTGCAGTGGATGTGGTCTACGTGGATTTTAGTAAGGCTTTTGACAAGGCCCCACATGGCAGAATGCTCAGAAAAATGAAAGCCCATGGGATACAGGGGAATGTGGCAGGATGGATCCAAAATTGGCTCAGTGACAGGAAACAAAGGGTAGTAGTCGACGGATGTTTTTGCAAATGGAAAGCAGTTTCCAGTGGCATTCCACAGGGGTCAGTGCTGGGACCCTTGCTGTTTGTAGTATATAGTAATGATTTGGACTTAAATGTGGGAGGCATGATTGGGAAATTTGCTGATGACACAAAAATTGGCCATGTAGTTGATAGTGAAGAGGATAGCTGTAGACTCCAGAATGATATCAATGGTTTGGTTGAGTGGTTGGAAAAGTGGCAAATGGAATTCAATCCAGAGAAGTGTGAAGTAATGCATTTGGGGAGGGCAAACAAAGCGAGGGAATACACAATAAACAGGAGGATATTGAGAGGGGTAGAAGAAGTGAGAGACCTTGGAGTGAATGTCCACAAGTCCCTGCAGATGGTAGGACTGATAGATAGAGTGGTGAAGAAGGCATGTGGAATGCTTTCCTTTATTGGCCAAACTATAGAATATAAAAGCAGGGATGTAATGCTGGAACTGTATAAAACACTGGTTAGGCCACAGCAGGAGTATTGCGTACAGTTCTGGTCACTACATTACTGGAAGGACATAATTGCTCTGGAGAGAGTGCAGAGGAGATTTACAAGAATGTTGCCAGGGCTTGAAAGTAGCAGCTATGAGGAAAGATTGGATCGGCTAGGGTTGTTTTCCTTGGAACACAGGAGGCTGAAGGGTGACTGAATTGAGGTGTACAAAATTATGAAGGGCCTAGATAGACAGGAAGGACCTGTTTCCCCTGGCGGAGAGGTCAGTTATCAGAGGACACAGATTTAAGGTGATTGGTAGAAGGATTAGAGGGGACATGAGGGGAAACTTTTCACCCAGAGGGTGGTGGGTGTCTGGAATTTATTGCCAGGAATGGTGGTGGAGGCAGAAACTCTCAACTCATTTAAAAGGAACATCGACACGCACCTGAAGTGCTGTAACCTGCAAGGCTGCTGGAAGGTGGGTCGGCCAGCGCAGACACGATGGGCTGAATGGCCCCTTCTGTGTCATAACTTTTCTATGGTTAGCAGGGAGTCTGACAGAAAATTGAAGTAAATAGGATAGCTGCAATAGTGATAGGATAGAGTTGAAGGCGGCAATAGTGGAGATATGGAATGGCACAGATAATGGCTGGAAATTTTACCAGCCCTGCAGAGATGGGCTGGAAGCAGGAGAGTTGGAAAAATTGCAGTGGAAAGCACAGGGGAGGGAAGCCTGATGTCTTTGTGTTGCTTGTGGATGTATTACAAGATGTGCCAGGCTGGCAGGAAGAGTTCACTCTTTGACACAGCGGGAAGGTAATTAAGCCTGTTTAGCAGGCTCTTAACTCTAATGTTATGAGGTGTTTCACATTTTACGAGGGGCGCACGGAAAAAACTAGACTTGAGCCTCGCCAGCTAGAACTAAGCAGAAGCTCAGTGGCAGGTCAATTGTGGCTGCAGTTGGCAGCCATTGCTAGTGGCAGTGTTGCTTGGTAGGGTGGGATATACTGGGTGCACAGCAGCAGTAGCAGATTGGGCCTGAGACACATTTGGCTGCCACAACGGAGGAAGTCTGGTTGCGTGTCCTCACTGGCTTGGCACTTGTTTGTGCAGAGTAAGTGATGTGGTATAGCCCTGAAAAGTGAGTTCAACTACTTGCTATGGGCCTCATTCAACTAGGTTTCAAGGTCTCCAGTGAGGAGGAGCATGACAGAGGGAGAGAACTGCAGTCACTGGGAGTGGGCCTTCAACACCCAGAGGGGTACCAGGAGCATGAGCCTGGAAGGAGACATGGACAAGGAGGACCATAGAGGCACAGAACCAGCCTCTCGAGCGCAGAAGAGACTACCCGCCAGGGAGGGTCTACATTCAGAGGGTCAGCTATCTGCAAATGTCGGAGCAGCAGTGTCACCAAAGACTGTGCCTCTCCAGGGAGGCAGTCACCGAGCTGTGCACCGTGATGGAGAACGAGCTGAACCCTATGGGGATCCAATGCCTGTGGCGCTGAAAGTCACCATGGCACTGAATTTCTATGTCTCAGGATTTTTCCAGGGATCTTCTGGAGATATCTGTGGGATCTCCCAGTCTGTGACTCATTGCTGCTTTAAGACAGTGACCAACGCCATCCTCAAGAGGCGACCAGCCACCCAAAACACACACATTCGCACCGATCTGGACAGTCAGACTGAGAGGGCTATAGGGTTCAGGGCCATAGCTGGATTCCCCCAGGTGCAGGGTGTCATCAACAGCATGCATCTGGCCATCAAGGCTCACAGAACAGGCAGCAACCTTCATCAACAGGATGGGCCTCCACTCACTCAATGTGTAACTGATCTGCGACCACTGCCAACCAATCCTTCAGGTCTGTGCAAGATTCCCGAGGAGCTGCCACGACGCCTATATGTTAAAGCAATCCCAGGTGCCCAACCTTTTCAGTCCACCCGTGTGCCTTCAAGGATGGATATTGGCTGACAAGGACTACCCACTGAAGAGATGGCTATTTACGCCTGTACGGAACACAAGCACAGATGCAGGGGAGAGAGACAACAGCTGCCATGGCACAACCCAAGCGACCATTGAGCAGGCTATAGGGCTTCTGAAGTTACGGTTCAGATGTCTGGATAGATCTGGTGGAGCCCTTCAGTATGTCCCAGCAAGGGTCTCCCGTAGTGTGGTGGTGTGCTGAGCACTGCACAACCCAAACAAGGAGGACATCTTAGAGTGCAGTGTCTCCTCTGATAATAAGGATATGGAGGGGAATGCTGACCAGGTGCTACATGAAGCCCCCGAGGGACTGCAGGCAAGGCGCCACGAGATATGCACAATGAAGGCTCCCGCTGCGCTAATACAGGTATGTTTCAGATGAGTCTCACTAACATATCCATCCAATCTAATAAACCTACAACCTTCTGAAGCCCTGTTGCTGTTTTCTTGATTGCCCTTAAAATGTCCCTGCACCCATAAATACATTAAGCAACGGCATGGGGAATGCATTAACCTCATTCAGTGTGGTCCTTCCCATTACACCCTTTGTGGGAGCCAGTGACTGTTAAAGGCCCAGTAGTGTGTAAAAAAGTAAAGAATTCTTTTTGTGTTGCATTTGCACCATTCCAGCTTTCATTTAAAGCACATGCAGAGCAAGGTGATATCCATGAACAAAATATAATCCTGTGAAACCCAAGTGCAGCTAGGTGGACTTCTTAAAGCACTTGCAGGTGCTCTGACATTATGCTCCCCCTGCGCTGTCAGCTGAGATGGAAGAAAGCTGCTGACCTTTGGGGTCCGTGGCTTTCAATGACCTTGGCAGGCATCCTCGGGTTGCCTGAAGCCTGGCGGACCCCAGCATATTGAAGTCCCCCTGAACAAGTGCAGGAGCCACAGCCTCGTGAGGTGTTGGTGTCACCGTCAAAGTGGACGAGGACTCGCTTCCCATCCCAGGAGCACCGAGAGGAGTCACCAGGTGCTGTCGCCGCCCGCTCCTCCAGCCTTTCAGGGCACACTTGAGGAGTTTGAGGACATGGGAGTGACTCTAGGTTTCTCGTCCACGTCTCGCCCAGCCATTGCTCCACAGAGCTCATGGACGTGGCGATGGTGTGCAGGTTCACGTGCATCTTCGGCATCCACTGGGTGGTTTGCTGATGTGGTTCTCCAAGAGGGTCGCCACTCTCTCAATGGAGGGTGCTATGCTACCAGAGACATGGCTGCACTCATGACTTGGATGAACTCCTCCATTGCTCACACATGGGTGTACATAGCTTGTGGAAACTGCGGCAGATGTTCACGCGCCTTGCGTTGCAGGTCCAGCATCTACCACCTTGTTGATGACTCCGGAGGTATGTCATCCGCCTGACGCTCAGCATCGCCATGCCCTCTCACAGTGCTCCGAGCGCGAGTGGCCATGATTATCACTGCCTCCATCAGCTGCACGGGCACTTCTGTGCTGTGCTCACCATATTGTGATCCCTTAGCTAATCGCGTGTGACCACCCACTGATGTGAGTATCTGCGCTGGTGGAAAGTGCAGGAGAATGAAATGACGGTGGTCTCTCTGAGATCCCCTCCTCCTCAGAGGTGGACGGCTGTCCCCCGGTCACGGTATCTGGCTGCATTGTTGTTAACCTGAGAGTGAAAGAGAGAAGATTGATTTGAGGGTAATGCACATTCCATCACAGCCTCCTGACGACTCAGAGTCTGCAGCTGCATGTGACCAGTGGTGGACATGAGTGCCATGCATCGTGCTCACTTGAGAGTCTCTTGTATCCACCCATTAGGTCACTCACGCTCTTGGGGCTCCACTCCTGTCTCACCATCAACTACTATCCGAACTGCCTCCAAGACTCCCAGCTCCAGCGCTGCTTCATCCATGGTCGGCAGAATGGCAAGATAAGGGACACCGCCACCTGTCTTGGCTCTCTCCCTTGCGTTCTGAGTTCGCTTCTCTTTCAAGTAGATAAATTTTCATCGTTAGTCGCCCGTCAAAGACGCACTAAGCCTGTGCTTGTGGCAGCCTGACTGTCCATTAGGGCACCTCAAGGATGCCTCCAGCATGCAGCCACTCAGTGGTGGTAGTGCAAGAGTCAACTCTGACTGATCACAGAGAGACTGACATGCTTCTGACAGCCAATGCTGCTGCCTGGGCATTGGTAGTGATTGGGTGGGAATGCTCTTACTACCAATTTCCCATCCACCTTTCATCACATATAAACATGCAAGCTAAACATTGTGTGATGCTCTCTCCTTGCCAGCACACATCAGGTCATTGATCCTTTTATGGCATTGCAGCCATGCATAAGGGATGACCTCATCTGCAATCTCCATCAAGGTTTGCTTTGTTTGCCTGGTCAGTCTTCCTTCTGCTATTGCCAGATGCGTTTCGGTTGTAAGGGCTTCCTTTCTAGTCGCTCCAGGGCTGCTGCCTTTGCAACTACTACTGGGTGCCATTTAAATATGGCACCAGCATTGACTAAGCAAGAACCTTCACTCCCACGCACACCAAATCAGTGGACGACTCCCCCACCTGCCAGACATTAATACTCTGGCTTCGAGAACATTCGGAACGCAAGCAAGCCTCTAACCGACGCAGCAATGGCATCAGATTGCGGTCCCGACATCGGGACTTCAGGGCTTCTGAGAAAATCCCGGCCAATAAGTAAGTACTTGCCTTGGTTTTCAGAGAGGTGGTGGATATTGGGATTGTTGAACCACTAAAGGTATGTGTAGAACAGTCAGCAGAGGATAATTTTTTCAACAAAAAAAAAAGCCCTGATGGGTTAAATCCAAATATTTTTTTTTATTCATTCATGGGATGTGGGCGTCGCTGGCCAGGCCAGCATTTATTGTCCATCCCTAACTGCCCTTGAGAAGGTGGTGGTGAGCTGCCTTCTTGAAGTGCTACAGTCCATGTGGGGTAGGTACACCCACAGTGCTGTTAGGAAGGGAGTTCCAGGATTTTGACCCAGCAGCAGTGAAGGAACGGCGATATAGTTCCAGGTCAGGATGGTGTGTGACGGAGGGGAACTTGCAGGTGGTGGTGTTCCCATGCATTTGCTGCCCTTGTCCTTCCAGTTCGTAGAGGTTGCAGGTTTGGAAGGTGCTGTCTGAGGAGCCTTGGTGCATTGCTGCAGTGCATCTTGTAGATGGTACACACTGCTGCCACTGTGCGTTGGTGGTGGAGGGAGTGAATGTTTGTAGATGGGTGCCAATCAAGCGGGCTGCTTTGTCCTTGATGGTATCGAGCTTCTTGAGTGCTGCCATCCAGGCAAATGGAGAGTATTCCATCACACTCCTGACTTGTGCCTTGTAGATGGTGGATAGGCTTTGGGGAGTCAGGAGGTGAGTTACTCGCTGCAGGATTCCTAGCCTCTGCCCTGCTCTTGTAGCCACGGTATTTATATGGCTACTCCAGTTCAGTTTCTGGTCAATGGTAGCTCCTAGGATGTTGATAGTGGGGGATTCAGCAATGGTAATGCCATTGAATGTCAAGGGGAGATAGTTAGATTCACTCTTGTTGGAGATGGTCACTGCCTGGCACTTGTGTGGCACGAATGTTACTTGCCACCTATCAGCCCAAGCCTGGATATTGTCCAAGTCTTGCTGCATTTCTACACGGACTGCTTCAGTATCCGAGGAGTCACGAATGGTGCTGAACATTGTGCAATCATCAGCGAACATCCCCACTTCTGACCTTATGATTGAAGGAAGGTCATTGATGAAGCAGCTGAAGATGGTTGGGCCTAGGACACTACCCCTGAAGAACTCCTGCAGTGATGTCCTGGAGCTCAGATGATTGACCTCCAACAACCACAACCATCTTCCATTGCGCTAGATATGACTTCAACCAGCGGAGGGTTTTCCCCCCCGATTCCCATTGACCTCAGTTTTGCTAGGGCTCCTTGATGCCACACTTGGTCAAATGTTGCCTTGATGTCAAGGGCAGTCACTCGCACCTCACCTCTTGAGTTCAGCTCTTTTGTCCATGTTTGAACCAAGGCTATAATGAGGTCAGGAGCTGAGTGGCCCTGGCAGAACCCAAACTGAGCATCACTGAGCAGGTTATTGCTAAGCAAGTGCCGCTTGATGGCACTGTTGATGACACCTTCCATCACTTTACTGATGATTGAAAGTAGGCGGATGGGGCGGTAATTGGCCAGGTTGGACTTGTCCTGCTTTTTGTGTACACATTGCTGGGTAGATGCCAGTGTTGAAGCTGTACCGGAACAGCTTGGCTAGGGGCGCGGCAAGTTCTGGAGTATAGGTCTTCAGTACTATTGCCGGAATATTGTCAGGGCCCATAGCCTTTGCAGTATCCAGTGCCTTCAGTCATTTCTTGATATCACGAGGAGTGAATCGAATTGGCTGAAGTCTGGCATCTGTGATGCTGGGGACTTCAGGAGGAGGCCAAGATTGATCATCAACTCGGCACTTCTGGCTGAAGATTGTTGAAAATACTTCAGCCTTATCTTTTGCACTGATGTGCTGGGCTCCCCCATCATTGAGGATGAGGATATTTGTGGAGCCACCTCCTCCAGTTAGTTGTTTAATTGTCCACCACCATTCATGACTGGATGTGGCAGGACTGCAGAGCTTAGATCTGATCCTTGGTTATGGGATCGCTTAGCTCAGTCTATCGCATGCTGCTTATGCAGTTTGGCACGCAGATAGTCCTGTGTTGTAGCTTCACCAGATTGACACCTCATTTTGAGGTATGCCTGGTGCTGCTCCTGGCGTGCTCTCCTGCACTCTTCATTGAACCAGTGTTGGTCTCCTGGCTTGATGGTAATGGTAGAGTGGGGGATATGCTGGGCCATGAGGTTACAGATTGTGAATGAGTACAATTCTGCTGCTGCTGATGGCCCAGAGTGCCTCATGGATGCCCAGTTTTGCATTGCTAGATCTGTTTGAAATCTATCCCATTTAGCACGGTGATAGTGCCTGCCACACAACACGAAGGAGGATATCCTCAATATGCAGGCAGGACTTAGTCTCCACAACGACTGTGCGGTGGTGACTCCTACCAATACTGTCATGGACAGATGCATCTGCAGCAGGCAGACAAGCAAGGATGAGGTCAAGTATGTTTTCCACTCTTGTTGGCTCCCTCACCACCTGCCGCACATCCAGTCTAGCAGATTTGTCCTTTCGGACTCGGTAGTGGTGCTACCGAGCCACTCTTGGTGATGGACATTGAAGTCCCCCACCCAGAGTATATTCTGTGCCCTTGCCAACCTCAGTGCTTCCTCCAAGTGCTGTTCAACATGGAGGAGTACTGACTCATCAGCTGAGGGAGGGCGGTAGCTGGTAATCAGCAGGAGGTTTCCTTGTCCATGTTTGACCTGATGCCATGAGACTTCATGGGGTCCAGAGTCGATGTCGAGGACTCCAAGGGCAACTCCCTCCCTACTGTATACCACTGTGCCGCCACCTCTGCTGGGTCTGTCCTGCCGGTGGGATAGGACATACCCAGGGATGGTGATGGCAGAGTCTGGGACATTGTCTGTCAGGTATGATTCCGTGAGTATGACTATGTCAGGCTGTTGCTTGACTAGTCTGTGGGACAGCTCTCCCAACTTTGGCACAAGCCCCCAGATGTTAGCAAGGGGGACTTTGCAGTGTCGACAGGGCTGGATTTGCCATTGTTGTTTCCAGTGCCTAGGTCGATGCCGGGTGGTCCGTCTGGTTTCATTCCTTTTTATTGACTTCGTAGCGGTTAGATACAACTGAGTGGCTTGCTAGGCCATTTCAGAGGGCATGCAAGAGTCAACGACATTGCTGTGGGTCTGGAGTCACATGTAGGCCAGACCAGGTAAGGACAGCAGGTTTCCTTCCCTAAAGGACATTTGTGAACCAGATGGGTTTTTACAACAATCGACAATGGTTTCATGGCCATCATTAGACTAGCTTTGTTTTGAATTCCAGATTTATTAATTGAATTCAAATTCCACCTTCTGCTGTGGTGGGATTTGAACCCATGTCCCCAGAGCAATACCCTGCGTCTCTGGGTTACTAGTCCAGTGACAATACCACTACGCCACCGCATCCCCTTCTTTAAAAATTGTTATTTAAATCCAAATAAATCTAAGGAGGAAACAGTTGATATTCGAACAACAATTCTCCAAAATTGTGCTAAATGTCTAGAACTTCACAAATGCAACTCCCTCTTTTAAAATAAAAAGAGACCCAGTTAAGCCAGGAAATTAAAGGCAAGTTAGTCTGACTTTTGCTTCAACAAAGGACTTGTATCTGTGACCCAGGATGACATTATTAAACGCTTGAAGAATCATAACAACACAAGAGCAGAAGTAGCCCATTTAAGCCTGTTCCGCCATTCAATTAGATCATGGATGATCTGTACTTCAGCTCCATTTATCCAACTTTGCTCCATAACCCTAGATAACTTTACCTTAAAAAACCCATCTTCTCGGTCTTGAAAGTTTTAATTGACCCAGAATCCAGTCTTTTTTGGGGATTGGGGGATGGTGGGGGGTGGGGAAGAATTCCACATTCCCACTACCCTTTGGTTGAAAACGTGTTTCCCAATTTCAATCCTGAATGCCCTACTTCTATATTTTAAAATTATGCCCCCTTGTTCTGGATTCTCTCAGCAGAGGCAAGAGTATCTCTGTATCTACCCTAAACAATCCCTTAATCATTTTAAATACCTTCATTAGATTACCCCTCTTCTAAACTCAAAGGGATGAAAACTGAGTTTATGCAGCAAGTCCTCAATTTAACCCTTTAAGCCCTGGCATCATTCTGATGAATCTGTGTGCACTAGAAAGAGATTTTGGAGTCCCAGATACTCAAATCTTTTAAAAGGTAACAGACAAGTACAAAAAAACCCTCAAAACGACAAAAGAAATGTTGGTCTTAACTTCAAGGGAGCTGGATTATAAAGGAGAGAATGCTATGCTTCAGTTATGTAGAACCTTGGTCAGACTCCATTTGGAGTACTGCATTTAGTTTTGAGCATCGCACCTCAGGAAAGATATATTGGCCTTGGGGAAGGGGTGGGGGTACATTGCAGACTCACCTGGATGAAACCAGAGCTCAGAGGCTTAAATTAAGAGGACAGGTTTCATAAACTTAGCTACATACCTATGGATCCCCCCCCTCAAGGCCAATATATCTTTCCAGAGGTTGTTACACTGCAATGTACACAATACTGGTAAATGCACTGTACTTCCTTCACTGTTGGAAGATGTGTGAACAAGGACAACAGGAAACAGTCAAGCAAGTCATTAAAAATTAGCAAGTCGCATTGATGTTCAAAGGCAGATAGGCAAAAATGAAGAGAATACAAAAGCCCTCCATTTAGCCATATATGCTTTAAAATAAGGTTAAAACTAAAAGTTAAGAAATTAAAAAAAAACTTACTAAATTTACCTGAGAGTCCGTGACAAAGCTTTCCTAGTTGGTGTGACAATGGTGCAAGGATAGTCTCATCTGCTTTGAATGATTTCTCACAGAACATCATCACCAAGGGAAATATAATTTGAGTACGGTCATCTGATAAGATAGTCACAGAATAATGTATTACTGACAAAGCAAAAGTAAAGCAGAAAGTGGGTAATCCTATACAAAAACTGCACCAACCTCAAAAGAGTTTATTGATAATACAGATATCAAATGGGAAATTAATACTTTAAACCTTCAAATGGAGCTGTTTTGCGAGAAAGTGTTAAGATATACTTTAAAAAAACTATTTTATGATGCTGTCAAAGTATCACCAGACAGCTTACTTAGACAGTACAGAATGCCATCCCTTTTTTGATTACTCCTCTTTAAAATGCTTTGGGTTTTTATTCCACATTAAAGATGCTATAATAAAATATTGGAAGACATCAAAGCACTTTGGCGCATATTGATAGAACATAGATTTCTGCAAAAGACCCCATTTGTCACTTTTGCAATTAGGAATATATGCCATGAAGTGTTGATACAGAAAAAGGTACAAAGTAGTCCATTTTAATTGTGTGTTTATGTGGCCAGAATTCATGCCAATTCAAACATCAAACTTATTAGGGAATCTTCATGCAAATATCTCCTGACTCTCAGGTCAATATTAGGTCTAAATGGGGTAAATTAAGTTCATTTATCTTCAGACAGGTACCATCTCAAATGCAGCACTATCTAGTACACATTTTAGTTTATGTTGGTGTTTTTAAGTGACCAAGTAATGGATTTGGGCATTTTACATTCTTTGAATGTGCTTATCCTTCATAAATCTTAGAATAGCTATTCTTTCCACTCTATCTCAGGAGTTCTACACTCTCAGAGATCATGTGAAATTTGTATGATCTTCCCTACTCCAAACTGCTTAAAAGTCTATTGACTTGTCATTCACAAATGGAGTAGCATCCAGAATGGCTACTAAATTAACTATTGTTGTAGTTGTCAGGCTTGTCAAAAGTGCTGCAAATAAAGCTAGAATGTTCAACATATTTTTACTGTAAAGTGATTCAGTCACCATAAATTCATCACAGCATTTTGGTGTTGTATGCCTTTGAACTGAAACATTTTCTGAATGTCAAGCCTGTACCCACCACTGAAGGTACAAGACCTTCCCTTCCTCTGAAGGTTAACTTCTTCCCATCTGTTGCTCTCAAGAGCTGAACCATCTGCAGAACAGCCTAAGAGGAAGCATCATTTAACTGTCATTCTGGGGCAAAGAACCCGACTTGTGAGGAAGAGCTAGAGGTCAAAAGATGTCTAGCTCCAATAGATCCAACATTTGGATCTTAAAGAGTGCAGTCAATATTGTTTTACTTGTCTGAAGAATCTTCAGGACCCAAAAATACAAAGAGAAACCTAATGGATCACTCTCTTCCTGACAAATACAAAGTTGAAGACTATTTTCAGGCTTTTTTTAATTCATTCATGGGATGTGGACGTCGCTGGCTAGGCCAGCATTTATTGCCCATCCCTAATTGCCCTCGAGAAGGTGGTGGTGAGCTGCCTTCTTGAACTGCTGCATGGCATGTGAGGTAGGGACACCCACAGTGCTGTTAGGAAGGGAGTTCCAGGATTTTGACCCAGTGACAGCGAAGGAACGGCGATATAGTTCCAAGTCAGGATGGTGTGTGCCTTGGAGGGGAACTTGCAGGTGGTGGTGTTCCCATGCATCTGCTGCCCTTGCCCTTCTAGTTGGTTGGGGTCGTGGGTTTGGAAGGTACTGTCTGAGGAGCCTTGGTGCATTGCTGCAGTGCATCTTGTAGATGGTACACACTGCTGCCACTTTGCGTCGGTGGTGGAGGGAGTGAATGTTTGTGGATGGGGTGCCAAACAAGCAGGCTGATTTGTCCTGGATGGTGTCGAGCTTCTTGAGTGTTGTTGGAACTGCACCCATCCAGGCAAGTGGAGAGTATTCCATCACATTCCTGACTTGTGCCTTGTAGATGGTAGACAGACTTTGGGGAGTCAGGAGGTGAGTTACTCAGCACAGGATACCTAGCCTTAGGTCTGCTCTTGTAGCCACGGTATTTATATGGCTACTCCAGTTCAGTTTCTGGTCAATGGTAACACCTCGGATGTTGATAATAAGGGATTCAGTGATCCTAATGCCATTGAATGTCAAGGGGAGATGATTGGATTCTCTCTTGTTGCGGATGGTCATTGCTTGGCACTTGTGTGGCTCGAATGTTACTTGCCACTTATCAGCCCAAGCCTGGATATTGCCCAGGTCTTGCTGCATTTCTAGTCAGACTGCTTCAGTATCTGAGGAGTCACGAATGGTGCTGAATATTGTGCAATCAACAGCGAACATCCCCACTTCTGACCTCATGATTGAAGGAAGGTCATTGATGAAGCAGCTGAAGATGGTTGGGCCTAGGACACTACCATGAGGAACTCCTGCAGTGATGTCCTGGAGCTCAGATGATTGACCTCCAACAACCACAACCATCTTCCTTTGCGCTAGGTATGACTCCAATCAGTGGAGAGTTTTCCCCCTGATTCCTATTGACTTCAGTTTTTCTAGGGCTCCTTGATGCCATACTCAATTAAATGCTGCCTGATGTCAAGGGCAGTCACTCTCACCTCACCTCCTGAGTTCAGATCTTTTGTCCATGTTTGAACCAAGGCTGTAATGAGGTCAGGAGCTGAGTGGCCCTGGCAGAACCCAAACTGAGGTTATTGCTAAGCAAGTGCCGCTTGATGGCACTGTGGATGACACCTTCCATCAAGTCGACTGATGGGGCGGTAATTGGTCGGGTTGGACTTGTCCTGCAATTTGTGGACAGGCCATACCTGGACAATTTTCCACATTGCTGGGTAGATGCCAGTGTTGTAGCTGTACTGGAACATCCTGGCCAGGGGCGCAGCAAGTTCTGGAGTATAGGTCTTCAGTACTATTGCCAGAATATTGTCAGGGCCCATAGTCTTTGCAGTAGCTAGTGCCTTCAGTCGTTTCTTGATATCACGAGGAGTGAATCGAATTGGCTGAAGTCTGGCATTTGTGATGCTGGGGACTTCAGGAGTAGGCCAAGATGGATCATTAACTTGGCACTTCTGGCTGAAGATTGTTGCAAATGCTTCAGCCTTATCTTTTGCACTGATGTGCTGGGCTCCCCCATCATTGAAGATGGGGATATTTGTGGAGCCACCTCCTCCAGTTAGTTGTTTAATTGCCCACCACCATTCACGACTGAATGTGGCAGGACTGCAGAGCTTAGATCTGATCCGTTGGTTATGGGATCGCTTAGCTCTGTCTATCGCATGCTGCTTACACAATCTGGTGTTGTAGCTTCACCAGGTTGACACCTCATTTTGAGGTATGCCTGGTGCTGCTCCTGGCATGCCCTTCTGCACTCTTCATTGAACCAGTGTTGGTCTCCTGGCTTGATGGTAATGGTAGAGTGGGGGATATGCCGGGCCATGAGGTTACAGATTGTGGTTGAGTACAATTCTGCTGCTACTGATGGCCCACAGCGCCTCATGGATGCCCAGTTTTGCATTGCTCGACCTGTTCGAAGTCTATCCCATTTAGCACGGTGGTAGTGCCACACAACACGATGGAGAGTATCCTCAACATGAAAGCGGAACGTCGTCTCCACAACGACTGTGCGGTGGTAATTCCTACCAATACTGTCATGGACAGGTGCATCTGCGGCAGGCAGATTGGTGAGGACGAGGTCAAATTTGTTTTCCCTCTTGTTGTTTCCCTCACCACCTGCCGCATACCCAGTCTAGCAGCTATGTCCTTTAGGACTCGGCCAGCTCGGTCAGTGGTGGTGCTACTGAGCCACTCTTGATGATGGACATTGAAGTTCCCCTACCAGAGTACATTCTGCACCCTTGCCACCCTCAGTGCTTCCTCCAAGTGGTGATCAACATGAAGGAGTACTGACTCATCAGCTGAGGGAGGGCGGTAGATGGTAACCAGCAGGAGGTTTCCTTGCCCATGTTTGACCTGATGCCATGAGACTTCATGGAGTCTGGAGTCGAGGTCGAGGACTCCCAGGGCAACTCCCTCCCGACTGTATACCACTGTGCTGCCACCTCTGCTGGGTCTGTCCTGCCAGTGGGACAGGACATATCAGGGGATGGTGATGGCAGTGTGTGGGACATTATCTGTAAGGTATGATTCCGTGAGTATGACTATGTCAGGCTGTTGCTTAACTGGTCTATGGGACAGCTCTCCCAACTTTGGCACAAGCCCCCAGATGTTAGTAAGGAGGACTTTGCAGGGTCGACAGGGCTGGGCTTGCCGTTGGCGATTCCGATGCCTCGGTCAATGCCGGGTGGTCTGTCCTGTTGCATTCTTTTTTATTGACTTCGTAGCGGTTTGATACAACTGAGTGGCTTGCTGGGCCATTTCAGAGGGCATGTAGGAGTCAACCACATTTTTGTGGGTCTGGACTCACACGTAGGCCAGACCAGGTAAGGACAGCACATTTCCTTCCCTAAAAGACATTATAGCCTGCAACATGGTCAGCAAAGATGACACTCAATGATGCTGGTGGTTAAAATCACAGAAATTTTGTTGTTCTTCTAAAGATGAATTAACTAGCTGAAAATTGAATTCGAAGAAAAACTAGGGCAACATTTTCATTTTAGACTGGAGTTGAATACCTTCGCCCTATGAGAGGGGAGATTCATCATAAAAGCACAGAGCAATAAAGAGATTGTCAAACTGACCACGGTTAATGCTTGTGCTGACTCTTGACCCAATACACATTCCAATCGAGGGGATGATATGAAAGATGAAAGACGTGCTGAGAGTTTCAGGTTCAAAGAAAGCAGATATTGGAGCTCTCAAAGAAGAAACTCCAACATATATGATCGTTGATATCAAGTCAAAAGTGGTTGTCATTTTAATAGCTCTCTCTAAAGTACTTGGAATTTTGATGTATTAGTCTTATATTTACTCTAGAATATCTGATGCGGAGGATTGTGTATACTTTGGAATAAACTAACAAACTATGCCAGTTAAATTTATTACCGATCTACTCTTGCCCTTTTCAGATTCTTTAAAAAAAAGATTCTGTTGGTTGTAAACTGAAAAAAATGTCTAGACTACAACCTTTAAGTTTACTAGACTCATATGATCTGCTCTCTGACTTCATGGAGTAGTGAAATGACCACTTGCAAACTCTGACAAGATCGCTTGATTGAACAAAAACAATGATCTTTTTGCATTCAGGATGATTTTTTTTAAGCAATATGAGCATTTTTTTTCTTCCTACTACTTGCTACTTTTTGGTTCTGAATCACTTGGACTGAAGCAAGCATAGTCTCCATTTGGAAAAGTACATGAGATCCTGTATGCTAAATTTTCTGGGTTGAAAGTATTTTTTCAAGATACCAAATTAATTAATTCCTGGTTGGTCAAGACTATATTAAATTTGAATCGCCAAATTAACTGAAGAATTCTGAGGGCAATTATATTAAACAAGCACACAAATGGACTATCTCCCATGTCCAATCACTTGCTTTATAGTCAACACAGGCCCCCCCATCCCCCCCACCCCCAAAGTGTTTTGCCCCTATTTACATTGGTTGGCATGTGAACCTGTTCACAATCCCTCTCTACATATTTCTTTGACTCTGTCACAATCCATTAGGATGTTGAGTCCATTCTTTAGGTGCCAAAGACGTCAGGAACCAAATGAATGAATATTTGTTTATGCTATCAATAAAACTTGGGCTTCGCAATATAAAAGACAAAGTACGTTAGTTCATTACAAAGCGGAGCATTTTTAATAATGCAATTTCAGTCTGACAAGGGTACTGAGTTCTGCAATTTGTTTTGGCATTTTGTTTACTTCTGCAGAGTTACCTTGGGAAGGTGTATTTTCAATAGTTTTTTTTGTTTTATATGTAGTGATAATTTTAGTAAACATAAAACTATGTAACTGGAGCAGTACCTAATATTGGTGAACCTCATGACATCCATTTAATAATTTCCTCAATCTTATGATCAAGATAATAAAGCAATTCCATAAAATTGCATCCAATGGCACTCTCATAAGGCTGTACTAAAGAAATCATGGTATAATTTGAAATTTCATTTAAAATCTGTTAATACATCAATATTAGGTCAGAATATTCCTTTTATTACCAAAGGCCAACATTTAGAATTTACTATGCACTTGATTTCACTAACTCACTGAACATATAAGTTGTTATCTCTGTGTTAACTTACCACTGTCAAACATCACAAGCAGATTAACAATGGTGTCAAATGCAGCAATGCGTACACTGCTCCCTTCATCCCTAGCCAATTCCACTAATTCAGGAAGAATTGCACTTTTTGTCTGCTCAACCCTGTGTAATGAAAATAAAAACAATTATTGTGAGAAGATCAAAGAATTCCTACCTGTCCTGCATATTCTATGAATAGTCTTCTGTCAATTCCCACCAATATAACCTGAATGTATCGTAGCAATTATCTGGCAGTTAGTAAGTTTAATAAGGGACATCATAGTTGAATAAAACCTAAAGCATGAGCCCTACTTACGGAAAAGGTTTATACAATATCAAGCATGAATGACAGCTGATTCTTACTCATACTCTTCAAAACCAAACTTAAACCAGAAGTCAAAATTAACCCAGTCATCCCTAACATTACATGTGAATGGCATCGGGTAGATTAATTTAATTGCAGCAAGACTATATTGCGTTATAGCTTAATATTTAATTATGAACGTCATCACTACATTGTACGGATTTAGAAAAATATCATTTGCACTATAAACGATTGAATTTAGTAGGCAAGTATTTTAAAAATATAAAACTGAAAATACTACACAAATGTAATTTATGAATTTTACCTAAGTATTAATGAAACTATTAATTTTTAAAAAGTCGTGTACTACATAATCTTGTAAAAATTCTTACGTTATGGAATTTGAAGAAAAAAGGCTGTGTAAATTAAATACAATAGTATTTACAGCAAATTTCACCTTGATCTGTTTTACTTTGTGGAGTCAGAGCTTAACAGTGTTACTTTATAGCAGTAATGCTACGTTCATGTGTATCTCATGATATTTTAATTCTTGAAATCTGGCACAGAGCTGTCTAGTCTGAACAACTGTTTGCTTAGTTATGTTTCTTGTTGCACAGAAAATTGCAGTATTTATGGTTTTTATCTGGTGTCTAGCATTATCACTTCACTCAAACAAAGGTTAATGAACATACATTTGAAATGTAAGCGACTATATTTACCCAATTCCTTGTGCTATGAATTCCAGCTGACGACACATACAGGAGCGAACTTCATATTCTACATCCTGGCAAAGTGATTTCACTAGAGGCAGAATATCTCGTTTTATTCTGCAGAGACAATACAGCTGTTTATGCACTTTTTTGCCTATTTCCTAATAAATTTAGAACAAACACACATAGCTGCAATGTGCTACTATCTTAGAACACATTAAGGAATTAAGAAAACATTGCAAAAAGTGATTAAAACTGTAGCAACTCGTCAATATTATCACAATCTCAAGATACCTTATTGCCTTGCAACATATTCCAATGTGGTATCCTGAATAACATAGAAGCATGGAAAATTCGAAAGAGAGAGAGACAGACAGACAGAGAGGGAGGAATGAAATCGAGAGAGAATTCGAAAGAGACTGATTGCTTGTAATTGCTGCTTTATAATTCAGCGATATCAGGGTTTATCTCAGTCTTTAGTCAATGGAATGGAACCATTTCTATCATAAAATGCTTTACTTCATATTCTAGCTACAACCAAGGAAATGGATCACACCAAGGCTACCAGCATAAACATGATTTGAGAACTGAAAGGTTAGGACAGTCACATAATCGTACTTGCCACCATTTTACGACAATAAATTGTATCTATAGAGTGCCTTTAACATAGAATATTGACCAAAGCACGCTGAAGGAGGAGTAGAAAATAAAAGGGATAAATGAATGGGCGTCGAGCCATGGCAGGTGGGTTAATTAAGAGTAATGAAAAGTTTGGCTGAAAAGATGGATTGAGAGGCGGAGAGGTTTACGGAGGGTATTCCACGAATTAAGACCAAGATGGCTAAAAGCTGTGCTTTTAGTTAGGTAAAAGGAGGGGGGATGTACCAGGATCAAAGTTCAAGGATCAAAGGCTGGGGATGGAATATAAGGGTAGAGGAGATTGTAAAGATAGGGCTGTAAGGGTCTGTAAGGGCGGGGGGGGGGGGGGGGGGAAAGAGAGGGGATGGACTCAATAGCAAGGCCACAATTCACCTGGACACAATGAATTTGATCTTTCTGATGTGCAGGAGGAGGAATTTTTGACTCATCCACAAGTTGATCTTGGACAGGCAGTCTGACAACACAGGGGTCTTAAGAAAGAATGGTGGTGAAAGAGAGCTGGGTGTCATCAGCACACATATTTTACACAGCAACATTTTTTGGTCTCAACCTTGCAACCATGTAGTAGTGAAGAATCACCACCTCTGCATGTTGTGTAGCCAGCCAGATCGCTACTTTAAAAAAATCCCATCTTTACACTTTCTTGTAACTTAACGTTATAAATATACAAGCAAAGGTCTCCATTTGCTTCAGTTTTATTTTCAGAAATTATTTTAAATCAAACTTTATTTTAAAATGTATAGTCTACAGTTTGACATGCTGCATAAAATAACCAGGAACAATTCTTCACAAAAATAGAAACATAAAGCCTATAAACAGAATACCAAATAAGACTTACGTGCATTCTTAAAATCCACCAAAAATTATAGAAAAAAGACATGATTAAAAACCCTGTCAAATATAGTATAATGAATAACTACAATATACAATATAGAACTAACTAAAACAAAAGTGGCATACAGCCATATAGCCAAGAGGAAAGAAAGAATTTGACTCAATCAAAAAAAGATTAATTGAATCCTCAAAGGTTCAGTGCAATTATGTATAGTCAAAAAGTACTGAGTGTGCCTCTCTAGCAGTTATCTCATTGAAGTGCTTCAGATAAAGTTTCAGCCATTTAACTGTCATCTGAATCCCAAAATGAAATGTTTACACTTGGAAATAACATTTCATATAAGAGTGTAGATGGTGTGTAGATTATGGGAGTAGTTTAATCCAGATTTGGATCCACATTTTTAATAGCTGTAATAATAATGCTGGACACGGACAGCCTGTGCACTGCCATTGTGTGAGGAAACCCACATTTAAAAATCAATGCAAGACTCCACATTAGAAGTAATTTTCCTGTACATATCAGTGGTTCCACAAAAGGAGTCAATGGTATGTTAACCAGGTCCTCAAAAAGTGAGCAGATGAGATAGTTATCTATGAAAGGGATTCAAGATTACAGGGATTAAAGAATAGATACAGCACTAAATTTAGATCTGTTCATATAAATCACTTGTGGATTGCAATGAGTCAGTGTATAATAATGTAGATTGGAATGATCAATTCACTGCTTGAAACTGTTGCTTAATCACTTTCAGGCTCGGGAAGGAAATTTTAATTTTCTCTTATTAATATGTTTTGGGAAATTAACTAAACTGACTTGCAGTCCAATTGTACATGGCTTGTTGAAAGGAACAGAATCAAAACCCAATTTTTTTTGCTCCTTAGCTGATATTATGCAACCACTGCAAATTTATAGAATGAAAATAAAAGAAGTCAAATTATAGTGTAAACAATTAACATAGAGATTCAAAATTGCTAAGTAATAAACATCAGGCCAGTGCACCCATGCAATATAATACTGACACAAATTGCATTGGAATACCAACCATCTTTTCTGTTTCTGCTAACATGCTGAAATATTTAGTAATTCTTGCACACTAGAGTACTCATATAAGTATGATAGCATACTATAGTATTTTATGTTGAATACACATCAGATCTTTGTGCTTAGAAAAACACCAACAAAAATATTTCTTTCACTTACATATGAGATTCAAATTTCCTGGAAACTTTTCCCAGAATCTTGCAGCTTGCTAAACGTGACTGGATTGTCTGTGATAATTGAGCCTTTGAAACCAATGGGGACAAAATCTAAACAAAAGCAAAAAAAGTTACTATGGAAACTATTAGTTCCCAACTAAGTTACTGCAGCTTGATTTAATAGAGTGTCCAATATAATATATTTTACACCTCATAATACTCTACAGTCTACAGTCATGGCTTTTGAAATTTTACGACTACAGAAAACTTTGTGCGATTATAGGTCCTCTGTAGAATCAACCTTCCATGGAATTCCTCCCCACACTTCTAGGGCTGGATTTTAAGAGCGATCTCAAAAAATGGTGACCCGCACGCGCCAAAGAGCCGCCATGATCTCAAGCGCAGCGGCTCATTTAAATAGCCAGGGCAGCCCGCAACCGCCTCCCCCTCCCCGCCCAAACAAATTCTCGTGGAGGTATCATGCTATTCGACCCCAACAATGGTGTCAGCTGCCTGTGTGCAGGCACTGGCACCATTTTGAAAGGGCAGCCAGCCCTGCTGCTTATTTTAAATTTTTAAACACACAAGCCCCAAAATTAAATAAATAAATTTCTTACGCCCCTTTCCCACCCCCCCAATAATAATTACATTAACTATTTGCCCTTCCCCCCCCCCAAAGCACTTACCTTTTACATCTGACCTTACCCCCCCCAAACTGCACAAAGTTTGAAGTTCAACCCTTCCCACAATCCCCTACACCCATTATGTGCATTTGAGTACCCCCTCCCCCCTGCCACACTGACAATCTCACCTCCTCCTCCTCCCCCCCCCCCCCCCACCCACCAGGGTCATGACACCTTTCCCCAGACGTGGAATTGAAGGCGCGGGAGTGGCGGCTGCTGTGCCAAAGATCGTGGCGGGCTGTCAAGATTGGAGGTAAGTCTATGTGAATTTATTTTATTCATTTGAATATTTTAATTGAGGTCCCGTTGCCTCATCCGGACCCATCTTCAGGCCTCCCCTGCCACAGATCACAACGTTGAGGGCTTGGTAAAATCCAGCCCCTAAGTTTAAGAGAAATTGCATTAAGGAGTTGCTTCACCATTATAACGAGCACACAACACACAAATCAAGATGGAGATGATTTTTACTCCTGCTTTTTAGCAAGCCTAAAATCCCTCTACAAAAAAAAAAACATATTTCTTAATATGATTCCACATATATCAAGAAGCTCAAGTAAGATGTGTTAATTATTAAAGGTAAAAGATATCATTGAAAGGTTAAATGATTTGTCATCAGCAACCTGTATTTATACAGGGCCTTTAATGTAATAGAAGGTCCAAAGGTGCTTCACAGGGGCATTATAAAGCAAAACATAACACTGAGCCACATAAGAAAATATTAGGGCAGATGACCAAAAGCTAGATCAAAGAGGTAGGTTTTAAGGAGTGAGCAGAGAGGTTGAGGCAGGTTGAGACAGCTTAGCGCCTAGGCAGCTGAAGGCACAGCCACCAATGGTGGAGTGATTAAAATTGGGGATGCTCCATTAGAGGAGAATTAGAGGGACGCAGATATCTTGGAAGGTTGTGAGGCTGAAAGAGACAAGAGAGATAGGAAGGGGCGAAGCCATGGAGGGGTTTGAAAACAACCATGAGAATTTTAAAATCGAGGCATTGCTTAACTGAGAGCCAGTATAGATCAGGAAATGCAGGGATGATGGGTGAATGGGATTTAGTGTGAATTAGGATACAGGCAGCAGAGATTTGGATGACTTCAAGTTTACAGCATAGGACAATCAGTTCCCTAAAAAACAAATGTGAAAAATATCAAAATTGGCACAATAAATGTTTTTGCTGCGGTATGTCCAAGAATTTAAATTGTACCAAAATATTTACTACGTCTTGTCAAATGGAATACTTCATTAACCTTTTCATCCAAGAATACTTTAGGAAAAGATTGATTAGTCTGCTGGACTAATTAAAATGTGAACCATCTTACCTCATTTCGTCGTTTAGTAGTGCAGAACTTGAGTATTGCTGAAAATAGAGACATGTTGTCGAAGCTTTTCGTCTTGCAATCATCAGGACAATCCACAAGAATAACCAATGTAAGGGAAAACAGCAACTTATATTGCATGAGAAGAGAGTGCTGATTGGTTGGAAAGTGAACTCTGATTGGTAGAGTTGCTGCCATGGAGAATGCACCAGTTTACAGTGACTGACAGTTAACTGCCAAGATTCATTTGAAATTAAACCCAGGCAGCTTGACTCTGATTGGTCAAGGCATTACCCTGAGGAATGAACCAACAAATGGCTATCACTTATTTTGTTCAGCTGAAACAGGCGCAATATTTGCACATATTCTGTCTGCAAAGAACAGGGCCCTGTATATTAATATACGTAGCTTCCAGTACGCACAAATGTGCCACACTGCGAGCCCTACTGACAATCGTAAATCAGTTTTCAGCGTAATTCTTAGCACGCTGTGGATTATTGAGCAAATGTTGTCCAATTGCAGAATCACATCTGATGTTGGACATCAAGCTGGGGGACCAAATCTGGTTCAAAGAAGAATGCAGGAGGGCATGCCAGGAGCAGCACCAAGCATACCTCAAAATGAGCTATCAACCTGGTGAAGCTACAAATACAGGACGACTTGCATGCCAAACTGTGTAAGCAGCATGCGATAAACTGAGCTAAGCAATCCCAGAACCAACGGATCAAATCTAAGCTCTGCAGTCCTGCCACATCCAGCCATGAATAGTGGTGGATAATTAAACAACTAACTGGAGGAGGTGGCTCCACAAATATCCCCATCCTCAATGATGGGGGAGCCCAGCACATCAGTGCAAAAGATAAGGATGAAGCATTTGCAACAATCTTCAGCCAGAGGTATTGAGTTGATGATCCATCTCGGCCTCCACCTGAAGTCCCCAGCATCACAGATGCCAGACTTCAGCCTATTCGATTCACTCTGCGTGATATCAAGAAACAACTGAAGGCACTGGATACTGCAAAGGCTATGGGCCCTGACAATATTCCGGCAGTAGTACTGAAGACCTGCTCCACAACTTGCTGCTCCCCTAGCCAAGCTGTACCAGTACAGCTACAACACTGGCATCTACACGGCAATGTGGAAAATTGCCCAGGTATGTCCTGTGCACAAAAAGCAGGACAAGTCCAACCTGGCCAACTACCGCCCCATCAGTCTACTCTCAATCATCAGTAAAGTGACCGAAGGTGTCATCCACAGTGCTGACAAGCGGCACTTGCTTAGCAATAACCTGCTCAGTGAAACTCAGTTTGGGTTCCGCCAGGGCCACTCAGCTCCTGACCTCATTACAGCCTTGGTTCAAATATGGACAAAAGAGCTGAACTCAAGGGGTGAGGTGAGAGTTACTGCCCTTGACATCAAGGCAGCATTTGACTGAGTATGGCATCAAGGAGCCCTAGCAAAACTGGAGACAATGGAAATCAGGGGGGAAACTCTCTGCTGGTTAGAGTCATACCCAGTGCAAATGAAGATGGTTGTGGTTGTTGAAGGTCAATCATCTCAGCTCCGAGACATCACTGAAGGAGTTACTCAGGGTAGTGTCCTCGGCCCAAACATCTTTAGCTGCTTCATCAATGACTTTCCTTCAATCATAAGGTCAGAAGTGGGGATGTTCGCCGATGATTGCACAATGTTCAGCACCATTCGCGACTCCTCAGATACTGAAGCAGTCCGAGTAGAAATGCAGCAAGACCTGGACAAAATCCAGGCTTGGGCTGATAAGTGGCAAGTAACATTTGCGCCACACAAGTGCCAGGCAATGACCATCTGCAACAAGAGAGAATCTAACCATCTCCCTTTGACATTCAATGGCATTACCATCGCTGAATCCCATTATCAACATCCTAGGGGTTATCATTGACCAGAAACTGAACTGGAGTAGCCATATAAATACCGTGGCTACAAGAGCAGGTCAGAGGCTGGGAATCCTGCGGCAAGTAACTCACCAAAGCCTATCCACCATCTACAAGGCACAAGTCAGGAGTCTGATGGAATACACTCCACTTGCCTGAATGGGTGCAGTTCCAACAACACCCAAGAAGCTCGACACCATCCAGGACAAAGCAGCCTGCTTGATTGGCACCCCATCCACAAACATTCACTCCCTCCACCACCGACGCACAGTGGCAGCAGTGTGTACCATCTACAAGATGCACTGCAGCAACGCACCAAGGCTCCTTAGACAGCACCTTCCAAATCCGTGACCTCTACCAACTGGAAGGACAAGGGCAACAAATGAATGGGAACACCACGCAAGTTCCCCTCCAAGCTGACTTGGAACTATATCGCCGTTCTTTCACTGTCGCTGGGTCAAAATCCTGGAACTCCCTTCCTAACAGCACAGCGGGTGTCCCTACCTCACATGGACTGCAGCGGTTCAAGAAGGCAGCTCACCACCACCTTCTCAAGGGCAATATTAGGGATGGGCAATAAATGCTGGCCTAGCCAGTGACACCCACATCCCACGAATGAATAAAGAAAAACACTGTTTTGAGTTTTGCAAGCCCGGGATGGTTGGGTACGGCCCGTACCTTGCCTGTGCGAACAGAACGGACATGTTGTTTGATACAATCCGCCAGTCTTTGGGACGTATGGCATATATACTTAGCATCACACTGGCATTAAAATTCATATATCACATTATTCATTTGTGAGATAGGCAGGATGTCTTTTTGGCTTGACAGCAGCATCCTGTTAGTGGCGATCACCACATGTGTTGCTACTGCATAGTAGCAGCGTGAAACAGCTAGTTATATCTGTTGCTCAAATTGGTGCTCAAACACGTGGAAATCAGACATGTCGTTCAGAATCCCGCAATATGCGCACGCTATATCAGCGAGGTACGCTTTCAAGGATTCAGCGCATGGTTTCAATTTGGCTGTGCCTTCATCCCAAATTAAACAGAAAGAGGTTCTGATGAAACGTCAATGACCTGAAACGTTAACTCTGCTTCTCCCTCCACAGATGCTGCCAGACCTGCTGAGTATTCCAGCATTTCTTGTTTGTATTTCAGATTTCCAGCATCTGCAGTATTTTGCTTTTATATTATTATATAAGCAAGAGGTATTTGCTGAGTTCGAACTCCTCTACTCCCAAATTTCCCACCAAAAACCAGCGTCCACTGAAGACGCTGAATTTAGTGAACACATATTGCGAGATTCCGAATGACGTCTGATTTCCACATGCAACGTGACTGTCTGACAGCGTTGTGAGGCCTTAAGACCAACCCAGACATACACATCAGTAAACCTGACAAAGGGACGGGAATAGTCACCCTTAACAAGCCTGACTATATCAACAAAATGCTCACCATTCTTAATGACGGGTCCAAATTCATATGTGTAGGACCTGCCACTCAACATGACCGGACAGCCTTGCTCGAAAGTAAGTTAAAAACACTTGCTGGACTTGTAAGAGCAATGAACTGCCGGGTGATATATATGACAAGGTTTTTTCTCACGGCTCGCTGCCTCCACATATGTATGGGCTGCCCAAGACAAACAAAAGTGATGTCCCTCTGTGACCGGTTCTGCACAACATCAATTGGCCAAATAGTTGGGCGAATTATTACAACCAGTTTTGAGCAAGTTCTCCACATACACAGTGAAGGACTCCTTCACATTTGCGAAGATCATACAGGATTGCATATCGATAGCATTGCCGTGTCCATGTGCTCATTTGACATTGCTAGCCTATTCACCAATGTACCACTTAAGAGTATCTGCCCATTATTTCTACTCTGTCTCCTGCCACTCAGCCAATTTCCCAACCAGGTCAATAATTTGCCTTCAATTCAATGAGTTTCAACTTTAGCTAACAGTGTCTTACAGAGGTCTTTATCAAATGCCTCTAGAAGTCCATATGAATGACATCCACAGACAGTCACCTCTTCAAAATAATTCAAATCAAATTTGTTAGGCATGATATAACAAATACATGTTGGTTCCTTTTGATCAACTGAAAAGTTTCAAGGTGTTCAGTCATCCTATCCATAAAAGACTCAAATAATTTCCTGACAACAGATGTGCGGCTAACTGGTCTATAATTCTTTGGTTTCCCTCTCTCATCTTTCTTACATAGTGGAATGACATGTGGAATTTTTAATCAAAACAAACAGTTCCCAAATAAAGAGAACATTGGAAGATTAGAGTTAGGGCACCTGCAATGTTCTCAACAACTTCCTTTAAATCCTAGGATGGAAATGACCTCTTCTTTGGCCTCCTTATCGCGAGAGACAATGGATACGCGCCTGGAGGTGGTCAGTGGTTTGTGAAGCAGCACCTGGAGTGGCTATAAAGGCAAATTCTAGAGTGACAGGCTCTTCCACAGGTGCTCTAGAGAAATTTGTTTGTCGGGGCTGTTGCACAGTTGGCTCTCCCCTTGCGCCTGTCTTTTTTCCTGCCAACTACTAAGTCTCTTCGACTCGCCACATTTTAGCCCTGTCTTTATGGCTGCCCGCCAGCTCTGCCGAACGCTGGCAACTGACTCCCACGACTTGTGATCAATGTCACAGGATTTCATGTCGCGTTTGCAGACGTCTTTAAAGGTCCTGGGGATTTGTCACTCTTTAGAGCCATTATTCTCTTCATTCCTGTTATTTTGCTTACATTAATTTTGGGGAGTCCTTGACCCTGATCCAATGTTAGTTTCCTTAGGATGTCTGGCATGCTGACATGTTCAGCTACTGGTAAATACTGAAGCATGGTAATTATTCAGCATGTCCACCATTTTCTTATTTTCATTAACAATATCACCATTATCAGTTTTTAAGGGACCCACATTGCTCCTGACTGCTCTTGTTCCTAATGTAATTGTAGAAATGTTTGTGTTGATTTTATATCCCTTGCAAGCTTCTTTTTATAGCTTTTACTATCTGTTTTGTTAACCTTTGTTTTTAGATTTTTCCCATTAGCCAAGATCTGTGCTATTTTTGCATTTTTATATGCTTTTTCTTTGAGGTTGTCCTCTTCAGTTGTCCATAGCAGCCTTTTCTGGCAAGTAAAGCTCTTGTCAGTTCGGGGTATAAACTGGTTCTGTATCACATTAAGTTCTTTTGTGAACATCTCCCTCTGATCTTCTGTCATTTTACCCATTAACAAATTTGCCCAGTTTACTGTGGACAGTCTCTGTCTCATCCCATTGAAGTCAGCATTACCTAAGTCTAGAATCTTAGTAATAAAAACAAGAAATGCTGGAACCACTCAGCAGGTCTGGCAGCCTGGCTTTTTATTTCAGATTTCCAGCATCCGCAGTATTTTGTTTTTATTGTAGAATCTTAGTAGCTGTTTCATGTTTCCCATTTGCAAACTTTGCAGCATCACAGAGAAACGCAGCAGAGGGAGGAGGAGGAGAAGGACACTTAGCAGCAGATTGTATCCATCTAGGGGGGCTGAATTTTACAATCACACTGCCAAAATAGGCGGCAGGCAAAAACAACGGTGGCCTGCCCGCATGGGCTGCACATCGTGGAGCCGCTGCGATCCTGAGTGCGGCGGCTCATATAAATAGCTGGGGCAAGGCCCCCCATCCCCATTTTAAAGGGCTTTGAGCCCTACCGTTAACTTTAAATTTTTAAAGCTAAAGTGAATGAAAAAAATTAAAATACTTTTATTTTGCTCCTCTCCCACCGCCCAATAAGAGTTAAATTTGCCCTCTCCTCCCCATAAAACACTTACCTTGTCCACCTGACCTTCCCCCACAAAGTGCATAAATTGTAACCTAAATCCCTTTCCACCATCCCCTACGTCAATATTACTTTGACCCCACTCCCCACCCCCCCACTGAGAAACCTATCTCCTTCCCCACAAGAGTTCCGCCTCATTTTCCCGGATGGGGATTCGAAGGCGTGAGTGTGCTGGCCAGCAGCAGGAAGATCGCAGCGGGAGAGAAGGCGGTGGCGTAAGTATGATTATGCATTCATTTCCATTTATTTAAATACGTAAATGAGTGTCCCGTCGTCGAGCAGCGGGGGGCTGCCATGATGCCTCACCACCACTGGCTACATCGGGCAGGGCCCTCCCAGCGTCGGGGTCCGGGGTGGCCCTCTCCCAGAGGCATTTTCATTAATAATCATGAAATTACTGGATTGTCAGAAAAATTCATCTGGATCACAAATATCCTTCTCATTGAACCAGAATTGGTCCCCTGGCTTGATGGTAATGGTAAAGTGCTAGTCCATGAGGTAACAGATTGTGGTTGAATACAATTCAGCTGCTGATGATGGCCCACAGTGCATCATGGATACCCAGTTTTGAGCTGCTAGATCTGTTCTGTGTTTGTCCCATTTAGCACAGTAGTAGTGCTATACAGGATGTAGGGTATCCTCAGCGTGAAGACGGGAGTTTGTCTCTACAAGGACTGCGCTGTAGTCACACCAATGAATACGGTCATGGACAGTTGCATCTGCAACAGGTAGATGTCCTTAGCAAAATTAAGTCAATGGGAATCGGTGGAAAATTCTCCAACTGTTGGAGTCATACCAAGCACAAAGAAAGATGGTTGCGGTTGCTTGGCAGTACAGAACTTGAGTATTCCTGAAAAAAGAGGCATGCCGTCGAAGCTTTTCATCTTACACTCATCAGGACAGACGCAAGAATGCCAAAGTTCAAAGGCAGCAACAATTTATACCACATGAGAAAAGGGGTGCTGATTCATTGACAAGTCAATTCTGATTGGTCAAGGCATTGCCATGGAGAATGCACCTGGGAACTATTCTATGAGTTTTCCCACATACACGGTGAAGGATTCCTTCACCAAGACTATACGCGACCTGCATATCGATGACAATGCTGTGTCTTTGTGCTCATTCGGCATTGCGAGCATATTCATTAATGTGCTGCTCAAGGAAGCCACAGACATTTGCGCCCTGTCACTATATCATGGCAATCTAGACACGCCACCATTTTCTGAATCTGTATTCATTGACCTTATGAACTTAGCAACTCGCGCAGTTGAGTTCAGCTTTAATGACACCATATATGCCCAAATAGATGGTGTTGCCAATGGATCCCCTCTGGGCCCAGCTGTTGCTAACATTTTCGTCAGTTTCCACGAGAAACACATTTTCTATGGAATGACCCCTAACCACCTACCCCCTTGCATAATTCTGATACGTGGATGATATGTTTGCTATACTTGAATCTGCAACTGCATGTAAGAATTTCCTTATACACCTTAATACACTCAAATTCATCTTTGAAGAGGATCAGTCTAATGAGCTCCTTTTCCTCGACGTGCTAGATGAGAAATCCGCTAATGGGTTCTCTACTACTGTCTACCGCAAGCCTACTTTCACTGGTCAATATATGCGTTGGGATTCCTACAGCTCCACATGCTATAAGATTGGCCTTATTGGCAACCTCAGTGGCGCAGTGGTTAGCACCGCAGCCTCACAGCTCCAGCGACCCGGGTTCAATTCTGGGTACTGCCTGTGCGGAGTTTGCAAGTTCTCCCTGTGACCGCGTGGGTTTTCGCCGGGTGCTCCGGTTTCCTCCCACAGCCAAAGACTTGCAGGTTGATAGGTAAATTGGCCATTATAAATTGCCCCTAGTATAGGTAGGGGGAAGGTGGGGATGTGGTAGGGATATGGGATTAATGTAGGATTAGTATAAATGGGTGGTGGATGGTCGGCACAGACTCGGTGGGCCGAAGGGCCTGTTTCAGTGCTGTATCTCTAAATAAAAAATAAAAATAAATAAATAATAAATAGGGCCACAGCCATTTAATCACTGTAAAAGCTTGTCGCCGAAATGGGGTTCAAAGCTATCCTGCAGGATAATGGCTACCCCGATCAGATCATCGTTCGCTGTGCATCACACATGCACACGAATGGGCCTAAGGCCAACACTTTCAGACCTGAAAAGTGCCTGGTCTACTTCAAATTACCCTGCAAGGGTAAGGTATCTCAAAAATTGCAGCAACAGGCAAGTAACATGCGTGTCACGACAGTGTCAGACAATGACCATTTCCAACAAAAGAACACCTAACCATTTCCCTGTGATATTCAACAGCTTTACCATCACTGAATCCACCACCACAAATATCCTAGGGGTTACCATTGACCAGAAACGTAACTGGACCAGGTCAGAGGCTGGGTATTGTGTAGTGAATAACTAACTTTCTGACTCCCCAAAACCTGACTCCTCCACAACCTACAAAGCACAAATCGGGACTATGACGGAATACATCCCACTTGTCTAAGTGAATGCTGCTCCAAGTCAAGAAGCTTGACACTATATAGAAGAAAGCAGCGCACTTGATTGGCACTCCATTTACCACATTAAAATTTCACTCCGCCTATCACCAGTGCACCACGGCTGTAGTGTTACCATCTATAGAGGCACTGCAGCAATTCACCATCGTTTCTTCGACACCACCTTCCAAACCTGCATCCTCTCATAGCTAGAAGGACAAGGGCAGCAGATGTATGAGAATACCATCACCTGCAAGTTTACCACAAGTCACACAGCATCCCGACTTGGAAATATATCACTGTTCCTTCACCGTTGCTGGGTCAAGATACTGGAACTCCCTACCTAACAGCACTGCAAGAGTATCTTCAACACACAAACGTCAGTGGCTCAAGAAGGTGCTCTACCACCACTTTCTCAAGCACAATTAGGGATGGACAACAAATGCTGGTCTTGCCATGAATTTGCAATTATACTTATTTAAGATGATTCACTAAAAGCTCTATCTTGCTTCGTGGGGAAACTTTTAGAACTAATTAATCCAGGAGAAAATTAAATCGGCACTTGGAAGTGTACAGGCTAATAAATGAAAGTCAGCATGGATTTGTTAAAGGCAAATAGCGTCTGACTAAATTGATTGAGCTTTTTGATAAAGTAACAAAAAGAAGGTTGATGAGGGCAGCATGGTTGATGTGTATATGGACTTCCAAAGCACCCGGCTAACTCAGTCAGTAGAGCATGAGACTCTTAATCTCAGGGTCGTGGTTTCGAGCCCCACGTTGGGCGGTATCTTTTGGGCGGCGCAGTGGTTAGCACCGCAGCCTCACAGCTCCAGGGACCCGGGTTAGATTCTGGGTATTGCCTGTGTGGAGTTTGCAAGTTCTCCCTGTGAGCTCGTGGGTTTTCGCCGGGTGCTCCGGTTTCCTCCCACAGCCAAAGACTTGCAGGTGATTGCCGCTAGTGTAGGTATGGCCATTGTAAATTGTCCCTAGTGTAGGTAGGGAATATGGGATTACTGTAGGGTTAGTAAAAATAGGTGGTTGTTGGTCGACACAGACTCGGTGGGCCGAAGGGCCTGTTTCAGTGCTGTATCTCTAAATAAAAAATAAAAATAAATAAAAAAGATGACAAGTGTCACAAAATAGACTTATTAGCAAACTTAAGGCCCATGGGATTGCAGGGACAATATGGATACTGTCATGCAGGCCCCCACCTGCCAAGAATGAGGCATATTAATTTTGCCACATGGACATTAAATTTCAAATTGTTGCTGTGAAGAAGAGAAGGCCTGTTACAAGGGGTTGTCAGGCCTATGGCTGGAAAGACATTTATTGCATATTAACAGACAGTGTTTGTAGACAAAGGACCATTCCCTGACACAAACAATACACAGAGCCAAGACATGGTCAGACCAGTTAGTCACATGACTACCTGCTTGGCAACCTGGGGTTTTCTGAATTGTACAGTTTTGAACTAGCCACAGAGACTGCAAACAGCTGTTTGCTCCTGGATTGAAAAGACCTCTCCTGGCTGGCTCGCCACAGCCTCTCCTTGTCTGCTCCCATCTCTTTCTCACAGAACTCCAAAACCCACTGAAGACACATGAACCCCAAGAGAAAAGTTTCCTACAGTGAATAAGGTTTAAGAAGAATACTGGGCCCCAACGAAAAGCAAGATCTACCTACAATCAAGGACTCTACAGAGAGCTCGAACCACAGTAACAAAAAAACCCTCTTCAGAGATTGCCTCAAACTTTTTCACTTCATTTTTCTTCTGCTTTTTCTGTCCCGGTCTGCATGTGTTTCGCGCATGCATGTTAACATGGGCGCGTCGTGTCGGTAGGCATTAATCGAATTAGAGTTTAAGTTCAATAAATTTCAATCTTTCTTCTTTAAACTGAAGAAAACCTGTGTGTGTGCTGGTTTCTTTGCCTTATAATTGGAAAGCGGTGAACAAGGATTCACCAAGGGGGAGCTAAAAACATGTATGTTTAAAATTAAACCCTCTTACAGCAAGACCAGGTGAAGGCAGAAAGGGAACCCTGGACCCCTTTCTCAACTGATCGTAACAATACAAAATTATTTAAGGGATTCAAAGCAGACAGTGGAGGTGACTGGTTGTTTTTCAGATTGGAGAGAAACATATAGTGGTATTCCCCAGGGGTCGTTGTTTGGACCACTGTTCTTTTTGATATATATTAATGATCTGGACTTGGGTATGCAGGGTATAATTCCAAAGTTTGCAGATGGTAGGCTGGATATTAAAGCACTTCCGCCATCGGGAACAGTGGCGGGCGGGGGTGGTGGCAATGAAGTTCGGTGCGGCGGACGCCCGCCACCAACCCCGATAGCGGCAGGCCCTATGTCGATCTCGGCGGCGGTAGCGAGGTCTCGTGGCGGCTGCCCTGCTGTTTGGCGACGGGACCTCCATTTCAATATGTTAACTAATTTACATACCTGATTTAATGAGGGTCCCGTCGCCTCCTTAATTGCCACAGCGATCTTCATTCAGCTGATCATGTTGCGCCTTCAAATCCCCATTCGGGGAAATGTGGCATGACACCTGTGGGGAGGGGGGGGGGAGGAGTATTATTTCTCTGTGCAGGGGGTGGGGTGGGCGGGAGCAGGGTAATAACGATGCAGATTGGTCAGTTGGAGGGGGGGGGGGGGTGTTGATGGGAAGGGGTAAAGTCAAAATTGCTGAACTTTGGCGGGGGGGGGGGGGGGGGGGGAGTGGCCAGCAGGTCAAATCCTCATTATTCAAATTCCAGGGGGGTGGGGAATAGGCACAAACGTCTGGAAATGCCATGGGGTTGGGGTTGGGGGGAAATGAATTTAAAAGGTAATTTAATTCTGTTTTTTGGTAATTGAACTGACCAGGCCCTTTAATTTTTAAATCTCAACCGAGGGTAGTAAGCCTTTAAAAATGGCGCTGGACGTTGTTGCGGGCAACGGCTCACCCACCCCTCCAGATCATCGCGAAGGGAGGGCATTGCGGCCATGCAAATGAGCCGCCGTGTTTGAAATCGCGGCAGCTCCATGACGCGGTGCCCGTGTGGACGGGCCGCATTATTAATTTTACATTCATCGTCTACTTCGGAGTCGGACTCTTAAAATGCAGCCCAAAATTTAACTTGGAAATGTAGCAAACAAACAATGAGGGGGATAGCAACAGACTTCAGGAGGACATTGGCAGACTGGTGAAATCAGCAGGCACATGGCAGATGAAATTTAATGCAGAGAAGTGTGAAGTGATGTATTTTGGTAGGAAGAATGAGGAGAGGCAATATGAACTAACTTCTACAATTTTTCAGGGGGTATAAGCACAGAGAGACCGGAGGGTTTATTTACAGAAATCTAAGAAGGTGGCAGGTTGAGAAGGCTGTTATAGGTAGGGATGCATGTGCTTCTTTTTTTCTTAATACAGGAATAAAAGTACAAAAAAAGAAAGTTATGCTAAACCTTTATAAACCACTGGTTAAACTTCAGCTGTGGTACTGTGTCCAATTCTGGGCACCACAATATAGGAATTTAGATGCGGCCTTGGAAAGGGTGCAGAAGAAATTTACTAAAATGGTATCAGGGATGAGGGACTTCAATTATGTAGAGAGACTGGAAAATCTGGGGACGCTCTCCTTAAAGCAGAAAATGTTTAGGAGATTTGACAGAGATGTTCAAAACCACTGGTGGTTTTTATAGGCAAAACAAGGAAAAACTGATGCTAGTGGCTCAAAAACCAGTAACCAGAGGACACAGGTTTAGGGTGATTGGCAAAACAACCAGAGGTGAGATTCAAAACAGAATTGGATAAGTACTTGAAGAAAGAAAAACAGGGCTATGGGGAAAGCACAAAATAGTGTGATTGATTGGTTAGCTCTATCCAAGCACCGGCCCATGCACAATGGGCTGGATGGCCTCCTTCAGTGTTGTATGATAATTTGAAACATTTTTGCTTCAACTAGTACAGGCATGATTTCCTGTATAAGTGATCAATGATATACTTCAATATCATTATAGTCACTCTGCTGAGTCTGAGTTTCTGCCAAAATAATAAAAAGACAATTTTTCATAAAGATGATAGCACTTTAATTATATATCTTATTACGACCATGTGAGAAAGGGGTCCAGGGTTCCCTCTCAGCCTTCACCTGGTCTTACCCTAACAGGGTTTAATTTTAAACACACCGTTTTGTTTTAGTTCCTCCTTAGTGAATCCTTGTTCACTAACTCCCAATTATAAGGCAAAGAAACTAACCAAACAGGGCTTTCTGAGGTTTAATGAAAAAAGGTTGAACTTTATTAAACTTAAAACTCTAATTTGGTTAACGCCTACGGATACGCGATGCGCCCACGCTAGCATGCATGCATGATACACACATGCAGATAGAGACAGAAAAGAGAAGAAATAAAATGGAAAAGTTTGAGGCAATATCTGAAGATGGTTTTGGTTACTGTTCTTCAAGCTTGCTGTAAAGTCCTCGATTGTAGGTAGGTCTTGCTTTTCATTGGGACCCAGTATTCTCCCGAAACCTTGTTCGATGTAGGAGACTTTTCTCTCTTGAAGTTCAGATGTCCTCAGTGGGTCCAGAGGCTTGTGAGAAAGAGATGGGAGCAGACAGGAGAGGTCTTCACACTCCAGGGGTAAACAGTCTTTGAGTTCAAAAACTCTGTGGCTAGTTCAAAAAACCCTGAACCAGCCAGTTAGTCATGTGACCAGCTGATTTAACCAGTCCTGGCCTTTGTGGATTATATCACCTTAGCAGTCTCTGGAATGCTCGTCCTTACACCTTCGACGTTTGGTGATCAAAATCCATTGTGAGTTGAATGCGTCAGGGAATGGTCCTTTTGTCTCCACAAGCACTGTCTGTTAGTATGCAAATCTTTTTCAGCTAAGTGTCTGGCAGCCTTTATGACAGGCCTGCTCTTCTTCGCAGCAAGTTTAAAATCAATGTTCATATGACAAAATTAATATGCCTCATTCTTGGCAGGTGGGGGCCTGCATGACAATTATATATATTCATAAAGATATATGGAATCAATAAACGCTATACAGATATACAGGGATAGATTTTTTTTTTTACTTTTACATTACCTCTTGTCTGATGGTTTCCTTTGGTAAAGCATTGATTACAGTCAGGAGGGTCTCCAACCATGCATTGCTGACCACTGGCCAAAAAAGAAACATAATCAACTTTGACAAACTAAGTTAAAATTATGGGTTTAAACATATTGCAAAATCAGCTCCATTGTCTAATCCTACAAGCTAATGTAAGAGCCATGATTAGCACATGCACAAGAGGTACTGTGTTTTACATCCTGAAAATAAACAGGTTCACAGTGAAAAAACAAAGAGAATCATATTTATGGCGATTTCTGAAGCAACTGTACTCATCTAGAAGAATCCTCATTACATGGTTCAATTTGTCAGGCTCATAAAGGCTAATGTGCAGGATGCAGCACTTACTATTATTACCAGGTCAAAGCTTGAGAATGTAGCTTTGGAGCAATTGTCTTAAAGCACTTCTAACATGCATTGCTGCAACCCACAATGACAGATTATTTCGAATAAGGCTGTCCAAAGACATTCATTTCTAAGAATTAGTAAGAAACAGTTGGCAATATAAAAGGTGTTTCAGATGTAAGTAATTAAGGAGGTGGGATTGCATAGTGAGGGAAAAATAGTGGCAAAAATGTCACATCGCAGGTGCAAAATGTAATGCAATAATTATAACTTCAGATACATCATACAGTCATAGAGTCGTACAGCATAGAAACAGGCCCTTCGGCCCACCTTTATCTAAATGTAATTAAAGATGAATCACATTGTCATGGCCCTGTAATTTTTTTTCGGAATATGCAGTTTGCCTTTAAGGCTTGCAAGGGATCAGAATTGCTTTTACAATGAGCAAGCCTCAGGAGTATTAGGAAGGTGCATTTTCATTGCCTTAGCAACAGCCATTTGGAGATTGCGATTCAAAGGGTGCATTCTCGTTACCATAGATCTAGCCACTGGGAGTGAGGCTCATGTGAAACAATTGTTGCAATTCAGTTTTGAACTGGCTTTTAGTGGAAGACAGTTTGTTCTAACAGACAGACTGAGACAGCTGTGATGACAACACCTAGAAAAAAGCTCTCAACCATTTAAACTGAAGGAATAGGAATTTAGTCTGTTTAATTATTATCTCTCAAAATTCTAAAAAAAAGTCAAGCCAAAACAGAGATCTCTGGTAATTTAAACTGAAGAAAGGGAAGTTAGACTGTGACAATCTTTTATCCCTCAAAAACTCTAAAGTCGGCTTGATTTCATTGAAAGTGTTTGCAAGTCGTTAATTGTTGAAATTCGCTAGAGAAGGAAAGCAACATTCTGTGAGGACTTCGAGCAACACTGGACTGTAAAATTTGCAAGGACTCTAATTTTTTCTATTTTAAATGTTTAAATATTTCATAGTGTTTAAGGATTTAGTCCCACCACAATCAGAATCGTATATTTTGACTGGGCGCTTTGAGTGGAATGGTCGGTCGTAACAACATCTTGGCCTGGATTATTGTTTTCATGTTTTTGTCTAGTTTAGATGTGGCTAACTAATATGAATTGACCCAAAGAATACAGGAAAATATACAATGAGAAAAAGGCATTTGTTCCATAAGCCCGGTAATGAACCCGGCCAGGTGTTCGATTTAGATGTAGGTGAGCACTTTGGCGATAGTGATCACAATTCGGTTAGGTTTACCTTAGCGATGGGCAGGGACAGGTATATACCGCAGGGCAAGAATTATAGCTGGGGGAAAGGAAATTATGACGCGATTAGGCAAGATTTAGGATGTGTAGGATGGGGAAGGAAACTGCAGGGGATGGGCACAAACGAAATGTGGAGCTTATTCAAGGAGCAGCTAATGCGTGTCCTTGATAAGTATGTACCTGTCAGGCAGGGAGGAAGTTGTCGAGCGAGGGAGCCGTGGTTTACTCAAGAAGTTGAAGCGCTTGTCAAGAGGAAGAGGGTGGCTTATGTTAGGATGAGACGTGAAGGCTCAGTTAGGGCGCTTGAGAGTTACAAGCTAGCCAGGAAGGATCTAAAGGGAGGGCTAAGAAGAGCAAGGAGAGGACACGAGAAGTCATTGGCAGATAGGATCAAAGAAAACCCTAAGGCTTTCTATAGGTATATCAGGAATAAAAGAATGATAAGAGTTAGAACAGGGCCAATCAAGGATAGTAGTGGGAGTTGTGTGCGGAATCAGAGGAGATAGGGGAAGCGTTAAATGAATATTTTTCGTCAGTATTTACAGTAGAAAAAGAAAATGTTGCCGAGGAGATTACTGAGATACAGCCTACTAGGCTAGATGGGATTGAGATTCACAAGGAGGAGGTGTTAGCAATTTTGGAAAGAGTGAAAATAGATAAGTCCCCTGGGCCAGATGGGATTTATCCTAGGATTCTCTGGGAAGCCAGGGAGGAGATTGCAGAGCCGTTGTTGTTGATCTTTATGTCGTCATTGTCGACAGGAGTAGTGCCGGAGGACTGGAGGATAGCAAATGTTGTCCCCTTGTTCAAGAAGGGGAGTAGAGACAGCCCTGGTAATTATAGACCTGTGAGCCTTACTTCGGTTGTGGGTAAAATGTTGGAAAAGGTTATAAGAGACAGGATTTATAATCATCTTGAAAAGAATAAGTTCATTTGCGATAGTCAGCACGGTTTTGTGAAAGGTAGGTCGTGCCTCACAAACCTTATTGAGTTTTTCGAGAAGGTGACCAAACAGGTGGATGAGGGTAAAGCCGTGGATGTGGTGTATATGGATTTCAGTAAGGCGTTTGATAAGGTTCCCCACGCTAGGCTATTGCAGAAAATACGGAAGTATGGGGTTGAAGGTGATTTAGAGCTTTGGATCAGAAATTGGCTAGCTGAAAGAAGACAGAGGGTGGTGGTTGATGGCAAATGTTCATCCTGGAGTTTAGTTACTAGTGGTGTACCGCAAGGTTCTGTTTTGGGGCCACTGCTGTTTGTCATTTTTATAAACGACCTGGATGAGGGTGTAGAAGGGTGGGTTAGTAAATTTGCGGATGACACGAAGGTCGGTGGAGTTGTGGATAGTGTCGAAGGGTGTTGTAGGGTACAGAGGGACATAGATAGGCTGCAGAGCTGGGCTGAGAGATGGCAAATGGAGTTTAATGCGGAGAAGTGTGAGGTGATTCACTTTGGAAGGAGTAACAGCAATGCAGAGTACTGGGCTAATGGGAAGATTCTTGGTAGTGTAGATGAGCAGAGAGATCTTGGTGTCCAGGTACATAAATCCCTGAAAGTTGCTACCCAGGTTAATAGGGCTGTTAAGAAGGCATATGGTGTGTTAGCTTTTATTAGTAGGGGGATCGAGTTTCGGAGCCACGAGGTCATGATGCAGCTGTACAAAACTCTGGTGAGGCCGCACCTTGAGTATTGCGTGCAGTTCTGGTCACCGCATTATAGGAAGGATGTGGAAGCTTTGGAAAGGGTGCAGAGGAGATTTACTAGGATGTTGCCTGGTATGGAAGGAAGGTCTTACGAGGAAAGGCTGAGGGACTTGGGGTTGTTTTCGTTAGAGAGAAGGAGGAGGAGAGGTGACTTAATAGAGACATACAAGATAATCAGAGGGTTAGATAGGGTGGATAGTGAGAGTCTTTTTCCTCGGATGATGATGGCAAACACGAGGGGACATAGCTTTAAGTTGAGGGGTGAAAGATAATAGGACAGATGTCAGAGGGAGTTTCTTTACGCAGAGAGTAGTAGGGGCGTGGAACACCCTGCCTGCAACAGTAGTAGACTCGCCAACTTTAAGGGCATTTAAGTGGTCATTGGATAGACATATGGATGAAAATGGAATAGTGTAGGTCAGATGATCGGCGCAACATCGAGGGCCGAAGGGCCTGTACTGCGCTGTAATGTTCTAATCTAATCTAAAAGCCTACTCTTTAAACAGAGGTTCAATCTACTCCGCCATGGACTCTATCCACTTATTTTAATTTCCTGAGGGAATGCGACCAAAAATACTCCCGATTCCCATAGTCGAGTCGAATTCGAGAATATTTGTCCATTCACCATCTCAACAAAGCAGTCCTGCATTAATGCCCTCTAATGCCGTCACTTCTTCCCCCACAAGCACACAGGAGCCATTGTGGAATGTTTGCTTACCTCAATTTATAACTATATTTACAATCATTGATCCTTCCTATCATATATTAAACAAGAATTATTTACGTTAATGAACATTACATGCAATGCTGTAACACTCAACTCAGATTTTAACTGGATAAACCTTTTCGCCTCTCCACCTTCCTCTGCTCCTTTAAGACTGTTGGTAAAACCTTTATCTTTGACCAAGTTTTTAGTCACCTTTGTGGTATCTATCTCTTTGGTGCAGCATCCATTTTTTCCCTGATTGCACCACTGAAGTGCTTTAGGACTTCCTTTGCATTAACGGCACTATATAAATGCAAGCTGCTGTGGAATGAATGTATAGATATTTATCTAAATTCACAACTGGCCTATTATAATATAGTACTGCATTTGATATTAATGTTTCAAATACAAACACAAAAAATAAGTTATGGTTCACAAACATTTTGCCATTCTGCTAATGTGCTTATTCAGCATTTTTCTGGAAATGGTCATTTGCAAAGACATAGCAGAATTGATTTTTAGTTCAGCAATTCTTTTTTTAAAAGCAGAGTAAAAGCCACACAAGTGAACTTAAATCATACTATCATAAATGTGCAATGAATATAGCTCAGCACTTTTTAAAAATAATTAAACTATATTGAACTGACCTGTGTCTCTGTGATCTAGGTTTGCCAATATGATCGGGAGAAAGGAATGGATATAAGCTGCAATGGAAACTAACTCTTCTTGCAAGATGGTAAGGAAAGAAACGGCAGCAGCTAACTGCATCTCCACCCCCGCAACGTGCAGTACCTCCTACAATAAAGACATTTATGAGAAAAGACTGTTTATTGACTTGCTGGAAAATAGTTTGTCTTTCACATTATTTTCCAGACATTATAAATAAATACTTAAACAAATAGAACTCAAAGGAACACTTCATGTTGGTGGTTAATAACATTATAAAACCTATTTTTGAACACATTTTACAGCACATATATTCTTTCTAATGAAGCCTAACATAATGTCAAAATAATTACTGTTCCTGTCCATTTATAAATTTTATGTAATCTACACATATAATTTAATAAAAAGCTTTGTTAAACATCAAAGATGATATTTTGAAATACAGTCATGGAGGAATGGCCTATTCCATTTAAGTCATATGCATGTCTATTCCAGAAGTTCAAACAAGCTGCTACTTAACCTGCAGGTGGAACACCTCAGAGGTGATGTCTCACCTGTAGGAAAACTGAAACTTTTCCTTGTTACACAAATTAGGATTCATTTTAACTGTATGAACAAACAGATCTTGCACACTGGGCCATAACTCCTATTTAAGTATGTTAAATTGCCGGTAAGCAAACTAAAATTCAAGTGTGATGATGAATATTCAAAATAAGAAAACTATTTGGAGTTTCAAGAATACAGTATCAGTAATAGGTAGATAATTTCTTGTGAATATCTTTTTGTTCTTTCACAGCCTATATATTGATGCCTCACCAATCAGGTTTATTGAAAAACAAAGGATGCAAATGTTGGATTTTTATTCATAGTCCTTTTCACAGTTGAAAGTATAAACCCAGCATTACAAAATATACATTTTACTTTTAACGGATAACTGATAACAGTAAAAGCTATATGGGCATTGGACTTTTACAAGTGCATTAAACCTTTTTTTAAATAAGTGTGGATGAATTAAGAGATCATCTTCTTTTAAACCAGAGGACATAGACTTAAGGTAATTAATTGGGCAAAGAGCCAAAGGCAACATGAGAAAAAATTATTCAGCAATGGATTACAATCTGGCATGTACTGTCTGAAAGGGTGGTGGAGGCAGATTCAATCGCAACTTTTCAAAATGAGAACTGTATAAGCATCTGATGGTTGCAGTGTTCAATACCATTCGCAACTCCTCAGATACTGAAGCAGCCCATATAAGCATGTAGTAAGATCTGGGCAACCTTCAAGCTTGGGCTGATAAGTGGCAAGTAATATATGCACCACATGAGTGTCAGGAAATGACCATCTCCTGCAAGAGAGAATTTAACACTCTCCTCAAGATTCAATGGCATTGCCATTGCTGAATCCCTCACCATCAACATCTTGGGAGTTACCATTAAAAAGAAACTTAACTGGACCAGCCATATAAATACTGTGGCTACAAGAGCAGGTCGGAGGCTGGGAATTCTGCAAGAATAGCTCATCTCCTGACGCCCAAAAGCCTGCCCACCATCTACAAGGCACAAATCAGATGGAATACTCTCCACTTTCCTGGTGAGTGCAACTCCAACAACACTCAAGAATTTTATCACCATCCAGGACAAAGCAGTCCGCTTGATCAGCATCTCATACACTACCTGCAACATTCACTCCCTCCACCACCAGCGCACAGTGGCAGCAATGTGTACCATCTACAACAGACATTGCAGCAACTCACCAAGCCTCCTTCGACAGCGCCAACCAAACCCGCGACCTCTACCACCTAGAAGGACAAGGACAGCAGATGCATGGGAATGCTACCACCTGCAAGTTCCCCTCCAAGCCATGCAACATCCTGACTTGGAACTATATCACCTCTCTAGTTACTGGAACTCCCTTCTTAACAGTACTGTGGGTACCTGCACTACATGGACTGCAGTGTTTCAAGAATTCGGCTCACCACTACCTTCTCAAGGCAATTAGGGATGGGCAATAAATGCTCGCCTTGCCAGCAATGCTTACATCCCATAAACGAATAAAAAAAGGTTAAGAAAAGCAAAGGGAGAAAAAACAGAGGCTCTGACCATCATTTTCCAATTTTTGTTCTGTCGACAGGCATGGTGCCAGAGGACTGCTAACGTTTTACTGTTTTTATAAAAGGAGAAAGGGTTGACTGAGTAATTCCAGGCCAGTCAGCCTAACTTCAGTGGTGGGCAAATTATGGGAAAAAATTCTCAGACAGCATTAATTGTCATTTAGAAAGGCACAGATTAATCAAAAACAGTCAGCATAGTTTTGTTAAGGGAAGGTCATGTGATCAAGTTAGACAGACATTTTATGAGGAGGTAACAAAGAGGGTAGTGCATTTAATGTATCTATATGGATTTTAGCAAGGCTTCTGACAAGGTTCCAGATGGCAGACTGGTCAGAAAAGTTGAAGTTTATGGGATCCAAGAGAAAGTGGCAAATTGGCTTCAAAAGTGGTTCAGTGGCAGGAATCAAAGAATAATGGTCGATGGGTGTTTGTGACTGAAAGGCTGTTTCCAGTGGGGTTCTGCAGGGCTCAGTACTAGGTTCCTTGCATTTTGTGGTGTATGTCAATGATTTGGAGTGAAATGTAGGGGTGATTCAGAAGTTTAAAGATGATATAAAAATTGACCATGTGGTTGATAGTGAGGAAGAAAGCTGCAGACTGCAGGAAGATACCAATGGACTGCTCAAGTGGGCAGAAAAGTGGCAAATGGAATTCAATCCAAAGAAGTGTGAGGTAATGCATTTGGGGAGGGCAAGTAAAGCAAGGGAATACACAATAAATTGGAAGATATAGAGTTGGGCAGCACAGTGGTTAGCACCACAGCCTCACAGCTCCAGCGACCCAGGTTCGATTCTGGGTACTGCCTGTGTGGAGTTTGCAAGTTCTCCCTGTGACCGCGTGGGTTTTCGCCGGGTGCTCCGGTTTCCTCCCACAGCCAAAGACTTGCAGGTTGATGGGTAAATTGGCCATTATAAATTGCCCCTAGTATAGGTAGTTGGTAGGGGAACTGAGGGAAGGTGGGGACGCGGTCGGAATATGGGATTAATGTAGGATTAGTATAAATGGGTGGTTGATGGTCGGCACAGACTCGGTGAGCCGAAGGGCCTATTTCAGTGCTATTTCAATAAATAAAATAAATAAATAAGTATAGAGGAACAGAGACACCTTGGAGTGCATGTCCACAGATCCCTGAAGGTAGCAAGATACACAGACAAGGTGATTAAGAAGCATACAGGATACTTTCCTTTATTAGCCAAGTGATAGAATATAAGGGCAGGGAGGTTATGCTAAAGCTGTATAAAATACTAGCTAGGCCACAGCTAAAGTACTGCGTACACTTTTGGTCACCGTATTACAGGAAGGACGTGAGTGCACTAGAGAGGGTACAGAGGAGATTTACAAAGATGTTGCCAGGAATGGAGAGATTCGATAAGCTGGGGTTGTTTTCTTTGGAACAGAGGAAGCCCATGGGAGATTTAATTGAGCTGTATAATGTCATAACGGGCCTAGGTAGTGGATAAGAAGGACCTATTTCCCTTAGCAGAGAGATCAATAATCAGGGGTCATAGATTTAAAGTAATTGGTAGAAGGATTAGGGGGACATTGAGGAGAAACTTTTTCACCCAGTGGATGGTGGGGGCTGGAACACACTGCCTGAAAGGGTGGTAGAGGCAGAAACCCTCACTGCATTTAAAAATTAGTTGTATATGCACTTGATGTGCCATAAACTACAAGGCTACAACCAAGTGCTGGAAAGAGATTAGGCTGGTTAGATATTTTTTGACCAACACAGACATGGTGGACTGAATTAATCTGTCTGTTCAGTAAATCTATGAGGACTTCAGCTTAATAGCTATAGTGGCATGTGTGAGGTTCGAAGTATCAATTATATTAAGTTCCCACATATGCAGCAATTACACTTTGAGTCCTTATATTATCATACATCTCAATGGGTCCAATAAACAGTGGCATGTTGCACACTTTCACAATGGTGACTGACTAACATAGCAGAAGTCCATAGTTTGTTTCAATATGATTGAAACTGGAAAACCTCTCTTTTAAGAGCGAAGATGGTGGAAATAAGTTCTTGTTTTGAAACACAGGAAACGAAGAGAGAAACAATTGTAATTCAGGATAATTCAGCCTTCCTGTTTATAAGTAGCAATGACTGAAGAGCTAAACAGTTGTAAGGGAATGGACTTGCATCCATTTTTGAAATGCCAACATATAGGGTGCCAATTCGTGCTTTGACATTCAACTATTTAAAAATATCTATAGAGCTAATAGACACTGCATAAAATTTGGTGGCCTACCAGCAATTTTAATATAGATGAGCAATGTTTTCTGAAATAGGTTAGTGGTGGGGACAGACATGCAACGTTGCTAACAGCACATTAGTTGATTTCACATGGCCTTGCAAGATGCATTATATTGGGTACTGGGCCATTTTCAATTGTACAAAACTTGATTCTTTATGGATAAGTTGCCACTTACTCTAATTTTTGGCACCACTCTTCGAATTGTTTCTGAAGTATTCTGTCGCATCAGGTTTGGTAGATTAACAACAACACTGGTTCGCTGCACATCTTGACCAGAACTGCAAATAAAACAATTGCATTTACTCTCACAAACTGATCAGGCAGATAACGCAAAAGCTGATTTTGTGTGTAAACTTGCACACTCGTGTGCATTTGTGACAGAAAATAAGTTAGTCCCATCAAAAAGACATATTGCATATTCTTGAATAAATCAAATAGTAAATGATAATTCAGTTTAACTTTGTATAAGTACGGTACTTCAAAGTGCATTTCTAAAACTAAGGATTAATTTGTCATATCAGTTAGCATTTGTGGAGAAAGAAACAATTAATCGATGAAAGGTCATCAATCGGAAACATTGGGCTGAATTTTACACCGCCCCAGCAGCTCAGATGGTGGCATGGAGGCAGCGTGAAATTGAGCAGCAGGCTCCAGGAGGCCTACCCGCACCGCTTCCGCCACCGGACAAGTTTACGACGTCGGGCAGGGGGTGGGAAACGGCTCGCCCGCCCGAGGCCAATCAAGCCCCTTGAGTGGCCACTTAAAGGCCCCCGCCCATCTCCACGGGTATTTTATCCATGGCAAGCAGGTGTAGTGGGAACGTGAAAGGTCGCCCAGCGATAGCTGCCAGCCTTTCCGCGCCCCGGGGGGGGGGGGGGGCATGGCAGTCGGGCACAGGCTGCCCAATTGAGGGCCACCCCCGCTTCTTAACCCAGCCTTCTCCCCACAAACGACCACTCCAACCTCACCAGGGAAGGACCAATCCCACTGGTGAGGCATGCCCCTGCTTACCTTCCCTCCTCGATCCATGGCATTGGCTGGGCTGCAGACCCAGCAGTGCCCACCACTCCTGGTGGCGCAGCTGGGACTAAGAGCTGCCGGCCCGCTGATTGGCCAGCAGCTCACTGAGGCGGGACCTCCTCCCTCAACTGGGTGGAAGTCCTGCCTCGGGACCATTAAAGCCTGGGGACCCGTAAAAAAAGGGACGGATCCCCAGGCCAGGCGGAAGCGGGTTCACCACCGACTTTCAGGTCTGAGACCGGCTCCCGTCCACCCACCATAAAATTCCAGCCATTCACTCTGTTCCTCTCTCCACAGATGCTGCCAGACCTGCTGAGTATTTCCTGGATTTTCTGTTTTTATTTCAGATTTCCAGCATCTGTAATATTTTGCTTTTGGATTAATTTGTCAGTACATTTTATCATCTTATAGGGCGGCACAGTGGCGCAGTGGTTAGCACCGCAGCCTCACAGCTCCAGCGACCCGGGTTCAATTCTGGGTACTGCCTGTGCGGAGTTTGCAAGTTCTCCCTGTGACCACGTGGGTTTTCGCCGGGTGTCCCGGTTTCCTCCCACAGCCAAAGACTTGCAGGTTGCTAGGTAAATTGGCCATTATAAATTGCCCGTAGTACAGGTAGGGGAATTGTGGGAAGGTGGGGATGGGGTAGGAATATGGGATTAATGTAGGATTAGTACAATGGGTGGTTGATGGTCGGCACAGACTCGGTGGGCCGAAGGGCCTGTTTCAGTGCTGTATCTCTAAATAAATAAATATGAAATAGAGATGTGATTTTAATGGCACAGATACGCAATCACCTACAGATGTTAATTCACTTTTATTAACATCTAAAGTTTCTAAGCTTTCCAATATTATCAATTTCTAACAAGAGTGAATTATCGATGTTTTTAAACTAGTGACATTAACAGCAGCAGTTTGGATGTGGCAGATATCTTCATTGAAGCCATGCTGCATGTCATTAAATCTGGTAGGGTCTACCCAACAATTACGTGTTTTAAAGAAATTTCTATATTAAAAACAATGTTTAATTGATCAACAGTTCCATTTAACAAGCATATTGTACTAATTCTTATATTTCTACACATTAAAAACATCAAGGGATACAGGGATAGTGCACGAAAATGGCGCTGAAGTAGAAGATCAGCCATGATCTCACTGAATGGTGGGAGCGGCTCGCAGGGCTGAATGGCCTACTCGTGCTCCTATTTATGTTCTAATGGGGAACATCAACTTTGTGTTCTCGTTACTGACAGCTTTGATAATGGGTAATCTCATTGAAGTGTCAACACAATTAATGAGTTTCAGCACCCAAGCCTCAGCATTAATTGTTTTACACACTATTTCCTCCTGTGGCAACCAGAGACCAGCAGTGATTAAAATGGAAAGCTCTGGACAGAGGCCTAATTGTGTAGACCACAATCTAAACACCTGCTTTTTGGTCTCAGAACAGAGAACTTATATCACTGACTTTCCAACACTTGCCAAATCAAAATTTCATAGAAGCACAGAAAGAAAGATAGATTTACGGCACAAAATGAGGCCATTCAACCCATCATGTCCTTGCCAGCCAAGAGTATTATCCAGTCTAATTCCACTTCTTTCAGCTCTTGGTCCGTAACTCTTTAGGTTATGGCACCTCGAGTGCATATCCCAGTGTTTTTTAAATGTAATGAGGGTTTCTGCCTCTACCACCCTTTCAGGCACTGAACACCAGACCCCCACTACCCAGTGGGTGAAAAGATTTCACAACTCTCCTCTAATTACTTCCATGAATTACTTTAAATTAATGCCCCCTTGTTATTGACACCTCAATTAAATCTCTCCTCAGCCTTCGTTGTTCCAAAGGAAACAAACACAGTCCATCCAATCTTTCCTCAAAGCTAAATTTTGTATTCCCGGGAACACCCTCCTAAGTCTCTTCTGTAGCCTCTCCAAGTGTGATCACATCCTTCCTGTAATGTGGTGACCAGAACTATATACAGTACTCCAGCTGCGGTCTAACTAGTGTTTTATGCAGTTCTAGCATAGTCTCCCTGCTCTAGGTCCTGGCTATTAAAAGAAAGTATCCCATATGCCTTCTTAACCATCTTATCTACCTGTCCTACAATCTTCAGGGATCTGGGGACATGCATTTCTTGGTCGCTATGTTCCTCTACACTTTTCAGAATCCTACCATTTATTGTGGGTGGAGCCAGAGGACATTGATAGGGTGTTGAACGAATACTTCACATCTGTCTTCACCCAAGAGAATGAGGATGTAGATATGGAACTTAGAGAGAGATGGTGAGGTTCTTGAGCAAATTGTCATAGGGAGTGACAAGGTATTGGAGGTTTAGGAAGGCTTAAAAGTGGACAAATCTCCAGGTCCGGACGATTTGTGTCCCAGGATGCTGTGGGAGAGGAGGGTGGAGATTGCAGGGGCTCTGACCCCAATTTTTAATTCCTCTCTAGCCACAAGGGAGGTGCCAGAGGACTGGAGAACAGCTAATGTGGTCCCACTATTTAAGAAAGGTTGTAGAGATAAGCCAGGGGATTACAGACCAGTGAGTTTCACGTCAGTGGTAGGAAAACTATTGGAGAAAATTCTAAAGGAGAGAATCTATCTCCACTTGGAGAGGCAAAACTTGATTAGGAATAGTCAGCATGGCTTTGTCAGAGGGAGGTTATGCCTAACATATTTGATTGAATTTTTTGAGCATGTGACCAGGTGTGTAGATGAGGGTAGTGCAGTTGATGTAGTTTACATGGATTTCAGCAAAGCCTTTGACAAGGTCCCACATGGGAGACTTATCAAGAATGCAAATGCACATGGGATGCAGGGTAACTTTATAAGGTGGATTCAAAATTGGCTTAGCTGTAGGAGAGAGTGATGACAGACGCCAGTGTCCAGTGGCGTATCCTAGGGATCCGTGCTGGGTCCCCTATTGTTTGTCATTTATATAAACGACATAGATGACTATGTGGGGGGGTAGGATCAGTAAGTTCACGGATGACACAAAGATTGGCCGAGTGGTTAACAGTGAGGTGGAGTGTCTTAGGTTACAGGAAGATATAGACGGGATGGTCAAATGGGCAGAAAAGTGGCAGATGGAATTTAACGCTGAAAAGTGTGAGGTGATACACTTTGGAAGGAGTAATGTGACACGGAAGTATTCAATGAATGGCCTGACACTGGGAAGTTCCGAGGAACAAAGGGACCTTGGCGTGTTTGTCCATAGATCTCTGAAGGCAGAAGGGCAGGTTAATAGGGTGGTGAAAAAGGCATATGGGACACTTGCCTTTATCAATCAAGGCATAGATTACAAAAGCAGGGAGGTCACGTTGGAGTTGTATAGAACTTTGGTAAGGCCACAGCTGGAGTACTGTGTGCAATTCTGGTCGCCACATTATAGGAAGGATGTGATTGCATTGGAGGGGGTGCAGAGGCGATTCACCAGGATGTTGCCTGGGATGGAACATTTAAGCTATGAAGAGAGGTTGGATAGGCTTGGGTTGTTTTCGCTGGAGCAGAGAAGACGGAGGGGTGATCTGATGGAGGTGTACAAGATTATGAGGGGCATGGACCGGGTGGATAGGGAGCAGCTGTATCCCTTAGTTGAAGGGTCAGTTACGAGGGGTCACAAGTTTAAGGTGAGGGGCGGGAGGTTTAAGGAAGAACTTTTTTACCCAGAGGGTGGTGACTGTCTGGAATGCCCTGCCCGGGAGGGTGGTAGAGGCAGGTTGCCTCACATCCTTTAAAAAGTATCTGGATGAGCACTTGGCACGTCATAACATTCAAGGCTATGGGCCAAATGGTGGCAAATGGGATTAGGTAGACAGGTCAGGTGTCTTTAATGCATTGGTCCAGACTCGATGGGCCGAAGGGCCTCTTCTGCACTGTATTATTCTGTGATTTTGTATTCCCTTGCCTTATTTGTCCTTCCCAAAAGGTATTACCTCACACTTCACTGGATTGAATTCCATTTGCCACTTTTCTGCCCACCTGACCAGTCCATTGATATCTTCCTGCAGTCTACAGCTTTCTTTCTCATTATTAACCATATAACCAGTTTTCATATCTTTAAACTTCTTAATCATGTCCCTTACATTTAATTCTAAATTATTGATATACGCCACTAACAGCAAGAGAGCTAGCACTGAGCCCTGCAGAACCCATTGAAAATAGCCATCCAGCCACAAAAACACCCATCGACCTTTACTTCCTGCCACTGAGTCAATTTTGGATCTAACTTGCTACTTTCCCTTGGATCCCATGAGCTTTTCATTTACTGACCAATGTGGGACCTTGTCAAGAGCTTTGCTAAAATCCACGTAGACTGCATCAAATGTGCTGCCCTCATTGAATTTTTTGAAGAAGTAACAAGGAAGGCCAGTAAATCAGACACAACCTTCCCTTAATAAATCCATGCTGACTGTCCTGGATTAATCTGTGCCTTTCGAAATGACTAATTATACTGTGTCTCAGAATTTTTTTTCAATCATTTGTCCAACACTGCAGTCAAGCTGGCTAGCCTGTAATTACTTGGAATATCCCTTCCTCCTTTTTTTTTAAGCAACAGTGCAATGTTAGCAGTCGTCCAGTACCACACTTGTTGTCAGAGAGGATTATAAAATGATGGTCAGAGACCGCTATTTTTTTCCCCTTGTTTCCCTTAGCAACCTGAGATACATTTTTATCTAGGCCTGGTGATTTATTCACTTTCAAGGATGCTAAACACCTTAAAATTTCCTCCTTCATTATGTTTATCTAATATTTCACACTCCTCCATCTTAACTACAATGCTTCATCCCTCACTTTTCGAAAACAGACATGAAGTATTCATGAAGAACCACGCCAAAGTTGCACCTTCACACACAAGTTACCTCTTTGGTCTCCAATTCGCCCAACGCTTTGCATAGTTATCCTCATGCTCTTTATGTATTTATAAAACTCCTTTGGCGTTTTCTTGATTTTTTACTTACCAATATTTCTACATGCCCTCTTTGCTTTCCTAATTTCCTTTTTGCTCTTTCTATACTCCTCTAGGCTTTTTGCTGTTCTGAGCTCTTGGCAGCTGACATAAGCTTTCTTTTTTTGCCTTATACTACTCTGTATGCTCTTTGACACCTAAAGTGGAGGGGAGGGGGCTGTGTATTTGAGTCCCATCTGTTTTCTCAGTGGGAACATATTTATGCTGAACCCTCTTTAGCTCTTAGCTCCTCCTTGTGTGCCTCCCACTAGTCTGTCACTAATTTACCTTCAAGTAGCTGCTTCTAGTCCACTTTCGCTAAATCACATCACAGCTGAGTAAAATTGGCCTTTCCCTAATTCAAAACCTTCACTCTTGGTCTATCTTCATCATTTTCCATAACCACTCCAAGCCTAACTGAATTATAATCACTACCACTGAAAAGCTTTCCCACTGATACCCCTTCCACCTGTCCAGATTCATTCCCTGAAACTAAGTCTAGAACTGCCCCTGGCTAAAAAAGTTCTCCCAGATATATTTTAAGAGTTCTGTACCCTCTGTACATTTTACACTGAATTTATCCCAGTTACTAATAGTTGAAATCCTTACTATTACTGCCCTTTTGTTTCTGCACTTTCCAGCAATTTGAAACTTAGTAAGTCAGGCCTGTGACCAATTGCTGGAGGGTTAGAGCAAGATGACAGCGTTTCAGAAATCCAAATGAGCTTTAAATGTAGAAAAAGAAAAAATATATTTCTGCATCTTGGATGGTATGAAATGGTATGAAATTTTGCTAGACAGGAGGATTTTCATTAAGTTTGTGTACTTAGAAGGGCAACTCAAACTAAGGAAAGTGATTTGACTAAGACAGAAAACCTGAATACAAGGAAGTCCATCAGATCACTTTCAGTCAAAACTGCTGGTTTCAAAGCATTTCTGAGCTCCTATCATAGAGTCCCCAGAACTAATTGGCTTATGGTGAACCTTGCATTTAAATGGCATGGTTGTGGTTTCAGTCTCCTTAAGCAAGAAAAGAATGCAATTATATACACGTACATGGTTGGAATCACCTTAGTTTTCCCTTCCTGTGCTGCATAAAAGTGCCATTGTCAATTCTTTTTAGACAGCAGCGATGATAAGACTGATACGAAGAAAGCAATAAGCAAATAAAATAGACTTCCACCATAAGAACTTCACAATAGTAAGAATACTGAAGTAAGAATAAGTATTAACCGCTACAGTACAATGGAGTGGTAACTGGTTTCATGGCCAATATTTGGGTGCCTCATTCCGAAATACAATTCTATTGGTAGCCTTCCAGTTTCTCATCTAAGTAGCCATTCTTCCGATGTGAACCTGAATAGTTGTTAAGACTGTTCAACTGAGATGTATGGTAGCTGAGTCTGACACTGTCCCCCCAGTCAATGTTCATACATTACAGCTTTCATCTGTGTCCACTGGATAAAATCATTAAGACAAACTCTAGCCTATTTTTCTCCTTCTAGCTCTGGGATACCAAGGATACTTGCAGATTTCATTATTGTCACGGCAGCACAGACAAAGGACACTCTGATTTGTGTGGCTCAATGCCACACTAACTGAAATAGCAAAAGGAATTCAAAGTTAAGTTGATGTGGTATCTCTTCAAAGGAATTTAAAGCAGCTGCTCAGAGATTAGCTTTAAAACGAGTAGATACTAGTCCAGACTTTTCTGGAAACAGGCATCATATACATACATCAAGTTTCCCTTCCTGCTAGAGCTTTCTAGTTATGTCTTCGACAGGGAGCATTCCAACTTGTTCAGAAGAAAATGGGGATCAAGTCTTCAGAACAGCAGGGCAACTGACAGCATGGGAGCCTGGGATATCATGCTACAAACTGGTTTTCTGCTTCTCAATACAAATTGCTTACTGCATCAACAAAGAAAATAAAATGACCAGTCACTGTTGTACATTTCTGAGCAAAACCAAAGCCTGCACAAACAGCTGCAACTGTATGCGAACGGTCATCAAAGGGGGTCATTTAGCAGTAAATGTTATATTAAGCTATTAACTGAATCTTAATGGACAACGTACTGTGGACCTGTACATCTACCATCAATTCAAACTCAACTTAGGTTAGTCCTAAAAGAATATGATACATACCATCTTTTACAATTTCCTCCACCTGAAGATTGGGTAAACTGAAGCCATTGCCTTTGGCTCCCACAACTAGCCTCATACCCTCGCCAGCGATCTCATCCTCTTCCCTGGCCATCGCCTCTGGCTGAACCAAACTGTTTGCAATCTGTGTCCTGCTCCACCTCCAAGCTGAGCTTCCGAGCCCATACACAATCTCTATTGCAGAAGTGCATACTTCCACCTCCACAACATTTCCCACCTCCAGTCCTGCCATAGTTTATCTGCTACTGATGCAACCCTCATTCATACATTTGTTAACTCTAATCTCATTATTCCAATGTCCTTCTTTCTCTCCCTCCATCGCCAGTGTACTGTGGCTGTAGTGTGTACCATCTACAAAATGCACTGCAGCAACTTGCCAAGGTTCCTTCAACAGCACCTTCCAAACCATGACCTTTGTTGCTTAGAAGAACAAGATCAGCAGGCGCTTACAAACACTACCACTTACAAGTTCCTCTGCCAGCCACACACAATTCTGTCCTGGATATACATCACAATTCCTTTACTGTCGTTGGGTCAAAATACTATTACTTTGTACCTAAAAGCAGTGTGAGAGTACCTTCATCACACAGACTGCAGTGGTTCAAGGCGGCAGCATACCACCACTTTCTCAAGAGCAATTTGGATGGGCAATAAATGCTGGCCTTGCCTTGCACTAATCAAAGGTCACAGACATGGAACATTAACTCTGCTTCTCTCTTCACAGATGCTGCCAAACCTGAGTATTCCCTGCATTTTCTGTTTTTATTTCAAATTTCCAGCATCTGCAGTATTGCACTTTTGTGCTGGGTGGTGTTGAGCTACACGTGTCGTTAGAGTGCACTCATCCATGCAAGTGGAGAGCACTGTATCACAATCCTGACTTGAGCCTTGTAGATGGTCAGGTGGTGAGTTAATCACCAGAGAATAAAGAGCCTCTGACCTTCTCTTGTAGTCACAATATTGATATGGCTGGTCAATGGTAACCCCCAGTTTTGTTGATGGTGAGGGATTCAGCAATGGTAAAGTAACTGAAAATCAAGGGGAGATGGTTAGATTCTCTCCTGTTAGAGATGGTCATTGTCTGGCACGAATGTTACTTGTCACTCATCTGCCCAAGCTTGAATGTTGTCCAAATCTTGTTGCAAGCAGGCAAGGATTGCTTCATTGTCTGAGGACTTGCAAATGCTGCTGAACTCTGTGCAATCATCATTGTGCATCCATACTTCTGACCTTATGATGGAGGGAAGGTCATTGATGAACCAGGTAAAAGACGATTGGGCCTAGAACACTGCCCTGAGGAACTACTCCAGTGATGTCCTGGGGCTGAGATAATTGGTTTTGTTTGTGGAGGCAATTTTCCTTTGTCCTCAGTATGACTCCAGCTGGTCATCTAAAATATTTAGACTTGCAAAAAGCTTTTGATAAGGTTCCACATAAGAGGCTTTTCTACAAGATTGAAGTGTCTAGTATTGTAGTAATATATTTAGCTGGATTGAAAACAGGCTTGCAGGATGTAGGCAAAAATTAGTTCTAGATGGATCGGAATCTGTTTGAAGACTGGATCCAGTGGTGTTGGGATCGCTGCTTTAACTATTCTTTTTAATGATCAGGATATAGGTGATGGGGGCACGATCTGCTAATTTGCAGGCAATACTAAGATCTGTGCGAACGTTAGGACTGCAGATAATGCTTAACTGCTCCAGACAGATCTTAATGCCTTGGGAGATTGGGGTCATGCCTGGCAAATGATGCTTAAATTGGATAAGTGCTATTTTGCTATGTGGATAGGGTGAATGCTCAACATTAGCTTTTGTAAGAGGTGACGTCCACTCCAAACAGAAACAAGTCCAGGTCCAGAAGGAATCCACTGAATTGGTGTCCACCACACAAGATGACAGCCTGTTCCAGAAGTCCACTATACTTTGGGAAAAGAACCATCTACTGATCTAAATCTGGGAAAAGCATTAAAATAAGGTGGAGGAAGAAAGAGATCTGGGTGCTTTAGTCCACAGACCTCAAAGGTACGTGAGAAATGCTGTGAAATGATAGCTACAGAAAATAGGATGTTGAGGTGCATTCATAGCACAATTGATTACAAGACAGGACATACTATTTTGTCTTTGTACAAGACCTTGCTCAGGGCTCATTTGGAATCCTGTGTCCAGTTTTGGTTGCCTCACACAGTGGGTGATATTGAGGCTTTGGAAAGGGTGCAGAGGAGGACCACCTGACTAATTCCCAGCATAAAGCATCTTAGCAAGATACTTCAAAGAAGTCTAGACTTAAAGGTAATCTGATTAAGGTGTGTAAGAAGATGAAGGGAATAGATTATGTTCCAGTTGACCATTCATTCCAATTAAATAGGTTGGCAAGGACCAGGAGTAACAATTTTAAGTCGTATAAGGCCACAGATTATGGTTATATGTCAGGAAGCCATTCTTTTCTGGGCATAGCCTTTGTAAGAGACAAAGAACTTCAGGAATTCAATGTCAGTGAGCAGCGGGCCTACTTTTGCCTAGATTGCCGAGACGGGTTGAAGAGAAATTTCCCAGACTCTTTCCCTAAACAATTTGGCCTGGACCTTTATTTGGTTTTTCACCTCTCCGAGAGTGCACATCGTTTTGGGTGGGGTGCACAGTGTATATATTGGGCCGATTTTGTAATACGAATAATGGCAAGACTAATGGCACACACTGTTGCAATGGAATAAATCAGACAGCAACTTCTGGCATCCACACATGCGCAGTTAAATGCGAAGATCCAAAGTTGCTGTCAGAGATACCACACTTCTCCACTGGCTGTGCTGTTGCAGTTCACCCCAATAGATTTGGCACTGAAATGAATGCAACTTATGAATGGGTTCTGCTTTACCCACTAGTAGTGCACTAAAAGCTGCTTAATAAGTTTGAGTTAGTGTATTTAAGAGTGAGTGAGTTCTCATACTGCGATAAGTGATAATTACTGCTGAATAACCTCTCTTGCTCTGAAAATGTAATTTTACAAGAGTATAATCTCATTCGAGCAAGTCTGCACTCTAAAGCCTGGAAACCTTTGTGGACAGCTGACTACAAAATCCGAGCCATTGTGATGAAGCAGGCATCTCAAGTGAGGTGGACAGGATGGATGGACCTTTACCTGCCCGTCATTTCTCATATGTTTGTAAGCTGTGCAAAGAAAATTACTCCACATCAATACTACAGTATACAATAAAAGCAATACAAAAAATTCAAAAATCTATATTTCACAAGTTTGTTAAAATATTTCAGTGACAGATCAGAGATCTGAAGACAGAGATCTGTCTTCTTTCAAGTTATGAAAGTAACCATTTTTTAATAATGCTTCATCAAGAATTTATAACAATATTTCTGAAGTGACTTTAACAAACTGCATTTTTGAAAGAATTCTTTGCAGACTTGATTTTTCTTTCGTGAGATAAAATCCACAAGGCTGGCTAATATGAAAATGGCTCCCTTCTCGTTAGGTGGACTGTTCAACAAGAGGAAAGGCTGTAGCCCACCCAGATTAATGGATCATCAGGCTGTGTTCTGCCCAGAATTAAAGTTTATTCTTTAAACTATGCTACAAATCTTTTGAAAAGACATGGACTACGATTTATTGTCCCAAAAGAGATCTCATATACCAAGCATGCAGCTCAGCTTTGTCCTGAAGACTACGAATGGCCTGAGGCCACAACACAAGTCGCCTTCCTAATATCTGTGAAACCCAAATTAATTGATGAAACTGTCACTGTAGAAATATTATAGTGAGTCAGCTCAATTAATTGAGAGTATATCTGTCTAGCGTTTTGCTCAGAGTTTTGGCTATTGTGCAAATAACCTGAAGTTTCCTTTATTGTAGTCCAGAACTTAAGGCAAGGAGCAGTATAACTGCCACTTCGCCAGGCAGTTAAACAAGCTGGATCCATAAATACAGTCCATATACTTGTTTTTTTTCCTTCAGCTTTAATTTTTATATAATATATATAAACCTGGCTTGTAGTTTGTTGTCAGAAATGTACAGTTCGTCAGAGTAATCGAACTCCTCCATGGCTTTGACCCTCCCCCTCTCTGTAACCTCCTCCAGCCTGACAACCCTCTGAGATTTATGCACTCCTCCAACTCTGGCCTCTTGCAAATGCCCAATTTTAATTGCTCCCCATTGGCAGTTGTGTCTTCAGCTGCCTAGGCCATAAGCTCTGGAATTCTCTTTAAGACATTCCTTAAGCCCTACTTCTTTGACCAAGCTTTCAGTCACCTGACCTAATATCTCCTTACATGGCTTGGTGACAAATTTTGCTTAATAATGCTCCTGTAAAGTGTCTTGACATGTTTTATTATGATAAAAGGTGCTATATAAATGCAAGTTGTTATTATTTGCCCATTAATTGAAGAGCTTATGCTGTAATGCTTGACACCCATTGGATGTATCAACAATAAAGGGGGATTATTTTCATTCAGGACTTGATGCCTCTCAGATTCCCTTTTGCATAACATAATTGGCTTGCCTGGGACTGTGGAGCATTTGCATGTAGCATGAGAGTAAGTACCTGGAAGGCACCTGAATGGTAACAGACACATGCATTACATTTTGAAAAGGTAAAGTAATATAATTCTTATTGATTTGCATCAAACTACTCAAAAACAATTCTCTAATTTCAGAAATCCTGCACAATACAGGCAGTGGACAGAATAATGTAACTTTTCCTTTATGTGATAATGATGTTGAGCATTTAAATTGAGACAACTGGAGCTAGATCAGAAAACTACACAGAATAGAATTTTCAATGGTAACACTACAGGCATCAATAATAAATGTCAGTGCTCCCAGGCCAATTTCCTGTTTAGCAACAAAAGTTGTAACAATGTTCTAATTTGGAAAGCTGTTGGAGCTTTCAAACTGCTTTTCGGGTAACCACTTTTTAAAATCTTTATAGGGAAATAAGCTTTTTTTAAATATATAAAAGTGGTTATTGTAACAGTAGCCTCAGAGTTTGCAATTATACTAACAGTCGAACTCAAGACCAGGAATAAAACTACAAAAACAAAGAAACACACAAATTTCCTTTTGTCAGAACTCAGAAATCCTCTGTTTACACATGTCTGACAACCAGCATTTGGTCCATGGTGTCCCTTAGCAACACCATTAACAGCTCAGGCAGTTTGGCCATGTTGATCCTACCATTTCTCACTCTAATGATTTATCAAATCTTATGTACAAATTCTCTAACAATGAACTGGATTTAATCTACAATAAAATCTAGTACCTCTATAAAATGAACAATTCAGAATATATGAATTAAAAACTGTTTCTTTTGTTTATCTAGGATCATACAGCCAGAATAGTAGAATACAATTCTGAGGAAGTCATGATAAAACTGTACTGTGTCCTGGTCAGACCACATTTTGTGTACTGTGTCCAACTTGGCAGGGGTGGTGGGTCAACCAGTCTGACTCAATCTGAAGCAGTGACCACTTGATTCAACACCTCTATTGAATTTCTGAATGGTGCTCTACATTGGCTGCACATTTTGCATATAAAGTCTACCAAGGCACCAAGTACTCTTTCAATTCCATCCTTAGCTATCTCAACACCATTCACAAAGTAAATATGTTGTCCATTTTTCCTTCTTACATGCTACACTTTACAACTGCCTGCATTAACTTCCATGTCATTGTTTGACCCACTCACAAATTTTGCTTTGCTCATTCTGTACTTTTTGGCTACCTCCTTCAATTTCATTATCCCTCCTAGTTTGGTATTAACTGGAAATATAATTAAATTATATTTAATTTCAAAATGCACAAAGCCATGGGTAGAATCTGCTCACCCACAACCCAACCATGACCACCCTGGAATTACTCCTCCGATCAGCACATGTTTCTCCCTTCCTGCTAGTTTCTAAACCATACCTAAATGTTGCTCTTAGTCCTCACATCTTTTGAGCTTAATTAGCATTCTTGTGTGGATGTTTATCAAATGCCTTTTGAAAATCTAAATCTACAACACTGTAGTGTTCACCACATTAGTAGCCAAAACCTTAGCTAGATTTTTAGCATAGCATAGAAATTTAGACTAGCTGGAACAGAAGAGTTTTAGTGTAGTGCGATGATTTCTTTTCTCCCAGTACACACAAAAGACAATAATGCTGAACATTTTTATGGCTTTGCATTAGCTTGTCAGTCCAATGCAGCTTTCAAAAAGGGAACTCAACAGAAACTACATTGGTTAGATTGACAGATACCAACTTTGGACAAGAGGTAAAGTGTTCTTCCCTTGCAAAGCTTTTAATTTCACTTATTTTAACATTCTTCTTGTCAAGCTCAGACAATACAGTTATGGCAGCAATGTGATTGAATGATTTTGCAACAAGCAGGTAAAGACGTGCAAGCCATAGCTGAGATGTGGGAATAAACCAGCAGAGAAAAAAAAAAGAGTTTGGTTTGTTGAGATTCAGCAGCAGGACTATGTATATTTTTGTATTTAAATCTCATCATAGTCCAACATCAGTAATACTCATGGTAAACAAATAAATGAATCATACACTTTTTTAAGATACAGCACTGAAACAGGCCCTTCGGCCCACCATGTCTGTGCCGACCATCAACCACCCATTTATACTAATCCGACATGAATCCAATATTCCTACCACGTCCCCACAATTTCCCTACCAATACTAGGGGCAATTTATAATGGCCAATTTACCTATCAACCTGCAAGTCTTTGGCTGTGGGAAGAAACCGGAGCACCTGGAGAAAACCCACGCAGACACAGGGAGAACTTGCAAACTCTGCACAGGCAGTACCCAGAATTGAACCCGGGTCGCTGGAGCTAACCACTGTGCCGCCCTTTGGGATATCATGAGGTCATTAAAATAGCTATATTAATGCCAGTAATAAAAACAAGAAATGCTGGAACCACTCAGCAAGTCTGGCAGCATCTGTGGAAAGAGAAGCAGAGTTAACGTTTCGGGTCAGTGACCCTTCTTCGGAACTGACAAATATTAGAAAAGTCACAGGTTATAAGCAAGTGAGGTGGGGGTGGGGCAAGAGATAACAAAGGAGGTCTAGATTGGACCAGGCCACATAGCTGACCAAAAGGTCACGGAGCAAAGGCAAACAATATGTTAATGGTGTGTTGAAAGACAAAGCATTAGTACAGATTAGGTATTAATACACTGAATATTGAACAGCAGCAAGTGCAAACTTGAAAAAAAACAGTGGGTAAGCAAACTGAACAAACTAAGATGAAATGAAATAAATGCAAAAAAAAGATTGTAAAAAATGTAAAAAAGAATGTAAAAAAAAAGGAAGAAAAAATAACTAAAAATGAAAGTAAAATGGGGGGCTGCCATGCTCTGAAATTATTGAACTCAATGTTCAGTCTGGCAGGCTGTAGTGTGCCTAATCGGTAGATGAGATGCTGTTCCTCGAGCTTGCGTTGATGTTCACTGGAACACTGCAGCAATCCCAGGACAGAGATGTGAGCATGAGAGCAGGGGGGAGTGTTGAAATGGCAAGCAACCGGAAATGCCAGCCTTTTTTTTATTCCCCACCCCACCCCCGCTCCCCAATCGGGCTCCTGTGCACAATGAGTATTAGAGAAAACCCCTACAGCACAAATTTTTTTTTTATTCATTCATGGGATGTGGGCGTCGCAGGCCAGGCCAGCATTTATTGCCCATCCCTAATTGCCCTTGAGCTGAGTGGCTTGCTAGACCATTGCAAAGGCATGCAAGAGTGAACCACATTGCTGTGGATCTGGAGTAACATGTAGGCCAGACCAGGTAAGGACAGCAGATTTGTTTCCCTAAAGGACATTAGTGAACCAGATGGGTTTTTACAACAAACAACAATGGTTTCATGGCCATCATTAGACTAGTTTTTTTTTAAATTCCAGATTTATTAATTGAATTCAAATTCCACCTTCTGCTGTGGTGGGATTTGAACTCATGACCCCAGAGCAATACCTGGGTCTCTGGGTTACTAGTCCAGTGACAATACCAGTACACCACCGCCTTCCCCCTTTTCGGATTGGCTGCATTTGCTGACAACGCAGCCACTAGGTGGCACTGCATTGACACATGCGCATTGCAGCCTGTTCAACCTAAACGTCACAGTCAGCGACGTTCAGGCAGCTGCCAGGACTAAAGATGGCGCTGCTCAAATAATCACACAAAGGTAACGTGAACATATGGCAGCACACACGGAGAGATCGACCGGCCGGAGAGAGGGGGCAGGCTGGGGTGGTGGTGGGGGGGGTGGGCGGGGGGGTGGACGACCGGGCAGGCGGAATGGCTGGAGTGCGCGGGCGGGGAGGCAGGAGGAGAGCACACCCACCGCCACCAAGGTCTTTGGCCGCTCTCTGCCCGCTTCCCTTCACCTCCCCCACTGCTGTTTCCCACACCCCGCTCTCCCCCCCACACCCCGCTCTCTCCCTGCTTCCCCCCCCTGCCCCCCCACGCCCCGTGGTCTCCTGGTTGTCTCCCACACCCCGCTTCTCCACTTGCTCTCTCTCCCGCGTTATGCGATGACATCATCTGCGCATGTGCCAACCGGTCCTGGCAATGCGGAACGCAGCCCACGCGCAGAGAGCAGGAGCCAGTTTGCGCATGTGCGCAGATTGGCGCAGTCGGATGACATCCCCGCCGGCTGCGTTGTCAAGAATCACCTTGTTTCGGATTTCACAGCAAATACTTAAGAAACAGATATCCAATCCCAATTACTAATACTCTAAGTTTAAAATTACAGAAAAAATATAACTCTATTCCAATCTAGATATCTTAGTATGCCAATGGTGCAAATTGTAACACATGCTGATGTGGCAGTCAGGGCCCAACTGGATACCTGAGCAGAGCAAGACTCATTGGAGGACAAAGGGTCAGATTTTACTCGAAAAATATCATAAAATATCCCAAGGCACTTTACAGGAGTGTTATTAAGCAAAGTATGACACTGAGCCACAAAAGGTGATATTAGGTCAGATGACCACAGCTTGGTAAAAGAGGTAGGTTTTAAGGAGTGTCTGAAAGGAGGAAAGTGAAGTGGAGAGGCAGAGAGGTGTAGGGAGGGTATTCTAGAGTTTGGGACCTAGGCAACTGAAGGCACAGCCACCAACAATGGAACGATTAAAATCAGAGATGCACAAGAAGCCAGAATTAGAAGAGTGCAGATATCTTGGAGGGTTGTGGGGCTGGAGGAGATTACAGAGATAAGAGGCAAGGCCGTGGAGGTATCTGAAAACAAGGACGAGAATTTTAAAATCAAGATGTTGCTTGACTGGGAGCCAATGTAGGTCAGCAAGCACAGGGGTGATAGGGGAACGGGACTTTGGGTAAGTTAAGACAGGGGCAGCAGCATTTTGGATGTCAAGTTTACGGAGAGTAGAAAGTGGGACACCAGCCAAGTGAGCATTGGAATAGTCAAGTCTAGAGGTAACAAAGACATGAATGAGGGTTTTTGCAGCAGATCAGCCAAGACAGGAGTGAAGTCGGGCAATGTTACAGAGGTGGAAATAGGTGGTCTTAGTGATGGCACGAATAAGAAGTCGGAAGCTCAGCTTGAGGTCAAATGTGACACCAAGGTTGCAAACAGACTGGCTTAATCTATAACAGTTGTCAGGGAGAGGAATGGAATCGGTAGCTAGGCTACGTAGTTTGGAGTGGGGACCAAAAACAATGGCTTCAGTCTTCCCAATATTTAATTGAAGAAAATTTCTGTTCATCCAGTATTGCGTGTCAGATAAACAGTCTGATAATGAGAAATAGGAGAGGACCAAGGATATATTCTTGTGGGGACACCAGAGGTAATACTGTGGGAGCAGGAAGAGAAGCTATTGCAAGTGTTTCGCTGACTACGATTAGATAGATAAGAATCGAACCAGGTAAGAGCAGTCCCAACCAGCTGGATGACAGTGGAGAGGCATTGGAGGAGGATAGTGTGGTCAACCATGTCAAAGGCTGCAGCCAGGTCAAGAAAGGCGAGGAAAGTTTATCAGTCACATAGGATGTCATTTTTGACTTTCATAACAGCTGTTTCAGTACTGTGGCAGGGTGGAAACCTGATTGGTGGGATACAAACATGGTGTTCCGGGATAGACAGGAACGGATTTGGAAGGCAACAACACGTTCAAGGACTTTGGGGAGGAAAGGATGTTGGAGTTGGGACGGTAGTTTGCAAGGGCGGTGGGGTCAAGGATTGTTTTTTGAGGAGACGGGTGATGACGGCAGATTTAAAAGGAGAGAGGGACAACATTTGAAAAGAGAGAACCATTTACAATACCGGCTAACACGGGGACCAGGAGAGGAAGTTGGGTGATCAGCAGTTTAGTGGGAATAGGATCAAGAGAACAGGAGGTGGGTCTCACAGACAAGATGAGCTCATAGAGAGCATGAGGGGAGATAGGAGAGAAACTAGAGAAAGATGAGAGTTCAGGGCTAGAGCAGGGGGGAGCATTATAGGAAGTTTAGTCAGGTGGACTAGTGGAAGGGTGGGATGAGGCAGTGGCAGCTGGTCTCGATCTTAGTGGCAAAGAAGTCCATGAACTCCTCGCGCTTATTGTTAGAGGTGAGGGTGGAAGGGTTTAAGAAAACAGTTTGCACTAGAGAAAAGAAGCAGGGGTTAGCTATGCATTCCAAGATGATCTTGGAATAGTGAGCAGTTTTAGCAGACAACAGCAGGACCAATATGGTTTTAAGTGGTCCAGCCAGATCTAGTGGTGGATGACTAAACCAGTTGTCTACCATATCCTTTCAAGTCTGCGCCCCTTGGACTAAGGGAATGGAGATGAGAGCCATACCAGGGGGAATGGCCAGGGTGAAAGAGACTGATCTTTTCATTGGGGACTAGGGCATCAAAGCTGGATGAGAGGATGTGGTTGAGCAAATCAGTAGCTACAGAAATGTTGTTGCGAACGAACAGCCAAAGTCTAGATAGTTGAGATTTTGAAAGTGGAGTTATAAGTGAATAGGGGGATCTTTATTTCCAGGGAAGGATAATGAGGTAGGATTGGGGCGTGGAAGGGGGATGTGGATGGAGGGTGATACAAGGAAGTGATCAGAGATGACCTGATCTGTAATTGATACGATGGGACTAGCAAGACCACATGCGATGGAAGGTTTGACGGGGCAAATGTGAATATGGGTTGGGGTGTTTGCATGCAGGGAGAGATTGAGACAGAATAAAAAGGGCAGTGAACTCAGAGGAGTAAGAACATGAGGAGTTGAGATGGAGATTAAAATCACCAAGGATGAGAAGCCACTTGGTGCAGAGGCTGAAGGAGGAAACAGTAAGGATAAGAGCACTCGCTCACCGTTATTTATGAGCAAATACAACAGCAAATTCCAGCAAGTGCACATCTGCAGTTAAACACAAATATCCGGAAATTACTGTCCAAGATACTTTGGCTGTCTGTAAGCTTGCAAAAATGGCATTTCACCATCTGTATCCCTGTTCAGATGTATTAAACAGTGTGAGGTTTCTGTACAAACGTCACAGATACACACTGAACTCATCACATACAGTTAGGGCTTGGTCATTCCAGTGCAAGTACCCTTTTAATGGCGTAGTACGCCTCAAACATACCAAACAACCTCTCTGGCACCTAAAATTAAACTGTATTTACAGACAGGTCACAAAGTTAAGAGTTCAGGACATCATCAGCCTTCAATGCCTTTCTTCCATAATCCAGTTGGGTAGAACTGCACTCACCTGCTATCAGTTTTATATATCTAACCATAGCCAGAGAATCACCTCCAATGGCTTCCCTTCATGCTCCTGCACAGAGGTAACTCTGGTGTCCCCAAGGATCCTTCCTTGGTCCCCTCCTATTTCTCATCTACATGCTGTCCCTTGGCAACAGCATCCGAAAACAGTGTCAGTTTCCACATGTATGCTGATGGCACCCAGCTCTACCTCACCACCACCTCTCTCTCGACCCCTCACTGTTCTTCAATTGTTAGACTGCTTATTTGACAACTAGTACTCGATGAGAAGAAATTTCCTTCAACTAAATATTGAGAAGACCAACGCCATTGTCTTAGGTTCCCTACTCACCAACTCCATCCCTCTCGCTGGTAACTGTCTGAGGCTGAACCAGGCTGTTCATAACCTTGGTCTCATACTTGACCCTGAAAGGAGCTTTCACACCATAGCTGTGCCATCACGAAGACCACCTGTCTCCAACTCCTTAACATTGCCTCAACTTATCTGCTGCTGACACCCTCATCCACATCTGTTACCTCCAGACTTGACTCTGCCAATACACTCCTAGCCGGCCTCCCACATTCTACCCTTCATAAATTTGTCACCCAAAGCTCTGCTGTCCATGTCTTATTTGCACCAAGTCCCATTCACTCATCAACCCTGTGCTCACTGACCTACATTGGCTCCCAGTTAAGCAATACCTCAATTTTAAAATTCTCATCCTCTATTTATTTAACTTTCTGTAGATGATTTGGCATTGAATTAAATACTCTAATTTACCCTTCATGATTTAGAGACTGCATGTCTCAGCAAGGATCCTTCAATCCAATTGGGTAAAGAAACACACCATTGCTTGCCCGGTTCACACAGGTCCCAAATCCACTGTAGAGGGCACCGGGCTGAAATGGATTATTGACTATTGCTAGTTGCGGTGCAAAGGCCCACAGAAAATTTGAAGGTCAAACATCTCAGTCCCAGGACATCACTGCAGGTATTCCTCAGGGTAGTGTCCTAGGCCCAACCATCTTCACTTGCTCCATCAATAACCTTCCCTCCGTCATAAGTTCAGAAGTGGGGATCTTCGCTGATGATTGCACAATGTTCAGCACCATTCACGACTCCTCAGATAATGAAGCAGCCCATGTCCAGATGCAGCAAGAGCTGGACAACATCTAGGCTTGGGCTGATAAGTGGCAAGTAACATTTGCACCACACAAGTGTCAGGCAAAGACCATCTGCAACGAGAGAGAATTTAACCATCTCCCTTTGATGTTCAATGACATTACCACATCACTGAATCCCCCACTAGCAACATCCTGGGGGCTACCACTGACCAGAAACTGAACTGGACCAGCCACATAAATACTGCGGCTTCAAGAGTAGGTCAGAGGCTGGGAATTCTGCAGCAACTAACTCACCTCCTGACTCCCCAATACCTGTCCATCATCTACAAGGCACAAGTCACGAGTATGATGGAGTACTCTCCACTTGCCTGGATGGGTGCAGCTCCAACACTCAAGAAGCTTGACACCATCCAGGACAAAGCGGCCTGCTTGACTGGCACCCCATCCACCACCTTCAACATTCCCTCCCTTCACCACTGACGCACAGTGTCAGCAGTATGTACCATATCCAAGATGCACTGCAGCAACTCACCAAGACTCCTTCAAGGGCACCTAACAAACCCGTGACCTCTACCACCTAGAAAGACAAGGACAGCAGATGCTTGGGAACAGCACCACCTGCAAGTTCCCCTCCAAGCCACACACCATCCTGACTTGGAACTATATCGCCATTCCTTCACTGTTGCTGGGTCAAAATCCTGGAACTCCCTTCCTAACAGCACTGTAGATGTACCTACACCCCAAGGACTGCAGCGGTTTAAGAAGGCAGCTCACCACCACCTTCTCAAGAGCAATTAGGGATGGGCAATAAATACTGGCCTAGCCAGTGATGCCCACATCCCGTGAACGAATAAAAAAAAAATCTGTGGGCAAGTGTAAGAGTAATGAACAGTGAGTGCCGTTTGTTCACCATTGGCTGCAAAATCTGGACCATTATTCCTCCATAACCTGTATAAGTATATTTAATAGCTGTCGTTGATATTTCTGTTGCACCTAGATTACTAAAACAATGTTGTCGAACTAGCTTTCTACCATCTGGGTTTTATCCACTGTCTATTATGTTTATATAGAGCTGCATTGTATTGATAATGATAGTCAAGTAAATTCACAAATCTGATGTAGTTCTCATTTCCAGTAGATGCAGTGCAAACAATTTTCAAAAAGCATTCAATACATCCACAACTTTTTGGGATATGCCACAAATCAAGAAAATTAAAAAAGTGCAGAATTTAAAAAAGTTTGTCAGTTTAGTTCCACAATAATGATAACCTCAAAACCTTCAACAAATCATCCTACTTGTCAATGTAGGCAGATGCCAGCATCAGGACTATCACCTTTGAACAAGTCATAAATTGAGAGTGTATCTGGCGTACTACCTACCCCCCAAATTATAAATATGTTTAAAAGTAGCAAGCAACATCCATCACAGGCACATGACGATAGCTAAATGGCATTAATACACTATTTCTACCATCTTTTCCATCTTTCTTTCCTTCACAGTCCACCTAGCTGTGGGAAATACAAGTTTTCTCTTGCATCTGTAACAATAGTGAAAGTACCATGTCTGCAGAGCCTATCTCCATTATAATTTCTTGGTCTTCAGTGCCAATACAGTCAAAACAGCGCGTTCTCCTGTCTATGTCCCCCAATAGTTTTGACTATTAGCGCCTTGAAATGAGATGTAAATTAATGCAAATGTTCAACTTAATTTTTTGATATCCCTGCAACATGCACTCATGCAGTCTACAAAGTTTCTAGAGATTAGTCATGTACAAACAGAGCAGCAGCTTGCATCTTTTAGTTGGTTAGAACCACATGGCTTCAGCTTTAGGCTCCAGCGTGAATGTTCACATCACCATTACATTCAAGAGGTCCTTAACGGATCATTAGTTGAACGACAACAAAATTGGATAACTGTAACTAACTAGAACATTCTGTGAATCAATTTTTAATCAGAACAGGCATTCACTCCAATATTCTGTTAAGTCATTTCTCATGGTCAATTAAAAAGTGCTACAATTCCCCAGTTATGCGTTGTTTAACTTTTATAAAACTAATGCGTCTCGATCTCTTGTGACATTGCTCATGGATAATCAAAATTACCCCGCACAGTTAGAGATAAACGCAGATAACCTGCATTGCTACTTCAAGAGATTTGTCTAATTGTACCCTCAGATTCCTCTGTTCCTCTACCCCAGAATGTAAAAAAAATTTAAAAATTTAAAAAATTATATTGGCAAACTACAAGGTTATCTTTCTCTAGTGGCTGACAAAATCAATCATAGTTCAAATATTTATAAAGTTAACCAAGCGTCAAGGAACACTTGGTATAAGGCAAGCATTAACTGCTACAGTACATATAGTACTACATTTAATTATTTTTTGATGAAACAGAAATACAATGGCATTATTGTTGGACAAATCTACAATTAATTTAAAAACACATTACCCGAATTACCAAACTTGCATTTACAGGCAAATAAAAAGATATCTTTGGTTTAAAAAACAATATTACATTGGCCCTGATTTTTGTTGCAAAAATAATAGTGAGTGCTCTTCATACAGCAACCTCTGGCATCCATAAATGCACAGTTAAATGCACAAAACAGCAAGCTGCTGTGCGAGTTGCTCTGTTCCTCCAGAAGCTGTGCTGTACCGTTATTTTGTCTAGAGACTCGCATCCAACTATATGAAGGGTGCGAAGTTGCGGTACTTGCCCAGTATATAGCAACTAAACACGCCAGAAAAAAGTTAGGGCTTCTCCATTTAAGTGTAAGTAAATTTTTAATGACACCATAAATCTCAATAACTGCCAAACACCACCTCTGGCACTGAAAATTTACTTTTAAAATTGTGGAGTCTCATTTCTTCAGATTTTAATTATTGAAGATTTTAAGAAATTAAAATACATTTTGTTTTACTTTGCTTTCTGTCCCTTTTCCCTCTCTCTCAATTCCATCTTTTCCTTTATTTTTCTTTCTGTACATGATTTGGCATGGAATTAAACATTCTAACTTACACTTCCTGGCTTAGACTCTGCCTGGGTCAGTAAGGATTCTTCAATCTGATTAGTTAAGTAGACACACTGTTGCTTGCCCTGTTCACATGGATCCCAGATCCCATGTAGAGGGTGCCATGTTGTTCTGGATTACTTATAACTGCAAGAAGCAATGCAAAAGCAGATAGAAAGTCTGTGGGCAAGCTTAAGTGCAATCAATGGCAAGTATCATTCATTCACTCCTGACCACAAAATCTGAGCTATTGTGTGTTATTAAAGTTGACAAATATAAAATATCTGCTGGTTTTCATACTGTTTTGAGAGCTACAGGGAGAAGGCGGGGAAATGGCATCAAGTGAGTTGCTCAGAGAGTGAACATGATGGGCTGAATGATCTTCTTCTGCGCAGCAACAATTCTGCGATTTTACTATTAAGTAATTTCAAAATTTACCAGTCTTAACTCTGAAAAAAATACTATTTTCTCCATATCTGCCCCAAAGGAGTATATTCTTAGTAGAGCTTATCCACACAAATACAAATGTGTATAGTAGGAAGTGTGTCAAAGATTAATTAATCATGTTAATTTTAATCAGATGTTTTCTGAGCCATAAAAAAACATGCAAAAATTATAATCTACAACTGAAATCAACTGGGAGGCTGAGCAGATAAGTTCTGAGGATGATGATTGGCTCAAAATGTAAAACAATTGTGTGGTGTAGTACTAAGTCGCATACAGCAAGAAGGTTGCAGATTCAATCTTGCAATTCCAACTTCTCAGTCACAACAGCAATAAACTTGAGTTTCCCTGGACCAGAATAAAAAAGTTATGGCTTAACATGAAGCATGATTTTAAAGGATGCTGAACTGTACTGAAATAATAGCAAAAGGAAACATTACTTGCCATCAATAGAATCAGATTGTGAAGGTAATCTGTTTTTTCGGCCACGTGCCTCCACCTCCATTGCTGGCACCAGTTCTTCAATTGAAGCCATCCATTCCAATTCCATTTTCTTGCTCTTTCCCCAATTTACTTTCTTACTTTTCAAATACTGATCCAATTCTCTTAAATTTTCTCAATGGGCATTTTTGTTTAAGTATTTAATATTTTAAAAAGTGAAAAAATTTCTAACATTACCTTTTAATATTTTAGTAAGTTTATATGGCTTAGTTCCTTGTTCGTCAACCCATGGATTCAATTTGCCACAATTCTTATCCTCTAAAATCTTTCATAATTCTGAGATCCCCCCTTGACATTTGTTCCTAACTGTAGTCTAGCCGGTGTATTATACAAATTTCCATAATTAAACATAATTTCCTCACTTTTATATTCAATTACTCTATATATAAAAATTTGAATCCCATTTGTCATTTCTAACTGAACTCCCACCTTTAAAACTCTTATCTGCACTTTCAGATCACTCTGCTCCCCCATTGTCAATAATCTTACTATTTTGGGTACTTCCTTTCACTGTTCTTCTCCTCCTCCAGTAATCCTTTGTTATGTTCCCCAACCATACAATTTGGTTATCAGCAAACATTGATATTATTCCTTTTGTGCCAATGTTCAAATCTTTTATACAAATGGAAAATAAAAGTGGTTCTAACATAGATTCAGGAGAGACACCAGTCACATCTAGCTAACCCAGAAAACATTCATTTTGTTCCTTCTATTTGGCAGTCATTTACCTATCCAAACTGTCCTTAACTTTCACAATTCTCTTATCTGGCAACTTATCAAACACCTTCTGAAAATCCATATGCAATATCCACCATGCTACCTTTATCTAGGCACTATTATTTCTTCAAACAATTCAATTAAATTAATCAAACATGACCAGCCCTTCATAAAATCATCTCAACTGTCCAATATCTTGTGTTTTCTGCACCACCTCCCCCACCCCACCCCCCACAATTCTCTCAAAATGGCTGTGTCCATTCCTTCCTTCCTCTATGAAACTCAAGATACTTCCTACATTAAAAACTCTACTTAAATGCAAGTCACCATTGTTATTCTATAGACCATAGATGTTTATCCTGAAATAAGGTTAACTGGCCATGCTAACTCGTGTCAACCTTCCTCCATAGACTGGGATGCCATTTACTTTACTCTTTAATAGATTTTTTGAATACTTATCTCCAGTAGTGGTTCATTTACATTCTTTGTAGATATTCCTACAGTCCCACTTCAATTTTCCTTTTTAAATGGACTATGATTTCCACAAAAAAAGGAATAAAAAGGAAATTGGGACAAAGAAAGGAGCTTAAAGTAAGAATCAGATATTAATTGCAGGGCTTAAGTCAATTACTTTTGTAATTGGATATCATGTCCAGAGGGAAATTGAGGAAAAATTAGCTGAATAGAAAATGCTCCATGAAGGAACCTAGAGGTACAATGATGGCATAAAATGGCTCATTTACTCAAGGATGGAAATGCACACCTACTTCCACATTGGGCACAGGAACAGATACAATTGTTTCAGGTGTAATTTTTAGGTATACTTAATACTTCTCTCAGGTACAACAATGCTACTCTTACATTTAGCAGTGTGCCCATACTGTCCAAAATCTAACTATACAATAGCACCTGTTTGCGACCCAAATTAAGTATATGTTTCCCACATGCCCTCACACACCATTTCCCAATCTTTCCAAAGGCAAACTGAAATATTTAGTGAAAGAAGGTCTGTTAAACTACTTCATATTACAGCCAGCAATTGATCCTACAGAGTAACAGATTTAATCAGCTCTCACCTTGATTAAACTAACTACATAATCCTCCTTGAGAAGAAAAAATAAATTATAACACTATCCCTACCTGCAAGCTCACTTACGTTTTTTCTGGTCCGTCTTCTGATCCCAACTGGCTCTGGGTCTGAAGTGAGCAAATTTCCCCTCACTTGACCAGGTGTTTTCCTGCACGTCATCCTCCAAGACCTAGATGACTCACTGATTGCTCATGTGTTTTATTGTCCCTTTTCTCTGTACTTCACCAGTGAGAAAGCTCTCTCTCTCTGTTGCCTTTCTCAATCAATATTTTGCCAGCAAGCTTATCGATGAAAGCAGTTACCCCTCTTCCCCGCCCCACTCCACCCTCACTCACCATCTCCTGTTATTCTCAAAATGAATCAAGGACAGCCTGGCTTGGTGAGGTATTTGACGTTCATTGTATTAGTTTGATATAGACTGCAAAATATAAAATGCTGCAAACTGGTTCATCTGGCTTGAATACAAATCTGGTCCGTCTGGCTTGAATACAATTCTTAAATCTATGCATATGTGCTTAACTTTTTTTTAAAAAAGATGAAACATTTATGTACATTTGTTTTGTGTCAAAACACACAAACATACCATGTTCCTGAATTCTTTCCATGAAGAGATGAAACGAATTTCAAAAAATGACACTGGTGGACAATCAAAGTCTACTGACAAAAGTAATGTTAGTATGTCCTACCCTGCATCAGTGCAGAGCCTGTATCTTACATCTGCTAGTGGTCTTTAGTAAGCTATAGAAAAACATTTCCACTGAGAATAACTCCTCAAAAAATGGTAACTGTTAACATGTTGTAGGTACCTTAGTCTCCTTAATCTCCTTTAATTCTGGTGCAACTTTTTCCTTAGTTGGCAATGTTACCACTGCACAAAAATACAGTACGTTTAAATATTGGACACAATTTTTTTAAACAGCTTATCCTGGTAAAAATTAGGCCTACTTCATTGACTAGCATTAAGATACTCAAAAAGGTCTGATAGTATGTTAATAAAATTGGTCTCTGTACTGTTTTAAGCAATAATTTCCTAATTTGTCTTGGGCATACCCAAGGACCTTGTATATGGTGAAGTAGCCAGGGCCAAACAACCAGTGTGGCACCCAAAGCTCCACTTCAAGAATGCTTGCAAGTGTGACATGAAGGCCCTAAATGTCAACCATCACACCTGGGAGTCACTAGCTGGCGAAAGAGGGAAATGGCGACACATCCTACAGGCTGGTTCTTAATAGTTTTTTGTCTCTGTCTTTACAAAGGAGGGATGATGCAGACATTGCAGTAAAAGAGGCGTGTGAAATATTAGATACAATAAGCATAATGAGAGAGGAAGTACTAGAGGGTCTAACATTCTTGAAAGTGGATAAATCATGAGGGCCAGATGGATTGCATCCCAGCTTGTTAAAGGAAGCCAGAGAGGAAACAGCAGATGTTCTGAGGATCATCTTCAAATCCTCACTAGATACAGGGGAGGTACCAGAGGATTGGAAGTCTGCGAATGTTGTACCATTGTTTAAAAAAGGGTGCGAGGGATAGGCCAAGTAATTATAGGCCAGTCAGTCTGACCTCGGTGGTGGGTAAATTATTAGAATCTATTGTGAGAGACAGGATAAACTGCCACTTGGAAAGGCATGGATTAATCAGGGATAGTCAGCATGGCTTTGTTATAGGAAGGTCGCGTCTTACTAACATGATTGAATTTTTTGAGATAGTAACAAGGAGGATTGATAAGGGTAGTTCAGTGGATGTGGTCTACATAGATTTTAGTAAGGCATTTGACAAGGTCCCACATGGCAGACTGGTCAGAAAAATAGAAAGCCCATGGGATACAGGGGAATGTGGCAAGTTGAATCCAAAATTGGCTTCTGTTGACAGGAAACAAAGGGTAGCGGTTGACAGATGTTTTTGCAAATGGAAAGTGGTTACCAGTGGCGTTCCACAGGGCTCAGTGTTGGGTCCCTTGCTGTTTGTGGTATATATTAATGATTTGGACTTAAATGTAGGAGGCATGATTGGGAAATTTGCAGCTGACATAAAAACTGGCCGTGTAGTTGGTAGTGAAAAGGATAGCTGTAGACTCCGGAATGACATTATAATTGCATAATAATTGCTCTGGAGAGAGTACGGAGGAGATTTACAAGAATGTTGCCAGGGCTTGAAAGTAGCAGCTATGAGGAAAGATTGGATCGGCTAGGGTTGTTTTCCTTAGAACAGAGGAGGCTGAGGAGTGACTTAATTGAGGTGTACAAAATTACGAGTGGTCTGGATAGAGTAAACAGGAAGGACCTGTTTCCCCATACGGAGAGGTCAATTACCAGAATTAAGGTGATTGGTAGAAGGATTAGATAGGACATGAGGAAAAACTTTTTCACCCACAGGGTGGTGGGTGCCTGGAATTCACTGCCTGGATTGGTGGTGGAGGCAGAAACTATCAAATCTTTTAAAAGGTACCTGGACATGCACCTGAAGTGCTGTAACGTGCAAGGCTACGGAACAGGTGCTGAAAGGTGGGATTAGATTGGGCGGCTAGTTTTTCAGCCGGAGCAGACACGATCGTCTGAATGGCCTCCTTCTGTGCCTAACATTTCTATGGTATGCATTACCACTACGACCAGGCACTAACGCCAAAAACAATTCACAGCATCACTTGGCAGTTTCACCTGCAGCACTTGTGGCAGAACCTGCCTCTCAAGGACTGGTGTTCACAGCCAACAGCAAAGGTGCACCAAGAGAAGACACCCCATCTAAATTGAGCGTTTGCTGCGTGTCCATCGTCTTTCATAGATGGAAGGTATTATATTACTTTCCCAATTCAGAATTATGGGCTCCAAGGTCAGTAATGGACAAAAAACTATGGGCTGTGAGCACAATGGTTAATGAATGCAAGAACTGTGGCAAATATTTCAATTTAAAATTGATAAAACTTCAAATGTTGCCCTATCAGCAGTATGACTTTAAATGTTGTTTCATCAGTATTAATGCGGTTTGAATTTGCTTTGTGATTTTAGTTCAAATGTAATTTTCAATTAGCAGTAAACAGTTTTAGTGCCCCACTAGACAGATAGGATTTTGCCCATAAATCTTATCAGAAGCATACAAAGCAGATGCATGGAGAGATAAGGGAGGTAGGGAAATGGTCTATGTAGAACTGAAGAAAAAAAATCTTAAGGGTTTATCCACAATCAAAGGTTGAAGCACTTTACCTGATGTCCCCAGTAGATTTTTGAAACGCAATTTTCTCCCTACTGAAGTCTCTGTAGGTCTGTGAAGAACTGAAGGAACGGGGAGATTGATATGATGCAACACTCCCGCCGCCCCAATTTCGCACGATGCAGTGTTGATAAGAGCTGTCGCTGAAACAGGAGAGAGAAAATATGGGAGATAGATAGATAGTGGAAGATGATATGAAATCAGAACAAGCCATAGGGCAATTTTGAAGGGCAGAGACCCAAAAGAAAGAGGAAAGAGACATAGGTAATATCAGTTTAAAGGGGAGGAAAAAACTTTTCTTAAATCCAGTGAGGAGGGCAGAAAATAGATGAGGAAAATATTATTGTTCAGTATGCTTAATGGGGTAGAGGGAAGAGAAGTAAAAGAAAGAATCTGTATGCTTATGATAATGTTGGCAATTCCAGACAGCCCTTAAATGAATTAGTTTATTCAAAGTTTTTTTATCTGTTCTGTTGCTATGGCAAGCTACAACATGGTGGTGTAGCCAGAATTCAAAAGGGTGCCTTTACAGCATTAATACAAGGACCCCAAATCAATGAAAGATGCATGCACTGTTGTAACTCTAATAGTGGTTTAGCAATGGCGAAAGACAATCTGGAAAACGAATTAGTGTTGCAGTGGTGATGAACTCAAATTAGGTAACTGATCTTAATTCCAGGTCTGCCTAAAATAATGGCTGCTTGCAGAAGGTGTACTTATTTGACATCCTTGTATTGCCTACTTGTTTGCACGAAGCTAGGACAATTTTATCCTGTAAATGTTTTGAGTTTGTGCATTACTTTGTTAGAAATCTGTAACTGGTAAACTCCCTTTATTTGGGCAAAATGGAACAATGCTAGAGTCCTACATTTTAAAAATATTTTGCTGGAGTGCTTTGCAGATGACATACTTTTGATCTCTTCATTACAATGTGCGAGTATTTAAATGGTTATTATAGTTTGGTTTTCTTGGTGTTTTGAGTGCAATTATCATATTTACAACAAACTCAAATGCTTTATATTGTAGAATCCAAACGCTGTGCAGAGGACCAACAATCATAATTTTAAAAAGATGCAATTATCTCTTATGGCGTTTGTTACATAACTTGTATTACATTTGGTTTGACCTTAACATATTGCTACACCAACTAAATAAATGGTTCTGCCGAAAAGTTATTGACCTGAAACTCAAAACACATTCACTTACACAGAGTTAAAACTGGACCCATTAACTCTGTTTCTCTCTCCACAGATAATACCTAACCTGCTGAGTATTTCGGGCATTTTCTGTTTTTAATTTAAAATATAACTCAGTTTGACATCCATGTTATGTACCAAGCTATAAAAGGTATAAACAGTGTATCCTGATCAACACAGCGCATACACATATTAATTTTATGAAATAACTATAACTAAGATGGTCAATTTTTAACAAAGTTGTTATTTTGTGTTTATGTCACCTATTGTACCTGCGAACTAACTAGTCTCTTAGATATGTGGAACCAAGCAAGGAGAGGAGTACCTGCAAAGAAAAGTAAAAATAAAATCTGCCCAAAATATTTACTTGCAACTCTCAATCTCTATAACTGTTCCAAACTCTTACTCATCGTTTTATTTACTCACTCTTGATCTAATGCTATGTTTGATGCGATTTGGCCGAGTTGCAACAGAGTCATAGGGCTGATTTTTACTGGCCCTCTGGCTTGGAGGTTGTGGTGGGGGGCCCGGAAAGTTCTTCTGGAAGAGGCCCGCAACGATCCCCGACGCCGTGAAGGCCTCGCCTTATTTTACCGGCGGCGGTGAGGTGTCGGTGCAGCCCCCGACCACCCCCCTCCCCCCCCACCACCGCCACCTGGCGGTGGGGCCCTCATTTTCATATGCAAATTATAGTAAAATTAAAGAACAACAACATATCTGGCAGTGATGGCTGCCCCATGCTGATATTCCGGCCTCTGGCTGGAACTCCCACGCCTTTGGAACTCCATTTCGAGTTCCGAGGTGAGGAGTGAAATTACCAGGGCTGGGGGCAGGGGAACGGGGAAAACACTTTGTATTGACTGTGGGGATGGTGGGAAGGGTTTGAAGGGCAAATGTTACAAGGTTGCGGGGGGGGTGGGGGGAAGAGAAGGGAAGTTCGGGTTGGGAATAAAGTTACTTTTGGTGATAAAGGCCTGAAAGCAAACATTGGCGGGGGGTGGGAAAAGGGCCTCCAATTTTCACTTAAGTATTTTGAACACGATTCAGTCATAATATGATTTTAAGAATTTCATCTAAGGGCTTGAAGCCCTTTAAAAATTGCACCGGCGCCAGGGATGCAACGGCCGCCCCCTCCATTTAAACGGGCCCCCGCGTGAAATATTGCGGGGGGCTCAACGATGGCGCATCCACGCAGGAAGGCCACCGCGATCGGAGAGCGCCGCTGCAATTTGCAGCGCGCTCATAAAATTCAGCCCATAGAGTCATAACTGCACAGACGGTGGTCATTCAACTCATCAAGTCCATGCCAGCTCTCTGTAGAGCAATCCAAATCAGTCCCATTCCCTGGCTCGATCCCCGTAGCTCAGGAAGTTTATTTCCCCCAAGTGCCTATTCAACTCCTTTTAAAATCATTCTTTGTCTCCACTTCCACAACCTTCATAAGCAATGAGTTCCAGGTCATAACCACTCGCTGCTTTAAAAAGTTCTTCCTCACATCCCCTCTGCATCTCCTGCCCAAATCCATGTCCTTAGTCCTTGTACAATCGGTTAATGGGAACAGCTTTTCTTTGTCGACCCTATCAAAACCTATCAGAATCTTGTACACCTCTATCAAATCTCCCCTCAATCTCCTTTCCTCCAAGGAGAACAACCCCAGCTTTTCCAACTTAACCTGCAGCTAAAATTCCCCAACCCTGGAACCATTCTGGCAAATCTCCTCTGCACCCTTTCAAGGACCCTCACCTCCTTCCAAAAGTGTGATGACCAAAACTGGATGCAATACTCTACTTGTGCCTTAATCAGAGCTTTATAAAGGTTCAGCATAACTTCCATGCTCTTGTGCTCAATACCTCTATTTATGAAGCCGAAGATCCCATATACTTTGTTAACTACTCTCTTAATATATCCCACCACCTTCAAAGACTGGAAGAATAAAATTTAGGGAGCATATAAAGAGAGCTTTGGAGTAATCTAGCATGGACATGAGAAGAGTGTCGATAATAAATTCGGTAAGAGTTGGAGAGAGATGGGGTAGAATTGGCTGGTGCTGAGGACGGAAATAGGCAGTAGCTAGGATCTGAAACTTGAAGCTTCACTTGGTTTCTCTGGCATTGCAATCCATCAGTCTCACACTAAGCAGGCAGCTAGGGACTAAGCTTTTGGTGAAAACTGAACAGGATGACTGATGTTCAGTTGAAGGATATTGCTGCTCATTCAAGACTTGATGCCAGCTGTACAGTAACACAACAGAGGTGTGGTGAAGGAGTTCAAGATGGTGGCAGAGAGGAAATCTGAATATTGTCAGCATGTATTTGAAGGCTGATCCCATGCATTTGAATGACATTACCAAAGGGCAGCATGTAGATGAGGAAAAGCAGACCAAGGATGAAGCTTTGGGACATAAGTAAGATGATAGAGCAGAGGCAAGAGATCTGCTGGCATCATTGGGACAGGCAGGAATCGACCTGACAAGGGCAGCGGTATACGGGAGGAGCGCTAGTGGAGGAGAATTGAGTTGACATCTGCAAAGATGTCAAGAAAGGCTAGGAAGAACGATGCACCATGGTCATAACCACAAAGGATGTCACTGATAACTTTGAAAAAGACAACCTCCACACTTTGGGGAAATGGAGCTGAGTGGCAACAGCGTATTCAAGGGCTGAAGGTAGTGAGACTGGGTGGGAGCTGGATCAGATGGAAAATCAACTAAGGGCTTTTAAGGAGGAGTGAATACAATACACTCCCCCTCGCCCCCACCTCCTCCCACCGGCATCCACCTATCCCTGAGCAGGGGCCCTAACAACCCCACTGCCTTGCGGGCGTCTCGGGAGAGACCAAGGCTAAGGTAGTAGGCCCTAACAGAAAATCCGGAGCGGAACCCCGAAGGCGATCATTTGTCACCTTTGGCATGTTTCCGGCAGTTCCTGTAGCCATACTGGTGCCAAATGTCGTGCTCTGCACTCCTTTGGACCCCACCAGGAAGGCCGAGAGGGGGCTTTTGACGCTTGGGCAACTCACAACCTCCATACATCCGCCCAGGCATGCGCCATGGAAAGGTCACTCCATATTCGCCTCACAGCGACCAAAACAACATGGAAGGCAGCAGTTACGGGTTATAAGTCCAGCTAAATTGGCGTAGAGATTGGGCACCATGGGTTGCCTTTGTCAGTGGGAGAGGTCATTGCATCTCACTGGACAGCTACCGCCCGCCTCAAACCGTGCAGCCCCCGGTCAGTAAGGTTCTGTCCCGCCACAGTCCATCTGCTTCAATGGGTGCTTGGAGCTCAGGGTCACTGCCCAACAAGTGGACTGTAACACCGCACCAAACAGCACGACAAAAAAAGGAAAGAAGGTACCAGCCCTTCATTTTGCAAGCTGGAACGTCAGAACTATGTGTCCTGGCCTGTCGGAAGACCTTACACAAATCAACGATTCTCAGAAGACCGCCAACATTAACAACGAGCTCAGTAGACTCAATGTAGACATTGTAGCACTTCAGGAGACACGCCTCCCTGCGAGCGGATCTCTAAGAGAGCAAGACTACACCTTCTTCTGGCAGGTAGGGATCCTGAAGAACCAAGACAGCATGGAGTGGGCTTCGCCATCAGAAACTCTTTGCTCAGCATGATAGAGCCACCCTCAAATGGCTCGGAACGCAGACTGTCCACCCGACTGTTCACCAACTCAGCATCTATGCTGCAACACTCTGCTCCCCACCTGAAGCTAAAGACAAGTTCTATGAGGAACTCCATAATATCATTAATAGCGTCCCCAATACCGAACACCTGTTCCTGCTGGGGGACTTTAATGCCAGGGTTGGAGCCGACCATGACTCATGGCACTCCTGCCTTGGGCGCTATGGCACTGGAAAGATGAATGAGAATGGACAGAGACTGCTTGAGTTGTGTACCTATCATAACCTCTGCATCACCAACTCATTCTTTCACACTAAACCCGGTCACCAGGTTTCTTGGAGGCACCCAAGATCACGTCGTTGGCACCAACTGGACCTCATCGTCACAAGGCAAGCCACTTTAAACAGCGTTCAAATCACACGCAGCTTCCACAGTGCGGACTGCGACACCGACCACTCCCTGGTGTGCAGCAAGGTTAGACTCAAACCAAAGAAGCTGCATCACTCCAAGCAGAAGGGCCACCCGCGCATCAACACTAGCAGAATTTCTCATCCACAGCTGTTACATAAGCTTCTAAATTAATTTGAAAAAGCCCTTCAAACACTCCTACAAGGGATGCAGAGACCAAGTGGGCCCACACCAGAGATGCATGTATGACTCAGCAATGACCACCTATGGCAAACGTGTGAAGCGGAATGCAGACTGGTTTCAATCTCACTTTGAAGAGCTGGAACCTGTCATAGCCGCTAAGCGCATTGTACTGCTGAACTACAAGAAAGCCCCCAGCGAGTTAACATCCGTAGCACTTAAAGCAGCCAGAAACAGTGCACAAAGAGCCAGGCGCTGTGCAAATGACTACTGGCAACACCTAAGCAGTCATATTCAGTTGGCCTCTGACACTGGAAACATCAGAGGAATGTATGATGGCATTAAGAGAGCTTTTGGGCCAACCATCAAGAAGATCGCCCCCCCCCTCAAATCTAAATCAAGGGACACAATCACTGACCAACGTAAGCAAATGGACCACTGGGTGCAGCACTACCTAGAACTGTACTCCAGGGAAAATGTTGTCACTGAGACTGCCCTCAATGCAGCCCAGCCTCTACCAGTCATGGATGAGCTGGACGTACAGCCAACAAAATCGGAACTCAGTGATGCCATTGATTCTCTAGCCAGCGGAAAAGCCCCTGGGAAGAACAGCATTATCCCTGAAATAATCAAGAGTGCCAAACCTGCTATACTTTCAGCACTGTACAAACTGCTTTGCTTGTGCTGGGACGAGGGAGCAGTACCACAGGACATGCGCAATGCCAATATCATCACCATCTATAAGAACAAGGGTGACCGCAGTGACTGCAACAACTACCGTGGATCTCCCTGCTCAACATAGTGGGGAAAGTCTTCGCTCAAGTCACTTTAAACAGGCTCCAGAAGCTGGCTGAACGTGTCTACCCTGAGGCACAGTGTGGCTTTCGAGCAGAGAGATCCACCATTGACATGCTGTTCTCCCTTCGCCAGCTACAGGAGAAATGCCGTGAACAACAGATGCTCCTCTACTTGGCTTTCACTGATCTCACCAAAGCCTTTGACCTCGTCAGCAGACGTGGTCTCTTCAGACTACTAGAAAAGATCGGATGTCCACCAAAGCTACTAAGTATCATCACCTCATTCCATGACAATATGAAAGGCACAATTCAGCATAGCAGCGCCTCATCAGACCCCTTTCCTATCCTGAGTGGCATGAAACAGGGTTGTGTTCTCGCACCTACACTGTTTGGGATCTTCTTCTCCCTGCTGCTCTCACATGCGTTCAAGCCTTCAGAAGAAGGAATTTTCCTCCACACAAGATCAGGTGGCAGGTTGGTCAACCTTGCCCATCTAAGAGAGAAGACCAAAGTACAGAAAGTCCTCATCAGGGAATTCCTCTTTGCTGACGATGCTGCATTAACATCTCACACTGAAGAGTGTCTGCAGAGACTCATCGACAGGATTGTGGCTGCCTGCAACGAATTTGGCCTAACTATCAGCCTCAAGAAAACAAACATCATGGGACAGGACGTCAGAAATGCTCCATCCATCAACATCGGCAACCACGCTCTGGAAGTGGTTCAAGAGTTCACCTACCTCGGCTCAACTATCACCAGTAACCTGTCTCTCGATGCAGAAATCAACAAGTGCATAGGAAAGGTTTTCACTGCTATGTCCAGACTGGCCAAGAGAGTGTGGGAAAATGTCGCACTGACAAGGAACACAAAAGTCCGAGTGTATCAAGCCCGTGTCCTCAGTACCTTGCTCTACGGCAGCGAGGCCTGGACAACATATGTCAGCCAAGAGCGACATCTCAATTCATTCCATCTTCGCTGCCTCTGGAGAATCCTTGGCATCAGATGGCAGGACCGTATCTCCAACACAGAAGTCCTCGAGGTGGCCAACATCCCCAACATATACACCCTACTGAGCCAGCGGCGCTTGAGATGGCTTGGCCATGTGAGCCGCATGGAAGATGGCAGGATGCCCAAGGACACATTGTGCAGGGAGCTCGTCACTGGTATCAGAACCCCCATCTGTCCATGTCTCCGCTTTAAAGACGTCTGCAAATGCGACATGAAGTCCTGTGACATTGATCACAAGTCGTGGGAGTCAGTTGCCAGCGATTGCCAGAGCTGGCGGGCAGCCATAAAGGCGGGGCTAAAGCGTGGCGAGTCGAAGAGACTTAGCTGTTGGCAGGAAAAAAGACAGCGGCGCAAGGGGAGAGCCAACTGTGTAACAGCCCCGACAACCAATTTTATATGTAGCACCTGTGGAAGAGTCTGTCACTCTAGAATTGGACTTTATAGCCACTCCAGGCGCTGCTTCACCAACCACTGACCACCTCCAGGTGCTTACCCATTGTCTCTCGAGACAAGGAGGCCAAAGAGAGAATACAATAGTCTTGCATCTCACAGAGGGACTTTTAAAAACTCTTTCAGTTGTCACAGTTGTTCATCAGTATTTTTTAAAGGGAGTAACTAAATTAATTTAAAGGTAAGTCATGGCAGGAGAGTTGAGCCCCGTGATATGCTCTTCCTGCACTATGTGGGAAATCAGGGATGCTTCCAGTGTCCCTGACAACCATATGTGCAGGAAGTGCATCCATCTGCAGCTACTGACTACCCGCATAACGGAGCTACAGCTGCAGGTGGATTCACTGTGGAGCATCCGTGATGCTGAGGACGTCGTGGATAGCACATTTACACCGCAGGTCACACCGCAGGTCACACCGCAGGTCACACCGCAGGTCACACCGCAGGTAATGGCAGCACAGGCAGAAAAGGGATGGGTGACCACCAAGCGTAGTAGTAGACGCAGACAGGTAGTACAGGAGTCCCCTGTGGCCATCCCCCTCTCAAACAGATATACCGCTTTGGATACTGTTCGGGGGGGGAATGACTTCCCAGGGGAAAGCAGCAACAGCCAGGTCCATGGCACCAAGGATGGCTCTGCTGCACAGCAGGGGGAAGAAAGGCGTGGAAGAGCTATAGTGATAGGGGATTCTATCGTAAGGGGTACAGACAGGCGTTTCTGTGGACTACAGGATGCTATGTTGCCTCCCTGGTGCTAGGGTCATGTCGCGGAGCGGCTGCAGGACATTCTGAAAGGGGGAGGGTGAGCAGCCAGAGGTCGTGGTACACATTGGTACCAACGACATAGGTAAAAAAGCGATGAGGTCCTGCAACAAGAATTTAGGGAGCTAGGTAGCAGATTAAAAAGCAGGACCTCTAAGGTTGTAATCACTGGATTACTCCCGGTGCCAAGTGCTAGTGAGTTTAGAAATAGGAGGATAGAGCAGATGAATGCGTGGCTGAGGAGATGGTGCAGGAGGGAAGGCTTTAGTTTCCTGGATCACTGGGTCTGTTTCTGGCAAAGGTGGGACCTGTACAAGTTGGACGGGTTGCACCTGAACCGGAATGGGACAAGCATCCTTGCTGGGAGATTTGCTAGTTCTGTTGGGTGGAGGGGGGGGCGGTGGTTAAACTAATTTGGCAGGGGGATAGGATACAGAGTGGAGGTACAGTAGGGGGTAATATAGAACAGAAAGTGAGTCAGCCTGGAAGGCAGAGCAAATATAGACCTGGTAAGGCACAAGGGAAAAATGCAAGGTTGGATTGCATCTATTTCAATGCAAGCTGTCTTACTAATAAGGCAGATAAATTGAGGGCACTGATTAGCACATGGGATTAGGATATTATTGCTATCACAGAGACATGGTTGACAGAGGGACAGGACAGGCAGCTCAATATTCCAGAGTATAGAATCTTCAGGCGCAACAGGGGAGGGGATAAAACAGGAGGTGGCATTGCACTGTTGATCAAGCAGTCAATTACTGCAGTAAGGAGGGATGACATCTTCGAAGGTTCCTCAAATGAGGCCATTTGAGTAGAACTTAAAAACAAAAAGGGGGCAATCACTTGGCTGGGTGCCTGTTTGGAGGCCTGTAGTAGTCAGGAAGAGATAGAGGAGCAGATATGTAGGCAAATCTGTGAGAGGTGTGAAAATAATAGGGTAATAATAGTAGGGGATTTCAACTTCCCCAATATTAAGTGGGATAGTCTTACTGCAAAAGGCTTAAAGGAGGCGGAATTCTTAAAATGCATACAGGGGAGCTTTTTGAGCCAGTATGTAGAAAGTGCTACAAAGGGAAGGGGCAGTACTGGACCTAATCCTAGGGAATCAAACCAGTCAAGTGGTAGAACTGAGCGGCACAGTGGCGCAGTGGTTAGCACCGCAGCCTCACAGCTCCAGCGACCCGGGTTCAATTCTGGGTACTGCCTGTGCGGAATTTGCAAGTTCTCCCTGTGACTGCGTGAGTTTTCACCGGGTGCTCCGGTTTCCTCCCACAGCCAAAGACTTGCAGGTTGATAGGTAAATTGGCCATTATAAATTGCCCCTAGTATAGGTAGGTGATAGGGAAATATAGGGAAGGTGGGGATGTGGTAGGAAAATGGGATTAGTATAGGATTAGTATAAAGGGGTAGTTGATGGTCGGCACAGACTCGGTGGGCAGAAGGGCCTGTTTCAGTGCTGTATCTCTAAATAAAAATAAATAAATAAAAGTGACAGTGGGGGAGCATTTCAGGGATAGTGACCATAACTCTAAGATTTAAGGTAGTTATGGAAAAGGACAAAGATGGACCAGAAATAAAAGGTACTGAATTGGGGGAAGGCTGATTTCAATATGATAAAACAGGATCTGGCCAAAGTGGACTGGGAGCAGCTACTTGTAGGAAAGTCTACATCACATCAGTGGGAGTCATTCAAAGAGCAAACAGTGAGAGTCCAGAGCCAACATGTACCCGTTAAGGTGAAGGGTAGGACTAACAGGCCCAGGGAACCCTGGATGTCAAGGGATATAGAGCATTGGATCAGGAAAAAAAAAGGAGGCTTACAGCAGATCCCAAATGCTGAAAACAGCGGAGGCACTAGAGGAATATAGAAAGTGTAGATGGCACTTAAAAAAGTAATTCGGAGAGCGAAGAGGGGGCATGAAAAAAGTCTGGCGGACAAGATAAAGGAAAATCCCCAAGGCGTTTTATAAGTATATTAAGGGTAAGAGGATAACCAGGGAAAGAATAGGGCCCATTAGAGACCAACCTGGCAATCTTTGTGTGGAGCCGGAGGACATAGGTGAGGTTTTAAATGATTACTTTTCATCAGTGTTCACTATGGAGAAGGATGATGTAGGTGTAGCAATCAGGGAGGGGAACTGTGATATACTCGAACATATTCGCATTGAAAGGGAAGAAATATTAGCTGTTTTAGCAGGTTTAAAAGTGGATAAATCCTCAGGCCCAGATGAGATTTATCCCAGGCTGTTATGTGAGGCAAGGGAGGAGATAGCAGGGGCTTTGACACAAATTTTCAAATCTTCTCTGGCCACAGGAGAGGTACCAGAGGAATGGAAGACAGCGAATATGGTACCATTATTCAAGAAGGGTAGTAGGGATAAACCAGGTAATTACAGGCCGGTGAGTCTAACATCAGTGGTTGGGAAAATACTGGAAAAAATTCTGAGGGACAGAATTAATCTCCACTTGGAGAGGCAGGGATTAATCAGGTATAGTCAGCATGGCTTTGTCAGGGGGCGATCGTGTCTAACTAACTTGACTGAATTTTTCAAGGAGATGACTCAATGTGTAGATGAGGGTAAAGCAGTAGATGTAGTGTACATGGATTTCAATAAGGCTTTTGATAAGGTCCCGCATGGGAGATTGGTTAAGAAGGGATCCAGGGCAATTTGGATCCAAAATTGGCTTAGTGGCAGGAGGCAGAGGGTAATGGTCGAGGGCTGTTTTTGCGATTGGAAGCCTGTGACCAGTGGTGTACCACAGGGATCGGTGCTGGGACCCTTGCTATTTGTAGTGTACATTAATGATTTAGACGTGAATATAGGAGGTATGATCAGTAGGTTCGCAGATGACACGAAAATTGGTGGTGCCGTAAATAGTGTGGAGGAAATCCTTAGATTACAGGCAGATATAGATGGGCTGGTAAAATGGGCGGAGAAGTGGCAAATGGAATTTAATCCTGAAAAGTGTGAGGTAATGCATTCTGGGAGGACCAACAAGGCAAGGGAATAGGCAATGGATGGTAGGACCCTAGGAAGTACAGAAAGTCAGAGGGATCTTGGCGTACTTGTCCATAGATCACTGAAGGAAGCAGCACAGGTAGATAAGGTGGTTAGGAAGGCATATGGGATACTTGCCTTTTTTAGCCCAGGCACAGAATATAAGAGCAGGGAGGTTATGATGGAGCTGTATAAAATGCTAGTTAGGCCACAGCTGGAGTACTGTGTACAGTTCTGGGCACCACACTATAGGAAGGATGTGATTGCACTGGAGAGGGTACAGAGGAGATTCACCAGGATGTTGCCTGGGCTGGAGCATTTCAGCTATGGAGAGAGACTGAAAGGCTAGGGCTGTTTTCCTTGGAGCAGAGAAGGCTGAGGGGGGGACATGATTGAGGTGTACAAGATTATGAGGGGCATTGATTGGTTAGATAGGAGGAAACTTTTTCCCTTGGCGGCAGGGTCAAGAACCAAGGGGCATAGATTTAGGGTAAGGGGCAGGAGGTTTAGGGCAGATTTGAGGAAACATTTTTTCACCCAGAGGGTGGTTGGAATCTGGAACAGACTGCCTGAAGTGGTGGTGGAGGCAGGAACCCTGACAGCATTTAAGAAGTATTTAGATGAGCACTTGAAACGCCATAGCATACAGGGCTACGGGCCAAGTGCAAGAATATGGGATTAGAATAGTTGGGTGCTCTATGGCCAGCACAGACACGATGGGCTGAAGGGCCTGTTTCTGTGCTGTATAACTCTATGACTTTATTAGCACAAGACCACATTCCTGAGTCAAAAGTCATATGGTCAAAAAAATATAAACAATAGCAAACACAGTCGGAAATAATAAACAAAACATTTATTTTGGAAAATCTGTAATTTTAACAGCTGTATTGCCAGTGAACAGTTTACAGCATATTAATGACTTTTATGAACAATCTTAAAGGTATACAAGTGATATTTTGCAAAGGAAACAGCATTATTGCTTATAACAATTAGACACAAAGCTAATGCTCCAACCTAAAAATCATCAGGCTGCATGCTTGCTACCACTGCTTCCCAAAGCTATCCATATAACTGTTCAGTGATTATAATTCCTCAAAGAATGTGAACTCAGTATAATGGGGCTGGGCACACAGAATAACCAGTAACCTTACTGCCAGAAAATAAACTACCCATCCCACAACTTACCCATCAAATATAGGCACACAATTAACAAAGTTAAGATTTCCATTGCAGAACCCCATTTAAAATATTTTTCTTATGAAATAATCTTCACCTTCAGCAGCAAATTAAATGGGTCAGTACAAAGATTTGTAGCCAAGTTTCCCATTTTTGATCAAGATTTTGGGAATTTAAAGATTTTTTTTTTTTACTTAAAAGCACACAAAACACCAGGAGGAAATTACATCCCAGTAGTATGAGAAAAGTCAATCAATGTGCAAAGTGAAAGTGACAAGATTACTGAAATATTATTGCTGAATTTTAACTCCCAAAAATGAGTGGGTTGGGGTAGGTTAAAATTTAAAAACAAATCTGAATTAGGAACCCAACCCACCTTGAACCCACCCACTTTCGGCTTTAACAGAGGCAGGACAAGGGGCAGGCGACTAATCATTTCGCACAAGGTGGGTTGGTCATTGAAATATTTTAAAGAGGCTACATGCCTTCGTTTTAACAGTGATTCTATTTTTAATCATAGGGGCTGGATTTCCCAGGAAACCAAGCAGGTGAAAAGAGAGAAGGGCTGAACCCATGAGTTAAGTGCCTTTATGGCACTGCTTGTGGGCTAGCAGGAGCAGCAGCCTGACAGCTCTCTAGCCTGTCAATCAGGCTGGTTGTGGACAGGAATGCTGAAGAAATATTTTAAAAACGTCCAGCAGTTAAAAATGGCTGAACATTTGGGACCCTGTACTTCCAAGTTTCCTGACCTCAAAACAGCTCCTAGCACTAAAATCCAGGCTTTTGTATCAGTGCTGGAATTTAATTAATTGCACTTACAATGGCAACTCTAACTTCTCCAAAGTGGTTGCTGGTTTACCATTTCATTCTTTTAAAAAAATGTACCTGTAGGGATACTCACACTTTAACCTCTAATAAAGAACAGTTTCACAAAAGGTGAAAATGCACAGTTGGAAATAGACTCCAGAGTTAGAGCAGTGCAACCTAATGTAAAATCCAGAATAAAAACACATTTTTACTGACTTCAGAAGCTTTAGTTGTTCTGTGTTTAAGCTGAAGGCAAGAGAATTGTAGGTTTACGATGAAGGTTAAAGTGGTTTCTTTCACAAAAATGTAACCAGTTGTGGAACAAAATATCTGCTTTCCTTCTTCCTTTCAATCAAATTGTATGGAAACCTCTATCAATTCATGCATTTGAGTCTTTTGATATTAATATTAAACTAAATGTCAAGCAAAAGTTCTCCATTTTGACACTGGGTTGCAAAATGAGTTAAGGTATGACGAACAATAGGTATAACTAAAATTAAATATATTTGTCTCACTTTCCTCCAAACTTCTACTCCATATCTCCAAGTTAGTGATAGAATGGCAAAGGATTTCAGAAAAGTTTACCTTGCTTCACTTTCCGTTCAGCAAGAAAAAAGGCAAACTGTCAAAGGCCAAATAGTCCACATACTGACCAAACATCAAGCTAGCTCCTCCTTATATACCTTCTGGTACGGTACTGAATGCTGAGGTCACTCCTCAGTTTACTGAATTGTCTGGCATAACTGGGGAGTTTTTAACTGCGTCTTTTAAAAAAAACTTCTTAAATTTATATACTTCAATGTAGTTTATCCACCTCTCAATAAAATTCTTAATTTTGATCCTTTTTTTAACAACTGCTCAAAAAAAACAAAGACTTGGATTACTTGAGTTCTTTCACTTGGCAAAGTCACAAAATGGCCATATGCCCACATTTGTTCTTCAGCATTGTGCCTGCTTGCTTTGCATTTTCTTGAGCAAGAATAAAAAGGGAGAGAAAAAAGGTCAATAGAGTAAGATTAGCGTAGAAATATTTACTAAAGACTTATTTTCACTCTTCTTGGCTGAAACTCATCATTGACATATCAAATGCAAAGAAAGACAGCACTTTCTTTGGAAAGGCTTATGTTTTTCCATAATAAAAAGGTGACAATAGGTCTTCTACAATGATTGCTGTCATTTCATTGTCCGGGCAGATAAACTCCAGAGAGCAAGAATATGAATAAACTAGAATAGTACACCTAACTTTATTTGTGGAACAGATAATGAAAAATAAAAATATCTCAATGAAATTCAAACAGTTATGGAAGCAAATTAAAGAGGAAGCTGCTGGTGCCAATTAATTTCATATTTACAATTCAAACATATTTAGTTCTGAAATAAGCAAATGGATTATTGGAATAGTCCTGTTAACTAATTGGGCAGGCTTGATTTTTGTTGTCTGTTGTGAAATTGTGCAGAAATGCCAATAAAATTAATGGATACACCAACTCGTCTTCTCCAGCCTATAATATTCATATGTTCGATTTCTGTAGGCAATTTAACCAAGCCTGCAATTTTTTGCAACATGTTGCATTATCAACTATATCCCCTCAAAGGAAAATCTTGTCTCTGGAATCCATTACTTTGCAAGCATACTCTTTCAAAATGACGTATAGTAATCAGAAACATTCATTTGTAATCTTAATTTTACTGGCTTTTCTGCACTGGTATTGCTTAGCACTCATTGCATTACTATGCAAGAAAGAAAGAATTATGCAAGACCCGAAGGTAGGTATGAGGCACACAAAAATTTCACAACAGACAACAAAAATCAGTGATACCCTCACAGTATTCTCAAACATGCAAAAAGATGTAAACCAATTATTCCCCTCATCATTTCACAACTAAACATACAGATGAGGGAGGCCACTCAGCCCATCTAGCATATTATTCCATAGAAATCTACAGTTCCTCCCCACCCCCTTTGTTACAGCATCAAATCATGAATAGGTTCAGAGTTTTTGCCTTCTTTTACACAATCAAAAGACAATTCCAGATATCCGTCAGTGTGCACCAAAAAGTGCTCCCTGACTCAGTCCTCAACTTGCCTACAAGTCAGTAGCAATGGGAAGCACTCCTACTACTGTTTCAAACTCTGGCAATTATTAATGAAAGCGTCCAAGGGCCAGAAAACAACAAGTGCTCAAGCAGTAAACACAACTGATCAAAGGAATAAGAGCTCCCACTTGTACAACATAGGGTACTATTTGAAGAACAAAGGAAGCCAACAGAAGGATTTGATCTCGTCTTTCAAATCAAATTGGCCATTACCATTTCCCCCCAAACTACAGCTAAAAATGTTCTGAAATAGAAGAACGTGATATATTTAATCAATGTAATTTTAGATGGCCCAGATAAACCATTTTAATCTGAGCACTCAAGCTAAAAATCATATATGTTAAACTTTAAATTTTCATGTCCTGTAACTGCACATTAATTTGAACAATATGAAAGGGAGGACATCCCACAATCAGGATTTTCTTTTAAGCATTAATCTAGTACAAAGACTTGTAATTCGCATCTTTTGTTTTATATTATTCATTTATTGAAAATTTTCATTTCAACAGAAAATGATGATTACAGTACGGAGGACACTAGTTTGTAAAGGTTACTAATCCCAATACCAACATGAGTTAACATACACTATTGATGTTGACACTGATTACTGTATTTCTACTAATGTTAACTCAGCTCCATAAAACTGGAACTTGTTCAAGCTATCATTGCCATCCACAGTATCTCCAGTCCAACAAAGAAGGAAACAGTTTTGGATTGGGTTCTGGAAATTAAATAGGACAAGCGAAGAGTGTTACAGTAGGAGATCACCATAACAATTTGGTTTAAAAGTAATTGCGGAGACTAGAAAACATCCAAGGTAAAAATGCGCAACTCGGGAAGAGCTAATTTCAGTGATTTAGGAAGGGATCTAGCACAGGTAGATTGGAAAAAGTGATTTCAGGATAAAGCAGTGATGGAGCAGAGCAACGGAAGGCATTCAGGGCAGAGATAGTTCAGGTACAACTAAGTATATTGCTTTGAAGGGAGAAGGAAGAGCATCCAAAGCTAATACACCTTGGATGACACAGAGAATAAAAGTTAAAAATAAAACAGAAAAAGGAGAGTTATGCCAAATATCAGGAGCAAGATTCAGTTAATAACCAGAAAGATTATGGAAAGTACAGGGGGGAATTGAAGAAGTTAATAGAAGAGACAACGAGTCATTATGAGAAAAGATTAGCAAGTAATATTAAATGTTTTAGGCTTCAATTTAATGAACATATAAAGTGCAAGTTGCTTGCTAGGTAAAAGTTTGGGCCTGTTAAGGACTCAAAGGAAGATCTTCCTGTAGAGGCAGGAGGACATGGCTAAAATATTAAATGAGCAGCTTGTATCTGTCTTTACAAGGAAGTGACTGATGTGAAGGTTACACTAAAAGAGAGGGAATTTATGGACTGGATAATAATAAAGAAGATGTAATAAAAAGATCATAACTGAAAGTAGGCAAGTCATCTGGTCCAGATGGAATGCAGCCTAGGTTGCTAAAAGTAGAAATAGTAGAGGCATTGGTCACAATCTTTTAATCCACATTGACTATAGGAATACTGCCAGAGGACTGGAGAGTTGCTAATGTTTTGCCACTTTTCATTAGTGCGGAAGTTATTGGAAATCATTATCGGGTCAAAATAAACTTTCATTTGGAAGGGCATGGATTAATCGAAGAGAGCCAGAATGGATTTGTTCATAGTAAATCGTGTCTGACTAACTTCATTGAATCCTTTGATGAGGTAACAGAGAAAGTTGATCAAGCTAATGCAGTCGGTGTATATGTGGACTTCTGGAAGGCATTCAAAGTGCCACGCAGGAGGTTTATTAAGAAGTTGGAAACCCATGGTGTTAAGGGACAAGTGACAGTATGAATACAAAATTGGCTAAGTGACAGGAAGCAAAGGGTGTTGGTGGATGGATGTTCTTCAAACTGAGAAGTGATTTTCAGTGGTGTTCCCCAAGGGTCAGTTTTGGGTCCATTACACTTTGCAATTTTTTTTTTTATATAAATGGCCTAGACTCAGGAGCAGAATAAAGTTTGTAAATGATACGAAACTTGGCAAAGTAATAGATAAGGACAATTATAGGGTTCAGGATGACTTAAAACGGATAGTGAAATAAGCAGAAGTATGGCAGATGTATTTCTATAAGGAGAAGTGGAAGGATTAAGATGAAAAGGTAGTTTACATTAAATGTCAATTTTGAAAAGTGTAGATGAACAGAAAGATCTTGATGTTCATAGATGCAAATCCTTAAAAGGTGCCAGGAAAAATTGATAAGATGGTTAAAAAAGCATTGGGCTACTTGATTTTATATAGAGAGAAATGGAATATAAAAGCAAAGATCATGCTACAACTTTATACATCACTGGTTGGACCTCAACTGGAGTATTGTGGACAATTCTGGGCACCACATTTCAGAAAGATGCAAATGCATTAGGAAGGCTTCAGAAAATGTTTACCAGGATGTTCGCAAGGATAAGGGACTTCAGTATGAGGAAAGCTTGGAAAAGTTAGGACTGTTCTCCCTGGAGCAGAGAAGGTTATCAAGTGACCTTATAGAGGTTTTCAAGATGATGAGAGTTTTGATAGAGTAAATAAGGAAAAATATTCATCGACAGTGGGTCACTAACTAGAGGTCATGGATTCAAAATCATTGGCAAAAGATCTAGACAGATGATAATTTTTCACTCAGATTTGACGGGATCTGGAACACTATTTGGAAAGGTGGTGGAAGCTGATCCCATAAATAATTTTAAAAGGGTGTTGGAGAGGTACTTGAGGACGAGGAACTTGCAGGGTTAAAGACAAAAAGCGAGCTTGTGGGACTAAGCATGAGAGCTCTTTCAAAGAGCCAGCAAAGGCACGACGCGCCAAATGGCCTCCTTCTGTGTTGTTAAGTTTCTATAATTCTATGCCATCATTACTCGTGGTTTTAAACAAAAATACCAAACAGGGAGAAACAAAACGGAAGCTCATTCCTTGCAGCATGTATTTTTCCCCCTAAATATCTGATCTTGATGGCAAGACCCTTAAGTATGAATGCTATAAATTACTTAGTTGCACTAATCCACAGTTAAGCTTTATAACTTAATTGAAATCACCCAAATGTGCAAAGCTGGAAATTTATATCAAGCAGATATAAATACCTGTTGTAAATGTTCTATCATCTTTTGCAAATTAGAAACGTCCGCACATCTGTTGGCAAGTAAACCCAACAGTTTCTAGCACACAAACTGAATTGGTGAGGCCAAACTACAAACACTGGGGGATCAGATTCAGTTCAGGTCATCCTGACCCAAACTGAATATGATCTTTATGCAACTATAAGGATATGAATGATATTATTTATTTGATAGGCTAAAGCAGGTTTATCTGGCAGGTGGCAAACGATGAAGTAGAAAACATTCAAAATGTTTTGTAACAAGATGTCACTTTTAGGGAAAATCATTTTATATTTGTTAGGATAAGACAATATTTCAATGTATTCTGTATTTGCAAAAGCTCTCATATTGAAAATCATTTCCTTCAAGAAAGGGAAACAGTGCTCAGAGTGAAACCATATGCTTTCTAAAAGAGAGAGAGGCTTTGTGGCCTAGCAATTCTTAATTAAATTCTATGTTGGATTCAATGCAGGAGGCCTAGACTCTAACCCGAACCTGTATATCCTAAAGATTATAACTCTTATGTGCAATTTTCACTATTCCTTAGCTAGTGCCTTAGATGCAGTACCAAACAGAGGCAGTAGAGGTGAAAAGGAAAAAATAAATCACAGAAGAATCAATCGTACTCCAGAGAGTGCATCCATCAGCTAATCTTGATTATGTCCACTGAGAGGGCCCTAACCCAGATTGCTGTACTGTCCTGGCTGAAAGACAACACCATGCATTACAGTGAGATAAGGGAATTAAATTAACTTCAAACTGCAACGAGTAAATGGGAAAAGAGCAATTTTGTTACAATTAAAGCAATCTTTTATAGGATACTGGGGAAGGGAAAAAGATTAATCGTGGTGGAAGGAGAAAAAGGAACGGGCTCACACATGTAAACTCAACATAAACTAGAAAAGATTCAATTGTGTTCCAGTCATGTTGCAATTTCTTGCTTTAAAAAAATCTGTTTAATCTAAGCAGACATGCAACAGACAGACTACTGAGCCTGCACATTCAGAAGAATATTTTACATTTAACAGAATTTATGACTAGAAAGTCTTTATGGTAGACTCAAGAAAGATTATTAAGGGCTTACTTGGAGCATCCCCCAACCACCATTACCAGCAAAATATTCTTGCAATTTTGCTTATATAAATACTGTACAAAGTACAGAGATGAAATTAAAGGTTGAGAAAACAATCTCTGTAAATGCGCACTCCCGTCAATGGGCCATGTAAAACAAACTGCCAGAGGCGTATAATGTATTTTCCTCATATAGAGAAAAAAAAAATCTACCTTCTGCAATTGCACAGAATAATATTATAATTTATTATAAAATCTTAATAATGGCTTGGCCATTGCTTGCTAAAGTCATTATTTATTTACCATCGCAATAGTGCATAATATCTGGCTAATTACCTTTTCGGGAAATAAGCTTTCATTATGGTGTAAATTATGAGAAACTGTTTGGGTTTTTTTTTAGCATAGTCAAGTCGTTCTGTTTGATACTTGGTTTTAATACGAGGGCCATTTAATCAAAGTAGCCCAAATCAGATAATATGCAAGCTTTGGACAACATTCAGGCTTAGGCTGATAAATGGCAAGGAACATTCATGTCAGACAAGCGCCAGGAAATGACCATCTCCAACAAGACGGAAGCTAACCACTACCCCTTGACATTCAACAGCATGACTAATCGCTGAATTCCCCAACATCCTGCGGGGGGCGGGTCACCATTGACTAGAGACTTAACTGGAAAAGCCATATAAATACTGTAGCGACGAGAGCAGTTCTGAGGCTACGTATTCTGCAGTGAGTAAATCACCTCCACTCGCCAAAACCTTTCCACCACAAGGGACAAGTCAGGAGCATGATGGAATACTCTCCATTCGCCTGGAGCAGTGCAGCTCCAAAAACACTCAAGAAGTTTGACGCCATCCAGAACAAAGCAGCCTGCTCGATTGGCACCCCCATCCACCGTCATAAACATTTACTCACTCTACCACCAGCACACCATAGCTGCAGTGTGCACCATCTACAGATGTACTGCAGAAACTCTCCAAGGCGCCTTAGAGTCAGAGTCATTTACAGCACAGGAGGATTCAACCCATTGAGTCCATGCCGGCACTCTAGGGAGCTATTCAGTAAGTCCCACTCCCCAGCTCGATCCCCATAGCCCTGCAAGTCCATTTCCTTCAGGTGGCCATCCAATTTCCTTTTGAAGTCATTGATTGTTTCCGTTTCCACCACCTTTGTGGGGACAAAGCTCCAGATCATTACCGCCCGCTGCATAAAAATGTTCTTCCTTATATTCCCCTGCATCCCTTGCCCAAAGCATTCAATCTGTGTCCCCTAGTCCTTGAACCATTAGTTAATGGAAACAGTTTTTCCTCATCTAACTTATCTAAACCTATCATTATCTTCACACCTCCATTAAATCTCCCCTCAATCTCCTTTGTGCTGAGGAGAACAACCACAGTTTTTCCAATCTAACCTTTTAACTAAAAACCCCAATCCCTGGAATCATTGATAAATCTCCACTGCACCGTCTCAATGACCCTCACATCCTTCCTAAAGTGTGGTGACCAGAACTGGATGCAATACTCCAGTTGGGACTTAACCAGAGCTTCATCAAGGTTCAGCACAACTTTCCTGTTTTTGTACTCAATGCCTCAATTTTAAAGCCCAAGATCCCATATGCTTTACTAACCACTCTCTCAATATGTTCTGCCACCCTCAAAGATTGATACACATGCACTCCCAAGTCCCTCTGTTCCTGGACACTCTTTAGAACTGTGCCATTACGTATATATTGCCTCTCTTTATCCCTTCTGCCAAAATGCATAACCTCACACACATCAGTATTAAATTCCACCTGCCGCTTCTCTGCCCATTCTGATAGTCTATGTCCTGTTGCAGGCAGTTCATATCATCTCATATCATTTGGTATATCAACAAATTTTGAGATTCTACTCTGTATTCCAAGAGCCGAGTCGAATACAGCAAAAAAAAAACAGTGGTGCCAGCACTGACCCTTGGGGAACACCACTGTCAACCATCCTCCAGTCTGAAAAACAACCATTTACTAAAACTCACCATTTTCTGTCCTTAAGCCAATTTTTAATCCAATTGGACACTGACCCTCCTATTCCATGAGCCTCAATTTTCCTAACCAGACTTTTATGTGGTATCTTAACATTTTCTTAAAATCCATATAAAGCTTTAGCATTTCCTTCATCAACCTTCCTTGCTACTTCATATAAAAACTCAATTAGATTAGTCAAGCATGATCTGTCGTTTACAAATTCATGCTGGATATCCTTAATTAACTCCAATATCTCAAAGTGTCTGTTGATTTTTTTCCCGATTATTGTTTCTAAAAGCTTATCCACCAGTGATGTTAAACTAACTGGCCTGGAGTTGCTAGGGCTTCATTTCTTGAATAAGGGTGTTACATTTGCCACTCTTCAATCCTCTGGCACCTCCCCAGTATCCAGGGGAGATTGGAAGATTATGGCAAGCCCTTCCGCTGTGTCCATCCCCATTTCCTTTAGCAAACTAGGATGCTAGCCATCTTATGACTTATCTACCTGAAGCATAGCCAGCTTTTTTAGTACCTCTCCTCTCAATTTTTACCCGATCCATTGCCTCTACTCTCTCCACTTCTAGCAATATTTTGTCAGATTCCACTTTCTTGGTGAACGCTTATACAAGGTACTCATTAAGTATTTTAGCCTTGCCCTGTGCCACTAAACATCTTTGCCTAACAAAGCACCTTACAAACTCACAACCTCTTCCTAGAACAACGGCAGCAAGCACATGGGAACATCACCAGCTGCAAGTCACTCTCCAAGTCACATACCATCTTGACTTTGGAAACAGATCGCTGTTGCTTCATTGTCATTGGAACAAGATCCTCAAACTCCCTATCCAAGAGCACGGTGGGTATACCTACACCACATGGAATGAAGTGGTTCACCACCACCTTCTCGAGGGTCATTAGGGATGGGCAATAAATGCTTGCCTTGCCAGCGACGTCCACATCCCCTGAACAAATCGAGTAATAGTACCACAATGTTTTTTTGTACCAAATAATCTTGCACTTAATGGGCAGCATAAGCCTTTATTATAGGAGATGATTTCTTAGAGCTATTAGCTATATACTCCACAATGTACATCTAGGTTTAACCAAAAAAACTCATTCTACCAAGATGTTGTGATTTCAGTGTGAAGATGCAGAATGCATCCAATAATCAAGCAACAGGTGTGAGCTGAGGAAATCACATAACATGAAAAACCAAAGAGTGATGAAATGGACAGCAATTCCCTCTTTCTACCCTGCACAAAAAATACTCTTTCAAAGAAACAGGAGGTACAAAAGACCAAACTGGCTCAAGCATTTTATCTAGCAAACTCACACCACCCCACTCCTCCACGGAGCACCGCTTTTGAATAACTTTCTGAAGTGACTGTTACAATTTGGGCTTCTTCTCAATAGTCTATTTGTCCTCTTGAAAAACTCAACTTCCACAGGCAAGGTCACACTTCCTATGAACTTAAATGACTGCGTGTGTGCAGCATCTAGGAATGTCACCACAAAGCAAACCCTGAATCTTCATATCGTTGGGGAATACAACAAAAATAGTATGGGATCAGCATATACTACTAATCTCCCCTAATTGGTGTGAAGCACTAAACTGATATGCAGCCAAGGCTGAAAACTATAATCCCGTTTGTTACAAGAAGCAAAAATAAGTCACAGAAGACTGCAATATATTACTTAACTTTCATTAGTACATGAATTGAGTTTCTGAGATCAACATAAATGGTGTTTGATGTTCTTAGTCCTTAGAATTGTGCTTTTCATAATCATGGGCACTTTATGCACTATGGATTCTGAATCATCACAGAGACTTCAATGAGTAATACGCAAATGAATGGAACTTCAACTGGAAAAAGCTTACCATATCCATTCTCACAATCAAACAGCTTCTGCACACAGAAGCTATTAATCAAAATCAGAACAAACACACAACACTAACACATTGGTGCAGATTTTGTGGAAAAAGGTCATCAGTACTCACTTAAGAGTAAATCGGGAGCAACTTCCAAAGATCACATAGCAGAGTTAAATGTGGAAATCAGGCATTGTTGTTCAAGTTACCCTGCTCCTCCTCAAGCTTTACTATAACAGTATCTCATCAAGAGACTTGACATTCAAATACACGCAAGTGTGTGTTACTGCAGTTCTTACCCACTCGATACCCTCTAAACTCACCAGTAAAGGTTCTGGGCTTGTCCATTCCAGTGTCAGTAAATTTTTAATTTTAAAATCTTAATTACTGCCAAACCATCTCTCTGGCTCTGAAAGTGTACTTGTACAAGTGTGGAGTCTTATCCCTAAAGATTTTAATTATTGTTGGAGAGTTAAAAACAAATAATTTTTTTATAAACATTTTTCTTGTAAAATTTTTAAACTTCATCTTTTGTTCCATCTCTACTTCACTTTCCATACATGAATTGGCACTGAATGAACTATTCTTAGTTACACTTCCCAGTTTGGACTGCGTTACATCAATAAGAATTTTTCATTCTGATTGGTTAAGGAGGTAAGGAAATATACTGTACCTGCTTGCCCTACTCACACAGTGCTCAGATCCCCTGTAGAGGGAACTGTGCCATAGTGGTTTTCTAATGACTACAAATTCCAATTCAAAAACACATGGGAGGTCTGTGGGTGAGTAGAAGTGGCATGAATGGTTGGCACCATCCACTCACCACTGACCACAAAATCTGGGCTAACATGTTAATGAGAAATTGGACAAACCCGCCACAATGGCTGAAATTTGTGCCATAGTAATGACCCATTAACCGCATGCACCTTTATCAATATGTAAAGAATTGCAATGAAATAATGAAGTGGATTATGCTGTTAGTTGCCTTGTTGGGGCATTCAGCTGATGCCCTCACCCAAGCCTATTTAAATTCAATCTTGTCACTCAGCCCATCATTGCTGTTGTGGCTAACATCTTTTTGCTGGATTTACATCTCTTTTCATGTCGCAGCCACTTAGACTGAAAAATAACGACGAGTCATCTGGTTTTGATATGATTTATTGCATCCACATGACTTGAAGCGGGAAAGCTAATGAAAGAAGCCTTTAAAACTGTAGAGCCTCACCGCAGCAATCTAGAAATAGTTCAGGTTTTTTTTCCCAATTCTATTTGCCTTTGCAGGCTTTTCTTGCCAGGTTTCCCATCAAGAGTCCCATTAGTGTCTGCAGTCAATTACCTTCAGGACTCCCACCTCTTTCTATATGTCAAGAAGGCAAAAGCATTACAATGGTCTATCCACTGGACATTCACATGTCCTTGACCACCATGGGCAACCTGGAGAAAGTGCAGAGGTAGCTGGCATGTGCTCGAGGCACCATGACTGGAGACTGTATCAATCTCATTACTACAAGGAACAAATGTAATTTCAGGCACTGTCAGAGGAGCTGTGCATGCACAAACTGTGCTTTACCATGGAAGTATTTGCCCACGTTTGTGAGATGCTCATGAAAACCTGAAGCCACGGTCGACCTGCCACAGGGCACTATCTGTGACAATGAAGGAGTCAACAGGTCTAAATTTCAATGGTTCTGGCTCCATCAAGTCAAGCACTGGAGACCTTGGTAACATTAGCCAAGGAGCTGCAAGGAACTGCATCAACACATGACAGATGTTCTCTCTCGCAGGGAATACAAATTCATTATATATGACAGGCCAGCAATTTTCACAAGACTTACTTGCTTCCCAAGGGAGCAATTGCTGGAACTCATGTGCTATCGATGGCTCCACTTGAAAAACCTGTCTTATTAAAAGAAAGGGGCACTCCTTGCTAAATATGCTAATTGCCTGCAATGCCCAATTGAAAATCCTACATGGTAACTCAGAGTTGACGACAGCTTTCTTCTTCATCACTCCACCACCCTTGACTCATGTGCAGACAACTGAAATTAAGTTTTTCAATATTTTACATTTTTTAAAAAAATATTAAACAGAATTTTTTTTAAAAGGTGATTTTACCAGTTGCAATTGATTTACATTCCAGTGCCAAGTCTCAATCTGTGTTATGAGATTTGTTCTTAGTTGTTTTTATAGTGCCATGCCCTTGGTCCTTGGGATAAGCCATTGGATGCATTATGAACAGGATCCTTGATTTCCAACGATCTCACTGCACCGTAGCTGGTTCAAATGTACGCCAAAATTTGCTGGAAATATCATGACATAAACAGACAACACAAATAGTGTACATCGCTAATAATACCATTCCAGCAAATTCCAGTTCAATGTTCACATGTCTTGGTATTCAAGCAGAGTATCTCTCCATCAAGTCAATTATCAACAATAACTTGTATTTATATAGCACCTTTAACAATGAAAACCATCCCAAGGTGCTTCACAGAGGTCTAAACATAGAGGTTTAAAGGAGTGAATTTCAGAGTATGGGCCTAGACAGGTGGAGTCATGGCACCAATGGGTGGGGAGGGGAAAGGAGGTGCAGAAACACAATCCCCAAGAGAGAGACAGAAGCCTGAAAGGGATGTGTGTGGGGGGGGGGGGGGGGGGGGGGGGGGTTACATATCTAGGAAGGGGCAAGAGCATGAAGGGATTTAAACACAAACATGAGAATTCAAATTGATGTGGTGAGGGAGTGACAACATAGGTCAATGAGGATAGGAGTTATAAGTAAGCAGAACATAATCTGTGGTATAGGATTCAGGCAGCAGAGTGAGGAACCAAGAGTATGCAATTCAGCTCCTCAAGCCTGCTCCACTATTCAATTAGATCATGGCTCATTGATACCTCAACACCACACCCGTCTTAGCTCCAGATCCCTTAATTTGATTACCTAACAAAACTCTTATCAATTTCAGTCTTGAAAGCTCCAGTTATATCAGCATTCATGAGAGGGAATTCAGGATTTCTATTACTCTGTGAGGAAAAGTGCTTCCTCATTTAGCTCCTAAATAGCCTGGCTCTAATTTTAAGATTATTCCCAATATCAAGAACAAGGGGACATATCTGTAACCCCCATTTCCAATGGATCAGATAAAAGCTCTGCAGTCCTGCCACAGCCACTGTCCTGGGCAATTAAGTAAATAACTGTAGGTGAAGGGTCCAAAAACATCTCAATCCGCAATGATGGGGGGGAGACAAGCACATCAGTGCAAGAAAAAGGCTGAAGCATTTGCAACATTTAGTTCGGAGTGCCGAGGGGATGATCCATCACAGCCTTCTCTGGAGATACCATCATAGATGCCAGTCTTCAGACAATTTGATTCCCTCCAAACGCTATCAAGAAATGACAGAAGGCACTGGATAATGCAAAGGCTATGGGCCCTGACAACATTTCAGCTGTACTATTGAAGACTTGTGCTCCAGAACTAGCTACGCCCCTAGCTAAGCTGTTCCAGTACAGCTACAACACTGGCATCTACCTGACAAGGTGGAAAATTGCTCGGGAATGTCCTATCCACAAAAAGCAGGACAAATCCAATTCAGCCAATAAGTCGACTCTCAATCATCAGCAAAATGATGGAAATTGTCATTGACAGTGCTATCAAATGCCACTTACTCAGCAACAACCTGCTCACCAATGCTATGTTTGGGTTCCTGCAGTGCCACTCAGCTCCAGACCTTACTACAGCCTTGGTCCAAACTTGAATAAAAGAGCTGAATTTCAGAGGTGAGGTGAAAGTGACGCCCTTGACCAAGTGTAGCATCAGGAAGCCTAGCAAAATTGAAGTTCATGGAAATCAGGGAGAAAACTCTCCACAGGTTGGAGTCATACCGAGCACAAAGGAAGGTGGTTGTGGTTGTTGGAGGCCAATCATCTCAGTCCCAGGACATTGCAGCAGGTGTTCCTCAGGGCATTGTCCCAGGCCCAACCATCTTCATCAATGACCTTCCCTCCAACATAAGGTCAGAAGTGAGGATGTTCACTGATGATTTCACAGTGTTCAGTACCATTTGGAACTCCTCAGCTACTGAAGCAAGACCTGGACAACATTCAGGCTTGGGCTGCTAAGTGGCAAGTACTGTTCACACCACACAAGTGCCAGACAATGACCATCTCCAACAGCAAAGAATTTAACAATATTTCCTTGATATTCAATGGCATTGCCATTGCTGAATCCCCCATCATCAATATCCCGGGGGGTTCCCATTGACCAGAAATGTAACTGGACCAGCCACATAAATACTGTGGTTACAGGTCAGAGGCTGGGAATTCTGCAGTGAGTAACTCACCGCCTGACTGCCCTGTCCAGCATCCACAAGTCAGGAGTGTGATCGAATACTCTCTAATTACCTGGATAAGTGCAGCTTCAACAACACTCAAGAAACTTGACATCATCCAAGACAAAGCAACCCGTTTGATCGGCATCCCATACCACCACCTTAAACATTCACTCCCTCCACCACAGATGCACAGTGGCAGCAGTGTGTACCATCTGCAAGATGTACTACAGCAACTCTACCAACTAGAAGAACAAGGGCAGCAGATGCATGAGAACACCACCACCTGCAAGTCCCCCTCCAAGCCACACACCACCCTGACTTGGAACCATATCACTGCATCTTCACTGTCTCTGGATCAAATTCCGGGAACTCCCTTCCTAACAGCATTGTGGGTGTACCTACAGCACATGGACTGCAGTGGTTCAAGAAGGCAACTCACCACCACCTTCTTAACGGCCATTAGGGATGGGCAATAAACGGTGGCCTTGCCAGCAATGCTCACATCCCAAGAATAATGAAAAAAAGGTTTTTGTATCAACCTTATTGAACGCATGAAGCATTTTAAATACTTTGATCAGATCTTCTATAGTCAAGGGAACACAAAAAAGTTTTTGGAACCTGTCACTGTAATTTAACTCTCCAAGCCAGATATCATTCTGATGAGTCTGCTCCACACCCCTTCCAAGGCAAATATGTCCTTCCTGAGGTGTGAAGCCCAAAACTGAATGTAGTACTCCACATGGAACCTGACCTTGGCTCTACACAACTGTTTTTGATGAGCTTAGTGTACAGAATGTGGAGGATGGGAAGCCAGCCAGGAAAGCATTGGAATAGTTCAGATCACAGAATCACAGAATAATAGTGCAGAAGAGACCCTTCAGCCCATCGAGTCTGCATCGATACATTAAAACACCTGACCTGTCTACCTCATCCCATTTGCCAGCACTTGGCCCATAGCCTTGAATGTTATGACGTGCCAAGTGCTCATCCAGGTACTTTTTAAAGGATGTGAGGCAGCCTGCATCTACCACCCTCCCAGGCAGGGCATTCCAGACCATCACCACCCTCTGGGTAAAAAAGTTCTTCCTCAAATCCCCCTTAAACCTCCAGCCCCTCACCTTAAACTTGTGACCCCTCGTAACTGACCCTTCAACTAAGGGATACAGCTGCTCCCTATCCACCCGGTCCATGCCCCTCAATCTTGTACACCTTGATCAGGTCACCCCTCAGTCTTCTCTGCTGCAGTGAAAATAACCCAAGCCTATCCAACCTCTCTTCATAGCTTAAATCTTCAATCCCAGGCAACATCCTGGTGAATCGCCTCTGCAACCCCTCCAAAGCAATCACATCCTTCCTATCATGTGGCAACCAGAATTGCACACAGTACTCCAGCTGTGGCCTTACCAAAGATCTGTACAACTCCAACATGACCTCCCTGCTTTTGTAATCTATGCCTCGATTGATAAAGGCAAGTGTCCCATATGCCTTTTTCACCACCCTATTAACCTGCCCTTCTACCTTCAGAGATCTATGGACAAACACGCCAAGGTCCCTTTGTTCCTCGGAACTTCCCAGTGTCAGGCCATTCATTGAATACTTCCGTGTCACATTACTCCTTCCAAAGTGTATCACCTCACACTTTTCAGCGTTAAATTCTATCTGCCACTTTTCTGCCCATTTGACCATCCCGTCTATATCTTCCTGTAACCTAAGACACTCCACCTCACTGTTAACCACTCGGCCAATCTTTGTGTCATCCGCGAACTTTCTGATCCTACCCCCCACATAGTCATCTATGTCGCTTATATAAATGACAAACAATAGGGGACCCAGCACGGATCCCTAGGGTACGCCACTGGACACTGGCGTCTGTCATCACTCTCTGTCTCCTACAGCTAAGCCAATTTTGAATCCACCTTATCAAGTCACCCTGTATCCCATGTGCATTTGCATTCTTGATAAGTCTCCCATGTGGGACCTTGTCAAAGGCTTTGCCGAAATCCATGTAAACTACGTCAACTGCACTACCGTCATCTACACACCTGGTCACATGCTCAAAAAATTCAATCAAATATGTTAGGCATGACCTCCCTCTGATAAAGCCATGCTGACTATTCCTGATCAAATTTTGCCTCTCCAAGTGGTGATAGATTCTCTCCTTCAGAATTTTCTCCAACAGTTTCCCTACCATGGACGTGAGACTCACTGGTCTGCAGTTCCCTGGCTTATCTCTACAACCTTTCTTAAATAGTGGGACCACATTAGCTGTTCTCCAGTCCTCTGGCACCTCCCCCATGGCCAGAGAGGAATTAAAAATTAGTTGAGCCAGAAAGTGCCAAAAGTAAAGATGAGTGATTTGGTAACAGATGGGCTGAGGCAGGTGCAGAGGTGGGCAATGTTATGGAGATGGAAGTAAACTGAAGTTTGTGACGAGGACTAAAGATAATGGCTTTGGTCTTCACAATGTTTCATTGGATGAAATTCTGGCTCATCTAGGACTGGATGACAGGCAAACAGTCTGACAACACAGTGGAGGGGGTCAAGAGAGGTGGTGGCAAGTTGAGCTGGGTGTTGTCAGTGTATATGAGGAACCTGATATTTTTGGATGGTGCTCCCAAGGCGCAGCATATAAATGAGAAATAGGGTCAGGGATAGATCCTTTGGGGGATTTCAGAGTGCCAGGGTGGGAAGTGAAGCCATTACACGAGATTATCTGACCATGACTGATAGCTAACAGCAGAACCACATGAAGGTAGTTCCACTCAGCTGGCTAATAGAGGAGAGGTGTTGCAGAGTGGGTATGGTCAGCTATATCAAAGGCCAGACAGGTCAAGAAACATGTGGAGGAATAGTGCACCATGGTCACAGTCATGTGGGATGTCATTTGCAACCTTGATTGGGACCGTCTCAGTGCTGTGGCAGGGCAGAAACATGATGGCAAAGATCAAATAGAGTTGTGGGAAAGATGAGCATGGATTTGGGAGACAACAGGCTCAAGAACTTTAATGAGGAAAGGATGATTGGAGTTGGAGTGGTAGTTTTCAAGGATGTTCCTTGAAGAGATGGTGGTGACTGTGTTGAAAGGGAAGGGGACTGTATCCAAGGAGAGGGAACCACTTACGTTAGCTAGCATGGAATCAGAAAGGAAATTTAGGTGGTCAGCGATTTAATGGGAATAGGGGTGAGAGAGCAGGAGTCGAGTCCCAAGAGTAAGTTGATGTCAAAGGGCATGAGGATAAATGGAGAAGCTATAGAAAAATGCAAGTTCCAGACTAAAGCATGGGAAACCTTGGTGGAAGTTTGTCTTGGTGAGCAAGGAGGGAAGATTACAGCAGAATTAAATATATAGCATAACTTTACAGTTTAAAAACAGGATAGTTCTTGCTCCAGAGACTGCCATTTAAACAAAACAGAATGGGTATCTGTAGATTTCATATAGCAAAACATTTGCATTATTGATTGAACCAATAAATATTAACATGAATACATGAACCAAATACATTCTCAATTATATTAAACAATTCTTCAAACTTAGCTGAAGAAAATCTGCAATTCACTTTTGAAGTTGTAAACAAAAACTTAAATTCTAACATTTTACAGCAGCCAAAACATAATACCACATCTATATAGTGCAGCATTTGAACCAGAGGAAGGTACAAGGTGATAAGAAAACAGAATATTGAGATTGGCTTTGGATTTCTCGATCAAAGGGATGACACAGACATGGGTTGAATGACTTACTTCTGTGTTGTAAACAACTATTGTTCTGTGCAGTGAGTACATACGAGCGCATGTGTTTGGAGGCGTCAAGAAGGATATTCAATTACTATAATCATACTCTCTGCAATCAGGTATAAACTGAGTCCAACTAAATTGTTATTGTCCCCATTTTCATACCTATCACCAATCAAACGATCTATTCTCAGCTTAGGTTGATAGTGAGCGCAACTGTTAAGTTATGTTGATTTTCCCCTTAATATTCCCCATCCTTCTTATGAGTACATGTTTCACCTCATCCCAAGACTTTAAACTAGCTAAAAAAACTAACTAGGTGAAAATCATGATTTACAATACAGACTTGAAGCAATATGCTCCAGTTATCCACTTAGCTTGCCATTACTAAAGCAAATATCATGATTTTACTTAGCATACTACAAAACAAATATCCTTTGGGATGTTATGACATTGCAATAGTTATCACCTTTTCTGCAAGGATTAACACTAAGTCACTCTCATCATAGGAAAAAAATAACTTTCAAAATTACAAAAGTAAAACTAAATTATGAAACCTTTATCAGATATCTGTTCTGCATAAAAATTATTGAAATTTAGGCTGCATTCACTGCCTTTTGTTGCAAGCTATAATACACAATTGGCATAACATTAATATTTAGCGAACTAGTAAATAGCTCTGTCACATCAGTCATGTTAGTGAAACAGTGATTAAGATAAGCTAATGAGAAATTAGGAGCCAAACATAAATGGAACTAATTCTGTCAATCAATCTCTAACTCCTCAGAATTTGTTTAACTGTAATAGGAACTTTAAAAGTTGCATCTAACTCTTTTTTATAAGACAAGAGTTACATGACTATACAGTGGCAAGAATGATCAAAAACACTATTAAATATGTGCATTGGAATTAAACATATAGCAGCAAAGCAATAGGCATACGATTTGTTTGGAAAATTTCCTTTACACTTCCATACAAGGTCACCCCCATAGTTACTAGATTTTAAAGCAGAATTACATCGTTGCCTTTTGATCACCTATTCAAATACATGCAAAGGCCGTGGCTAGCTTTAGTTACAAGGCTTTGAACATGAAAGAAAAATCAGTGATCAACAAACCATCACTACATCAGACCATTCACATTCATTTTTCAACTTGGAGAAGTTGCAACACCATAACATGTTCACCACAGAGATATTCAACATGAATAGGGTTTTCTCAGTAGAATACAAGCCTCCATATTGCAACCCTTCAATAATTTGTAAAATGCCCCCGTTTTTCCATTTCAAATTTCTTCTATTTTGGAAGATGGCAAAGATGCTGAAAAAAGCTTTAATAGCAGTCTCCCAGTCATCCAAGTGTTTGTGCATGACAGATTATTCAACCCCGAAGAATCATTGCTAAGCTTGATTCTGTCCTTGCCCGACATCCATCCATGTGAACTTTTTATAAAACATCACTGGATAGCAGTCAGAAATGGAAAAAGCTAATTTTTCCCCATCCTTATCTGGTGGGGCCCAACATCATTCTGGCTGAGAGCAGCCAGCGATGCTCACATCCATGAACAAATAAAAAAAAACTCCAAACACACTCTTGCTCATATCAAGCAGGAAAGCAATACTTCTATTCTAAATCACTTGATTTGGTCAAGAGTTAGCCTTTAAAAATGGTCATAACACTCCCACCAGTGTAAAGAAATAAATGTAAATTTTAAACACACTTCACTCAAGCAACTCATCATATAATCCTACCTGAGATGGGGTGCTGTCTTGCAACACACCATTCATTCTATGCTGTGCCAGATCATGACTTACTAGATACAAAGATACACTGATAACTTGCTCATCCAAACTTATTTATGCATAGGTAGTACTTATAGATAACCACCAGTGATTATGGTCATATCATTGGTAAATAGTCTCTAAAATCTAAAAGAATATGTTGAGAAACCAACTAAAGAACAGGCTACTTTAGATCTAGTATTATGTAATAAGATAGGGTAAATTAGACATCTTACAGTAAAGGATCCTTTGAGGAAAAGTGATCATATTCCGATGAACCTCACATTAAGTTTGAGAGTGATGTGGTTAAGTCCAAAACTAGGTTCTTAAATTTAAACAGCTAACTGCGGAGGTATGAAGGGCGAGTTGGCTGAGATAGGTTGGGAAATTAGATTAAAAGATATGATGGTAGATAAGCAATGGCAAACATTTAAATGAAGTAATACTGTGACAGAAATCACACCTGCCAAATGGAAACATATTAATTTCGTCATATGGAACACTGCTTGAAACTTTTACAGGACATTGCAAATAATTTTTTAAAAAGCAGAACTGAACAGTTAAAAAGTGACCAAGCACATTTGCATTTTGAGAAGACAAAGGCGGGCTGACAAGACAGAAGTGAAGTACCAGTCTAGCTGCAACAATGAGGATGTTCCCTGATTCAATTAGCGAGATTGGTTTTGCCAATAGGGATAATCAAAATACATCAACACCCTTTTGACTTTGTAAGAGACAAACTCCACCCCCCCCCCCCACCCACCCCCCAACCACCAAGTAGGTCTGAAAGACTCTAAAATTCCAACACCCCCCGGGAACTGTTCTTTCAAACAAAGAGATGGTCACATGACCTACCTGCTGGGGTAAGGCTGAAGTTTTTGAATTGTGCCTCAGAGCGAACAAGAGACTGCAGTTTTGAACCCCAAGAGGAAGACATCCCCCTCTGTCCAGCAAAGTCCCAGGGAAACCACAGTGGCAGCTTCTACACATCAAGACTACAGCCCTTTAGAGGCGACCACCAAAAGAAAATACAAAACCTCTCTTCGGCCTTCTGGTACCAGAGAAGCAAGCCTGAAATTGTGCACATGGCCCCAGCAAGGACTCCAAGACTTTAACTTCAATTGAGGACATTATCTTAAGGATAGCATCGGTATTCCATTTATTACCAACTCTGTTTCAACCTCCCAACACTTTCTTCCCCTCTGTATCTATTTGTGTGTGTGTGTGCCTCTCATATGCATGCGAGCAGGGATGCATCGTATATTTTAGTAATTTTAACCGGTTTAGAGTGATAAGGTTAATAAACTTGCATCTTTCTGTTTAAACCCAAGAAAACCTGTCTGATTAATTACAATTGCAAATGAACCAGAGTGCAGCGAGCAAGGGGTCACTGAGGTAAAATCACTGTTTGAAAAGATAAACCCTGTTACGGCCAAACCAGAGAAGGGGCGAGAGGGGAACCTGAGACCCCTTCCTTACCTGGTCGTAACAATACATAATTCTCAACAAATTCCCTTGAGGATTAAAAATGCTATTGGAAACATGGTACCACCATGGCTAACTAGAGATGTTAAGCATAGTATATTAGATTAAAAGAAGAGACTTACAATGTTGTCAAAAAGAGTCATAAGCCTAAAGATTGGGAGGATTTTAAAAGCCAGCAAAGGATGACCAGGAAATTGATAAAGAGGGAGAAAATAGAATCAGAGTAAACTAGCAAGAAATATAAAAACAGATCGTAAGAGCTTGGACAATTATGTAACAAGGAAGAGATTAATGAAAATAAATGGGGGCTCCTTAGAGGCAGAGACAGGAGAAATGGTATTGGGAATAAAGAAATGGCAGTGACAAACAAATATTTGTTTTTCTTTTCATAGTAGAAGACACAAATAACCATTGGAAATTGTGGGGAACCAAAGGTCTAATGAGTGAAGAACTTGAAGTAATTACTAAAGAAAGAGTATTGGAAAAATTAATGGGACTAAAAGCCAACATATCCCATGGACCTGATGACCTACAATCAACAGTTTATTTTTTTTAAAATTTATTTTGAGATACAGCACTGAAACAGGCCCTTTGGCCCACCGAGTCTGTGCTGACCAACAACCACCCATTTACACTAATCCTACATTAATCCCATATTCCCTACTACATCCCCACTATTCTCCTACCACCTACCTACACTAGGGGCAATTTACAATGGCCAATTTACCTATTAACCTGCAAGTCTTTGGCTGTGGGAGGAAACCGGAGCACCCGGCGAAAACCCACATGGTCACAGGGAGAACTTGCAAACTCCGCACAGGCAGTACCCAGAATTAAACCCAGGTCGCTGGAGCTGTGAGGCTGCGGTGCTAACCACTGCACCGCCCTAAAGGTTCTAAAAGAGGTGGCTGCAGAGAAAGTAGCTGCATTGGGTTTGATCTTCCAGAATTCCCTATGTTCTCAAACGGTCTTCATGAATTGGAAGGTAGAAAATATAACTCCGCTGTTCAAGAAAGGAGGGAGAGGGATAACAGGGCACGGTTAGCCTAACATCAGTCGGAGGGAAAAATGCAAGAATCTATTATTAAGGACGTGGTAATAGAGCAATTGGAAAAATATTATGATGAGGCACAGCCAATTCAGTTTCATGAAAGGGAAATTGTGTTTAACAAATCTATTAGAGTTTTTTTTGAAGTGAGAGGGAGGAAAAGAAAAGAAAGTAGGAAAGACAAACTTAAATTTATACAACACCTTTCATGACCTCGGGATGCCTCAAAGCAAGTTATAGCCAATGAAGGACTTTTGAAGTGTCATCACTTGTAATGTAGGAAAGGAAGCAGCCAATTTGTGCACAACAAGCTCCCACAACCAGCAATGGGATAATGCCTAGATCTGTGTTCGTGATATTGATTGAGGAATAAATATTGGCCAAGACACCGATAACTCCATGCTCTTCTTCAAAATCATGTGATCTTTCATATCCAGCTGAGAGGGGAGATAGGGTCTCGATTTAATGTCTTACCTGAAAGATGACAGTGCAGCACTTTAGTATTGCACTAGAGTGTCAGTACTAGTTTCTATGCTCAGGTCTCTGGAGCGGGACTTAGACCCACAACCTTCTGACTCAAACGTGAGGGTGCTACCAACTGAGCCACAGGGGAACAAGTGGCTATAATATATTTGGATTAGGGCTAATATCCGCATAGATTAAGGATTAGTTAATAGACAGAAAAGAGTCGGAATAAACAGGTCATTTTCAGGATGGCAGGATGTAATTAGTAGAGTGCTACAGGGATCAGTGCTTGGGCCTCAGTTATTTACATTGTATATCAATGACTTAAATGAGGGGAGCCAAGTTTTCTGACAGTACACAGCTAGGTGCGAAAAACAAGCTGTGAAAAGATGTAAAGATGCAGCAAAACATATAGAGCAATTAGATGATTGGACAGGAAGATGGCAGATAGGGTATAACTTGCATAAAAGTGTAATCATCCACTTTGATAAAGAAAGAAAAGAAAGAAAAGCAAAATATTGTTTGTAAAAGGTGAGAGACTATTGGTATTCAAAGAGATTTCAGGGTCCTTGTACACAAATCACAGCAAGCAATTAGGAAGGCAAATGGCAAAGCTAGCCTTTATTGCAAAGGGTTGGAGTATAACAGTAAGGAAGTCTTGCTGCAATTATATAGTGCTTTGATAAGACCACACTTGAAGTACTGTGTACAGTTTAGTTCTCCTTACCCAAGGAAAAATACACTTGCCTTAGAGGGGGTACAATGAAGGTTCACGAGATTGATTCCTGGTGTACCGCATGGATCAGCGCTGGGACCCTTGCTATTTGTAGTGTACATTAATGATTTTGATGTTAATATCGGAGGTATAAGTACGTTCGCAGATAACACGAAAATTGGCGGTGTCGTAAATAGTGAGGAGGGAAGCCTTAGATTACAGGACAATATAGATGGACTGGTAAGATGGGCAGAGCAGTGGCAAATGGAATTTAATCATGAGAAGTGTGAGGTGATGCATTTTGGGAGGACTAACAAGACAAGGGAATATACAATTGATGGTAGGACCCTAGGAAGTACAGAAGGTCAGAGGGATCTTGGTGTGCTTTGTCCACAGATCACTGAAGGCAGCAACACAGGTAGATTAAGATGGTTAGGAAGGCATATGGGATACTTGCCTTTATCAGCCGAGGCACAGAATACAAGAGCAAGGAGGTTATGATGGAGCTGTATAAAATGCTAGTTAGGCCACAGCTGGAGTACTGTGTACAGTTCTGGGCACCACACTATAGGAAGGATGTGATTTCACTGGAGAGGGTGCACAGGAGATTCACCAGGATGTTGCCTGGGCTGGAGCATTTCAGCTATGAAGAGACACTGAAAAGGCTAGGGTTGTTTTCCTTAGAGCAGAGAAGGCTGAGGGGGGACATGATTGAGGTATACAAAATTATGAGGGGCATTGATAGGTTAGATAGGAAGAAACTTTTCCCCTTAGCAGAGGGGTCAATAAGCAGGGGGGTATAGATTTAAGTAAGGGGCAGGAGGTTTAGAGGGGATTTGAGGAAAAAAAAATTCACCTAGAGGGTGGTTGGAATCTGGAAGAGGTGGTAGAGGCAGGAACCCTCACAAAATTTAAGAAGTATTTAGATGAGCACTTGAAACGCCATAGCATACAAGGCTACAGGCCAAGTGCTGGAAAATGGGATTAGAATAGTTAGGTGCTTGATGGTCGGCATGGACACAATGGGCCGAAGGGCCTGTTTCTGTGCTGTATAACTCTATGACTCTATAACTGTCCTGTGAGGGGAGATTGATTAGAATGGGCCCATATTTTCTGGAGTTTAGAAGGATGAGGGATGATCTCATTGAAACAGATAAAGTTTTTAGTAGGTAGTTGCTAAGAGGCAGCTTCCCCAGACTGGAGAATTTAGAAATAGGGAGAATAGTCTGAGGATAAGGGGTCAGCCATTTGGGACTCAGATGAGGAGAAATTTGTTCACTCAAAGGGTTACGTATCTTTAAAATTCTCTACCCCAGGAGGGTTGTGGATGCTCAGTTGATGAGTATATTCAGGTCTTTGATCAATACAGTATTGGGCATTAAGGGAATCAAGGGGTATGGGGAGGGGCAGGAAAGTGAACTTGATGTAAATGTTCAGTCAAGATCTTACTGAATGGCGGAGCAGGCTAGAGGGGCTGTATGGTCTACTCCTGCTTGTATGTTGTTATATTACAAGTCTTCTAACATTGCAAGTTAATTTGAATCACTTGTCTGATACAAGTTACCACATTAAATTATCTGTTGAGCCTCTCTTTCGGACCAATACCAATTATTCCAAGTTGAAACAGCTTTACATCTAAAGTGAACGTCTGTCAAATGTAAAAGAACTGAAACGAAGCATTTTGAAGAAACTGATTCTCTTTAAAAATAATTACAATTTGAGGAAAGGAGGCAAGTAAACAGCACAAACTGGAGCAAAGTAATGACTAAACTTAAACAGCCTAGAGAGCACCTACAGAGTGCATACATCTACAGAGAATCTGCAAAGATTTCACTTAGAAAGTAGTTTATACTCAGCAGAGTCAGATAGAAAAGACAAATATATATTGGGTACTAATGCAGGATATTTTGAACCATAAAAGTGAAATTTCAGAGAGATTTTCAAGCCACACTGAATACATGGCTTGCTCTTATGCTTGGAGAAAATTCTAGTCTTCAATGTTCTAAATCGTCATGGATCAGAGAAACAAATTGCTCATATCTCTTTTCTAGGTTCTTGAAATAGCATCAGCAAATGAATGACATAAACCCTAGATCAGTACAGAACAAGAACAGCTGTCTCACCCAAGAAATGGGCTTGCTTCTTAGCACATTTGAGCATACAAAAAAAATGTCAGGTTTTATGGCTGCCACGTAATTTATAGCTTGGAGGAGCAAGAACCAAACCAAGACAACAATAGTTATTGAAAAGTGCAGAAAAGCAAAGAACTAATCTTTTTTTTTAGTTTTATATGCTGCCAGTAAAGCTTACCAGTTTAATACCATTTTGTAAACTAATGAACAAGTAACTGAAGGAAACAGAATGATAAAGGTTTTAATCTCAATGGCAATGACAACAGCCTGAAAAGTAGAGATTTGAATTTGTAGGGCATACAACAAAAACAATCAAAAAACAAATGCCTGCAATTGTTAGCTACCATATACAATAGTAAAAAGCATTTCTAGAATTATGTGAAACTTCAAATAAAAGTTGTGCAATTAAGTAATATATTACAACAGATAAACAGCATAAGGTGCAGGATTCAAATGTGTAAGTGGAAGTTTCACTATGCATCACAGGGGAACATCATACATTTACCAACTAAGGTTTAGGCACTTTCCATTGAGGGAGGGTAAAAAACAAAAAAGTTCTGGAGCATTGCCAAGCCACTTCCTATAGCCAAGTAAATAATTGAAATACTGAAGTGATAGAGGCAACAGATAGAGAACCAAAAAGGAGCTAAATATATATTCTATATCTATTCTATAAAGATAGGAAAGCTGGCCAGTTATGAACTGACTGGTTATTCAAAAGAAAACTGCACCAAAAACAGAACCAATAGTCTGAACAGCAATTGGCAGATATCTTTCCAAAATAAGTAATCTCAATACTGTTGAAATATCACTTAAGAATATTCATTTTCAAAATATATTGCAACCACAATTTCAGACATTACTGCATCTTTCTTCCAGAATGCTAGGAAATTGGAATTTATAACCTACCTGAGAAGATAGACTGCCCTTTCAATATCATTGAGTTCTTCATCAACTGTCAATCTTTCTATCTCTTCTGGTGTCTACAAATGTAAATATTGAAAATGGAATAGATATGCAATGACTAGATGGTTGTCAGTAAATTACAAGTTAATTTCAATCAAGGGAGACGCAAAGGGTTGCCAGATATCATCATAAACTGCAATGGAAAAGCTCAAGCATTTTGAGATTGTTGGCAAAATACAATATTGTTAAAATTTCTTGGCAACTATCATACATATAAAATATACATATAAAATATAGATATATAGTGATACATTCTTATCATAGAAGAACACAATTAATCTGAACTAGTTGGAGTGAGAACAGTTCACAGTAGCAATTTGTTTGCAAGAGTGATTCGTCACTCTAAAGTAGTAAGGAGCCACTTAATTTTTACATCAGGAGGGCAAATTATCATTTAAATAGAGTACCATCGCTTTAAGAAAAAAAGCAAGAGCCAAAACTGAAGTCAGGGGAAAAGGTGTAGGGGAACCAGTTGACAGCAATGGACTTGGCTCTTCCTGCACTGTGATGAATCAAATAGCAACTCTATCCTGCTGACTCAACCACAGCTTTCAGTGTGATTTTAAACTTGATCTCGCATCTGTATGCGGCCCAGTCACACTTCCAATGTAATGTGTCCACAGCTAAACATGCAGGTTTTTATCTGCAGACTCGCACTTATTTCCAACCACTAAAGGCATTTTATAAATGACAGTTATTGAAGGTTGGTGTATTTATTTGACAGGCTATATATAATAAAATACTCAAGCTGACAAGAGTTTGCCAAAACCACATAACTATAGGAAATACGCTTTTTGCCAATAAGTACTATTTTTTAGTTATCACTTCTGTTTCAGATTACCAATCTGTGCAGGCTAACAGCATTCAGGTTAGATATAAAAAGAGAAAATGCTGGAAATGTGAAGCAGGTCAAGCAACCACTGTGGAGAAACAGAGTTAACATTTGAGGTCGATGGCCTTTCATCAGAGAATTTCCAGCCATCTCCTATTTTCCTTTCAAATTTCCAGCATCTACAGTATTTTGACTTTGTATTCAGGTTAAATGTGTTCTGTTGCACATAGCAGCGAGGACATCTAATTTGTATCGCATCAGAAATGTCTTCATTAAATTAGTATATCAGACAACATATTAAATAGCGAATCATTCACACTTCAGAATTAAACTAGAAACATATTAAAATTTGCCCAGAAATATAACTTGATCTTTAGTATCAATTCATATTCGCTATAATTCACACACATACATTGCATGGATAAATAAATCTAATTATGGATGCAACTTTTAATAAATAAGCACAATGCAAGTTGCGGCGATGTTTAAAATGTTAACGGTAAGCAGGTAGAAATATAACATTTCCGTTAAAATGAATCAACTTGCTACAGATATTAGACTTAGCACTGCAGATTTGATGTTGCATTTGTTAATAACTTACGTAATTCAGCTTCACTACCCTGTAGCTGTAACTGGTATTATTATGGACCAATATAATAAACCTGATTCAGTCTCAGTACCCTCGTCAGGCAGTCGATTTTCGCTTTAAATACATTTCCAGTGCAATAGGTCAAGGGTAAGTGAAGCTGCCTTGAGTGCACTGTAAACGGAGCGCATTTTCTGTACCCACTGTAACCTCGACAGTTCTACTTACACCGGGGGCATATCAATAAATGTATTTAAAAATATTATTTCCCCTCCCCTCCTCCAGATACACACCTTCAGATATCTCCGCACTGGTCTTTCAATGAAACTAAGTTCCTGCAAATCTTCTATTTGCCCGAACAAATTCTCCTGGTTGAAATCCATCACCTTTGTTTTTCTTTCAATGATTATTCTGGAACAGATGAAACAGCAGAGCCCGGGGCAGGAGGTGTCAGTATGTGTGTGTGTGTGTGTGTGTGTAATGCGGGATTGAGCCGGGATCCGGGGATTGGGGGAGGGGAGGGGAGGGGAGGGGAGGGGGGTGAGGGGAGGGGGGAGGGGGGTGAGGGGTGGTGGGGGTGAGGGGTGGTGGGGAGGGGGGGGTGGTGGGGAGGGGGGGGCGGTGAGGGGTGGTGGGGGGGAGGGGGGGGTGAGGGGTGGTGGGGAGGGGGGGGTGAGGGGTGGTGGGGGGGTGAGGGGTGGTGGGGAGGGGGAAGAAGGTCAGCGACTCCCCGACAATCCCAGCATCATCACCCGGTGTCCTGCCCGTCCCTGTCCGCCGCCGGTACGATGCGTCTCTTCGGAAGGGGAGGCAGTTGGAGATGCGCCGCCTGCTCCTATTCCCGCTCCCCACCAACTGAACTTAAAGCGGCGGCAACTCGTGGGCTCGGAGCCGCTCCCCGGCGCTTCGCCTCTTCCAATCTCCCGTTAATCCTCCTCCCCGACTCTCGGAGCCCGCGGCCGCCTCCCTCTCTCCCGATACACGAGTAGAAAAACCTCGATCCTCTTTTTTTTACCCCCGCTTCCTAACACACACACAACACCGGGGAGCCTGAAAGACGAAACCTGAGCTTCCGAATGCGAACGGCCACCGGAGTGAAGCTGAAGCATCAGCGTTGGCGGCGGCTGGGGGCGGGGCCGGGAGGGGGAGGAGCCGCCGACGCCGCCGCGCGGGGCCGTCCGTCACCCAGCAGCACCGCCGTCGCCCTGGAAACCAGCCGCTACGGCGAGCGCCGAATGGCAAACCTCTCACGTCTGTGCGGAAGACGTAGCTGCGCTCCTCGAGCCAGCAGCTGTTTCTCAGGCAGCTCCTTTCTCTTCTATATGTATTTCACATCTTCTTTCACTTACTCTCCGGTTTAATTTTGATTTTGTTTTGGTCTCGTCCCAGTGATGCTTTGGAACAAATGGCATTTGAAATGACAATTTCCTGCGTCAGTGCGGTGCGTGGGATGGGCTCTGAGAGTGGGCGAGGAGAGGGGGCTGCGGTTCAGCGATGACGAATGACTTTGGACAGTGATCTCCCAGCATTAATAATGCACCCTTCTAGTTACAGTCAATCCGACAGCAGCGATCCCAGTGTAAACCAATGGCTGCATTATTTATGCTGGAAGTTCACCAAGGTATATTTACTGCTAGCAGAGAGGGGGCTTCAGTTCTATTAGACTTGAATATTTGGGCGTTTCTGAAAAAAAAAGGCCTCCCATTCCCCGTCCCCCGTCCCCCGGTTAACTTTCTTGCTGGGAGAAAAGTTCCATTGGGCACTGCATGGCCTCTGGTAAACCAGCCATGTGCTCATTGGTGTCCACCACTGGTGTTCAGTGGTAGCATTCTCACCACTAAATCAGATGGTTGTGAGCTCAAGACTTGAGCACAAAATCTATGCTGATACTCCAGTGCAGTACTGAGGGAGTGCTGCATTGTCAGAGGTGCCGTCTTTCAGATGAAATGTAAAACCGAGGCCTTGTCTGCCTTCTCAGATGGATTGTAAACAGGGAAGAAAAGCTGGGGCGTGCTCCCTGGTGTCCTGACTAATATTGATCCTCAACCATCATTACTGAACCACATTATATGGTCATTATCACATGGCTCTTTATGAGACCTTAATTGTGTGCAAATTGGCTGCTATGTTTCCTATATTATAATAGCATCTACATTTCAAAAGTATTTAATTGGCTGTAAAGTGCTTTCGGATGGCCTAAGGTCATGAAAGGCACCATATATCTTTCATTCTACACCTGTAAGTTTTTACAGGGAGCATTGACAGGCTATTTAATTATGAAAGATGAGTCCACTCCTGTTCTCCTTCTATACTGACACAACATTTTAAAACACAAGCAATCTACTGTACAAAATAAAAACAGAAAATGCTGGAATACTCAGCAGGTCAGGTAGCATCTGTGGAGAGAGAAACACGAGTTAATGTTTCAGTTCGATGACCAACTGATCCTAGAACCTTCCAAGTCTGTTTGGCTCACTACTGCTACTAATGTAGTTATCTGGTCTGAACAGGCATGGCTAATGGGGGAAAAACCAGGCACAGAAGCAATACCTGTGATATTAAGGAAAGAGACAAATAACATTCAAAAAGGCCATTAGAACAAATATTTGTACCATTTCCAAGGAAACCTATTATGGCAAAATATAACTTGTTGAGATATGCTGATATATATTTTAATCTATCAAAATATAGCTAAGGTTTAAAATGGAAACTACTCCTTCACTAGGTACAAAAGAGAGCACTGGAGAAATTAGGTCTACGAAAACCACACAAGGCTATAGATCACAAATCAGAAAGTTGAAGTTTTTTTCATGGGACAGCATAATTGAAGTATTAAGTTTCAACAGACTAATATGTGCTAATACAGTTGATTGAACTGTAAGAGAGTTAATATAACTGTTACAAGCCATTATTCGATTTCTTATTAAGGTATGAAAACCTTTGAAAATGTTGTTTCCTTGCTTTCTACAACGGAGATCAGAAGGATAAACCTTTCCGTCCTAGTTAAAAAATGTTAGTGCTGGTTCGGAAACATTGGACTCTGTTAATATAGTTAATGGTATGTAAACCCCTTTGAGGATTGTTTCCAGTTCTCTTATTTAATTAGTGCACTTCTAGGTTTTTTCCCCCTACTTTTTGTACTGGAATCATTTTTAGTTTTAAGTAAATTTATTTAATAGTTTATAAATTGATCTATTTTCTGGGGTCTGGCATAGGGACAGATGCTGATCCATTTGTATAGAGTGCACTGTTATTGGGATCAAAAATATGTAAAAGATTTTGGATCACAAACTAATATGATACATCACGAATAGATTCCCAATAAAAAGAATTGTATCCTGTAAAGTTGTACTGAAGTCCCTAAAGTTACTTTTTCATTTAAAGATATCTGAACCCATAAATTATTCTTGTCCTGAAAGGCAGAATTACAGTAGGCTCCAAACAATAAAGTGGAACTCCCATGGTGGTGCCCACAGTGTGTCCAATTCAAATTTCCTTCAGCGTGCTGAAGGTAATGCTGTTGTATAGATATGGTGATCTGTAGCTTCTCGAACTTGTGAGTTCCTTCTGATAGACCTTTGTAGCTGTAGGTGAAACTTTGGAGCAGGTAGCTTTTAGAACGGGAACATCCTATCCAGAAGCCACCTGGAAGGATAACAGGATGGTGATGCCCAAATAAAGAGTGTGTCGTGTTTGTAGCAAATATAAAATGACAGATAACCGGATGTACCAAATAAGGTTAAAATCAGAAATTTCTTTCAGGAAGAATCTCCCCCAGACCTCTGTTTCCGCTGCTGAGTAGATACCCATCACTGCTGGTAACAGCACTCCTTTAGCTTTCCTCCCCACAATAAAAATGGAGTGTGGATACACCTTTAGCTAAAGTTATGAAAAGCCATGACCCATGTTCAATCTAATGCCCGTGTGTGTTGCCCGTCATGAAGATTGACGCTGATCTGCTGGGTGGGTGAGAGGCGCGTGTTGGAATTGTTGCTCCTCCCGGCAATGTGAGCACCTGTTGTGTTTGTCTTTCACTTTGTCAATAAAGTTTTTTTTTTCTTAATGATGGGAAATCCTGTCACCTCAAAGTATCGCGGCCTCCGATTGGTCGCTGCTGGTGACGCGGTGTAGAGTGGCGGTTGGATTGCGGTAAAGCGCGTGGTGACTGAGTTCCCGGGACACAGCGAGGCGGGAGGCCGTGCTGGGTCACAGCGAGCCGGGACAGGCGGGAGGCCGTGCCGGGTCACAGCGAGCCGGGACAGGCGGGAGGCCGTGCCGGGTCACAGCGAGCCGGGAGAGGTCGTGTGTTGCCGTGACGGTTCACAGCGAACGGGGGCCAGGAGAAGTTGCGCCGGGTCAGAGCAGGACCAGGAGAGACCACTCCTCTCAGGTAAAAGGAACGGAGTCTTCACTCCCATTCCCCGCGAGGAACTGTAACTCGACCTTTTCGCGATGTCAGGTTTGGGGAACAGTTCAGTTCTGGGCTCGGGAAACGAGCCTCGGTTTACAAGTTAGAGGAGGCTTTAGCGTTCTAACTCTACATAAAGCAGATTAAATCTAGGGCTTTCCTGTCTGGATTGTGCATTTACCCTGTGAGTCACTGGGGTACTTAAAACGGTAGAAATTATTAATTATATTTAACTAGTCAATCTCCTCTGTCATTGTTCACCTTAAGTCAGGAGATTTGTTATTTACTAAGCTGGAGTATTGTTTTTGTAAAATTGATTGTCCTTTAAAGCTGTACAGTATAATTGTTCATTCTTGAAATTAATGTTGCGATCACTAAAAGGAAATTAAAGCAGAAGATGCTGGAAAACATTCAGCAAATCAGGCAGCACATGCTGAGAAAGAATAGAGTTGAACCTGGCCTCGTTTGACAGTGTTGCGGTCAGGTGAGAAGGGTGTCTAGGGGTCTTTCACTGTCTTTACCTGGTTTTATTGTAACAGGATTTTAATTTTAAACACAGGGTTTTGAGCTCCCCTTTGTGAATCCTTGTTCACAGCTTTCCAATTATAAGGCAAAGAAATGAGCAAACCAGGTTTTCTTAGGTTTAAGGAAGAAAAGTGAAATTTATTAAACCTAAACTGTAATTAGTTAACGCCTACAGATACACGCTGCTCCCATGCTAGCATACACACGGGATAAGGACATGCAAATAGAGACAGAAAAGAGAAGAAAAATAAAATGGAGAGGTTTGAGGCAATTGCTGACGAGGGATTTTCTTTACTTTGCTTCGAGCTTGCTGTAGGGTCCTTGATTGTAGGTAGTCTTGCTTTTCGTTGGGATTATTCTTAAACCTTGATCGCTGTAGGAGACTTTTCTCTCTTGAGGTTCATATGTCTTCAGTGGTTTCCAAAACTGGTGAGAGTGAGATGAGAGCAGACAGGAAAGAGGTGTTCAGTCCCTGTTAGAAGTTCAAATTCAAAAAACTTCAACAGTCAGTCAGACATGTGACCAAACTGGCCCGACCATGTCTGTTTGTGTATTCGACCATCTTAGTAGTTTATCAGATGTTGAAGCATTCCAGGTTATCAAAAATCCATTGTGGATTAAATTCGAGCAGGGAATAGCTCCTTTGTTAAAAGCAAAATACTGCGGATGCTGGAAATCTGAAATAAAAACAAGAAATGCTGGAACCACTCGGCAGGTCTGGCAGCATCTGTGAAGAGAGAAGCAATTAACGTTTCAGGTCAGTGACCCTTCTTCAGAACTGCTGCCTTCAGAATAGCTCCTTTGTCCTTTGAAGTACTTGTCTGTTATGCTAATGTCTCTCTCCAGCCAAAGTCTCCAATTGTTTTTTCAAGCAAGTTCTTTCTTCTAAAATGAATGTTTATGTGGCGAAATTAATTTTCCTCATTCTTGGCAGGTGGGGGCTTGCCTGACAACAGGTAAATTAAGTAGTTCTGAGATATTGTGGAACTGAAATATTCTTGGAGAGGGAGCTAGAACACACAGTATTTTAAGATTATTTTGCATCTGTACGAAGGAACTCCAGGAGGTAAAATGTGTAAATTAGTGTATTTGTAAGAATTATTGTTTAAAGATGCCTGCATTTACACCTAGTTTGGAACTGTTCAGTTTTTATTTTGTCTTAACTTGATTTTTCACATTGAGGAAGTCGAACATGTTTATGAACTGAAATTTTATTAACTTGGTTTGCATAATTTTGCTTGTTTTTTTTAGGGGCAAAATGAAAGAAGGAAAAAGAAAGAAGTTTTATACGCCTTCAAACGCCCAACGAAAGAAGATACAAGTAACTGGACAATGGAAACCAATGGATATAGACTCAACTTTGTTTGGTGAGGAAGATTTGGGAGAACTGATTTGTTTTGAAGAGCTTACAGATTATCAGTTGGTTAATGCTGGTAAATCGACAGAGAAAAAAACAAAAAAAAGAGCATCTAATATTTTGGAGGTGTCCAATTCTCCAAAGAAACAGAAAATTAGTGAGGATTTACCAAAACTGACGCAAGCAATGAAGAGAAAAAGGAAAAAAGTCAACATTCGACGTGTTGGGGATGAAGAGGGTGGTGTTGACTTCTCTGAGGGGATGAATGAACTTGAACTTTCTGATAAAAATGAGACAGCAGAGGCAGAAACAAACATTACTGCAGTTTCAAAGAAAAGGAAAAAGAAAAAAAACTCTGTAGCTTCTCAGTCCTCCACACTTGCCATGAAAGTGAAAAATTGGACAACACATCATTCGTGTTCATCTGAGCAGACAACTGATGTTTCTGCCTGGAAAGACCTGTTTGTCCCAGAGCCAGTACTCCGTGCTCTGAATTCTCTTGGTTATACTGCTCCTACTCCTATCCAAGCATTGGTACTGCCACCTGCTATTAGAGACAAACTAGACATTCTTGGTGCTGCAGAAACTGGTTGGTGCTGGAATTTTGCAATATTTTGTGCAAGGGTTTATAATTGTCCTCAGTAAACTACTGATATTGGTATCTACTGGTTACTTGTATAACTGTACCAAAAAGTAGCTGTTTGGATATATCCTTATTTGATTCTTTGGCCTCCTTATCTCGAGAGACAATGGGTAAGCGCCTGGAGGTGGTCAGTGGTGTGTGGAGCAGCGCCTGGAGTAGCTATAAAGGCCAATTCTAGAGTGACAGGCTCTTCCACAGGTGCTGCAGAAAAATTTGATTGTCGGGGCTGTTACACAGTTGGCTCTTGCCTTGCGCCTCTCTTTTTTCCTGCCAACTGATAAGTCTCTTCGACTCGCCACACCTTAGCCCCACCTTATTTATAACTTGCTTATCAATAAGACAATTTTGCGAGACGAGAAACTGACTGCTTTTATGTAGCATCTTTTAGAGTGAAGCCCTCCTTGACACAGTAGAATTTTGCTGTGACTTTTGACAATTCTTATACCTGTAAGGAACTAGATAATGAAGTCAGCGTGACTAAGGGGAAGAGTAGGCAGGGAGCAGATGATGAACGCAAAGGGACTGGTGGCCTGAGGTGCATTTGTTTTAATGCAAGAAGTGTAGTAGGTAAGGCAGATGAACTTAGGGCTTGGATTAGTACCTGGGAGTATGTTATTGCTATTACTGAGACTTGGTTGAGGGAAGGGCACGATTGGCAGCTAAATATCCCAGGATATCGATGCTTCAGGCGGGATAGAGAGGGAGGTAAAAGGGGTGGAGGAGTTGCATTACTGGTCAAAGAGGATATCACAGCTGTGCTGAAGGAGGGCACTATGGAGGACTCGAGCAGTGAGGCAGTATGGGCAGAACTCAGAAATAGGAAGGGTGCGGTAACAATGTTGGGGCTGTACTATAGGCCTCCCAACAGCGAGCGTGAGATAGAGGTACAAATATGTAAACAGATTATGGAAAGATGTAGGAGCAACAGGGTGGTGGTGATAGGAGATTTTAATTTTCCCAACATTGACTGGGATTCACTTAGTGTTAGAGGTCTAGATGGAGCAGAATTTGTAAGGAGCATCCAGGAGGGTTTTCTAGAGCAGTATGTAAATAGTCCAACTCGGGAAGGGGCCATACTGGACCTGGTGTTGGGAAATGAGCCGGGCCAGGTGGTTGAAGTTTCAGTAAGGGACTACTTTGGGAATAGTGATCGCAATTCCGTAAGTTTTAGAATACTCATGGACAAAGACGAGAGTGGTCCGAAAGGAAGAGTGCTAAATTGGGGGAAGGCCAACTATACCAAAATTCGGCAGGAGCTGGGGAATGTAGATTGGGAGCAGCTGTTTGAAGATAAATCCACATTTGATATGTGGGAGGCTTTTAAAGAGAGGTTGATTAGCGTGCAGGAGAGACATGTTCCTGTGAAAATGAGAGATAGAAATGGCAAGATTAGGGAACCATGGATGACAGGTGAAATTGTGAAACTAGCTAAGAGGAAAAAGGAAGCATACGTAAGGTCTAGGTGGCTGAAGAAAGATGAAGCTTTGGAAGAATATCGGGAATGTAGGACCAATCTGAAACGAGGAATTAAGAGGGCTAAAAGGGGTCATGAAATATCTTTAGCAAACAGGGTTAAGGAAAATCCCAACGCCTTTTATTCATATATAAGGAGCAAGAGGGTAACTAGAGAAAGGATTGGCCCACTCAAGGACAAAGGAGGAAAATTATGCGTGGAGTCAGAGAAAATGGGTGAGATTCTAAACGAGTACTTTGCATCGGTATTCACCGAGGAGAGGGACATGACGGATGTTGAGGTTAGGAACAGATGTTTGATTACTCTAGGTCAAGTCGGCATAAGGAGGGAGGAAGTGTTGGGTATTCTAAAAGGCATTAAGGTGGACAAGTCCCCAGGTCCGGATGGGATCTATCCCAGGTTACTGTGGGAAGCGAGAGAGGAAATAGCTGGGGCCTTAACAGATAACTTTGCAGCATCCTTAAACACGGGTGAGGTCCCGGAGGACTGGAGAATTGCTAATGTTGTCCCCTTGTTTAAGAAGGGTAGCAGGGATAATCCAGGTAATTATAGACCGGTGAGCCTGACGTCAGTGGTAGGGAAGCTGCTGGAGAAGATACTGAGGGATAGGATCTATTCCCATTTGGAAGAAAATGGGCTTATCAGTGATGGGCAACATGGTTTTGTGCAGGAAAGGTCATGTCTTACCAACTTAATAGAATTCTTTGAGGAAGTGACAAAGTTGATTGATGAGGGAAGGGCTGTAGATGTCATATACATGGACTTCAGTAAGGCGTTTGATAAGGTTCCCCATGGTAGGTTGATGGAGAAAGTGAAGTCGCATGGGGTCCAGGGTGTACTAGCTAGATGGATAAAGAACTGGCTGGACAACAGGAGACAGAGAGTAGCAGTGGAAGGGAGTTTCTCAAAATGGAGACGTGTGACCAGTGGTGTTCCACAGGGATCCTTGCTGGGACCACTGTTTGTGATATACATAAATGATTTGGCGGAAAGTATAGGTGGTCTGATTAGCAAGTTTGCAGACGACACTAAGATTGGTGGAGTAGCAGATAGTGAAGGGGACTGTCAGAGAATACCGCAGAATATAGATAGATTGGAGAGTTGGGCAGAGAAATGGCAGATGGAGTTCAATCCGGGCAAATGCGAGGTGATGCATTTTGGAAGATCCAATTCAAGAGTGAACTATACAATAAATGGAAAAGTCCTGGGGAAAATTGATGTACAGAGAGATTTGGGTGTTCAGGTCCCCGAAGGTGACAACGCAGGTCAATAGAGTGGTCAAGAAGGCATACGTCATGCTTTCCTTCATAGGACGGGGTATTGAGTACAAGAGTTGGCATGTCATGTATAAGACTTTGGTTCGGCCACATTTGGAATACTGCGTGCAGTTCTGGTCGCCACATTACCAAAAGGATGTGGATGCTTTGGAGAGGGTGCAGAGGAGGTTCACCAGGATGTTGCCTGGTATGGAGGGTGCTAGCTGTGAAGAGAGGTTGAGTAGATTAGGATTATTTTCATTAGAAAGACGGAGGTTGAGGGGGGACCTGATTGAGGTGTACAAAATCATGAGAGGTATAGACAGGGTGGATAGCAAGAAGCTTTTTCCCAGAGTGGGGGATTCAATTACTAGGGGTCACGAGTTCAAAGTGAGAGGGGAAAAGTTTAGGGGAGATATGCGTGGAAAGTTCTTTACGCTGAGGGTGGTGGGTGCCTGGAACGCGTTGCCAGCGGAGGTGGTAGACGCGGGCACGATAGCGTCTTTTAAGATGTATCTAGACAGATACATGAATGGGCAGGAAGCAAAGAGATACAGACCCTTAGAAAATAGGCGACAGGTTTAGATAGAGGATCTGGATAGGTGCAGGCTTGGAGGGCCGAAGGGCCTGTTCCTGTGCTGTAATTTTCTTTGTTCTTGTTCTGAGCAGGGAGTTCTTTAAGTGCATGTTATAAATGACCAGAGAGTGCTTCATGTCCCCCACCAGCGTTGACTGACTTTACTAAATTACAGCATTTAAGGCTAAGAAGTTACCAACTTTTGCTATGGGATGACTAATAGTGTTCAAAAATAAAATTCCCCAAACAAATTTTGCCAATTTGCAGTGAATGTTCAAAGTGAGGGAGTGGGATGAGCGACAAGTTTTTTTTTTTGAGTGGGTATTCTCAATAAAGTGGATGAATTAATCGCGCAAATAGATGTAAACGGGTATGATATAATCGGGATTACGGTGCAGGGTGACCAGGGATGGGAAATGAACGTCCAGGGGTATTCAGTATTTAGGAAGGACAGACAAAAAGTAAAAGGCGTGGAGTTACATTGCTGGTTAAAGAGGAAATTAACACAATAGTGAGGAAGGATATTAGCTCTGATGATGTGTAATCTGTATGGGTAGAGCTGAGAAACACCAAGGGGCAAAAAGCATTAGTGGGGGTTGTATATAGACCCCCAAACTGTAATGATGTTGGGAATGACATTAAACAGGAAATTACAGACGCATGCGATAAAGGAACATCTGTAATTATGGGTGACTTTCATCTGCATATAGATTGGGCAAATCGCATTAGTCAATACCGTAGAGGAGGAATTCATGCAGGATGGTTTTCTGTACCAATACGTTGAGGAACCAACTAGAGAACAGGCCATCCTCGACTGGGTATTGTGTAATGAGAGAGGAATAATTGACAATCTAGTTGAGAGACCCCTTGGGGATGAGTGACCATAATATGATAGAATTCTTCATCAAGATGGAGAGTGACGTAGTTGACTCTCAAACTAGGGTCCTGAATCTTAATAAAGGAAACTACGAAGGTATGAGGTGCGATTTGGCTATGACGGATTGGGAAATGTTGCTTAAAGGGATGACGGTGGATAGGCAATGGCAAACATTCAAAGCGCACATGGATGAACTGCAACAATTGTTTATTCCTGTCTGGCGCAAAAGTAAAACGGAAAAGGTAGCCAAACCATGGCTTACAAGGGAAATTAGAGGCAGCATTAGATCCAAGGAAGAGGCATACAAATTCGCCAGAAAAAACAGCAGACCTGAGGATTGGGAGCAGTTTAGAATTCAGCAAAGGGGAACCAAGGGATTGATTAAGAAGGGGAAAATAGAATACGAGAGTAAGCTTGCGGGGAACATAAAAACTGACTGTAAAAGTTTCTATAGATATATGAAGAGAAAAAGATTGGTGAAGACAAATGTAGGTCCCTTACAGTCAGAAACAGGGGAATTTATTATGGGGAACAAAAATAGCTGACCAACTAAATGCATACTTTGGTTCTGTCTTCACAAAGGACACAAATAACATACCAGAAATGTTGGGGAACACGGGTTTAGTGAGGGAGGAACTGAAGGAAATCAGTATTAGTAGAGAAATGGTGTTGGGGAAATTGATGTGATTTAAGGCTGCTAAATCCCCACAGCCTGATAATCTGCATCCCAGAGTACTAAGGAAGTGGCCCTAGAAATAGTGGATGCATTGGTGGTCATCTAAGATTCTATAGTCTCTGGAACAGTTCCTACAGATTGGAGGGTAGCTAATGTAACCCCACTATTTAAAAAAGGAGGTAGAGAGAAAACAGGGAATTATAGACCAGTCAGCCTGACGTCAGTAGTGGAGTCCATTATCAAAGATTTTATAGCAGAGCACTTGGAGAACAGTGGTAGAATTGGACAGAGTCGGCATGGATTTACGAAAGGGAAATCATGTTTGACAAATCTACTAGAGTTCTTCGAGGATGTATCTAGTAGAGATGATCGGGGGAGCCAGTGGATGTGGTTTATTTGGACTTTCAGAAGGATTTCGACAAAGTCCCACATAAGAGATTAGTGTGTAAAATTAAAGCACATGGGATTAGGGGTAGTATATTGCGATGGATAGAAAATTGGTTGGCAGACAGGAAACAAAGAGTAGGAATAAACGGGTCTTTTTCCGAATGGCAGGCAGTGACTACTGGGGTACCACAGGGATCGATGCTAGGACCACAGCTATTCACAATATACATTAATGATTTAGATGAGGGAACTAAATGTAATATCTCCAAATTTGCAGATGACACAATACTGGGTGGGAGGGTGAGTTGTGAGGAGGATGCAGAGAGGCGTCAGGGTGATTTGGACAAGTTGAGTGAGTGGGCAAATGCATGGCAGATGCAGTATAATGTGGATAAATGTGAGGTTATCCACTTTGCATGCAAAAACAGGAAGGCAGATTATTATCTGAACGGCTATAAACAGAGAAGGGAATATGCAACGAGACCTGGGTGTTCTCGTACACCAGTCACTGAAGACAAGCATGCAGGTGCAACAGGTGGTAAAAAAGGCAAATGGTATGTTGGCCTTCATAGCGAGAGGATTCAAGTACAGGAGCAGGGATGTCTTGCTGCAATTATACAAGGCCTTGGTGAGGCCACACCTGGAATATTGTGTGCAGTTTTGGTCTCCTTATCTGAGGAAGGATGTTCTTGCTATAGAGGGAGTGCAGCAAAGGTTTACCAGACTGATTCCTGGGATGGCGGGACTGACGTGTGAGGAGCGATTGAGTCGGTTAGGATTATATTCGCTGGAGTTGAGAAGAGTGAGGGAGGATCTCAGAAACCTATAAAATTCTAACAGCACTTGACTGGGTAGATGCAGGAATGATGTTCCCGATGGCGGGGGAGTCTAGAACCAGGGGTCATAGTCTAATGATACGGGGTAAACCTTTCAGGACTGAGATGAGGAGAAATTTCTTCACCCAGAAAGTGGTGAGCCTGTGGAATTCGCTACCACAGAAAGCAGTTGAGGCCAAAACATTGTATGTTTTCAAGAAGGAGTTAGATATAGCTCTTGGGGCGAAAGGAATCAAAGGATATGGGGGGGAAAGCAGGAACAAGGTACTGAATTGGATGATCAGCCATGATCATAATGAATGGCGGAGCAGGCTCTAAGGGCTGAATGGCCTACTCCTATTTTCTGTGTTTCTATGATTCGGAGCGGTAGCATTTTCACATGAGTCAGGTTGTGAGTTCAAGCTCCACAACAGGAGTTGAGCATATGAACTAGGCTGACACTTCAGTTTAACATCAAGGGAATTCTGCACTGTTCAGTGTGACATCTTCTGGATGAGACATTAAAGTGAGGCTTGCACAGGTGGATGTAAGCGATCAAACCCAGGTCCTAGCCTTGACGGACCAGTGTCTGGCAGCTGTGATTTGAGTCTTCTGCAGGAAACCGGTTTAGATTGTTTCAAAATGGGCTCTTGAGGAACATTGTATATACATTATATATTGGTTGTGTGACCTGAGTAACACTCATAGAATAGAATCATAGAAAGCTTAAAGCACAGAAAGAGGCCACTTGGCCCAATGTGTCTGTGCCGGCCGAATAACAATCCACCTATTCTAATCCCCCTTTCCAGCATTTGGTCCCTCGCCCTGCAGGTTACGGCACTTGAGGTGCATATTCAGACTCCATTTGAATGAGTTGAGGGTCTCTGCCTCAACTACCTTTTCAGGCAGTGAGTTCCTGACCCCCACCACCCTCTGGGTGAAAAAGTTTTCCTTCATCTCCCCTCTAGTTTTCCTACCAATCATTTTAAATCTATGCCCCCTCGTCACTGACCTCTCTGCTAAGGTGAATAGACCCTTCACCTCTACTCTATCCAGGCTGCTGAAAATTTTGTACATTTCAATCAGATCTCCCCTCAGCCTTCTCTGTTCCAAGGAGAACCACCCCAGCCTATTCAATGTTTCCTCATAGTTGTATTTTTCCAGTCCTGGCAACATCCTCGTAAATCTGCTCTGTACCCTCTCTAGTGCAATTACATCTTTTCTGTAATGAGATGACCAGAATTGCACACAGTACTCAAGTTGTGCCCTAACCAATGAATTGTACAGTTCCAGCATAACCTCCCTGTTCGGGTATTCTATACCTCAGCCAATAAAGGAAAGGGCGGCACATTGACGCAGTGGTTAGCACCGCAACCTCACAGCTCCAGCCACCCGGGTTCAGTTCTGGGTACTGCCTGTGTGGAGTTTGCAGGTTCTCCCTGTGACCGTGTGGGTTTCCGCCGGGTGCTCCAGTTTCCCCTTTCAGCCAAAGACTTGCAGCTTGATAGGTAAATTGGCCATTGTAAATTGCCCCTAGTGTAGGTAGGTGGTAGGAGAATTGAGGGAAGGGGGAGATGTGGTAGGGAATATGGGATTAATGTAGGATTAGTATAAATGGGTGGTTGATGGTCGGCACAGACTCAGTGGGCCAAAGGGCCTGTTTCAGTGCTGTATCTCTCTGACTGTATGACTCTGTGATTCCATATGCCCTCTTAACCATCTTATCACACGTCCTGCTACCTTCAGGAATCTTTGGACATTCACTCCAAGGTCCCTCACTTCCTCTGCACTTCTCAGTATTTTCCCATTAATCGGGTATTCCTTTGCCTTGTTTGACTTCTCCAAATGCATCACCTCACATTCTCCAAGTTGAATTCCATTTTGTCACTTTTCAGTCCATCTGACCAGACCATCCTGCAGCCTACAGCTGTCCTCCTCGCTATCTACCACACGGCCGACCTTTGTGTCGTCTGCAAACTTGATCGTGCTCCCTATATTAATGTCCAAATCGTTAACGTACACCATAAAAAGCAGAGGAGCCCTGCGGAATGCCACTGTTAACACTCTAGTTAACAAAGTAAATGACCAATTCTAATGCAAATGATTGAAGCTGGGATGATCATGATCTACAAGATTATTAAGTCACCAGCCAGTCTTTCGGTTGTAACCTGCTAGTCTCGGTCAACATCTATTTTACATTTTGTTTACATATTTATTACTATGGTCTGAGTTCAGTTATGCTCTGAATCTCATCTTGTGACTTTTTCCTCAATTCATTAAAACTGTGTCTAGTGTAGTCATGTACACAGCCTTGATGTAAAACTTGCTCAATAGATACTTTTCTGCTTTTTCTTGATTCATAAGTTCCTATAACACTAGTCTCGACAGATCTTATCAAGTTTTTGCTGTGTTGGGTTAAATTCAAATAAACATCTAAAATATATGCACCGCTATCATTAAAACAATTTTCTGCCATGCTCACTAACTTAAAAATTCTGGGGCATTTAGATTATAAATGTAAAATACAGATATTGTTTGCTATGAATTCCCACATTTTTGATGTGCTGGCTTAAGCTAAATTACATGACTCTTTTCTGATCTTTATCTTTTTTAACTTGAAGGCAGTGGTAAGACATTAGCATTTGCTATTCCCATGATCCACCTTATATTAGAGTGGAGGCAAGCTAAAGATGCTAAATTGAGACGAAGTGAGGAAGTACAGGAAGGAAACCAGGATTCTGATGACCATCAAGAAGCAGTCAGTGATCATGTACTGGAAAATGCCAGTGAACACCTGGAGGAACACAAGGAAGTAAATGACAATGAAGAGAATCCTGCAGCTCACAACCAAGGCTGTGTAAATGTGCATTTTGATTTTGAGATTGGCGCAGCTTCTAATATTGAAAATCCATTATTGGGCCTGGTGCTGACTCCAACAAGAGAATTAGCTGTCCAAGTAAAACATCATATTGATGCTGTTGCCAAATTCACTGGTAAGTACGCAGTAACTATGCAAAACTTTAAAGTATGGCACAGTGTAATAATGTTTTTAAGGTTCATCTCTGTACTTGTTAGCAGAATAAAGTCACTATAGAAATTTCAGGTTTTAGAGAACTATGTTACAGAAAGTAGTAAATATCTATTGTCTAATGAAGCACTATTTTTTTTCTCCATGGTGGTTATTTGTATTTATAGTAATTTGAACAGTAATCCAGTTGAGTGTCAGCATTACTTTTTGTCAAGGATCACAATCCTAATTGGTGTTTTGTTTATGGGATGCTCTAATACTGCAACATGGGTTAAAGTAATATTGCTGCAGTATCCCACATAATTCATCCCTGATATTAATCTGGTCAGTTGGTAAGTGTGACACAGAGCACAAAACTATAGGAACAATAGTTCTATTTTAACTGGACCTTTCACTTACTGTATGGAAACTAGGGTAACTGTTTCTTGTATGCCAGCAAAAGGCAGCATATTAAGAAGGGAGAACACTAAATTCCATCTCAGTATGCACAACCAAGTAAGCTTTAGGATGTAGATTTACAACTAAATGAAATGCTCTTTTAGGTTTATTTTCTTTGTGTGTTTTCACACACTTAAAGTAGTAGAGATACCAGAACTTTGAGAGTATTTGAAGAAATTATGACATATATATGCCAGAGTTAACAGTTTGTGCTGTGAATTTGTACATTGCAGTACTTTTAAACTACTCTGCTGTTCTTAAGTATGGAACAGCAATACTACATAGTCATGATTGGATGAGAATTATTGATCAGAGTTAGTCACCCAGTTAGTTCCTAATCTCAGCCATGTCATTGAGCAGGTGGAGATCTGAGACTGGGCACTTCTCTACTTGCTTGGGAGGGTTGATGGTGAGGGAGAAGCGAATTGGAAGGCAAGTGACTTTGGACATTCTTTTGCTTTGTGTAGAGGCAGACCAACAGGCACTAACCCATATGTGAACAGCAGATCACCTGCACACTGCCTTGTTTAGGGACAGATATTGTGAGACCTAAAGAGGTGTGAAGAGATGAAAGTCAATTGAAATTAGTATTGCATTGAAGTGAAACTGATTTGATATACCTACCATTTTTGTTTTGATGATCTCAATCTTGTGATGGATTCCAGAATGCTGTTTGTGAATGACCAGTCAGCCTGTCTCAGATGCAGTCTGGAGGCTACACTTGTGTATGGGGGGCTAGAATTCTTCTCACTCTAAATAACTTTGCAAGACAATGCCCTAATAGAAAAGATGGTCCTAAGTTGAAAAACAGTAGGAAACTTCGTGCATTGTGGGGTGAGCTTTGAGATTATAACTTAACAGTATCTGACGCACACTTTTGAGCTCCCTTAGCTTGTCTTTTACCAAGGTGCACCTAAGTTCTGTGCACTTAAATGTGATGAGTGAGCGCACTATTAGCCAAAAAGGAAATCTACTTGAGACAAAATACTGTTGGTACTGAGAATCTGAAATATAAGTAGAAAATGCTGGAAATACTCAGCAGGTGTGGATTTTGCAGCAATTTTTTTTTTTTGGAGATCCTTAAACATGGTGACTGGTTTCCATATATGTTAGACACTCTGCTGAACAAATGGAAACTTCTGTGCTGGGTAATGGAACCCTTTTCCACTATTACGACCCAGCATCAGACATTCCCAAGTTAGATGTACTCTGCCTTAACATCAGAACAGAGGTTCCCAAATGGGTGTGTGACAAGGTTATCAAGGTGTGCAGGCAGGACAAGCTGCCATAAACTAACCAGTATGAGAGCTGTTGTTACCCACCTCCTGTGTCTATGCAAGGTTGTATGAGGCACGCAGCGTGGGATGTCTCCATTCTCAATTTGTAGTAATGGTCATTGGACCTATAGAATCCGTTTCATTAAATGAATCTCCAAAGGGGGGCTTAGCAAAAAAAAGAGTTTGGTATTCTCTATTAGGATGTTATGCACTACTACACAAGTATGAATTTTTCCACTTCCCACAACAGGTGACCTTGTGCTTTGAGGAAAATTGTTAATTTGTGCCAAATAATGAGTAGATTTCTGTTAGAGGCCCATGCCTGTAGAAGCTAAGTCAAGACTGACCAATATCATTTGGAAAGCAGCAGAGAAAGGACTCTTGTCCCATCTGGGTCAGATTGGATTTCCAGTCCCAGTATGTTTAACCCACTGAGCCCCGCAGTCTCTCCTAAAATGAATTAAATTTTTTATATATCCTGAATTAATAAATACCTCACCCTAAATCTGCACCTTTACAGGGATCAGAACTGCAACAATAGTTGGAGGAATGGCTGCTCAGAAGCAGAAAAGGGTTTTGAATTGCAGGCCAGAAATTGTGATTGCAACGCCAGGGCGACTGTGGGAACTGATAAAGGAGAGGCATCCACATCTCTCTCATTTGAAACAGCTCAGGTAAGCCAGAATCAGTTTGAATATGTTGAAGTAGTGTTGAGAGGAAATAAGTAGTAGAGCATAGCTACCCGACGGGACCCGACGGCATGTGTCAGCTTCGGGTTGGGTTGCACTTCCAGGTCCAGCATTCGGGCTCTGGTTGGGTCTGACCGAGTCGGACACACACCATCACCACCTCCGATAAGTGGCTCCAATGTTAATGTACTTTTTGGACTTGAACGGTTGTTTAGTTACAGTTTTTTTTTAAGCTTGTGCAGATAAGCAACAAAGTGAAAAACGGAAGCTAGGTTTGCTGGTTGGGTTGGGCGCGGGAAAAAGTGAAAGGACTCGGGCCGCGCTCGGGGTCGGATGTGGTTCTGTCGGGCTCGGGTCGGGTTTCATTTGCAGACCCGAGCCGGCCTTTAATAAGTAGTCATCGGATAACATGTTGCATCTGATATATAATGGTTGAAAGAAAGAACTTATATTTGTATTGCATGTTTCACTAGCTTAGAATTCCCCGAAGTGCTCCATAATCAATTAAGTACTTTCGACAGTGTTGTAAGGTAGGTAAACACAAACTAATTTTCACTCAGTAAGGTCCTACAACGAGTAGTGAGATAAGTGAAAGGGTACTCTATTTTACAATGTTGGATGAGTGAATGCTGGCCAGGGCCCTGGAAGAACTCCCCAGATTTTTGAATAGTGCCATGGGATCTTTTATATTACCTGAGAAAAAGACAGGGCCACAGGATAAGGTCTTAAAGGTGGCATCTCCAACAGTACAATACTCCCTCAGTACCAAGTTAAAATGTTAGCCTAGATTATTGTGCTGAAGTCTTGGAGTGGGGCTTGAACCCACAGTTGTCAGACTTAAAGGTGAGAGCTCTACCACTGACACAAAGTTTGAAGTTCTGATCTTAAAAAAAAAAGATATCAAAGGGAAACCAAAAGTGGTTGATTTTATCTAAAAAAAAAAGAGCATACAGTTGAGGCACTCAGTAAAACCAAAATCTAGAGTGAGGCAGAAGAGAAAGACCTTTTTCTAGTTCCCCTGGGAAGGCAGTAGCGACCCTTCTGCAGTTATTCTTTGTAGCAGTCAGATACAAATGAGAGGCTTGCTAGGCCACTTGAGCGGGCAGATAAGAGTCAAACATGTTGGTGTGGAACTGGAACCACATAGAAACCTTGTAAGAACAGCAAGTTTCTTGCCCTAAAGCACATTAGTGAAGCAGTTGGACTTTTGGAACACTCCGACAGCTTCATGCTCACTTTTTTTTTCATTTCCAAATATTTTTGAACTGAATTCAAATTCTTAATCTGACATATTGGTAACTCATGTTCTCTTAGTCTAAGTCTCTGGATTACTAGTCCAGTAACATTGGCCGGAATTTTTCGTTGGGTGGGATGTCCCACCCACCACCCAAAAAGTCGGTGGCGAGCCTGCCTCCGTCAAGCTGGGATTTTTCGCTCCCCAGGCCCTTAATTGGTCTTGGGTGGGACTTCCACCTCCTTGAGAAAGGAGGTCCTGCTTAATGGAACTGCCAGCCGATCGGCGGGCCAGCAGCTGTTAGTCCCAGCAGCGCCACTGGCAGCCATCGCAATCAAGGATGGCCCCAGAAGACAGGTAAGTTTTTAGGGCCTCGCCGAGGACAATTGGCTGGGCCCCAGCGAGGCAAGGGCGGGGGTGGGGGAGGTGTTGTGCGTTGGAGAAGGTTGGGGCTTCGGGGGCGGCCCTTCATGGGCACAGGGTGCCCAATCAGGAGGACCCTCCCCAGCCCACAAGAAGGCCGCTTGGTTTTACCAGGCTAGGTTATTGAGGTTTTTGCCGTCCGACTGCCTAGGGTAAAATACTAAAGGTCTGCTCGGGTCTGCAAAACAAAAACCCAACCTGAGCCTGACAGAACCACATCCGACCCCGCCCGAGTCCTTCCATTTTTTCCCGCACCTGACCCGATCATCAGTTAACTTACCTTCTGTTTTTCACTTTGTTGCTGATCTGCACAAGCTTAAAATAACTGTAACAAATCCACCTTTCCAGTCAAAAAATTAGATTAACATTGGAGCCACTTACCTGTGATACAGCATGTCCGACCCGAGCCAGAATGCTGGACCTGGAAGTGCGACCCGACACATGTCATCAGGTACCATTGGGTTCGGGTCGGGTAGCAGGCCTTTATAAAATACCCTCAGCAGGAGGAGGCCCTTAAATGCCAGTTAATTGGCCACTTAAGGGCTTTGATTGGCCTGGGGCTGGCGGGATGTTTCTCGCCGCCACCACCCAGTGTAAAATTTCAGCAGGGGTGGAAGGGGTTCGGGAATGGCCCCCCGCCACTAACCCGCTCATTTGGGGGCTGTAAAATTCTGGCCATAGTGACTACACCAACATACCCAGCCTGGAATTCAATTCATTTGAGTAGAGTTTAGTGAATTAGGAGCTCCACTTTGATTGTAACATGTATCCCAGTTTGAATATCTATTTCTGACCAAATTAAAGTAAGCATGGTTATTGCAATTCTTGGTTATTTTTAGCAACTAATTAATTGGGAAAAAAAATTAATCATGTCTACTTTGAACGTAGTTAGATACCGGGGTGCATGTTGGATCTGAATTAAAAATTAAACAGTGCGCTTTTTACCTTGTAAAGTGCAGCTATTGTGTAAATTATCACAGTAACTGATGATGATGTGATGTAAGAAGTCATGAATGCAGTGCACTATTGACCTGCAAATTCTGAATTTATATTATTGTTAAATTGACCTAGGTGCCTGGTGATTGATGAAGCAGATCGCATGGTTGAAAAGGGACATTTTGCAGAACTGTCTCAACTATTGGAGCTGCTACATGAAAAAGAATACCATCCTAAAAGAAGAACCTTTATATTTTCTGCCACTTTAACTATGGTTCATCAGGCTCCTGCAAGAGTATTAGGAAAGAAGAATGTCAAAAAAATAAATGCAGAAACAAAATTAGAAGCTTTGATGCAAAAAGTAGGCATCAAAGGAAAACCAAAAATAATAGATTTATCCAGGAAGGAGGGTACAGTTGAGACCCTCACTGAAACCAGGATCCAATGCGAGGTGGAAGAAAAAGACATCTACCTGTATTACTTCCTGCTTCAGTATCCAGGCCGTACAATGGTCTTTGCAAATAGTATAGATTGTATCAAACGTCTGAACGCACTGCTCACTATCCTGGAATGCAGTCCACTGCCGCTGCATGCAAACATGCATCAGAAACAGAGGTTAAAGAATTTAGAAAGGTTCGCTGACCGAGAGAGGTAAGTTTCTAAAACTAGGGGAAAAGTATATTGTAAATATATGAACCTCCTGAGCTCTTTTTAAGCTTACCTGGAGTTGCTTTAGAAGTTTTGTGTATGTATGCTTTTCACCATTAAAATGTTAACTGCTTGGAGGAAAATTCTGTACATACCTGTAGATGCACTTGTGCAAAGTATTCTTCTGTGCTGTAGAATTGCATTTGGGGGCCAGACAATTTGAATAAGGTAGTCCCTGAATAAAATTCTGGATAGTGCCCATGGAACAGTACTTGTCTTTGAGTAGATGCAGTCAGGATAGAAAAGGGTTATAAATTGGCCATAACCAGCATGTGACAAAAAACCTACTTTTTTCAATAATAAACTTCACACTTTCCTTTTAGTATTTCTGTGGAGCAAGGTTAACTGCAGGGAAATTGAGTCCAATAAATGTAAATTTTATTTCTGTAAATGCTTAAAAAAAAAAAAGTGGGTAAGAACCACCATCTTGGTGTGGCAAAGTGAAAGGGTGTCACATTTTCATTAGGAATTTTGTTTTGGAAACTTTGGCATTCATTCTGGACATTTTCCTTAGCTTGATTTTCTTACTATATTTCAGCTGTGTTTTATTGACCACTGATGTTGCAGCTCGAGGTCTGGATATTCCAAATGTACAGCATGTCATTCACTATCAGGTAAGACTGAAAGAGTAAAATCTGAACTCTTGGCATGTTTTCCTTTTAAGAATCCTCCTCAATAATGAATATATTATAATAGATAAGATGGTGAATAAAACCTGAACTGCAACAAGCTTTACCCATCTAAAGTTTTCTGCTGTATCATTGTTACTGTTAAAATATCAAGAAGGGAAAAGGTAGAACACAAGTGCTACTTGATACCTCAGTACATCAGGGCACAGACTTAATTCTCATCCAAAATCGCAAACTAATTTAAGATTAAAATGCATTTTTGTACAGGTTCCCCGCACTACTGAGATCTATGTCCACAGGAGTGGCAGAACAGCTCGAGCCACAAAGGCAGGTCTCTCATTGATTTTAATTGGGCCAGATGACATGATTCACTTTAAGAAGATATGCAGAACATTGGGCAAAGATGAAAATATTCCTCTCTTTCCGGTACAAGCCAAATGTATGTCTGCAATAAAGGTAAATGTCAAATCTTTTCCAATTTCCTGTGTCAGATTTGCACCCATATATCATATATAGAAAATTAACGATGGTGTTGGAAAGAAGAGCATGCTGATCAATGCTTTTGGCATTAATTTTTTTTTTAAATCAAGTTGCTTTAGTGATTTTCTGCTCTTGGGTAAATGTTAATATTTCTTTTCTATCGCTGTACCACAAAGTTCCAAGGGGTAGGCAGTCTGTTCCTGTGTATCGGGAAATAGGGGGTAAGGGAGGAATGAATTGGTGAATTGATGCCAAAATGGCTTTGAGTGATGATCAGCCCTTGTATTTTACTGCTTTTAAAAAAAAAAAAAAAAAATACCTGGCCTCCATTTCTTCTGGATGGGGCAGATAAAAAGTAGGAGCAGAATCCCACTCTTTTCAGTACAGGCAGTGCAGCTATTTTGTTCTTGAGATGTAGGTGATGCTGGCAGTGCTAGAGTTATTGCCCATCTCCAACTACTCTGACCACAGATTGACTTGTTAGGCCACTTCAGACATCATTAAGGGTTAGTCATAGCGTGGGACTAGAGCTACATGTATGCCAGATTGGTACAGAGTAGCAAGTTCCCTTCTCTGAAAGACAGTTGCGTTTTTAACAATATTCTAGTTTTCATGATCAATTTTTCTGTTGCTAGCCCATAACTTAACAGATTTATTAAAGGCAATTTCACACCTTTCCCTGTCAAGATTTGAACTAAACCTGGACGACTACACTGCTCTATTCAAATGTGTGTGTCCATTTTTATGCATGCTGAAGCCATTTGCTGTGAACTGTGTAAGATTTTGGGGGCTGTGGGTGTCTAACACAGACTTTGTTAATGCCCGTGAAGCATTTGCTTGTGGCTGACCCATCATCACTACGGACTTCTCATGCAAAACCAGAGCTGAGTGGAAGGGATTTAACAGTGTTCTGAGTTTCTGCAAGGATATTCGATGAGAATTTAAATCAAAGTTTGAATCTGTATTGTTTTGATTTTCTTGTACAAAGTTAAGAAAAAAAACATTAGTTAACTAGTGTGGATAAATTTATTGCATGGAAGGAGTACTGTTGAATACCTTTAAAAGGACTGTCCTACTGAACACTTCGAGCTGATCTGCATCTCAGTAAGGCCCAGTACAGATGTACATTGGCACTGTCTATTTCTAATTAGAGACAATTAATTTTAATGAAATAATCCAATAACCTGCTTATTGCTCAAGACGTATCAAAGTCCACTTTAAGATTTCTGGAGTAAGCATTTTATAATGGAATGCCAATTTTGGTCATCGTAAGCAAAAGTGAAGCAGAAGGTATTTTAAAGTAATGCAACTCCAAATCATGACGGGGAAAGAGGTTTGATATATTGGGATTGAATTAAAGTGTTTTGTGTTCAGTAAGATTACCTGGGTTTGATCCTATACTGACTTTCTAATCTCAGCAAGGCAAGAGAAAGGGACTTGAGGGTCCTGAAGGAATAATAATGGCCAGGTTCCCACCCTACTCTCTACCATTGACTCCTTCCAGGTGCATGGGAACACCACCACCTCCAAGTCACGCACCAGCCTGATTTGGATACGTATTGCTGTTCCTTCATTGTTGCTGGGTCAAAATCCCGGAATTCCCTTCCTAACAGCACTGCAGTAGATTCACCTCCCGACTGCAGCTGGTCAAGAGGTCGCTCATCACCTTCTTCCGGGTAATTATTGCTGGCCTTGTCAGGGGCGCCCACATCTTGTGAAATGAATTTAAACAATAACGCAACCATTTTTTTTGTGGAGATTGAGCTGGCCTTAGCTGTGATGCTCCTAAAATTGATTGGTCTTCTGCCACTTGTTATCATGGCTCTTGCAGAATAATATGCCAGCAATTAGTCATAGTTATACAGCACAGAAACAAGCCCTTCGGCCCACTGTGTCTGCACCGGCCATCAAGCCTATCTATTCTAATCCCATTTTCCAGCACTTGGCCCATAGCCTTGTATGCTATGGCGTTTCAAGTGCTCATCTAAATACTACTTAAATGTTGAGGGTTCCTGCCTCTACACCCCTTCAGGCAGTGTGTTCCAGATTCCATCCACCCTCTGGGTGAAAACATTTTTCCTCAAATCCCCTCTAAATCTCCTGCCCCTTAACTTAAATCTGTGCCCCCTGGTTATTGACACCTCCGCTAAAGGCCTGCTACCCAACCTGGACCCGACGACATGTGTCTGCACAGTGAGCGTCTCAATGATGTCATCATGCTCATGCTGCAGCTTCCTTAATCCAAAAGTGGTACAGTGAGTGAGTGCACTGTGGAATCAAAGTAGGTAACTATTCCGGGGGTCGGGTTGGGCTCGGGAGGAAAAAGTGGAGGGACGTGGGCTCTGGGTTTTTATTTCCTGACCTGAGCAGGCCTTTAACCTCCGCTAAGGGAAACTAACTGAATTATGATCACAAGGATATTGGTCAACCGATTGTTTCATGGCAACATTACTGAGTCTAGTTTTCAATTCCAGATTTTTAAAATTAATTAATTGAATTTATTAATCAATTGAATTTAAATTCCACCAGCTGCTAGAATGGGATTTGAACCAGTGTCTCTAGGACATTAGCCTGAGCCTCTGGATTACTAGCTCAGTGACACTATCACTACTCCAACATCTCGTCTTAATTAATTAATCAAAGCTTTCAGAAGAGGAAGGAATGAAGAGAACATTTGTGCTCAAGAGATGGACTCATGCATTGATATTCTGACCCTAGACCAGCTTTCCAATTTGACAAACTGCCAAAATTGTTTTAAAATAGAATCGATTCCTCCACTGGTGTCTAGCTGAATCAGACTTAATGTCATGTATGCTCCCTTTTCAGGCTTGTAATAAATTGAACCTCTACTATGAAGAGTTAAAAGTATAAAACATCACACAGCACGAGCACGCCCCTACACTTTGAGACAAAGTGAAGAGTTGTAATTTGGGGGTGGCTACTGTGAAAGAATTGAGTCAGACACTGTGGGGGCTTTAGTAATCACAACAGCTGTAGTGCTGCAGCCCCCTGCTGCTGACAGGCTCAGCAACTCCTACCCAAGTCCTCAAATAGCACTCCCTCTTCAAACAACTGCAAAATCAGAAATGATAATTCCACTTTGACAACAGTGGCCAGTCACCTTTTCTGAGAAAATTTGGGATAAATATTGTAAAGCTAATTTAATCTAGTTAATAACCTAACTTAATTTTGTACCTGATTTAGACTCAGATACTCTCCATAGCGTCCAAGGCAGTGGTGCAATGACCATTACTAGTCGAACCGGTTTTACTTATCCTACAGTATTGAGGATTCTCTACTGTAATGGAACTGCATCTCTAATTGCTTTACACTATTTCTACTGTAACTGTTACCCTGTGCATTTTGTAAGCAGTGCCAGACTATGTACTACTTCAACACAACTAGCATAAAGTCAACTTTATCGATTAAAATGTAATTAACAGCTTGCATTTATTTAGCACCTTTAATGTATAAACAACCCAAGGCACTTAGCATGGAGTGTCAAAATGTGAGACCTTGAGACACACTTGTTTATAGGGTGTGGGCATCACTGGCAAGGCCAGCATTTATTGTCCATCCTGAATCGCTGCAGTCCTTGTGGTGGAGGTCCTCCCACAGTCCTGTTAGGTAGAGAGTGTCAGGAATTTGACCCAATGGTGATGGAGTGGTGATAAATTTCCAAGTCAGGGTGGTATGCAACTTGGAAGGAATCTTGCAGGTGGTGGTGGTCTCATGTGACTAGGTTGTCAAAGGCAGGGATTTGGGAGATGCTATTGAAGGAGCCTTGGCGAGTTGCTGCAATGTATTTTGTAGATAGAACACACTGCTGCCACTGTGCACTGGTGGAGGGAGTGAATGTTTAAGGTGGTGTATGGGGTGCCAATCAAACAGCCTGCTGTGTCCTGGTTGGTGTTGAACTTCCTGAGCATTACTGCAGTGCCGTTCATCCAAGTTGGGAGTATTCCATGACACTCCTGACTTGTGCCTTCTAAATGGCAGAAAGGCTTGAGAGTCAGATAAGTTACTCACCACAGAATATACAGCCTCTGACTTTTTTTTTTTATTTATTCATTCATGGGATGTGGGCGTCACTGGCCAGGCCAGCATTTATTGCCCATCCCTAATTGCCCTTGAGAAGGTGGTGGTGAGCTGCCTTCTTGAACCGCTGCAGTCCATTTGGGGTAGGTACACCTATAGTGCTGTTAGGAAGGGAGTTCCAGGATTTTGACCCAGCGACAGTGAAGGAATGGCAATATAGTTCCAAATCAGGATGGTGTGTGACTTGGAGGGGAACTTGTAGGTGGTGGTGTTCCCATGTATTTGCTGCCCTTGTCCTTCTAGTTGGTAGAGATAGCGGGTTTGGAAGGTGCTGTCTGAGGAGCCTTGGTGCATTGCTGCAGTGCATCTTGTAGATGGTACACACTGCTGCCACTGTGTGTCGGTGGTGGAGGGAGTGAATGTTTGTAGATGGGGTGCCAATTAAGCGGGCTGCTTTGTCCTGGATGGTGTAGAGCTTCTTGAGTGTTGTTGGAGCTGCACCCATCCAGGCAAGTGGAGAGTATTTCATCACACTCCTGACTTGTCCCTTGTAGATGGTGGACAGGCTTTGGGGAATCAGGTGAGTTACTCGCCGCAGGATTCCTAGCCTCTGACCTGCTCTTGTAGCCACGGTATTTATATGGCTACTCCAGTTCAGTTTCTGGTAAATGGTAGCCCCTAGGATGTTGACAGTGGGGGATTCAGCGATGGTAATGCCGTTGAATGTCAAGGGGAGATGGTTAGATTCTCTCTTGTTGGAGATGGTCATTGCCCGGCACTTGTGTGGCACAAATGTTACTTGCCACTTATCAGCCCAAGCCTGGATATTGTCCAGGTCTTGCACCATTTCTACACGGACTGCTTCAGTATCTGAGGAGTCACGAATGGTGCTGAACATTGTGCAATCATCAGTGAACATCCCCACTTCTGACCTTATGATTGAAGGAAGGTCATTGATGAAGCAGGTGAAGATGGTTGGGCCTAGGACACTACCCTGAGGAACTCCTGTAGTGATGTCCTGGAGCTCAGATGATTGACCTCCAACAACCACAACCATCTTCCTTTGCGCTAGGTATGGCTCCAGCCAGCGGAGGGGTTCTCCCTGATACCCATTGACCTTAGTTTTGCTAGGGCTCCTTGATGCTATACGCTGTCAAATGCTGCCTTGATGTCAAGGGCAGTCATTCTCACCTCACCTCGAGTTCAGCTCTTTTGTCCATGTTTGAACCAAGGCTGTAATGAGGTCAGGAGCTGAGTGGCCCTGGCGGAACCCAAACTGAGCGTCGCTGATCAGGTTATTGCTAAGCAAGTGCCGCTTGATGACACCTTCCATCACTTTACTGATGATTGACAGTAGGCTCATGGGGCGGTAATTGGCCGGGTTGGACTTGTCCTGCTTTTTGTGCACAGAACATACCTGGGCAATTTTCCACATTGCAGGGTAGATGCCAGTGTTGTAGCTGTACTGGAACAGCTTGGCTAGGGGTGCGGCAAGTTCTGGAGCACAGGTCTTCAGTACTATTGCCAGAATATTGTCAGGGCCCATAGCCTTTGCAGTATCCAGTGCCTTCAGTCATTTCTTGATATCACGCGGAGTGAATCGAATTGGCTTAAGTCTGGCATCTGTGATGCTGGGGACTTCAGGAGGAGGCCGAGATGGATCATCAACTCGGTACTTCTGGCTGAAGATTGTTGCAAATGCTTCAGCCTTATCTTTCGCACTGATGTGCTGGGCTCTCCCATCATTAAGGATGGGGATATTTGTGGAGCCGCCACCTCCAGTTAGTTGTTTAATTGTCCACTACCATTCATGACTGGATGTGGCAGGACTGCAGAGCTTAGATCTGATCCGTTGGTTATGGGATCGCTTAGCTCTGTCTGCTGCTTATGCAGTTTGGCGTGCAAGTAGTCCTGGATTGTAGCTTCACCAGGTTGACACCTGCTCCTGGCATACCCTCCTGCACTCTTCATTGAACCAGGGTTGGTCTCCTGGCTTAATGGTAATGGTAGAGTGGGGGATTTGCTGGGCCATGAGGTTACAGATTGTGGTTGAGTACAATTCTGCTGCTGCTGATGGCCCACAGCGCCTCATGGCTGCCCAGTTTTGCATTGCTAGATCTGTTCGAAATCTATCCCATTTAGCACGGTGATATTGCCACATAACACGATGGACGGTATCCTCAATGTGAAGGCGGAACTTCATCTCCACAAGGACTGTGCGGTGGTCACTCCTACCAATACTGTCATGGACAGAAGCATCTGCAGCAGGCAGATTGGTAACGACGAGGTCAAGTATGTTTTTCCCTCGTGTTGGTTCCCCCACCACCTGCCGCAGACCCAGTCTAGCAGCTATGTCCTTTAATACTCGGCCAGCTCGGTCAGTAGTGGTGCTGCCGCCGAGCCACTCTTGGTGATGGACATTGAAGTCCCCCACCCTGAGTACATTTTGTGCCACCCTCAGTGCTTCCTCCAACTGCTGTTCAACATGGAGGAGCACTGAGTCATCAGCTGAGGGAGAGCGGTAGGTGGTAATCAGTAGGAGGTTACCTTGCCCATGTTTGACCTGATACCATGAGACTTCATGGGGTCCGAAGTCAATGTTGAGGACTCCCAGGGCAACTCCCTCCCTACTGTAGACCACTGTGCCGCCACCTCTGCTGGGTCTGTCCTGCCTGTGGGACAGGGCATAGCCAGGGATGGTGATAGCAGTGTCTGGGACATTGTCTGTAAGGTATGATTCCGTGAGTATGACTATGTCAGGCTGTTGCTTGACTAGTCTGTGGGACAGCTCTCCCACCTTTGGCACAAGCCCCCAGATGTTTGTAAGGAGGAAAGGAGGACTTTGCAGGGTCGACAGGCCTGGGTTTGCTGTTGTCGTTTACGGTGCCTAGATCGATGCCGGGTGGTCCGTCCGGTTTCATTCCTTTTTATTGACTTCGTAGCGGTTAGGTACAACTGAGTGGCTTGCTAGGCCGTTTCAGAGGGAGTGTAAGTTAACCACATTGCCGTGGGTCTGGAGTCACATGTCGGCCAGACCAGCTAAGGACAGCAGATTTCCTTCCCTAAAGGACATTGGTGAACCAGATGGTTTTCTACAACAATCGACAATGGTTTCATGGCCATCATTAGACTAGCTTTTAATTCCAGATTTATTAATTAAATTCAAATTCCAACCTTCTGCTGTGGTGGCATTCGAACCCATGTCCCCAGAGAAATACCCTGGTTCTCTGGGTTACTAGTCCAGTGATAATACCGCTACGACACCGCCTACCCGTAGCCACAGTATTTATGTTCATTATCTGAAGTTGCAAATAGAACTGAACAGGAGATGTGGAATAAAATAGCTCTTCAGGAAGCAGCTGGCCTTGAAATTTTGTATTTATATGGGGCTTAGTGAAAATCAGTTTTTAAGCTGTTGGATGTGAGACTTGAAAAGCTTTACAAATGATTAACTGCTGAAGCATTTAATTCTATAAAAATCAATTGATGGCGGCTACTATTTTAAAATCTTCAATATTTACACAACATTTAATATATCCATTAAAAAAACAGCATTTAATTTAGTGAACAATTGTGAATACAAGACAGCATAAAACCTCTCCTTTACAATTCACAGGCCCGTGTTACTGTAGCTAGGAGTATAGAAAAGATGGAATACCAGCACAGTAAAGCACAACAGCACAACAGCTGGTTTCAGCAAGCTGCTGAAGCTCTTGAGGTTGATTTGGAGGATGATGTCTTAATGGGTAAGTACATGCAACCATACATTGTCCCAGAGTTTGTAGTGATAATGGCCAGGTTTTAGGCACTCACGGTTATCACAGGATAAATCTGGCAGTAGCTGCTTGTGTGCACATGCACAGTTGAATGCAAAAAGTCCATCAGTTGCAGTCTTCATAGACTCGGCATTGAAATCACTGAAATGGTGTGAACTTGACCCACTAGTTCTGCACTAAACTGCTGAAAAAGGACTAGTGGATTCAGGAGTTTGAGAGAAGTTAACCTCTAAATTATCAACCCTTCTGGCTTTAATTTATTTTACAAGAGGTCTCAATCTCTAAGAAAATGAATGTTGCATATTTTTAAATTTGTTTTTCTCTTGGCTCGCTCTCTAATCATTTCACTTTCTCTACACAATGTAAATCAAGTATATATTTCCTGGTTTGGACTCTGCTTGAAGAGCCTCTGTTTCTTGCCCTTTCCACGCTGGAACAGATAGTTGATGAAGTCTGTTCTAAAGCCAGTCCAATCTTTGTGGTCATTTTTGTGGCAGTGTTACAGGTTTATCTCCTAGAACTGCATTATCCTCTTAATAGCATTTTATTTTGCTTCCCAGATAAATTCGATTAACATTGGACCTGTTTTTATCCTAGACAATTATTTCACAGCCACTCAATTTCAGCATTTTGTCTCCCAATTTTAAAAAGTCTGATCAAGTTAGAGTCTACTGCTTATTCCAATACACTTGTATTATTTAGAGCCAATAATGAGGGCTGAACTGAAATGGAAGACTTAAGAATATGTTTAACAAAACTACACTATATACTTATATAATATATAATATAAAAACAACAAATGCTGGAACCACTCAGCAGGTCTGGCAGCATCTGTGGAAAGAAGCAGAGTTAACGTTTCGGGTCAGTGACCCTTCATCGGAACTAATATACTATATACTTGTTTTTAGGTGGAGACTGTAATGACAGTGATGAAAAGCAGAGACAAAGAATGTTAAAAGGAATGAAGAAACAACTGAAGCATTTGCTTTCGCAATCAGTGTTTAAGAATTACCTGCAGACCAAGTACCCAACACAATTTGGTAGGCTAACAGTGCCTGCCCTACCTTTGGCCAGCCAAGAAACTGCTTTAAGTACAGTCAAAAAGCATAAAAATAGAAAAAAGCGAAAGTTATATGAACAGATACATTGAAAGATGTGATGGTTGTTAAATCAATGAATTATACACTGGTATCAGCTAGTTGTATCAGTCACTGAACCATTTATTGCATTTAATAAAAATCCAGAACTTGCATAGTACTATTGTCTTCAATATGAAGATTAAAACCCAAACACCAATCATATCCTCACTATAACAGGATAACAGATCTTCGTAAAGCATTTCAAATAAAGAGCAAGTCCAGATAAACAGGGATGTGCAAGGCACCTCCTAAGAATTTTGGTTACTAAAAATAAGGCCAGCAGGCCTATGTTACTATGGGAACAAGCAGTCAGTGAGATGCAGCATTTCATCCTACAGAAAATCTCTTGCGTCCAGGTCATCAAAACATTTCCACTTCTCTTGGATTGCAGTAAGTATGGATTGTAAGGTGATAATCAACATTTCTTAAGCATTTTCCAAACTAAAGCCATTCACCTAAGGCTTTCTGTAGGTATATCAGGAATAAAAGAATGACTAGAGTTAGATTAGGGCAAATCAAGGATAGTAGTGGGAAGTTGTGTGTGGAATCGGAGGAGATAGGGGAAGTGTTAAATGAATATTTTTCATCAGTATTTACACTAGAGAAAGAAAATGTTGTTGAGGAGAATACTGAGATTCAGACTACTAGGCTAGATGGGATTGAGGTGTTATCTATTTTCACACTTTCCAAAATTGCTAAGTCCCCTGGGCCAGATGGGATTTATCCTAGGATTCTCTGGGAAGCCAGGGAGGAGATTGCAGAGCCTTTGTCCTTGATCTTTATGTCGTCATTGTCGACAAGAATAGTCTCGGAAGACTGGAGTATAGCAAATGTTGTCCCCTTGTTCAAGAAGGGGAGTAGAGACAGCCCTGGTAATTATAGACCTGTGAGCCTTACTTCGGTTGTGGGTAAAATGTTGGAAAAGGTTAGAAGAGACAGGATTTATAATCATCTTGAAAAGAATAAGTTCATTAGCGATAGTCAGCACGGTTTTGTGATGGGGAGGTTGTGCCTCACAAACCTTAGAGTTTTTCGAGAAGGTGACCAAACAGGTGGATGAGGGTAAAGCAGTGGATGTGGTGTATATGGATTTCAGTAAGGTGTTTGATGAGGTTCCCCACAGTAGGCTATTGCAGAAAATACGGAAGTATGGGGTTGAAGGTGATTTAGAGCTTTAGATCAGAAATTAGCTAGCTGAAAGAAGACAGAGGGTGGTGGTTGATGGCAAATGTTCATCCTGGAGTTTAGTTACTAGTGGTGTACCGTAAGGATCTGTTTTGGGGCCGCTGCTGGTTGTCATTTTTATAAATGACCTGGAAGAGGGTGTAGAAGGGTGGGTTAGTAAATTTGTGGATGACACTAAGGTCGGTGGAGTTGTGAATAGTGCCGAAGGATTTTGTAGGGTACAGAGGGACATAGATAGGCTGCAGAGCTGGGCTGAGAGATGGCAAATGGAGTTTAATGCGGAGAAGTGTGAGGTGATTCACTTTGGAAGGAGTAACAGGAATGCAGAGTACTGGGCTAATGGGAAGATTCTTGGTAGTGTAGATGAACAGAGATCTTGGTGTCCAGGTACATAAATCCCTGAAAGTTGCTACCCAGGTTAATAGGGTTGTTAAGAAGGCATATGGTGTGTTAGCTTTTATTAGTAGGGGGAATCGAGTTTTGGAGCCACGAGGTCATGCTGCAGCTGTACAAAACTCTGGTGAGGCCGCACCTGGAGTATTGCGTGCAGTTCTGGTCACTGCATTATAGAACAAAGAACAAAGATAATTACAGCACAGGAACAGGCCCTTCGGCCCTCCAAGCCTGCGCCGATCCAGATCCTCTCTCTAAACATGTCGCCTATTTTCTAAGGTTCTGTATCTCTTTTCTTCCTGCCCATTCATGTATCTGTCTAGATACATCTTAAAAGACTCCATCGTGCCCGCATCTACCACCTCCGCTGGCAATGCGTTCCAGGTGCCCACCACCCTCTGCGTAAAGAACTTTCCACGCATATCCCCCCTAAACTTTTCCCCTTTCACTTTGAACTCGTGTCCTCTAGTAATTGAAACCCCCACTCTGGGAAAAAGCCTCTTGCTATCCACCCTGTCTATACCTCTCATGATTTTGTACACCTCAATCAGGTCCCCCCTCAACCTCCGTCTTTCTAATGAAAATAATCCTAATCTGCTCAACCTCTCTTCATAGCTAGCGCCCTCCATACCAGGCAACATCCTGGTGAACCTCCTCTGCACCCTCTCCAAAGCATCCACATCCTTTTGATAATGTGGCGACCAGAACTGTACGCAGTATTCCAAATGTGGCCGAACCAAAGTCCTATACAACTGTAACATGACCTGCCAACTCTTGTACTCAATGCCCCGTCCGATGAAGGAAAGCATGCCGTATGCCTTCTTGACCACTCTATTTACCTGCGTTGCCACCTTCAGGGAACAGTGGACCTGAACACCCAAATCTCTCTGGACATCAATTTTCCCCAGGACTTTTCCATTTACTGTATAGTTCACTCTTGAATTGGATCTTCCAAAATGCATCACCTCGCATTTGCCCTGATTGAACTCCATCTGCCATTTCTCTGCCCAACTCTCCAATCTATCTATATTCTGCTGTATTCTCTGACAGTCCCCTTCACTATCTGCTACTCCACCAATCTTAGTGTCGTCTGCAAATTTGCTAATCAGTCCACCTATACTTTCCTCCAAATCATTAATGTATATCACAAACAACAGTGGTCCCAGCACGGATCCCTGTGGAACACCACTGGTCACACGTCTCCATTTTGAGAAACTCCCTTCCACTGCTACTCTCTGTCTCCTGTTGCCCAGCCAGTTCTTTATCCATCTAGCTAGTACACCTTGGACCCCAAGCGCCTTCACTTTCTCCATCAGCCTGCCATGGGGAACCTTATCAAACGCCTTACTGAAGTCCATGTATATGACATCGACAGCCCTTCCCTCATCAATCAACTTTGTCACTTCCTCAAAGAATTCTATTAAGTTGGTAAGACATGACCTTCCCTGCACAAAACCATGTTGCCTATCACTGATGAGCCCATTTTCTTCCAAATGGGAATAGATCCTATCCCTCAGTATCTTCTCCAGCAGCTTCCCTACCACTGACGTCAGGCTCACCGGTCTATAATTACCTGGATTATCCCTGCTACCCTTCTTAAACAAGGGGACAACATTAGCAATTCTCCAGTCCTCCGGGACCTCACCCGTGTTTAAGGATGCTGCAAAGATATCTGTTAAGGCCCCAGCTATTTCCTCTCTCGCTTCCCTCAGTAACCTGGGATAGATCCCATCCGGACCTGGGGACTTGTCCACCTTAATGCCCTTTAGAATACCCAACACTTCCTCCCTCCTTATGCCGACTTGACCTAGAGTAATCAAACATCTGTTCCTAACCTCAACATCCGTCATGTCCCTCTCCTCGGTGAATACCGATGCAAATACCGATACTCGTTTAGAATGAATACCGATAGGAAGGATGTGGAAGCTTTGGAAAGGGTGCAGAGGAGATTTACTAGGATGTTGCCTGGTATGGAGGGAAGGTCTTACGAGGAAAGGCTGAGAGACTTGAGGTTGTTTTCGTTGGAGAGAAGGAGGAGGAGAGGTGACTTAATAGAGACATATAAGATAATCAGAGGGTTAGATAGGGTGGATGGTGATGGTAAACACGAGGGGACATAGCTTTAAGTTGAGGGATGATAGATATAGGACAGATGTCAGAGGTAGTTTCTTTACTCAGAGTACTAGGGGCGTGGAACGCCCTGCCTGCAACAGTAGTAGACTCGCCAACTTTAAGGGCATTTAAGTGGTCATTGGATAGACATATGGATGAAAATGGAATAGTGTAGGTCAGATGGTTTCACAGGTCGGCGCAACATCGAGGGCCGAAGGGCCTGTACTGCGCTGTAATGTTCTAATTCATATCTGGGGAGAGTTTGATCATAACTGTCACCATTTACTTTTTCAATCTATACCAATAAAGCAAAACTGGGATGAGGGTGCTTTCTACATTTGCAGTAGGTGTTTAAGTTGGTATGCAATTTTTTGCATTTAAGTAGAAAACATTATGCAACACAGTCATATCTTTTGAGCATCTGATACTTCAAATCTTATGCTTACACGGGACACTATTAGACAATTACCTTTTATACCAAAATCCAAATTAAACAAGCTTATGCTGCATAAAGTTAAGCATTGTATGATCTATCTTAAACAGCTACAAGGCTATAATTGGTTGTACCTGCAATAAAGCCAATATAGAATATACAAGTTAGAAAGTAGCATCAACATTAAAATTCTGGATGAAGAAGCAGCTTCAAGTCTCACCTGGGATTTATGAGAAGGAAAAGTTCTGCTGTGTGCGGGAGGAGTTTCAAGGCATAGATCAGCAAGAAATAAAACAGATAGCATGCAGAAGTCAATGAAAGGAGAAAGATAGATTAAAGGATATAATTTTTAAAACTAAATTTAAAAGCATTATGCAAGGCTATACCAGAAATGTATTATTTGCTACAAAGCTATATTGAAAGGTAAAGACCTTTGTCCACAGTATATTACAACCACCATGCTTTACAAATACGACTCAACACACACTAAATTCACTCCATTTTCATATGGGGATATACATTCATTTTGTGCAGAAAGATAGTTTAAAGATTGTGGTCATGAATTTATCAAGTGAATTTCTTTTCCCCAACCCCTGTCCCAAGACTGAAACTGTTCCAGTTATCACACGGCAGACTGACGACTATTTGGGTTTATTTGCTTTATAAAGTATGTCATAATGGCCTGGTTTGTAAAGTAGGTAAACCAAAGGCTTTGATCCATCAGGAAAGACGTGATGATTAACTTCAGTGTCCGTTTTGTCCATATATTCCACTTGGATTGGTATACTCAGTGCTTGGGTCAGCGCAGTGATATGAATGTGATCACTCTCCATAGCCATTGGTTCCACTTCCTATGAGGGGGAAACTTGGCATTATTATTTTATATACTGTATATAAAAGTAAGTTCTGTTAAAGCCAGGCTTCAGGATGCAATAATGACCTCCGCTCAAATGCACCTGGCAATACCCATTTATCAGCAAACATCCAACAATAGGTCAATCCTTTTCTGGTTAGAAACAGACCAGAATAAGTTATCTGACTAAGTATTTTTTACTGAAATCTCAGTATGACCATTTCTACACTGGGATCTCGACGTAGGAAATCAGCCAGCAGTCATCAAGAAGGGAAGAAAAGAGCAATTATTTAGATAGAACTGAGCAAATTATTAGAGGAAGAAAATAAAACACCCTTTTTATTACCAGGTTACTCCTTATGACCCCTCCCCCCAAACTTTGTTTTTTCAAGCTAAATGCACCATATAAAATGCAAGTTGAGTATCCATCATGTTTCATGAAATATCTTCCCCTCTGAACATTAATCTATCTTTTTAAAAGACTTGCATACAGCACCTTTATCTCAAACAATCTATTGAATTTTACATCAGTTACTCAAGTATAATTATCGCACATAGCAAGTTCTCAAACACCAATGAATGACTAGCTAATGTCTTTGGACAGGTTTGTTAAGGAAATAATGTTGGCCCCAGGAGAACTCAGCGTTCAAATGGTGCCTAAGGATCTTTAGTGGATACCTAAACATACAAAAAGAATGATGGGAAAAGCACATTAACCCATCCTAGGGATTAGTGTGCAAATCATGCATCCCCCTCAAATCATAAATGTTAACTCCCGGGCAAAAAAAAACTTCAACAACTCTGGGAAAAATCCTCCCCAGTCACTAAAGCAAGTTCCAGAAGACCATAGTTACTCTTGTGATCACTTGGCATGCATAAAACTCAACTTCCTCCCTGCCAATATGTTTCAATTTGCTTACGAATAGGGCCCTACCAAATTAAGTCAAATTTTATAAATTTCAGTCATGGCATTTTAAGAATCATGAATTTCACATATTTGAATCAAATTTTAGTGTTGCAACACCCATGAAAAGAATCTATTTAAAACCAAAAAAAGACAAAAGGTTTCTGGTTTCAACTGGCACTTATTGTATACTCAAAAACGAATGTAAAAAGCGGACTATAAACATGTCACATTCTTTAATCACTGAGATCAGTACAACTGTCTTTCTTCATTCTCTGTCAGCGCCATGCTAACCTTGTAAGGTGGGGGATTCTGCATTCCAGAGTTCATCTCTGCAATGTGTAGCAAAAACCTTTGGTAGGTAGTCCTGTCGTAGTTTATTTACACTTGGCAAGCAATCACCATTTTGCACATTGAATAACTACAGCTTTGGGCGATCAAGATTTTCCAATTGTATGCTGCACTTGCAAAAGGTTCCATTACAAATAACAACAGGGGGAGATAGTGGTAATGTCACAACTAGTAATCCAGAGGCCCAGGCTAATGCCCTGGGGACACTGGTTCAAATAACACCATGGCAGCGGGTGGAATTTAAAATTCAATTAATTAATAAAAACCTGGAATTGAAACCTAATGGTGCCATGACACTATTATTGATTCTCGTAAAAACCCATCCGGTTCACTAATGTCTTTGGGGAAGGAAATCTGTTGTCGTTACTTGATCTGGTCTGCATGTGACTCCAGATCCACAGCAATGTGGAAGATTCTTAACTGCACTCTGAAATGGTCTAGCAAGACATTCAGTTGTCAAGGGCAATTCGGGTTGGATGAGAAATGCTGGCCTTGCCAGTGATGCCCACATCCCATTAAAGAATCAAAACACATCTGAATTTTCTGAGCTCTGTCAACATTTTAAAAAGACAAATTGTTGCTTTTTTTTTTGCATGTTCGTTTTCCAGCAGTGTGGTGTCAGATGCTCTCTTTCTGCTGCGATAGCTTTCAGACTCCAAGTGGCACCGAATGCTGCCCACTGTGTGATCCAATGTAACACTGCAGCTTGAACAAAACAGTATGCCACCATCAGCATACAGAATTTGGCTTCCACATTTTTTCACTGTGTGCTGCAGTAATGGTTGTGGCCGTTTTGATTTGCTCATTCTGGCATTCTCACTGGTCTGCTAACAGTTGAGACTGCTACTCTCAAAACTGCACAAGAAGCCCTCACTCATCAACCAGAGTTGAGCCTTATGTCAAATCAGTAAAACACACAATGTTCGCAAAATGGCCGATTTCATGATCTGTGACGCAGTTTGCGTGGCCGTGAATTTGGTAGGGCCCTACTTATGAACATAGGACTAAGCAGGGCCAGAAACAACAACCTCCCTCCATTAAGTTGGTCCTAAAGATCAGTTTTCTTACCCTCGCTTTACTTCAATAGCTGTCAAAAGTTTATCCATCACCTTAAAATTTTAAGCATTCTTCCCTTCCACTGCCTTCCAGAGTAGGCCAAGTGTAAAGAAATTATAAAAGTTAACTGTATTTACCTTTTCTCTACTAAGACTCCATATCCAGAAGCTTGTGTTAATATTGATCATTCTGTTTGTCTGTTCTTTGGAAAATTTTAAATACCTAAATAAGATCCCCTCTACATGACACTCTTGTCCAGTATAAAAGGCACGAATAATCTTTCACTAAATGAGGTGCTCAATCCCACTTATCAACACTGATGCTTCTTTCCAAGGACACCATATCCCTTTACACTGTCGTGTCTAGCACTGTACACAATACCAAGGTAAAGGAAACTAGTTTGGGAAAATTAATCACCACTTTCTATATTCTATGCCACAAGCTTATACATCATGAAATCTTGCTTTTTCACCAGTGCTGCACATTTAAAAGATGCCTCCAAAAAAAAAAAACAGCTTCAGGTTCCTGTAAACTCTACACATTTATTTCATCCTGCCACAGTTTTCCATTCCTCAGCTTCATAATTCCATATTTCTCTATATTAAATGGTATCTTACTTATAAACCTAATCCTCCAAACTTGACCCAGAGCCCCCCAATTTGCTATCATTGGCAAATTTAGAGTTTTAGTACTTAATTCCTCCACAGGTTGGTCACAGTCTCAATCAATTCCTGTGGTACCCCAATAGTCACTTTTTCCTGTGTAAAAACAAAAATATTGAATTTTTATAGACTCAACAAATTTTCCTGACATCTCCAAGCTCATCATGCCATCAATGGATTACTTTTAAAGTGGTTCACAAGTCGTCATAATTGGAAAATTTACAGTTTTGGCACAGTTAGTTCTTCATAGATTGATGGCAGTAGATCAAGGAGAGTGGCGGGGGGTGGGGGGGGGAAATAAAAAGAGCAGCAGGAATATAAGGGGCAGTGGCGCCCCCACCCCCACCACCCCGGGTGCACAGCAACAGCTGTGGGAGGATAGAGGAGCAGCAGAGAGAGAGAGAGCACAGCGAGAGCAGCAGGGGGAATAAAAGCAGTGGAGTGAGAGCACAAAAATAATCACTAAGTGATATCACAGGACAGCAGGTTGGCAATTAGCTGGTGAGTATTACCATTCTTGGCACTTTAAGCTAGGGCAGTGGTTAAAATCAGGAGCGGAGAAACTATTCATTAAATCTAGATAAACTAATTAGTTAATAAAACTGAAAACAATGAATAAAAACCTTAAATAAATATATAAAACAAGGTTCGATCGGGATGGCAGGGCAGGTGGTATGTAGTAACTACAGCGTATGAGAGTTTATGGAGACCAGTGAGATCCTAAGCAACCACATCTGCAGTGTCTGCAACTCAAGGAGCTTCACATCAGAATTATTGAGCTGGAGTCTGAGCTGCAGACAGAGATGCATCAGGGAGGGAGAAGTTATCTGAACACTTTGATCCAGGAGGCAGTCACATGCCTTAGGTTGAACATACATACGAACTAGGAGCAGGAATAGGCCTCTCGGCCCCTCGAGCCTGCTCTGCCATTCAATAAGATCATGGCTGATCTGATTGTAACCTCAACACCACCCCCAATAACATTTCACCTCCTTGCTGATTAAGAATATATCTACCTCTGCCTTAAAAATATTCAAAGACTCTGCTTCCACCGCCTTTTGAGGAAGTGAGTTCCAAAGACTCATGACCCTCAGACAAAAAATTTCTCATCTCTGCCCTAAATGGGTGATCCCTTTTTAAACAGTAGTCAAGGACAGGAGGATGTGAATGAGAGTCAGGCAGGTATGGGGACAGATGATATAGTGATGGCAGAGCCTCAGCTTTTAACATTGTGCAAGAAGTACGAGGTACTTGCTACTGAGAACGAAGACTGCAGGAAAGATGGGCAATTTGACCATGGCACCTTGGTACAGGAGACCATTCAAGTAGGACAAATAAAAATGTGGTAGTGGTAGCGGCCAGTATAGTCAGGAGGATACTGTTCTCTGCAGCTGTGACCCGAAGGCTGTGTATCCTGCCCTACACCAGGGTTAAGGCCATCTCCCAGCTGGAAAAGAACTTGGTGCATGAGGGGAGAAGATTCAGTTGTCATGGTCCACATGGGTACCAAAAACATAGACTGAACTACAACTCAAATTCTGCTGAGGGAGTTGAGCTAGGGTCCAAATTAATAAGCAGAACCTCAAAGATAATAATCTCTGGATTACCACCTGAGCCACACACATTAGCATAGGGTCAAACATATCAAAATTGAACGCATGGCTCAAAGAGTGGCGTGGGAGAGAAGGCTTTTTATTCATGGGAAAACGGGCAGCAGTACTGGGGAAAGAGTTCTGTTAAACCTGGCTGGGAGCTGTCCTGGTGTATTGAACAACCTGAATAAACTAAAAAAGGTAGGGGTGGAGGGTTCAGGTGAGGAAAAGTTTGTAAATGTAAAGAGAAAAGTCAAGGCCATAGAACAGTGTAGCGATTTGGGTAAAGATAAGCAAAGTGTGACAGGAAGAAACACAGAGTTCAACAGTAATAGTGCAGTGAATAAGATCAAATCAGGGAAAAATGGTGAAAAGTTGAAATTAAAGCTGCTTCATCTGAATGCACAGAACATTTATAACAAGATAAATGAATTAATGGCACAAATAGAGATAAATGGGGTTGATCTAATAGCTATTACAGAGACAAGGCCGGAATTTTATGCCCCCCCCTCCCCCCCAAAGAGCAGGAAGGTGGCCAGGGCAAGGGGTGTAAAATGGAGCGGGGGGCCCGTCCCGACCCATCTCTGCCACCACTTCATGCAGGGCGGCAGTGACAAAAAACTGCCCGCCTGCCCCAGGCCAGTCAAGCCCTTAAGTAGCCACTTAAGGGCCTCTGCCCGCCGCCAAAGGGGTTTTAACTGTGGCTGGTCGGGCAGCCAGGCCCGAGAGAAGCCACCTGACAAAAGCTGGCCTGGGAGACCCTCATAGTTGGGCATCTTGTGCCCATCAGAGGGACGCCCCCGCTGCCACAACCACACCAAACATGCCCCGCGTCCCCCCCAATCGGCCACCCTTGCCTTGCCAGGACCCAACCGATCACCCGGCAAGGCAACAAAAACTTGCCTTGGTTCCGGGGCTCCACGACATCTTTGTCTTGAAGCTTGGCTGCAGCCCCAGCAGTGGCCACCGCTCCCGGTGGCGCTGCTGAGATTAAGAGCTGCCGACCCACTGATTGGCTGGCAGCTCGATTAGGCGGGACTTCCTGCCTCAAGCAGTCCCGCCTCAGAGCAATTAAAGGCTGGGGAACTGCAAAATGCGGGTCAGATCCGCAGGCCAGGCAAAATTGGGTTCGCCACCTACTTTTCAGTTGGTGGACGGCTCCCGTCCGCAAAGGGTAAAATCCGGGCCATGGTTGTGAACTAAATATTCCAGGGTACTTGACATTTCAAAAATACAGAAAATAGTAAAGGAAGGGGTGTAGTCCTAGATAAAAAGATGACAAGAATATTAGCAAGGAACAATCTTAGCTTGGAGGATCAGGAAGTAGAATCAGTGTGGTTGAAGATAAGAAACAACAAGGATCAGAAAAGATTGGTGAGAGTAGGGCCTCCAACAGTAGTATACTGTTGGACAGAGTATTAATCAAGAAATAAGAGGAGCTGGCAAAAAGGGTAATGCATTAATCTTGGGGAGCTTGAATCTTCATAGGGAGTCGACAAATCAAATTGGCAAATGTAGTTTGGAGGACGGGTTCCTGGAATTTATTCAAGATAGTTTCCTAGAACAATGCATCGTGGAATCAACCAGGAAACAGGCTACATTAGATCTTCTCTTGTGCAATGAGAAGGGTTAATTAGTAATCTTGTAGTAAGGGATCCTCTGGGAGAGAGTGATCAGAATGACAGAATTTTATATCGAGTTTGAGAGCGATGTACTGAAGAAGGGCCACTGATCTGAAACATTAACTCTGCTTCTCTCTCCACAGATGCTGCCAGACCGGCTGGGTATTTCCAGCATTTCTTGTTTTTATATACTTTATTTCACATTATTCTGTGAGCATCGCAGGCAAGGCCAGCATTTGTAGCCCATCCCTAATTACACTCGAGAAGGTGGTGATAGCCACCATCTTGAACTGCTGCAATCCATCTAGTGTAGGTACACCCACAGTGCTATTAGGTAGGGAGTTCCAGGTTCTTGCCTCAGCGACAGTAAGGCAGCAGCGATATGGTTCTAAATCAGGATGGAGAGAGACTTGGAGGGGAACATGCAGGTGGCAGTGTTCTCATGCGCCTGCTGCCCTTGTCCGACTAGGTGGTTGAGGTCATCAGAGTTTGCCAGCATTACTCTTTTGAAACTGACAGCAACTTCTGGAATGCATTTGTGTGCAGTTAAATGCAGAAATCCAGATGTTGCTGCCAGTTATGTTACACTTCTATGAGGTGTGCTGTTGAAGACCCCCAGTCTGCAACAGCGCACTAAGCATAATTGCAGCTGACCAGCCTCAATGGCCCTAAAAAAACTTGTTTTACCTTTGTGGAATCTCAAATTTCATCATTATGGTTAAAAAAAAATCCACATTTAATTATTTTTTTAAAAGTCTGATATACATAGGATTAAGGTAGAAGCTGAAATATGTCTCAATTTATTTTGTTCTCTGTAAAATTTAGAAGATAGCCAGTGCATTTTACTTCCTGTTTATCTCTGAAAATATTTCAGTGTGTTTGGCTGCCTACCCTACTTGACATCCCTGTTGCTGGACGCCAGGAGATCCCCTTGACTTGGCACCACATTCTAACTTATGTCAGGAAAGGGGAAATCCATACCAGATATCACTAGATCTTTGTGAGCAGTTTTCTTCAAGGTCAGCGGTGAGCATTGGCACTTCGCCTATGATTGCAAAATGTGGACCCAAGGGAATCAAGGAATATGTGAACTGGATGGGAAAGTGGAGTTGAGATCGAAGATCTACCATGACCCTATTGAGTGGCAGAGCAGACTCAAGGGTCATAAGCCCTACTTCTATTTATTATTATGTAGACAAGTACAGCAATCAATGTGCATGCAGCAAGACCACATAAACAAGATGTGAATGACTGAATAACCATGTAATCTGGTTTTGGGAGTGTTGGTTGAAAGAAGGAAGTTAGCCTTTTCAAATAATGCCATGAAATCTTTAATGCTCATCTGAACAGGCAAGCTGGCACTTCAAACAATGCAGCACTCCTCCAGTATTGTACCGACGTGTCAGCCTAGATTATGTGCTCAAATCCTATGCTTTTCATCGGAGCCTGCTGCTTCTTTAGATAGCCTTTGAATTTCTGACTTAACAGTTATCCATTTAACAATCTTTTCTCCTATCTTTTGATATATTACAATTTACTAACTTTGCTGATGTCTAGGTATATGAAATCTGGGTTCTTTGTTAATTAATTCAGTAATATTCTTGAAGATTATAGATTTAGCAAGCATAATCTATCACATTGAAAGCCATATTGACTGCTTTCAATCTTTCCAGATTTCATCTGATGTTTCAGTTGTATTGTTCAGAATATTTTGTCTTATTTTCCCCAACTGCTCATGTTAAGATCAGAAGTCTAAATTCTTGGATTATTCTTCCATGCTCTATAGATTGGCACATCATCTTCTCTCCAGAACTTTGGCACAACTCCCATAATTATCAACTCTCTTAAAAGACAAGATGTACCAGATTGCATCTGTTTTGAAGTCAGTGGCAGCTGGATGCCTTGCTTACTTTTCATTAAAGTGTCCTAAAATTGAGGATCATTTTTTAGATCTATCATTTTCCACACTAAATACCATCCCTATAAGAGGAAGGCAACAACTAAATAAGTCGACCAGACCACAGTCTAATATCTCATCCAAATGATGGCATCTTTGACAATGTAGCACTTCTTCAGTAGTGCACTGGTGGGTTAATCGAAGAATTCAAGGGTTTTTAATTACAATACTGTTCAGTAACTATATTGTTTTATCAATATTTACCAAAAACATTTTTCTGACCTGAAGTTTTAAAGGAAATCCATGTTCAATAATTTAAACCAATTATAACCAATTATGGAACTAACCTGAGTGCAGAAATCTTTAACACTTACACCTCCCTCAAGGAAAAACTCGAAGAACTCAGACCGTTTCTGCAAGTACGCAGATGTTAGCAGTCGAAGATATTGCACTAAGTGATCTGAAACACCACGATCGTTGAAAGCAGCAAGAAGTTTTGAGACCGAACCATCCGTTTCCACCAGGTCAATCACATCCATAAACTAGAACCAGAGAACCCAACAGTAACATCTATATCAATGCAATTTTTTCTTAAAAGGCAACTGCAACCATTCCTTAGCAAATTTAGACAGAAAATGGAGATGGCTCATTTTGACCAATAAAAATATTTCAGGATTAAAGCCTATATCACTCAAAAACAAATGGAAAAAAATCCACATTTGCTCACTAGTATTTAAAACAATGAGATCTATTACTGCTAGTGCTATATACTGAAGAAAAGGTTTGCAATCCTGCACAGTGTATCAAGTTCTAATCATAGATTTGGAAACAATCCCTTCTAAATTTTGTGGGTTTTTTTGTGCAGTTGAGTCAAAAGGCAAGAGTAATGAAACCTTCAAACTTCTCATTTTCCTCAGTTCTTCATTAATGAAATACTTACTGTGGTGAAAGAATTTTCAAATGTACTTTCGGCAAATCCAGCAGATGAAAGTTCATCTCTACTCCGCATTAAATTCTTTCTGAGTCTAAAATAAAAATAATTAATCTTAGGAAAAAAAATGGTGATTAACCTTTAAGATTAATTATACAAATACTATGGAGAAGACTTTTACTGTTTATTATTTGTAATAAAATCTTAACTTCTGTTTTTATACATTTACTGTTAGCTGTAGAGCATGAACAGTGGGAATTTCCATATAGTAGCTGTAGAAATTTCAACAAAATTTAGTTAAAATCTTTGAATATCAGCAAAATCTACATGAATAGTACTTTTTTCTCCTTATTAATTCCTTGACACATGTCTGTTATAACAACATTTTTGGAGTTACCCAGGTGTCATACATAGAAACCTATCATCACCTTTATGAGTCTCCACACCAAGCTACAAAAGAGTCTAAGCAGGCAATTCCTATCTAACTGCTATTGGACTGCATGCACTCTCATTCATATAGCAGCAACGTTCTCTAGAGCCACTAGTGCCTAATTGGGAAACTAGATGTGGCTATTGAAAATAAAAATTTACAAAGACACTATTGTTGGGCATGTGATATCAATACTCATTGCATATGCATATGTACTTTAACCTCTTGAAGGTAAAATGATACAACAAAAAGTGTGTGAAAGGGTATTTTGATCGTTGCGTGTGCTTTACCTCCTTGGTCACTGCTTATTGGTCAACTGCTAAAATGGTGTGTAGCACAGATGAAAACATTGGACTTCAGCACCACAGAAACACCAGCAATAATGTATGGAAAGGGGAGTTGTCACCGTTTCAGCTCAACCAATTGTTCCAGACCAGAAGAAAGCAAGCCTAACCAATAGGTAGCTCCAACAGGGCACATCATGGCAAAGGGCAGGGAATAGCAAAATCAGGTGTGGCGTGCCTCATTGTGCCAGTCAATCACTCTCGAAGTTTAGGTACTCTCAACCAACGGGCAAAAGAAGCTGTTTAAAACCGTGCTGTATCTCATAAATTTATACCAGAATTCCAATGCTAGGTGAACGAGAAAGATTGCAAATTATGCACTGAATGGCGATAGATGTTTTTTAAGTTAATATATGTTTATGTAAAGCATTTGACTAAAACTAGTGCATATGGCTAAAACAGTGGTGCCATACCGCACCTGTGGCTAGGCAACACTGCCCTACACACATCAATTAACCAGAGTCCAAATTGGCAGAGCCAAGGCATGAGGATCCTCAAGTGTGCACAGAGGCATAGCTGGAGTTTAAATCCAGTTCAAACAATTCAAACAAAGCAATTTACTAAGAGATGAATGGTAAGCTGCCTACTCCTTGCCCAGCTAAAACTACTAATTTTAGGCATTCACTTAGAGGCTTATCTGGAGCAGATTGGGAAGAATCCATATCCTCAGCCACATGTGGATCCCTCCGGATTTGGACTGGCTGGACAATCAATAGAACACTGCATGAAATGCAACATTCTTCTACCAATAAAAATGTTCATTGTGTCCTCAATGCAGAAAAAAAATTCTATATGACTATTTTTGAATAGTAGCAAATCATACAAAACCTAACTACAGTTCTACACAGCGAGTTACTCATTTCAAACCAACCATCTGTATAGAACATGAGTGGATCTCTACTTAGAAAAGGAAAGATTTACAGGGCTATGGGGAAAGAGCAGGAGAATGGGACAAATTGGTAGCTCGTTCAGGCACAATGGGCAGAATGGCCTCCTTCTGTGCTGTACGAGTCTATTCTTCAAAGAGGAGAAAGAGGAATAAAATTCCCCAGCCTCATCTTGAATACCTATTAGATCATTTAACCTCTCTTCCACTTCCTCTGCCACAGTAACAGCGTAATAACACGCATGTAGGAGAGTGGATCGCTAATTACTGATAATTTCACAAATCGGAATTCATTTATATCACCATCTTGCAACTCCATCCTACCTATAACTATACAACTAAATCTGCAATATCATGAGTAACAGCAACCATAAAGCAAACTTACTTTTGGATTCCCTTGCTACTTCCAAGTAGTGATTCCAAGTAAGCAAAGCTCAGTGCTCGATAAAAGCAGTTCCCATCACCAAGTGTTCTTCTGAAGAAGGCATACTTTCTACTGATATCCTTTTAAAAAAAAAGATGGATCTACACATGTAGGCTGACATGAAAGAAATCATTTTCAATTCAATGCTTTCAACATTTAAATCACTTTCTTGAAGTCTGTTGAAACCATGACCCATTCAAACCAGCATGACAGTGAAAGGTATTCCTTTAGGAATGTTGTTGCATAGTATCATGCCAAAGACTTGCGGGTTGATAGGAAAATTGGCCATTGTAAAAGCCATTGTAAAAAAAATTGCCCCTAGTGTAGGTAGGTGGTAGGAGAATTGAGGGAAGGTGGGGATGGGAGAGGGAAAATGGGATTAATGCAGGATTAGTATAAATGGATGGTTGATGGTCAGCGCGGACTCAGTGGGCCGAAGGGCCTGTTTCATTGCTGTATCTCTCTATGACTCTATCCTGGTATGAATTATATGACACATGCAAGTAAATTAGATATACAATCAACTTTTTAAAAATTCTTTCATGGGATGTGGGCGTCACCGGCAAGGCCAGCATTTGTTGCGCATCCCTAATTGCCCTTGACAACTGAGCGTCTCGTTAGGCTATTTCACAGGGCAGTTAAGAGTCAACCACATTGCTGTGGGTCTGGAGTCACATGTAGGCCAGACCAGGTAAGCACAACAGATTTCCTTCCCTAACGGACATTAGTGAACCAGGTAGGTTTTTATGACAATCAATGACAGCTCCATGGCATCATTATTGAGACTAGCTATCAATTCCAGACTTTTTTTTAATGAATTAATTGAATTTAAATTCCAGCAGCTGCCATCGTGGAATCTGAACTCTTGTCCCCAGGACATTAGCCTGGGACTCTGAATTACTAGTTCAGTGACATTACCAGTACGCCACCATCTCCCCTTGTTTTTCTTGTCAAAGATGCACTGAGAAAAGCAAAAGTATTTGGAAATTTCAGAATTGAGCCAGAAAAAAAGTCAGGCCGGAGCTTTAGTGCTGAAATATCAGTTTGACAAATTATATATTTTTTTGCAGTTTTGATAAATGGTCGGCACCTTAAAACTTAAGCTATTGTGCTTAGGGAATTTATCAACCAGCTGCAGCCAGAGTTTTGGAGCAGGCCTGTCCATATACAACACTGCCAAGTTTGTTGGGAGTGATCTCACTGGTAATAGGCTTGAGAATCTGGTACATAATTTTCAACTATGTCCTGACTTCACAATGTGTTCATTTTGTAGCTCCTTTACTTTAATTGGAGTGACAAGTTTTAAAAATGAAGTCCCAACAAGTCTCTTCCGGGAGATGAGAGAAAAAGCACATTGTCTGTTAGTTAATTGGATGTCTCAGACAAGCAACCAAATGGCACTTTGAAAAAAGCTGACAGACCAAGAAAAACTGTACTTAAGAGCCATTTACAAAACATTTAATTCTTAGTTACAATTATTTTCCCTGCTCAAGTTAAAAGATGTTCCATAATAAATATAATAAAATCATTCTTAATTTGAATAAGGTCTCATTTAATGCATTTTCAAAGCCCAAAATGAGATATTATGGAAAAGTAATTACTCAATAGGATTTGCTCTCTGTTTACCCAGGCATCTTAACAAAAAGTTTACCTGAATCTGAAGGCTTATATCAACACTCGGGAGGTTTAAGGAGCTGGGGCTCAGTCATAATAGTGAAATAAGATACAAGAGCCAAAAAGATTTAAGAAAACATTAAATGCAACATCCCTTACCTAGAATGAAGGAAAATACAACATGCAAATGCTGAAGCCTAAACAGAAAATGCTGGCAACACTCAGCTGACTGGGCAGCATCTGTGAAGAAAGGGAAAATATTAATATTTCAGGTATAACCATTTGTCAGAACTGTAAGGTTATTACAGCTGAGCAGGCTAGAAGGTAGTCTTCTGTACTGTGTCCCAGTTCTGACCAAGGATTATACTTGAAAAGGTTAACATCTTTTCTTTCTTTACAGATGCTGCCTGACCTGCTGTGTGTTCTTCGAATTAAGATCTCTTGTTGCATGATTTTCTCTTGCACTGAGCCAGTAGTTACTAGGGATACAGGCTATGCTCAATCCATGACTGTAGATATGTTGTCAAGAAAACATGGGATGCCAAATGAGGGATTATTAATTCAGTGGTTGGAAATTTACATCAAACTTTTAATGGAAAAATTCCTGCAGTTAACTTTAAAGAAACTAGCAGCCAAGATGGTCACTGCAATTTGCATCTAAAACACCTTTGCACATTCCAAAGACCCACCCAGACACAGAGGTCTGAGCATCATAGACCCAGAATAATGGCTTGCTCGAAGTGATTGAATTACCTAAGATTGCTTCATTAGCACAGCATTCAAGGCAATTCTAACACCTTGACTTTGAAAGAGCAAACCCCCTGCAAGTGTAAATATTGGCATCATGGGGACTGGGGAGCCAATTCCGAACCTTTGAATATCATTAGAAGTTTCCAGTGAATACACGGGGGCTGTCATGTGACTGTCTGTCCATCTCTGGGAAAGCCAGAAAGTTTCCTTGAACAAAGACAAACAGGCAGTAACTCAGACTGTGCAGCAGGAGAAAGGATGTGTCTCCCTCCCTACCCCTCTCTCCAGATAACACAAGTTTGAACCTCGTCTGTGACTGCGGACCCTCCAACCCTACAGATTGCTACTGACAGAGACCAGCCATCTACAAGCCTGCCTCCAAGAAAGCCTTGAGCCAAGCGGGCCAGCCACAAAGTGCACTTTGACCAGCTAAGGACTTAAAGAATACAACTTCAGCTGGAAGACCACCGAATCATCCAACTTCACAGACTGTGTATTTAATTTCCATTTATTCTGGACTCTAATCCAACCACAAAACCTGATAGACAGGGTAGATGCAGCTAAGATGTTTCCCCTAGTTTGGGAGTCTAGAACCAGGGGATACAATTTAAAAATAAGGGGGACGCCACTTGTATTGAATGGTGGGGCAGGCTCGATGGGCTAATAGGCCAATGTTCCCAATCCACACCTGCTCGCAGCTGGCCAAACAGAAAGGCTTGTGGTGCAGGCTACTCTCCAGCTAGCTTGGCAGGAAGTGTAACACCAAACAAGCTGGACAGACTGAAAAAAATGATTTATTTAAAATGTTAGAGTGTACAATGATTACTACCCCATGTATACTGTAGTGCATTCAGTAGATAGCTTTCCAGCAGAGTTTATAGGGCAGATTAAGATGGAAAAAGGTCACCTGATGTATTCACTAAACTTAACTAACCTTGATAAGTTAAATTTTTTGCAAAAATACTGGTATCAACATTAACTCTCCAATGCCCTCACCCCCACCATGCCGCCAAAGGTAATAAAGCAGATAATAAACTAACTCAGGTCATAGTTTTACACAACAGCCAACGTATGCATTTTTGCATAGAAAATTTAAATTGTTACTGCAGCTTCAATAACTCCATTTGCAATACATCTACTATATTGACCTGGATTTTGCAGTGGTAATGATGGTGAAACTAGTAACGTTCATTGTCATTACTCCACTGAAACTGATTTATTCTGCGCGCTGCAGAATAACGGGGAAATCCAGAAGTTGCTGTCAGTAATTCTATGCTTCTCCAGTGGGTGCGTTGTTGAGGTATTCTTCCCCACCACCACCCCAACTGCAATCAATGGGAAATCAAATGAATTGACAAAAACTTCCAGTCTTACACTGTTAGTATCACTCTAGAAACTCTAGAAAAAAAGTTACACTTTTTTGAATGGGGTGTAACTGGCTCTTCAACAGTGTACTGACTTCATAATTACTGCTAAACACTCTCACTAGCCCTGAAAAACTAATTTTATATTTGTAGAATGGCAAATTTCTCCATACTGTTAAGAAAATTTTTTTCTTCTTTGGCCTCCTTATCTCGAGAGACAATGGGTAAGCGCCTGGAGGTGGTCAGTGCTGTGTGGAGCAGCACCTGAAGTGGCTATAAAGGCCAATTCTAGAGTGACAGGCTCTTCCACAGGTTCGTGGGCGGCACAGTGGCGCAGTGGTTAGCACCGCAGCCTCACAGCTCCAGTGACCCGCGTTCAATTCTGGGTACTGCCTGTGCGGAGTTTGCAAGTTCTCCCTGTGTTTGCGTGGGTTTCCTCCGGGTGCTCCGGTTTCCTCCCACATGCCAAAAGACTTGCAGGTTGATAGGTAAATTGGCCATTAGCAATTGCCCCTAGTATAGGTACGTGGTAGGGAAATATAGGGACAGGTGGGGGATGTGGTAGGAATATGGGATTAGTGAAGGATTAGTATAAATGGGTGGTTGATGGTCGGCACAGACTCGGTGGGCCGAAGGACCTGTTTCAGTGCTGTATCTCTAAACTAAACTGCTGCAGAAAAATTTGTTTGTCGGGGCTGTTACACAGTTGGCTCTCCCCTTGCGCCTCTGTCTTTTTTCCTGCCAACTGCTAAGTCTCTTCGACTCGCCACACTTTAGCCCCACTTTTATGGCTGCCCGCCAGCTCTGGCGAACGCTGGCAACTGACTCCCACGACTTGTGATCAATGTCACAGGGCTTCATGTCGCGTTTGCAGACGTCTTTATAACGGAGACATGGACGGCCGGTGGGTCTGATACCAGTGGCGAGCTCGCTGTACAATGTGTCTTTGGGGATCCTGCCATCTTCCATGCGGCTCACATGGCCAAGCCATCTCAAGCGCCGCTGACTCAGTAGTGTGTATAAGCTGGGGATGTTGGCCGCCTCGAGGACTTCTGTGTTGGAGATACGGTCCTGCCACCTGATGCCAAGTATTCTCCGGAGGCAGCGAAGATGGAATGAATTGAGACGTCGCTCTTGGCTGGCATATGTTGTCCAGGCCGCGCTGCCAGAGAGCAAGGTACTGAGGACACACGCTTGATACATTCGTATTTTTGTGTTCCGTGTCAGTGCGCCATTTTCCCACACTCTCTTGGCCAGTCTGGAAATAGCAGTGGAAGCCTTTCCCATGCGCTTGTTGATTTCTGCATCCAGAGATAAGTTACTGGTGATAGTTGAGCCTAGGTAGGTGAACTCTTGAACCACTTCCAGAGCGTGGTCGCCAATATTGATGGATGGAGCATTTCTGACGTCCTGCCCCATGATGTTCGTTTTCTTGAGGCTGATGGTTAGGCCAAATTCATTGCAGGCAGCCGCAAACCTGTCGATGAGACTCTGCAGGCACTCTTCAGTGTGAGATGTTAAGGCAGCATCGTCAGCAAAGAAGAGTTCCCTGATGAGGACTTTCCGTACTTTGGACTTCGCTCTTAGACGGGCAATGTTGAACAACCTGCCCCCTGATCTTGTGTGGAGGAAAATTCCTTCTTCTGAAGGCTTGAACGCATGTGAAAGCAGCAGGGAGAAGAAAATCCCAAAAAGTGTGGGTGCGAGAACACAGCCCTGTTTCACGCTACTCAGGATAGGAAAGGGGTCTGATGAGGTGCCGCCATGTTGAATTGTGCTTTCCATATTGTCATGGAATGAGGTGATGATACTTAGTAGCTTTGGTGGACATCCAATCTTTTCTAGTAGTCTGAAGAGACCACGTCTGCTGACGAAGTCAAAGGCTTTGGTGAGATCAATGAAAGCAATGTAGAGGGGCATCTGTTGTTCGCGGCATTTCTCCTGTATCTCACGAAGGGAGAACAGCATGTCAACGGTCGATCTCTCTGCACGAAAGCCACACTGTGCCTCAGGGTAGACGCGCTCGGCCAGCTTCTGGAGCCTGTTTAGAGCGACTCGAGCAAAGACTTTCCCCACTATGCTGAGCAGGGAGATTCCACGGTAGTTGTTGCAGTCACTGCGGTCACCTTTGTTTTTATAGAGGGTGATGATATTGGCATCGCGCATGTCCTGGGGTACTGCTCCCTCGTCCCAGCACAGGCATAGCAGTTCATGTAGTGCTGAGAGTATAGCAGGCTTGGCACTCTTGATTATTTCAGGGGTAATGCTGTCCTTCCCAGGGGCTTTTCCGCTGGCTAGAGAATCAATGGCATCACTGAGTTCCGATTTTGTTGGCTGTATGTCCAGCTCATCCATGACTGGTAGAGGCTGGGCTGCATTGACGGCAGTCTCAGTGACAACATTCTCCCTGGAGTACAGTTCTAGGTAGTGCTCAACCCAGCGGTCCATTTGTTTGCGTTGGTCAGTGATTATGTCCCCTGATTTAGATTTGAGGGGGGCGATCTTCTTGATGGTTGGCCCAAAAGCTCTCTTAATGCCATCATACATTCCTCCGATGTTTCTGGTGTCTGAGGCCAACTGAATATGACTGCATAGGTGTTGCCAGTAGTCATTTGCGCAGCGCCTGGCTGTTCTTTGTGCAGTGCTTCTGGCTGCTTTAAGTGCTACGGATGTTAACTCGCTGGGGGCTTTCTTGTAGTTCAACAGTGCAATGCGCTTAGCGGCTATGACAGGTTCCAGCTCTTCATTATGAGATTGAAACCAGTCTGCATTTCTCTTCGCACGTTTGCCATAGGTGGTCAAAGCTGACTCATAGATGGTGTCTCTGATGTGGGCCCACGGTCTTAGCATCCCCTGTGGGAGTGTTTTGAAGGGCTGTTACAAGTGAATTTAGAAATTTTTGTAACAGCTGTGGATGAGAAATTCTGCTCGTGTTGATGCGCGGGTGGCCCTTCTGCTTGGAATGATGCAACTTCTTTGGTCTGAGTCTAACCATGCTGCACACCAGGGAGTGGTCAGTGTCGCAGTCCGCACTGTGGAAGCTACGTGTGATTTGAACACTGTTTAAGGATGCTCGCCTTGTGACGATGAGGTCTAGCTGGTGCCAACGACGCGATCTTGGGTGCCTCCATGAAACCTGGTGACAGGGTTTAGTGTGAAAGAACAAGTTGGTGATGCAGACGTTATGATAGGTACACAACTCAAGCAGTCTCTGCCCGTTCTCATTCATCCTTCCAATGTCATAGCGCCCAAGGCAGGAGGGCCATGAGTCATGGTCGGCCCCAACCCTGGCATTAAAGACCCCCAGCAGGAACAGGTGTTCGGTGTTGGGGATGCTGCGAATGATATCATGGAGTTCCTCATAGAACTGGTCTTTAGCTTCAGGTGGGGAGCAGAGTGTTGGAGCATAGATGCTGAGTAGGTGTACTGGACCAGAGGTGGTGAGCAGTCGAATGGACAGTATGCGTTCCGAACCATTTGAGGGAGGCTCTATCATGCTGAGCAAGGAGTTTCTGATGGCGAAGCCCACTCCATGCTGTCTTGGTTCTTCAGGATCCCTGCCCTGCCAGAAGAAGGTGTAGTCTTGCTCTGCTGGAGATCCACTCACGGGGAGGCGTGTCTCCTGAAGTGCTGCAATGTCTACATTGAGTCTACTGAGCTCGTTATTAATGATGGCGGTCTTCCGAGAATCGTTGATTTGTGTCAGGTCTTCTGACAGGCCAGGACACATAGTTCTGACGTTCCAGCTTGCAAAGCGAAGGGCTGGTACCTTCTTTCATGTTGTTTGGTGCGGTGTTGCAGTCCACCTTTCGGGCAACGACCCTGAGCTCCAAGCACCCATTGAAGCAGGTGGACTGTGGTGGGACAGAACCTTATTGACCGGGGGCTGCCCGGCTTTAGGCGTGCAGTAGCTGTCCAGTGAGGTGCGATGACCTCTCCCACCGACAAAGGCAACCCGTGGTGCCCAATCTCTACGCCAATTTAGCTGGACTTATAACCCGTAACTGCTGCCTTCCGTGTTGTTTCAGTCGCTGTGAGGCAACTATGGAGTGACCTCTCCATGGCGCATGCCTGGGCGAATTTAAGGCGGTTGAGAGTTGCCCAGTCATCAAAACCCCCCTCTTGCCCTTTCTGGTGGGGGTCCAAAGGAGTGCAGAGCACGACGTTTGGCACCGGTATGGCTGCAGGAACTGCCGGAAGCATGCCAAAGGTGACACATGACCGCCTACGGGGTTCCGCTCCGGATTTTCTGTTAGGGTTTACTCCCTTAGCCTTAGTCTCTCCCGAGATCTTCAAGGCAAGATGGCTCCTGGGCAGCAAGCTCCCTAGGAAGCTTCCTTGCTGTTCAACTCTATCCATGGCCATCTGCTCCCATTCTTAGTGTTTTCTCCCCCAATCTACCCTCTTCAACTGTTTAAACTCCCCTGGCTCTTTAATCAGTTCATTTTAGCCCTAACTACAAGGTAACAGCTAGTTTATGTTACCTGGGCCCACTTCCCTCCCCCAGCCATACCTGCTCTTTGTTTTCTAAATGAAATTGATCGCAGTCCGGATGAAACTGAAAAGTACAGCTGGTGTTACTTTGATCTTCGATCCTGCTGTCTTCACCGTCCAGAGTGTCCGCGGCCACAGCGTGCGGTAAGTCCATTGAAGAGAATAAGGAGAAGCGGGACCCGAGGGAAGCCTTGCGAAAAGGTGCCCCGAACACCCAAAAAGCCACGAACGGCTCCTCGGCCGCAACTTCAAAGCGCCCGCGGGAGATGGCTCGGAGAGCATCTGCAGTGCACTGTCGGCAATGCTGGTACCGGCGCACGAGGATGTCGCTCACCTCCCGAAGGACGCGGACGAGATTTCCAGGCATCGATGGTGGGAACTGAGGAAATGACTTATTACCTGCACCCCCTTTCCCCCACCTTCCCCTTCCCAGCTCCACTCTCTCAGCTCACCCCACCCCCCGCACCCCCCTCACAACCCCTCCCCAGCCCCCCCCTCGCACCATCTTCCCCCTGCACACCCTTCCCCTGCACCCCCCCTACCCCCTTACAGCCCCCTTCCCAGCTCCCCCTCGCACCCCCTTCCCTCCACCCCTCCCCCTCCTCCCACCGGCATCATCCTACACCTGTGTAGGGGCCCTAAGAAAAATTACATTTTTAAAAATGTATTTTTTTAAAGTTTCTTCATTTTAGCTTCTTTAATCCAATCATTTATTTCACTCCGAAAATTTAAATTTAAAAAATTGAAGGATATTAAGGGCTTTTAACTTCCTGGCATGCTGTGTGTGAATACTTCAATGTGACTGGCTACCTACATGCTTGCTGACATCATTGCTGCTGCACGCCAAGACATCCCTCTGACTTGGCACCAGATTTAAACTGCCATCAGGAAAGGGAAAAACCAGACCAGAGATGGCTAGATCTTTGTGAGCAGCTTTCTTCCAGGTCAATTCTGGGCACCCTTGCTTATATAGCAACAGAAAACAGGAAGAGCAAGCCATTCGGCCCTTTGGGCCTGCTCCGCCATTCAGAAAAGATCATGGCTGATCATTTAATTCAGTACCCTGTTCCCGCTTTCTCCCCATATCCCTTGATCCCTTTGGCATTAAGAAATCTATCTATCTCCTTTTAATGACTTGGCCTCCACTGCCTTCTGCAATAGAGAATTCCACAGGCTCACTACCCTCTGAGTGAAGAAATTTCTCCTCATCGCTGTTCTAAATGGCATACCCCATATCCTGAGAATGTGGCCCCTGGTTCTGGACTCCCCAGCTATTGGGAACATCCTCCCTGCATCTAGCCTGTCTAGTCCTGTTAGAATTTTATAGGTTTTTGAGATCCCCTCTCATTCTTCTAAACTCTAGTGAATATAGGCCTCGTCGACACAATCATACATCAATCCTGCATCCCAGGAATCAGCCTAGTAAATCTTCTTTGCATTCTCTCTAAGGCAAGAATGCCCTTCCTCAGATAAGGAGAGCAAAACGGCACACGATACTCCAGATGTGGTCTCACCAAGGCCCTGTATAACTGCAGTAAGATATCCTTGCTCCTGTACTCAAATCCTCTTGCAATGCCTTCCTAATTGCTTGCTGCACCTGAATGCTTGCTTTCAGCGACTTGTTGCACTTCCCCCTTTCCCAATCTATCACCATTCGGATAACAATCTGCCTTTCTGTTTTTACAACCAAAGTGGATAACCTCATATTTATCCACGTTATACTGCATCTGCCATGCATTTGCCCACTCACCCAACCTGTCCAAATCACATTGGAGCCTTTTTGCATTCTCCTCACAGCTCACATTCCCTCCCAGCTTTGTGTTGTCTGCAAACGTGGAAATGTTACATTTAGTTCCCTCACCCAAGTCATTAATGTATATTGTAAATAGCTGGGGCACAAGCACCGATCCCTGCGGTACCCGAATAGTCACTGCCTGCCACCCGGAAGTCCCGTTTATTCCTAGTCTCTGTTTCCTATCTGTCAACCAATTCTCACTCCATGCCAGTATATTACCCCCAATCCCATGTGCTTTAATTTTGCACTCCTCTTTGCTGACGATGCTGCCTTAACGTCTCACACTGAAGAGTGCCTGCAGAGTCTCATCGACAGGTTTGCAGCTGCCTGCAATGAATTTGGCCTAACCATCAGCCTCAAGAAAACGATCATGGGGCAGGACGTCAGAAATGCTCCATCCACCAATACTGGCGACCACGCTCTGGAAGTGGTTCAAGAGTTCACCTACCTAGGCTCAACTATCACCAATAACCTGTCTCTAGATGCAGAAATCAACAAGCGCATGGGTAAGGCTTCCACTGCTATGTCCAGACTGGCCAAGAGAGTGTGGGAAAATGGCGCACTGACACGGAACACAAAAGTCCGAGTGTTTCAGGCCTGTGTCCTCAGTACCTTGCTCTCTGGCAGCGAGGCCTGGACAACATATGCCAGCCAAGAGCGACGTCTCAATTCATTCCATCTTCGCTGCCTCCGGAGAATACCTGGCATCAGGTGGCAGGACCGTATCTCCAACACAGAAGTCCTCGAGGCGGCCAACATCCCCAGCTTATACACACTACTGAGTCAGCGGCGCTTGAGATGGCTTGGCCATGTGAGCCGCATGGAAGATGGCAGGATCCCCAAAGACACATTGTACAGCGAGCTCGCCACTGGTATCAGACCCACCGGCCGTCCATGTCTCCGCTATAAAGACGTCTGCAAACGCGACATGAAATCCTGTGACATTGATCACAAGTCGTGGGAGTCAGTTGCCAGCGTTCGCCAGAGCTGGCGGGCAGCCATAAAGACAGGGCTAAAATGTGGCGAGTCGAAGAGACTTAGTAGTTGGCAGGAAAAAAGACAGAGGTGCAAGGGGAGAGCCAACTGTGCAACAGCCCCAACAAACAAATTTCTCTGCAGCACCTGTGGAAGAGCCTGTCACTCTAGAATTGGCCTTTATAGCCACTCCAGGCGCTGCTTCACAAACCACTGACCACCTCCAGGCGCGTATCCATTGTCTCTCGAGATAAGGAGGCCCAAAAGAAACCTCTTATGTGGGACCTTATCAAAAGCCTTCTGAAAATCCAAATACACCACATGCACTGGTTCTCCTTTATCTATTCTACTAGTTACATCCTCAAAAACTCCAGTAGATTTGTTAAGCATGACTTCCCTTTCATAAACCCATGCTGACTTTGTCCAATCCCGTTTATGCTTTCTCGGTGTTCTGCTATCACATCCTTTATAAAAGACTCTAGCATTTTCCCCACTACTAATGTAAGGGCTAACTGGTCTGTAGTTCTTTGTTTTTCTCTCCCTCCTTTTTTAAATAGTGGGGTTGCATTTGCCACTCTCCAATCTGTAGCAACTGCTCCAGTGTCTATAGAATTTTGGAAGATGACCACTAGTGCATCCACTATTTCCGGGGCCACTTTCTTTCGTACTCTAGGTTGTAGATTATCAGGCCCTGGGGATTTGTCAGCCTTTATCCCCATTAATTTCCCTAGCACTACTTTTTTTTACCAATTCTGATTTCCTTCAATTCCTCCCTCTTATTAGACCCTTGGTTCCCTAACATTTCTGGGAGCTTATTTGTGCCCTCCTTTGTGAAGACACAACCAAAGTATGTGCTTCGGCAATGACCACAATCTCTGAGCCATTATCACCACTGCCTGATATATAATTTAATTGTCGAATGCCATGATAAATAGAAGCTTCTTTTAGGAGCCTTCACAGAGCTGTAATTAAACAATATCCTACCTGCACTTTTTGTTGATAAATTCTATCTTCAGGATGTTCTTCTCCAAGTGCTAGTATTTCACTTTTATCAGAGACTATACAAACAGATCCAAACTATTTTTAAAAAGGGAAAAAGAACACTGAATAGAACATGGAAATCAGTGCTAAGAAAAAAAAAGCATATAACATTCACATATGCAAACTATACATTTTGACATTTGAACAAAGATCCTACATACTAATATTCTACTTGCAATGCCTACCCAGTATCCAATGAATGCAAGTTCACATATGAGACAAAACATTAAACTTATATTCCCTAATGTAATCAGAATAAGTTAGTACCCAATCTGAGACACTGTTCATGGCAGCATACCTTGGAGAAAAGTTGAGTTTACAAAATGGAAAGTGGTAGATTCCACCTTTCCTCTTGAGGTAAATGTGAATGGGGCAGCAACTAATATACTAACCAGTCAAAAGTGCAGGATTTCAGAGAAATATTAAAGGCTGTAAAGTACAATGCTTTTCAAAAAAACAAAACAGGGGTTGACTGAATACGAAAGGAAGGCCATCTTTGTGAACAAGTGATCAGGAAACTATTGAGAAATAATCATTTTCATGCCATCACAATGATAAATGTGTGTATTTCAAAATAATACAAAGGTAACAAATTTGATTTTTCCTTCTGTGTATCTATTCAGTATGTTGTGCATATATATCATCACTTAAGAAAACTTCAGTTCAAGTGCTTGTGGCTTGGTCATAGATAAGCAGATTGTCAGAAACTGTTTTACTGACCACTGCATTCATCACCTAAAGTACACATTTGAACATTGTAGACCTATACATTGTAGCACATACAATCCATGAGATTAGTAGTTATCAACTTCAGGGGGATGGGATGTCACACTAGGCTAGCAGTGACCTTTCACTTCTGGAGCTTGGATTCAAGTCCAACTTTAATTGCAACCTAATTTGAGAGGCTGCAAGGATACTTGGTGAAAAAAGTGGAAAATTCATGCTCTGCTAAGATTGGGGTTATGAGACATTGCTGGGGCATCAAAAAAAGAACTTTGATCCATATCTAATCCATGCTGTACCCAAACAAAAAAATAAACTGACACTTAATGGTTCAATTAGGAAATGTTCCAGAAAAATTAACATAAGTAACTTCATGAAACAAAGTATGATACAGAATAAAATAAAGTAACAATCTTGACTACCAAAGCAACGCATGAATTTGGTCACCTGCTCACAGGAAAACACTTTTTCCCTTGACTTAGCAAAGAACATTCTATCTTAAACTAACACCACAATAACTTTTACAAAACTCCAACACGCAATTTAAAGACAGCCGATTTAGCCAGGTACATCTTACATGCCCATTGCTTTACAGCAGACAGCGGAAACACATTCCAACTTTGTCAATAGAATTGGTTATGCCTTTTGTGCCTTAGTGCTGTCACAATGGCAACTGATCTACTAAATTCATTGGGGAATTGAGGCATCTACAATCTTGCCCCAACCCCCAACCCATCAATCATGTTGCTCTATTCCCTTCCCCCACCCCCACAATGTCATCACTTTTACTTCTCACACTGACAGCAAGGGGTTGGAACAGAGAAACTCTGACTTACTGTACCATCCATTGCACTCCCTGTGGAGGAGTGAGCAGCCGGCTTGTGCTGTGCAGTGACATGCAGCGCGGATACCGGGATTGACACATTGCCCGCAAGCCTCACGAGACCCGCATCATCAGCTCCACCCCCTCCACCGCAGGAAGTGACGTAACAGACAATTGACAATCGGAGCAATCAGCCGAGAGGTCAGGTGGTTTAATCCTCCGACCAATCAGAGCAGCGAGAGGATCGCTACTCTGGCTCCGCTGTCCCGGGAGCACGTGCCCTTTGACAGGTCCGGTTTCTGCTGCTGCTGTCTAGTTCACAATAGGCATTGTCTTGGGTCACAGTGGCATCAGTATAAGAGGCAATGTTAGTTTGTATGGGGGGGGAAAGGCTAAGCTGCACCAAAATTCCATTTAAACACCTGGAACTGCCTTTATATTTAAGCGTGGGGTGCATCAGGTTATAATTTAAATCACTACTGAGTGAATGTCACTCTAAATGAATGAGTTGAGTTATCTACAAATTCAAATTTATTTCATTTTGTTTTCGAAACTTGGAAGACAGCTTTCATCCCAACCAGCGCCAAAAACGGTTCATTCTGTTTCACAGCATTGCAGCACGGTGCAATTTCATTTAGTATGAATAGATTTGTTTGCAGTAATAAGTAACAAATATGAATGCATATGCATTTCATTTTTTACTAGCTATCGAAACGCCCATAATGCCATTAGATTTTTTTAAAGGAAGTATTTTTGGAAACTGCACTCGTAATTTGTATGCTGTTTATTCGAAAATGTTTCGATTGAAACTCCTTTCATGACTTCTTACCCATTTGTCACCACGTGTAATCACTTGAAAAAAATATTGGCACCTGGAATAGAGATTTACATGAAGTAGGCTATTTGCCTACAACACTCACCAAGTTGATTTGGCTAATGCCACTCAGCATATTTAATACACACAGCACCAATCCTTTGCATGTACCACATTTGCAGAAAGATTTTGATTTCAAACAGAAGAAAATGCATCCTCTTCCTATTTTTCAGATTTTAGAACATGAAAAATCCTTTAAAGTGGAATTGTTCTGGCAAAATACGAGTTAACAAGTAGCTATAATTTGGGAGATTTGAGATTGAACTCATGGAGCATTCCAAATTAACATGGTTTGTTACTAGGGAACGGTGTGAGGCGTCAATAATATTTATTGTTTGAATTTTTAAGAAGCACTTACTCTATACCTCTGCTAATAAAAGATGTACATATTGAGCAAGACATGTATGATCGCACCACGTTTTGCATTTTTTTTACATAATTTGTTCACAAAGGAATATATAAATAGCTCACTGAAAACATATGTCACAGTTGCCATGGTATCTGGGATGTGGGTAGATAAGGGAAGAGAGGAACATAAATAGAATATGGCATGGAGTAGGAAGCAGGTCAGAAAAAAAGGAAAATGTAGAGTAAATCAAATAGTAACAATAACTTGTATCTATATGTAAAAGCAAAATACTGCAGATGCTGGAAATCTGAAACAAAAACAAGAAATGCTGGATTCACTCAGCAGGTCTGGCAGCATCTGTGGAAAAAGAAGCAGAGTTAACATTTCGGGTCAGTGACCCTTCTTCCGAAGAAGGGTCACTGACCCGAAACGTTAACTCTGCTTCTCTTTCCACAGATGCTGCCAGACCTGCTGAGTGAATCCAGCATTTCTTGTTTTTGTATCTATATGTAGTGGGGCACGTGATAAGGAGAGAAAGAAATGTACAAATTAAAATAATAGAGAAAAATGAAAAATGAAGGGAAAGAGAAGGACATGGAGAAAAATAGGCAGACTGAGAAAGTATGTTGAAAAAGAACCCCTCAGTTTCTCTCTGAGATTAATCCGACTAGCCTCTCCTTGAAGCCATGGCCATCACACAGCAAATAGAGGAAGACATTGATTGGAATGGATTTAACCAGTAGGAATTGTTTCTGAGACAGTGACAGGAGGGACTGAACAATGGCAGAGCAGGATTGAAGACTTCCAGTGAGTGGGGAAAGGGAAGATATGGTTCTGTTGTTTAGAACGTAAGCAGATTCAGATACAACAAAAGATAACAGCACAAACTTCATTAAATAGAAATAAACTCAGACTTTTCCAGAATGGGCAAGGGACTGCACAGGAGGAAACAGCAAAGCATAGATATGCAGTCATTACAGGAGATTCCATAGTCGGGGACTGACAGCCATTTCTGTAACCGTCACCATGAATCCTGCTTAGTGTGTTGCCTTCCTAGTGCTAGAGTAAAGGGCATCATGGAGAGGGTGCAGAATATTCTGCAAGGGGAAGGGAGTGAGCCAGAAGTACACATTGGTATCAATGACATAGGGAGGGCAGATAATGAGGTCTTAGAGTCAGACTTTCAGGAGTTAGGGAGGAACTTTAAAAGTAGGACCTCAAAGGCCTGGATTACTCCCTGTGCCACACGCTAGTTAGAGTAGAAGTGGGAAGATAGGGAGGATGAGTGTGTGGCTTGAGGCATGGTGCAGGAGGGAGGGCTTCAGATTCTTGGGGCATTGGGACCAGCTTTGGGGCAGGAGACACCTTTTCAAAAGGGATGGGTTGCACTTCAACAGGACTAGAACCAATGTCCTTGTGGAGAGGTTCACTAGTGTGGTTGGGGAAGGTTTAAATTATGTTAGAAGGGAGATGGACACAAGCATTTATAAGTAGGAAAGAAGAATAAGGTGCATAAAGGAGTGAAATGTTGGAAAGTACTAAAGTACCATATTAGATTGGAACAGACTAAGAAGGACTACGAGGCATACAAAGGGCTGAATTTAGTGAGCCCATTTGGAGTGGGAATGGAGGTGTGGGGGGGACGCAGAATTGCATCAGATGCTTCCGCCAGGAAATCCAGCATTGTGATGTTGGTTCTGGATTTAGTCAGTGAAGGGAAAGGTCCAAGGCAGCATCACCAACCTGACACGACAGGATTGCAATTTAAAATTGCTGAACAGATAGTTTTAATAAATTTGCATTTAATTGATTGTGATTCAATGGGGAGCTTGGGATAAAGTGGATGACGGGTGGCCCTCACGTGTCTTCAGATCCCTGGCCGTTGAAAGTTGGCGGCACCAAAACGACACCTCAGTGCTGCAATGGGTAAGCAGCCATGATCAGCACTGCATAGGGGAAGACAGGGCAGCGGAAGCCATTGCCGGCCTACAGTGCTGTGCACCCTGCATGGGTAGGCTTGGTCTCGGGTGGCATTACTAGGCGAGCTTGGTATTGGGTGGTCTGCACAGGGAATGGGGGATCTGTACCATGTGGCCATGTTGCTGGGTGAGAAGATTGGGTGGCCATACTGTCGGGTGAGAGGGCTGGCAATACTGTCAGGTGAAAGGGCTGGCTATCACTGTGGGCCATTAGCGAGATAGCCAAGGCAAGTTCATCTCTGCAAGGACAGTTCTCTGGAGGCCTACTGATCACCTGGAATGGGTCTCATACACCCTGTCATTTTGGACCTCCCTAGCCTAATGTAGTGCCTCTGACACAACTGAGCCTGCCGGTGAAGCTCCAGAATGAGAGCAACAGCAGCCGGCCATGCCAAGAAAGGACCACCTATGCCACAGACTGTACTGGATTCGGCTCAGCTACCTCCAAATGTCCAAGTGGCATCATCAGCTTAAACTATAGCTCTCCAGGGAGATCATCACCGACATATGCGTCATACTGCAGGACAACTTGTGGCCCATGGGATTCGGTGGTCACCCTATGCCAGTGGCCTAGAACATCACCATGGCACTTAACTTACACACATCTGGATCATTCCAACGTGTGCTGTCTCCCATCAGCAGCCCACAGCTGCATCAAGGAAGTGACCAATGTCCTGTTCAAGAAGGCTAGTGATATGTGCACTACTGGACTGACCCTGACAATCAGGCAGAAAGGACCATCAGATTCAGGCCCATTCCTAGATTCCCCCAGGTACAAGGTGTGATCAACTGCATGTGGCCATCAAGCTCCAATGGATCAGCCAGCCACCGTCATCAACAGGAAGAGCTTCCACTCCATCAATGTTCAACTGGTCTGTGACCACCAAGAGCGTTTCCTGCAGCTGTGTGCCAGCTTCCTGGGAAGCAGCCATGACGCCTACATACTTCAACAGTCCCAAGTGCCGCGGCTTTTCTGGATCCCACTCACCTTCAGGATTTGGATTCTTGGGGACAAGGGCTACCCACTGAAGATGTTGCTACTGATGCCTGTCAGGAACCCTCACACTACAGCGGAGTGAAGGTATAACAGTTGCCATGGCTCCACCCGGGTGACCAACGAGCAGGCCATTAGGCTACTGAAGATGAGATTCCAGTGCTGGATCGATCCGGTGGAGCCCTGCAGTATGCCCAAGCAAGGGTCTCGCGTATCATAGTGGTCTGCTGTGCTCTGCACAATCTAGCACTGCAGATGGGGGAGGCCTTGCATGACGAGGACATGATTGACCACCACTCCTCAACCGAGAAGGAGGACGCAGAGGAGGGTGATGATGTTGAACCCCTTGCATCGGAGGCTAGGCATGTTGAGCAACGGACCAGGAAGGCAAGAGACAGTCTCATACTTACCCGCCTCCAGCCACCATGATAGCCTCTCAGAGCGAAATCAATAAAGGCTCACCTCAATGCATTCAGTCTGTCGCCTCCTTTCTACTAGTGTTCCGTGCCAAGCGCCCAACTTAAACACAGACTATGGCCTATGGGAGATGCTAATAAAATGAGGGCTGTGCCTACATTGGCATCCACTAAGGGAGAAGGATGAAGTCAGCAGCTCACAATGAAGGAAGGATAGAATAAGCATTTTCCACAATGGAAGCTCATTTCAAAAACAAAGAAACTGTATAAGACAAAACTAATGGCAAATTTCAAACACCCATGAAACCCCAAGTGTCTCTAGGTGGTTTTCTTTATACGTTTTTGAGTGCTTCTATGAGGTGTAACCTCTGCGTTAGCAGCTGGGCTAGAGGCAGGCTGCTGATCTGTCTGCCCTTTTTGCTGTGATGACTTCAACGGCCATCCTCTGACCGCCTGAGGCCTGGAGGACCCCAGCTGTCTGAGGGTTTCCCGCACAAGTGCAGGACTCTCCTCAGGAATCATGGGTACTGGAGCTGGGCTCAGTGGTGTAGGGGATGGGGAGTCGCTGTCCACACTCAGAGCACGCTGAAGGAGCCCCCAGCTGTGGAGATCAGCCTCTCCTCCTCTCTTTCAAGGCTCACTTGAACCTCCCTGCTGACCGAGAAGGACAAGGAGCTGGAGAAGACTCCAGGGGCCTCGTCCTTCTCTTGCCTTGCCACTACTGCATTGAGCTCTTGGCCAATGTCATGGTGTGCAGGTCTGTGTGCATTTGTGGGATCTGGCTCTCCATGAGGGTTGCCAAACTCTCCATGGAGGAAGGCATGTGCTCACACGCTTGAGACATGGCACGACTCATGGGATGGATGGACTCCTCCATTGTCTGCTCATGGCTGCGCATTGCCTCTGACATCTTCGCCAGATGTTGCCTTATCTCTCTCTGCAACTCCAGCATGCCCTGTGCTCGTCATGAGCCTGGGGCTCAGAATGGGCCTGGCCACCCGCAGTCCTCTGACTGTCAGAGCCCTCGGCTGCCAAAACCTCAGCCAGCTGCTCGTGCATGTGTGCGGTGATCTCACCAGCTTGTGACCCTGATTCTAAGGCTGAAAGAATACCCACTGAGGTGAAAGTATCTGTGCTAGTGGAAGGTGCAGGAGAGTCATGGGATGGTGCATCGTCTGACTGAAAATCCTCCTCAGAGGTGGAATTATGTCCCCCTTCAACTGGAGTTTCCTGTGGTTGCCGACCTGCATGAGAGAACACAAACATGTGTTAGGCTGTGCAGATCTCGTCATGCCAAACATATGTGATGTGGGTCTCCAGAAGTGAACTGTATGTCAATGGAAAACAATCATCACTCTCTTGCGCGGAGACTCCAGTCTCTCCACCAGCTATTGAGTGGCCGCCCTAGGTCCCCACTAATTCTAGTGCCTCCTCCTCTGTCTTGGAGAGGTTGAAGATCTGGGATGCCTCTGCCAGTCCACGATTCTCCCTCCTGTATGGGCACACTGCAAGTGGAAAGAGGGAGATAGTTATACTTTGCAGAGAGATCAACATGGCAGTTCTGCTAGTTGCAGCGCCTCATCCCCTACTGGGGTTTTCTATATAGTTCATCCTCCTACCTGCTCTCCGGACAGTTACTGGTGGTAAGCTGTGAAGGAAGGTAGCCTCTGGTCAAGATGCAACCATGCATTTGTCAGGACGACATGATACCTTGACCCTCTGCCAGCAGAGTTGTGAAACCTCCCTCCCCATGTCGCACTTCCTCCTGCGTAACCACTTGCAATCACTAAAAAGGAGAGAGGTTTGGAGCAGTCACCTTGGCAGAACGAAGAAGGTCCTTGGCCGTCTTGGGGCACTGCACCCATGTTCGGGCAGTGATTCCACTGCTGCTGACCTCCTCTGTGATCTCCATTCAGGCTTGCTTGGTCAGGCAGGAGGACCTCTTCTTGCCATCACTAGGGAAGAGGATCACCCTCCTTGCCCTTGCAGCCTGGAGGAGAATCTGGAGGAAGGCATCACCAAACCATGGGGCCACCCTGTGTCTTGCCTTTGCCATCCTGTGGCGTCCGTCTGCCGAGGATGGGGTACAGGAGTCACTACAGCAATGGCTTCAACAAAGAGCACTGTAAATGAGTCTAAGGCAGCAATGCAAGCAGGGCTGGCAGGACTTTAAATATGGCACCAGCACCTGCACGGGAGTCATCCCACCACCATCACGTAAATGGGCGGGCCCCACACCTCCATTATGTAAAGTGGCCGCCCACTGCGTAATCGCAGTGGGCCGGCCGCACACGGGACAGCAGGAACGGTGCCCACTTCCAGGCCGCCGCTGGGGTCCACGACAAGCTCAGTAAATTCAGCCCAAAGACAGGTTTACAATGCATGTATGTAAACAGACAAAGTATGGTGAATAAGGTTGGTGAGCTACAAGCACAAAGAGTCATGTGGGAACATGATGTAATGGCAATAATGGAAATGTGACATAAAAATGGTGAGGACTGGCTGCTTCATATTCAAGGCTATAAGGTGTTCAGAAAAGCTAAGGAAGGAAAAAGGGAGGTGGGCTGACAGTACTGATTAGGGAAGACATTGTAGTGTTGGAAAGAGAGAATATCCTTGAGGGGGCAAGGACAGAATCCATTTGGTTACAGTTAAGAAGCAAAAAGGGTATGATCACGCTATTGGGGTTATTCTATAGGCCTCCAAATAGTGAGAGAGAGATAGAGGAACAAATCTGCAGGAAAATCACAGAAATGTGAAAGAACTATAGAGTGGTGATATTGGACTTTAATTGCCCAAATATTTATTGGAATAATGCTAGAGTAAAGGGTAAGGAGGGGGAGGAATTTTTGAAATTTCAGGAGAACTTCCTTGACCAGTGTGTTCTTGTTCCAACTAGGAAGGAGGCATTGCTGGATCTGGTGCTGGGAAATGAGGTGGACCAAATGGACCAAGTGTCTGTGGGGAGCACTTGGATAAGAGTGATCATCATATCATGAGGTTTAGCTTAGAAATGGAGAAGAGCAAGGAACAATCTAAAGTAGAACTTCTAAATTTAAAAGGACTAACTTCAATGGGATGAGAGGGGATCTAGCCAGGGTTAAATGGAACCAAAGACTGACAGAAAAACAGTAACAACAATGGATGATCATTAAGGAGAAGATGTTTCAGGTACAGGCTAGTTACATTCCAACAAGGGCAAAAGGTAAGGGAACCAAAGCCAGGTCTCCTTGGCTAATGAGGGAGATAAAGAATATGACGAAACAAAAAAAAGTGGATGAATGATGCATGTCAGGTGAATTCTTGAAGTGAGAGACAGGCCAAATACAATAAGTTGAGAGAGCAAATGAAGAGGAAAGTAGGACCGGTAAAGAGAATAAAATGGCCATTAACATAAAAGGAAAACGAATAATCTTCTACCAGCTTGTAAATAGTAAGCAGGTTATAAGAGGCAGAGTGGGGCCTATTATTGGACAAAGAGGCTGACATATGCTTAGAGGTGTAGGGCACGGCTAGAATACTTAATAATTACTTTGTATCGGTATATACTAAGGAAGGCGATGCTGACAAAATATCGGTAGAAACAGGGATGGTGGAGGTAATGGATGAGGGTGAAAATTGATAGGCAAGGTGCACTGGAAAAGCTAGCTATGCTTAGAGTGAATACGTTGCCTGGGTAGGATGGCTTGCATCCCAGGTTACTAAGGAAAGTGGGAGTGGAAATAGCAGATGGGCTTACAATAATATTCCAATCTTCTGTAGATATGCGGGAGGTGACAGAGGATTGGAGCCTCGCAAATTCAAGAAAGACTGTAAGGACGTTCCTAGTAACCACAGTTTAACATCAGTGGTGGGTAAGGTTTTAGAAACAATAATCAGGGAAAAAATCAAGCGGCACTTGGAGAGGTTTGCGATAATTAAGGAGAACCAGCACAGATTTGTAAAAGGCAGATCATGCTTGACTAGTCTAATTGAACTTTTTGATGAACAAAAAAGGTTGATGAAGGGAATACAATGAGAGTTGTATATATGGGTTTTAAGAAAACGTTTGACAAAGTACCATAAAAAGCTGGTTAACAAAATTGAGGCACATGGAATAGGAGGGTCAGTGTAAGCTTGGATAAAAAGTTGGTCTGAGGACAGAAAACAGCGAGTTGTGGTAAATGGTTGTTTTTCAGACTGGAGGATGGTAGACAGTGGTGTTCCCTAAAGGGCAGTGCTAGGACCACTGCTTTTGAAATTACTTGAATACTGGAATACAGAGCAAAATTTCAAAATTTGCCAATGATAGCAAACTTGGAGGTATGGCAACCAATGAGGATGATACCAATCGACTGCAACAGGACAGATAGGCTAGCAGAATGGGCAGACAAGCGGCAGATGGAATTTAATACCAAGTGTGAGGTGATGCTTTTTGGCAGAAGGGATAGGGAGAGGCAATAAAGACTTAATGGCACAGTTCTAAAGAGTATGCAGGGACAGAGGGACCAGGTGGGTTCATGTGCATAGACCTTTGAGGGCATCAGAACATATTGAGAGAGTAGTTAGCAAAGCATATGGGATCTTGGGTAATGAGTACAAAAGTAGGGAACTTTTCCTTAACCTCTATAAAGCTCTGGTCACCACACTTTAGGACTTGTCATACTGGAACCCCAACTGCCAAGAATGAGGCATATTAATTTTGCCATATGGACATTAAATTTCAAATTGTTGCTGGGAAGAAGAGAAGGCCTGTTACAAGGGCTGACAGACTTGGATGGAGGATATTTGCATACTAATAGGCACAAGAGAGGTTACTTCCCTTATCCAATTCAACCCACAATGGACTTTGAGCACCAGACACTGAAGGTGAGGGAGTTCAAATTTCAGGATGACTGCTGGGATGGCCAAATCCACAAACAGATGTAGTCAGGCCAGTTGGTCACGTGACTAGCCTGCTTGGCAACCTGGTTTTTCTGAATTGTACAGTTTGAACTGAGAAAGACTATTTGCTCCTGGACTGAGAAGATCTCTCCCATCTTCTCCCATCTCTTTCTCACAAGCCTCTGAATCCACTGAAGACACATGAACCCCAAGAGAGAAAAGTCTCCTACAGTGAACAAGGTTTAAGGAGAATACTGGGGCCCAACGAAAAGCAAGATCTACCTACAATCAAGGACTCCACAGCGAGCTTGAAGAACTGTAACAACAACTCTTCAGATATTGCCTCAAACTTTTCCACTTTATTTTTCTTCTGCTCTTTTCTGTCTCTATTTGTATGTGTGTATCGCGTATGCATGCTAGCGTGGGTATGTCATATATCCATAGGCCCCAGCCAAATTAGAGTTTAAGTTCAAGTTTAATAAATTTCAACTTTTCTTCTTTAAACCTAAGAAAACCTGTTTTTGCTGGTTTCTTTGCCTCATAATTGGAAAGCGGTGAACAAGGATTCACCAAGGGGGAGCTAAAAACACGGTGTGTTTAAAATTAAACCCTGTTATGGTAAGACCAGGTGAATGCTGAGAGGGACCCCTAGATACCTTTCTCACCTGGTCGTAACAGAATTATGTGAGGATCCTTGAGTGGGTGCAGAGGAGATTTACTAGAATCGTTCCAGGGATGAGGGATTTTAGCTACAAGGTTAGGTTGGAAAAGCTGGGGTTGTTCTCCCTATAGCAAAGGAAATTGAGGTAGATTTGATAAAGGTGTAGACTATGACAGGTTTAGATAAGGTAGACAAAGAAAAGTTGTTCTCATTAGCTGATGATACAAGGACTAGGAAACACAGATTTAAGGTTTTGGGCAAGAGATACAGGGGGATCTGAGGAAGAAGTTTTTTACACAGTGAATGGTAACGGAACTCACTGTGTATGATAGTGGTGGACGTGGAGATGATCAATGCTTTCAAAAAGAAATTGGATGGCCACTTAAGCGAAATAAACTTGCAGGGCTATGGGGATAGATCAAGGGTATAGGACTGACTGGATTGCTCCATTCGAGGGTGACATCTTCTCAGGGTCATGAGTTTCTGCCATGGGCCTTCATGTGACTTAGCAGACAGATTTTCAACCTGCAGATCTTTGGGTACATGGCACAGGATATCCCACAAGGTAGTGGAATCTGGAGTGCAGGATTTGTTCCTTTTCTTTCCTTCTCTGCTATTGCTCTGCCTCTTCTTTAAGATGTTGAGACGCAAAGCATGATGCAGCTTAGTGGACAAGTTGTCGCCGTTCTGATTGGTGGTAGCAAGATCCTCCCAGTTGTTAAGGTCAATGCAGCCAGATGAAGTGTTTTCTTTGTCCTCCCCTGGAATCCTGGCCATTTGAGAGTTGTGAGAACAGGACCTGGCCAGGGAGACAAGTTTCATCCATGTGGACACACTGACCAGAGTTGACTTTGCAGGAATTTTGCCTGAATGGTTGTGAATCTGGCATCAAGAAGGGCACTAGCATTAGTTCAACGGTCCTCCCATTGAATCCGGAGGATGCGGTGGAGGCATTGCTGATGGAATTGCTCTAGCGCTTTTATGTATCGCTGATACACAGTTCAGGTCTCACTGCAGTACAGCAGCATGGTGAAGTCAACTGCTCTGTGCACTAAGACGTTTGTTGATTTGCGGAAGTCTTTGTTGGGAAGCACTTGTTGCTGTAATTTGTAGAAGGCTGAACTGGCACAGCTAATCCGGTGTTGGATCTCCTCACCAATGGTAGCCTTTTGAGAAAGGTAATTGCCAAGGTATGAGAAGTGCACAACATATTCCAGAGTGTCTCCTTCAACATGTATGGGAGCTGGAATATTTGGCTGAGCAGGCGTGGGTTGATATATGAGTTTTGTTTTGGCAACATTCATTCTATGCTGTTATGACTATGAATCCTCCATTTGGCTGTCTCCACCCCTCCTCATTAGGTGGAAGCTTTCATCAGGTGAATGGTTACTTTGTGATTCATTGCAAAAATAACCATGCTCACTAATGCAGAGCCTGCAGCACACTAAGCAAATGTGGTCTGGCACCAAAGAGATTCCTAATTATATGTAAGCATAGAACTCTGTGCTATTCTGAGTGAGGGCAAGAAGACATTGGAATAAATGACTGTTGAGGGGCTCCCTAAAACACTGCAGCCTCTGCGATTGCATGGGAATAGGCCTACAGCCAGGTCTGCACTTGAACTGTTTTGCTTACTTTTATGTAGAAGTGTAATGTGTGGAGACTACTTGTTGACCTTGTGCTGCTCCTATTATAATAGTACTTTGAAAAGTGATAGCAGATTGATGTTAACTGCACCTCTCCAGAGATCACATTCTCATATGAACATTTCTACACGGCAAACTCTTCAAATATTCTACACAATAGTATGGACAATAGATTAAAATGTTTGTTTAGTTGAAACCATGCTATGTGATTTTAGTAATATGTTGGATTAACCCCCTTCATTAAAGTAACTGTCAAAGAAATTTTGTTTAAATGCGGTACTAAATTGGTTAGTAGTTTTGCACAGTGAGATGCCATGCCATAAGTGTAATGGACAGCTGGGAACTCCAACCAACCATGGTTAACAAAGTCACCTCATCTGGGGAGCTTCTGTCTTTGATCACACCCTTCCGTTTGTATACGGTGGCCTATTAAGAAATCAGTGCATTACATTTGTAAACTAAACCTAATGTGAGGTAAAATGTAACTAACTGATATAGTTTATATATTGTTACAATCGAGATTGGAGGAATGCACCGTCTTTCCCTAGTTCCACTACTCCACTAGTCACAGCATATATTTAAATGTTTTACTCACTTACCGATATGGCCAATTATATACTTTATATTAGTTTCGGAATAAATATCCACCAACCAGGTTTCTTGAATTAATTTATTATAAAACAAGGCTTATTCAATAGAGATGCAAAGCTTATTAACACAGTTTGAAATATGAAAGTATAAATATCTACCCTTCTAAAATATCCTAACACACCCGCACACACAAAAACCGGTTAAAGAAAAAATAAAGAAAAATGAAAGAAACTGGCTCTGCAGAGATGAATTTAAAAAAAAATACTTTCGCCAAGTTATTGTCAATTCTTGAAGAAAAGGGATAAGATATGGAATGTTCCATATGGCCCTTTGGTCTGGCGTCTGGGTACACGTAGACGGCTGTCACTGGGATCTTTCTGGAGCAATTCTGTTCAGGAGCTGTCGAGGAGTAGTCTTTCAGGCTTTTCGGGAGAATTACTGCATCTGTCACACTGGATTCTCAGATTTTTCAAAATAGGCGGAAAAGGATGAGTTGGGTGGCTTCTCTCTTAGCAGGATACATACCAACCCCTTAACTCTAAACAATATCCAAAAACAAAAACAGAACTCCTGACAGCCATAAATCCAGACAGGCGACTTCTCCAAGTCCAAACAGTTCTATAGTCCATATTCGGCTGTTTATTTAGCTTAAGACATGTGACTTCCAGGTAGTGTTCTTTTTTTAACAAAGTCCCAAGTCTTCTTCCAGTGACCCTTAAAAAAACATGTCCAGGCACCTTCTCAGGTATTTTCAACACTAACACAAGTCCCCAAAAAATACTAATAGTGGAAGCACCTTCATGACAATATGAAGTGCCTACAATTCACTGTAACAGGATGATGGAAATTAGTATCTTAGTTAAATAGCCCCGACAACCAATTTTATCTGCAGCACCTGTGGAAAAGTCTGTCACTCTAGAATTGGCCTTATTAGCCACTCCAGGCGCTGCTCCACAAACCACAAACCTCCAGGCACTTACCCATTGTCTCTCGAGACAAGGAGGCCAAAGAAGAAGAAGTTAAATAGCATTCTACTTAAAACACAACTTTAGAAGGAAAAGTACAGAGAGCCTGAGGAATGTGAGTAACTTTTAATTTAAGTTGCAGTGACCCATCCTTAAAAAGCTGAAATTCATTGAAGAGCCTACCCATTTGAAGACATAATTATACATCGCTAATTTTTGTACTTGTTATTTCAGTTGTGAAACTAAAGGGAATAATGAGGTTTGTGTTTGTAATTTGTTCTCATGATGAAAAAGTTAGTTTAACTGATTTAAGGGAACTTTAACATAGATAAATAAAGCTCCTGTTTGATTCAGGTGGATGCCTTGGCCACCCATCAAAAGGCCCAGGGAGATAGGCCCTGGAAGAGCAGGAACAAGACAATAAATTTACCACCTCCTATTTTAACTCCACTGCAGTCCAGTTTCCATTAGCTAATGGGAGTTAAAATCTAACCCATGTTCTTCTGACAAACTGTTTGGAAATATTCTTGCACCCTATTCCAAAAGGCAAAAACTGCATCATAATATTTCTATCACTTGTAAACTATAACAATATACAAGTTGTTTAATTTTGAATGCCTATTGAATGTACTTTGCTATAAGAAAAATGCATAATCAAAGGTTTGTGAATGGAATGAATAGCTTTGGTCTGAAGTGAACAAACTGCCGTAGGTGTGACCTATTGGGATTTATTTATCAGGAACACAAGAATAGTACACTTGACATTGTGGTCACAATGAACTTGAGAACTAACTACCACCAGCTCAAACAAATATTTGATAGGATTATCAAGAATTTTACCTATTGTTTCATTATGCACATCATACCTATCATTCCGGAGATATCTTGCCACATTCCACAGGTAACTCAATGACAACCTTCCAATTGCCACTGACCACTTTGCCTCATTCTTCAACCTGGCAAGAGTGTTCTTGCCCAGTTTTAAACTTCATTAAGTTCTTTTGAAAGGCAGCCGAAGCCTCTAATAATTTTTCCATGTTTCAAACTGTTCAGAGTTAATCATTGGAATTGTTGATATGTCAGGCGGCTTAACATGTTAATGTGATTAAGAAATGCAATTGCACATCTCAACTCAAAAGGGAAAAAATGGCTTGTGAAGGTTACCGGTTAGATTATCTATTATATGTTGCCAGGCTCTTCATTCAAGACTGAAAGCTACTTTTGTATTAAAGTATGTTGAATAACTTTAACTTGCTGAGTGGTAAATTTATTCCATTATTTTGGCTAGTTATTTTCTCATTTTCTCTCCTTAATCATCCTTGTTTTATGGGCTTGCCTTAGAAAATGCAAATGCAAAATCTCTGCTTCAATAGAATTTGAGGTTATGGTACAGGTGCTCTGCTTGGCTTACTAGATCTTGTACATTTTTTTATACTGCGGTTGATAATTTTCTCCCAGGATAGCACTAATGAGACTGCCAATCTTTGAGTGTTGCTCATACATGCTAAGCTCATACTAAAATGTGTGACCCACTCATTTCAATATTATATATACACAGTGTGCTCCGAGGTCAAGGGGTAGGTTATTCATCATTCTTAATTAGCAGTTAGTCATGCTTAAAGATTTCCTATTGAAAAGGTGTCAAAATGGCTGCAGCCAGGGTTCGAGGCTCTAGTTCATGAAGTAGCTTCTGAGGTTGTGTTGTAGAAGATCTGACAAAGAAAGCTGGCCCTTTTTGGAGCAGAGAGCCATCTTCTAACCAAGCAAAGCACAAGAGCAGTCCAAAACTTGGAAGGAAGTGGCTGAAAGGGAGTAGGTGAAAAAGGTTGCCAATGTGAGCTCACATTTAGCCTAACTCTGTAATGTTGCCTTACAATGGATATTAACAGCACTTCAGTGTCAGCTTGATGGAGTATTAGAGAGGGAGTATGTACAGCAGTCTGGCAACTGTTTCAAAAAGCACAAACATGCTCAAGTTTAAATTAGATTTAATACCAGGGCATTTTATTTTGCTGCAATACCAAAGAGTATACAAGGCAAGTGATTAAGAAGGCAAATGCAATGTTGTCCTTTATTGCAAAGGAAATGGAATATAAAAATTGAGACGTTTTGCTACAGTTGTACAGGGCATTGGTGAGACCATATCTAGAATATTGTGTACAGTTTTGGTCTCCTTACTTAAGAAAGGATATAATTGCATTGGAAGCAGTTCAGAGAAGGTTCACTTGACTGATTCCTGGGACGAGAGTGTTATCTCATCAGGAAAGGTTGCGCAGGTTGGGTCTGTATTCATTGGAGTTTAGAAGGATGAGAGGTTTATAAAAACATATTGTGAGGGTACTTGACAGGGTGGATGTAGAAAGGATGTTTCCTCTTGTGGGATAGACTAAAACTAGGGGGAACAATTTAAAAATAAGGGGTCTCCCATTTAAGACAGAGATGAGGAGGAATTTTTTCTCTCAGAGGGTAGTGAGTCTGTGAAACTCTCTTTCCCCGGAGAGTGGTGGAGGTAGGGTCATTGAATGTTTTTAAGGTAGAGGTAGACAGATTCTTGACAAACAAGGGAGTCAAAGTGCATCAGGGGTAGGCAGGAACTTACTGCCTGAAAGGATAGTTGAAGCAGAATCCCTCCACTCAGTGAAAAGGAATCTGGATGTTCACCTCAAGTGTCATTATCTGCAGGGCTATGGATCAAGGGCGGCACAGCGGTTAGCACCGCAAGCTCACAGCTCCAGGGACCCAGGTTCGATTCTGGGTTCTGTCTGTGTGGAGTTTGCAAGTTCTCCCTGTGTCTGCGTGGGTTTTCACCGGGTGCTGCGGTTTCCTCCCACATCCAAAGACTTGCAGGTGATAGGTAAATTGGCTGTTGTAAATTACCCCTAGTGTAGGTAGGTGATAGGGAATATGGGATTACTGTAGGGTTAGTATAAATGGGTGGTTGTTGGCCTGTTTCAGTGCTGTATCTCTAAAAAAAAAAGTGGAGTTGAGTCCACAAACAGATCAGCCATAATGGAGAATGGCGGAGCAAACCCGAGGGGCCGAATAGCCTACTCCTGTTCCTTGTTCATATGTACGCTGTGGGCCATTACATGTGGGCAAGCAATACATACCATGCACACTGTCAACGCACTCTGCATGTTTTCAAACTTATAACATGTCTACTGAGCTGGGTACTTGCGTGACATATATGTCTCACAATCCCTATTCCAAACTAGTTGCTTGCAGGTAAACGTCATACATACCACAGACAGCAGCATATGCAGATTGGAGTATGGGAATTACCTCATCTGAGACACTTGTCTCCCAATGAGGAGGGAGTGCCTGGAGATTCTGTGCCTAAAGACAGTAATCGGTTAACACACTTCTACTTATCTTCTCTTTCATGGCAGCATGGTGGCTGACTGCTTTATTATAATCCATCTGCAATGAAACTATTTACATCTCCTATAATGAAAACTAGAAACTCTCCTGTTTGCCTCATATGGTCAAGTCTTTAGACTCTCCTACTTTTTCTACCATTCTTTATGGTTTCAATATGAAGATAATAGAGTCATATGTGCCTAGGTGCAAAATTACCAGTTCTATGTTTGCAGAAATGTAATCTATGTATTAACATGCACACGTGCAAAGATGTATTATAAACTTTCGAATATGAAACTTGAGCTTCACCAGTCTTCAGACAATTCGATTCACTCCACGTGAAGGCTGAAGGCACTCGATACAGCAAAGGATATGGATCCTGACAACATCCTGGCAATAGTACTGAAGACTTGTGCTCGAGAACTAGCCACGCCCCTAGCCAAGCTGTTCCAGTACAGCCACAACACTGGCATCTACCCGGCAATATGGAAAATTGCCCAGGAATGTCTTGTCACAAAAAGCAGGACAAATCCAATCTGGCCAATTACTGCCCCATAAGTCTACTCTCGAAGTGATGCAAGGCATAATTGACAGTGCTTTCAAGTGGTATTTTTGCCTGCAGCATCAAAATATCTACAATTTGAAACTAACACACATCTTAACTCACATTATTATTTATAAGAAATTGGAACATTTTGTTTTACTTCATAGTTAATGATCCATGAACAATTCTCATGAATCTTATGTGTCAAAGCCTCATTCGGGCAAATTCCTTAATGAACAGGTAGGTGGCAGATTCAATTTAATGAGAAGTGTGAGGCCATACTTTTCGAAGCAATAACCAGGAATGGCAGTATACACTCATTGGAAAGATATTAAAGGACATGAATTAACAGACCCAGGGGTTCAAATACATCATTTCCTGTTGGAGTTTTTTGAGGATGTTACTAACAGAATTGATAAAGGGGTTTCGGTGGACGTGGTACACTTGGATTTTCAAAAGGCTTTTGATAAAGTCCCCCACAGGAGGTTGGTTACCTACCCCATATGGACTGCAGCGGTTAAAGAAGGCAGCTCACAACCACCTTCTCAAGGCCAATTAGGGATGGGCAATAAATGCTGGCCTGGCCAGCAACGCCCACATCCCATGAATGAGAAAAAAAAAAGAGTTTAAAAAAATTTGCTAGAATGATAACTCAAAGGGTTAAATTACAAGAATTGATTACACAAACTAGGGTTACATTCTCCAGAATTTAGAACATTAACAGCTAATTTGAATAAAGTTGGCAAGATACTGCAGGCACAGAGATGATGGGCAACATGGCCTTCTTCAGTACCTTAAATCTTTCTATTTTTAGAGTATAGAGAGAAACTATCTCCACTTGTTGTCGAATCTAGAACCAGCGGACAGAGCCTGAAAATTACATCCACACACAAAGGCTAGGATTTTATCCTGGCGACAGGGGTCTCGTCCACCGGCTAAAGCACCACCAAGAGCCTCTCGTCACCTCCTCTGGGGAAGGCCTGCCAAATTATGTGCCAATCAGGCACTTAAGTGGAGAACAGCGGGCCTTCCCTGGGATTGAGGACCCCGGTAACATAAGTCCCGCCCTATCAGAGGCTGGCAGCTCTTTATCTGAGCACCGCCACTGCTGCTGCCGATACTGAACTCACTGGTACCGTTTGAACCAGGCTGTAGGTAAGTCAGGGCGGGAGGGGTTTTGCGGGGTATGGGATGTCAGCAGCAAGGGCAGGAGTGTGGCTCTCAGCACGCAAGCCTCCCCCCCACCACACTTCCTGAAGCTGGGTCTCTCTCTCTCAGGCACGGTGCTTTTTAATGAGAGACTCATCCCACTCCCCTACCGGCAGAGCTAGCAAGCAACCAGCATGGTTTTACTTGGCATGCTCCCTGTGCGGCAACAAGTCCAACTGCCTCTAGGCGAATACTGGTGGCGGTGGGATGAGGCCCTTAATTGGGCAATTAATGATTCGACACAGGCCTTTCCATCCCAGACGTAATTTGGGTGGAGGCGGGATCCCCACCACTGCCATCCCGTCCAATTATATGCTCTCCCCACCTCTGAAGTCACCATGGGGCAGAGCCCAAAATTCGCCCCAACTGGTGGTTGAGTTTTGGAACTCTCTTCCACCAACAGTCGTTGATGCTGGGTCAACAGTTAATTTTAAATCTGAGACTGAGATTTTTTTTGTTAACCAAAGGTATTAAGGGATATGGGATAAAAGCAGGTCTCTGAAATAGGCCACAGATCAACCATCAACTCAATGAATGGTGGAACACACTCGAGGGTCTAAGTGCCCTACTTCTGTTCCTATGTTCCTAACTCCAAATATATTGTATTGTTAGTTTGAGACCAATAGTTATAGAGCGCAAGGCTCACATGGCTAGACTGGGAGTTACACTGCAGATTTTAACTTTCAATCTGCTTGTTGGATCAGAACTATATGCAGACACATGTTTGCAGTGTTCCAGCTGTATTTTAATGTAAGGTGACTGTGAATGAATGTGTTCATTTGCTCATGATGTGAAGTCTCAATACTGAGTTGATAAATTGCCTAGGAAGCACATACGACTGTCTCAGTACCTTTTGAATTTGGCTACGCACAGGACGAAGTTATATTCCACTCAGATTGAAGCACTTTGCACCCTGAAAATGGCAGTTTTACTGCATTCCCAAATAGTAATGTATTATGCCATCACAAAATGAACTTCTCTATATTTTTACTTCTGAATCTTGTATATAAAAGCTACATTTACCTTTGCTTTACTACCTAAAATTAGGCAACACATCAGTGAAACATCAAGGGAAATTTGACAGGGACGCCTGCAGCCCACTCCTGACAGTACTGTGATGAACCTTACTTCCCTGCTGCAGAGATCTAGGTCACTTCACTTGTCCCTTACCCACCTACTGCATTTAGATGATTGGGGCTGGGGAGGGGGGCAGGGACCACAGTCAAATTCCGTCTACTTCTATCAGACAACAACTTACATTTATATAATGCCTTTAACCTAGTAAAAGGTCCCAAGACGCTTCACCGTAATCAGTCAAAACATCAAATTGCCACTGAAACAAGGATGTTAACACTGTTCATCGAGCCTTGGTGTTTGTTGGCTTTATTCTGTTCTTTTGATTGGTTACGATTTTGCTGGAATTTACAAGCGAGTTCTTGATCTGTGGCTTCAGCTGGTTAGTTACTCCTGGTTTGCTCTGAATTTGGTCTGAGGTGCCAGTGGAAACTGATGTAGAGTCAGTTTGTTCTGCCGTTTGTGCAACACTTCTCTTTTCCATGATGAATTCCTATTGATGAGAACAAAATAAATTAGTTTTTAAATCTAATAATAAGCAAACTTCCAAGTCTGAACATCTATGTAGAGTTTATTATTTCATATAAATGCAAGTCTGTCTTTCTTTTGTGAAATTAATGATAGATGTACCAATATTTATTATAGTGTCTAAGGAGCTCCCAGGCACTGTGCTGCAGTGCTCTTTTTTGAATGCTTTTAGTTGTTTAGATGCAGTACTTCTGATATATGAAAGAAGTAAGGTGTGATTAGTCATAGCTGCTGCTCAGGAAATCTTGGAGAAGAACTTAACAGAAGCACTTTACAGATACCTGTTCAAATTGCTCTTGGATCATTGCTGTTGTGTTCAATAACAACTGATAGGAACTGATCTGAAGATGAGAAATCTCCTAGCCAACAATTGTTAATGTTAAAAGTCAATGACATCGAGAGACTATTAGTACCATACAATACCAACTTGCACTTATATAGCACCTTTAACATAGTAAAATGGCCCAATGTGCCTCACGGGAGCATTATCAAACCAAGCCACATATGCTGCCCAAAAGTATGGTCAAAGAGGTATGTTCTAAGGAGCATCTTAAAGGGGAAAAGAGAGGCAAAGGCAGGTGGATGGAGTAAGATCAAATCAATCATAATCTCACTGAATGGTGGAACAGACTTGAGGGGCTGAATGGATTACTCCTGTTCCTATGTTTCTAAGAGGTTTAGGGAGGGAATTCCAAGACTCAGGGCCTTAGTAGTTGAAGACACACTCACCAATGGTGCAGCGCTGAAAATCAGAGATGTGCAACAGATAAGATTTGGAGGAGCAAAGAGATCACAGATGTTTGTAGGGCTGGAGATAGTGACAGGCAAGGCCATGGAGATTATTTGAAAACAACGATGAGAAAAACAGAAACAATTTACATACTTATATGACATCACAGCAGGCGTTCCTCAGGGTAGTGTCCCAGATACAGCCATCTTCGCTGCTTCATCAATGACCTTCCCTCCAACATAAGGTCTGAAGTGGGGATCTTTGCTGATAATTGCATAATGTTCAGTACCATTTGCAACTCCTCAGTACTGAAGCATGTAGCAAGACCTGGACAACATCCAGGTTTGAGCTGATAAGTGGTAAGTAATATTTGCACCTTTAAGTGCCAGGCAATGACCATCTCAAACAAAAGAGAATCTAACCATCAAACCTTGATGTTCAATGGCATTACCATCACTGAAATCCCCACCATCAACATCCTGGAGGAATACCATTGACCAGAAACTGACCTGGACCAGCTACATAAATGTTGTGGCGACAAGGGCAGGTCACAGAATGGGAGTTCTACAGCACCAATTCATCTCCTGACATCCCAATGCCTGTCCACCATCTACAAGGCACAAGTCAGGAGTGTGATGGAATACTCTCCACTTGCCTGGATGGGTGCAGCTCCAACAACACTCAAGAAGCTCGACACCTTCCAGGACGAAGCAGCCCGCTTGATTGATACCCCATCCATCATCTTAAAAATTCATTCCACCACCACTAGTGCACAGTGGCAGCAGTGTGTACCATCTACAGGATGTACTGCATCAACTTGCCAAGGCTCCTTCGACAGCACCTTCCAAACCCAAGACCTCTACCACCTTCAAGAACAAGGGCATCAGATACATGGGGTCACCTCCACCTGCAAACTCCCCTCCAAGTTGCACCCCATCCTGTTTTGGAATCATATCGCTGTTCCTTCACTGTCATCGGAACAAAATCCTGCAGCTCTCCCTCGAACACCACTGCGGGTATGCATCCACCAGGACTGCAGCAGTTCAAGAAGGCAGCTCACCACCACCTTCTCAAGGGCAATTAGGGATGGGCAATAAACGAATAAAAAAAAAAGCATCTTTAATGTAGTTAAAACTTCCCAATGCACTTCATAGGAGTGCATTCAAATAAAAATTTGGCACCAAGCCACAAGAGGGGATATTAGGGCAGACGACCAAAGCTTGGTGAAAGAGCTGGTTTGATGGTGTATCTTAAAGGAGCAGAGACAGTTACAAAGATGGAGACTTGGAGGGAGGAAATTCCAGACTGAGGCCCAGGCAGCAGAAGGCAGGGCTGCCAATGGTGCAGCAATGAGTATCAGAGATGTGCAATAGCATTGTATCACTCTCAGAGGGTTCTTGGGCTGAAGGAAGTTAAAGAGAGAAGGAAGACAAGGCCTTGGAGGGATTTTTTTTTTATTCCTTCAGGGGATGTGGGCATCGCTGGCCAGGCCAGCATTTATTGTCCATCCCCAATTGCCCTTGAGACGGTGGTGGTGAGCTGCCTTCTAGAACCGTTGCAGTCCATGTGGGGTAGGTACACCCACAGTGCTGTTAGGAAGGGAGTTTCAGGATTTTGACCCAGCGACAGTGAAGGAACGGCGATATAGTTCCAAGTCAGGATGGTGTGTGACTTGGAGGGGAACGTGCAGGTGGTGGTGTTCCCATGCATTTGCTGCCCTTGTCCTTCTAGTTGGTAGAGGTCGCGGGTTTGGAAGGTGCTGAGTAAGCAGCCCTGGTGCGTTGCTGCAGTGCATCTTGTAGATAGTACACACTGCTGCCACTGTGCATTGGTGGTGGGGGGAGTGAATGTTTGTGGATGGGGTGCCAATCAAGTGGGCTGCTTTGTCCTGGATGGTGTCCAGCTTCTTGAGTGTTGTTGGAGTTGCACCCATCCAGGCAAGTGGAGAGTATTCCATCACACTCCTGACTTGTGCCTTGTCGATGGTGGACAGGCTCTGGGGAGTCAGGAGGCGAGTTACTCGCCTCAGGATTCCTAGCCTCTGACCTGCTCTTGTAGCCATGGTATTTATATGGCTACTCCAGTTCAGTTTCTGGTCAATGGTAGCCCCTAGGATGTTGATAGTGGGGGATTCAGCGATGGTAATGCCACTGAATGTCAAGGGGAGATGGTTAGATTCTCTCTTGTTGGAGATGGTCATTGCCTGGCACTTGTGTGGCGTGAATGTTACTTGCCACTTATCAGCCAAGCCTGGATATTGTCCAGGTCTTGATGCATTTCTACACGGACTGCTTCAGTATCTGAGGAGTCAAGAATGGTGCTAAACATTGTGCAATCATCAGTGAACATCCCCACTTCTGACCTTATGATTGAAGGAAGGTCATTGATGAAGCAGCTGAAGATGGTTGGGCCTAGGACACTACCCTGAGGAACTCCTGCAGTGATGTCCTGGAGCTCAGATGATTGACCTCCAACAACCACAACCATCTTCCTTTGCGCTAGGTATAACTCCAACCAGCGGAGGGTTTTTCCCCTGATTCCCATTGACATTGAAGTCCCCCACCCAGAGTACATTCTGTGCCCTTGCCATGCTCAGTGCTTCCTCCAAGTGCTGTTCAACATGGAGGAGTACTGACTTATCAGCTGAGGGAGGGTGATAGGTGGTAATCAGCAGGAGGTTTCCTTGTCCATGTTTGTCCTGCTGCCATGAGACTTCATGGGGTCCAGAGTCGATGTTGAGGACTCCCAGGGCAACTCCCTCCCAACTGTATACCACTGTGCCACCACCTCTGCTGGGTCTGTCCTGCCGGTGGGACAGGACATACCCGGGGATGGCGATGGCAGAGTCTGGGACATTGTCTGTCAGGTATGATTCCGTGAGTATGACCATGTCAGGCTGTTGCTTGACTAGTCTGTGGGAAGCTCTCCCAACTTTGGCACAAGCCCCCAGATGTTAGGAAGGAGGACTTTGCAGGATTGACAGGGCCGTTGTCATTTCTAGTGCCTAGGTTGATCTCGGGTGGTCCGTCCGGTTGCATTCTTTTTTATTGACTTCGTAGCAGTTAGATACAACTGAGTGGCTTGCTAGGCCATTTCATAGGGCATGTAAGAGTCAACCACATTGCTGTGGGTCTGGAGTCACATGTAGGCCGACTAGGTAAGGACAGCAGATTTCCTTCCCTAAAGGACATTAGTGATACAGATGAGAATTTTAAAATCGGGGCACTGTCAAACTGGGAGCCAATATAGGTCAGCAAGCACTGGGGCGATGAGCGAACAGGACTTGGGGCGATGAGCGAACAGGACTTGGGGCGATGAGCGAACAGGACTTGGGGCGAATGAGGATACAGGCTGCAGATTTTTAGATGAGCTCAAGTTTACGGAGGATGCAAGGCGGAAGGCTGCCAGAAGAGCATCGGAACAGTCAAGTCTGGAGGCAACGAATGTATGGACGGGTGTTTCAACAGCAGATGAGCTGCGGTATGGAAAAAAGAAAAAGACTTGCATTTATATAGCACCTTTCATGACCACCGGACGTCTCAAAGCACTTTACAGCCAATGAAGTACTGTTGAAGTGTAGTCAGTGTGGTAATGTAGGAAACCCGGCAGCCACTATGTGCACAGCAATCTCCCACAAACAGCAAAGTGATAATGACCAACTAATCTGTTTTTGTGATGTTGATTGAGGGATAAATATTGGCCAGGACACCAGGGATAACTCCCCTACTCTTCTTCAAAATAGTACCGTGGGATCTTTTACATCCAACCGAGCAGACAGATGGGGCCTCAGGATAAAGTCTCATCCAAAAGACAGCACCTCCAACCGTTCAGCACTCCTTCAGTACTGCACTGGAGCATTAGCCTTGATTTTTGTGCTCAAGTCCTGGAGTGGGACTTGAACCTGCAACCTTGTGACTCAGAGGCAAGAATGCTAGCAACTGAGTCACAGAATCAGACAGAGTCAAGCTGAGCAGATTGAGGCAGGGTTGGGTGCAGTAAGGCAATGTTATGGAGGTGCAAGTTAACAGCTTTCTTTTACATAGGTAGCAAAGTTAAACATTCTGACCTTTACCATGTCCAGTTTTGTCAAAATGCCAATTTCTTCTAGTATCCCATAATGCCCAAGATAGCACTGATCTGCCAGATTATTAATAGCCAATAAGAGGGCACCAAACTCTTCACTCTATAAAGAGAAAAAAATAAAGAATGAATCAGCACTTTGAAAATGTTTTTGAATTATACATTGTCCGGTCAGCCAACCTTGAAAAATATGCAAAGTTAGACCCCACATCCTCCTACGTAAATGCAGACTCTAGAAGCACCCCACCAGAGTTGCTAACAGCATTTACAGAAACCTGCAGAGACAAAGACAGACCTCTAGGGGACAGAGAACCTGTGATGGTGATGCCTCACCTAGTCGAAGTGCCACAGGGGAGTGGAGTAGAGTCTGCACACATACCTCCAGGTAGGAGTGTCCCAGAGAACAAAGGGGAGATTAACAAAGAATACTCCTTCACTGTCAGAGAAAAAGGGAACCATCCATTCCCTGAAGTCAAAACCCTTTGCATGACTCAGCAAAGCACTGAGAGAGAGTTCAGGATAGATCTGCCCACTACTGACTCGCTTGGAAAAAATTCCATTTTAGGGCTAATTAAATCTAACTCCACCCACTCCCCCCCACACCCCGCAGCCCTTTCTAAACTTTTGCCAGCCATGTGCCTGCCCGTCCCCTTTTGTTCTGATCAGGGGGTCCCTTACTGTTCACCAGCCATCTGCTGGACGGTCCTCCTAACTACAGGACTAAGGGGTGCAGGTTTCACTGTAGGCTGGCGTTTCCCTTCAGCCTGGCACATGTGGCAATTCCTGCAGTACTCCACCACATCTTTTTGGAGTTTTGGCCAGTCAAACTGCTGTCTTATGCGGGCTTTGGTCTTTCATATACCGACATGTATAGCCCCTGTAATTTTGTGGACCCTTCTTAATATTTCTCCTCCGTACCTCTGCAGCACCAGTAACTGATGAACCACTGTCCACTCCTTGCTCTGAGGTCTGTGAGGAGAATTCATTTTCCTCTTCAGTAGCTCATTCTTTAAATAGTAGCAATCAGGGACTCCCTCCACTTCACTTTCAGACTGGGCAGCCTGTGCTAACTCTCGCAATACTGGGTCGGCTCGCTGAGCTTCAGTTAGAGAAAATCCATTTTAATTAATTCCCTGGGTCTCCTAACTTTCCAAAGAAAGTCTCGGACAGGCAGACCTCACGTCATCTGCCTGCAGTGCCAATGCAGTCTCCTCTGGGGGAGCTGGTTTGATCATGGCCTGATCCACTACACATTCAGGGAAACTGGAGGGGTCCGTCTCCTGCCATGACCCTGTCTCTCTAACCTAGAAACACAGAAAATAGGAGCAGGAGTAGGCCATTCAGCCCTTTGAGCCTGCTCCACCATTCATTATGATCATGGATGATCATCCAACTCAGTAACCTGTTCCCACTTTCTCCCCATATCCTTTGATCCCTTTCGTCCCAAGAGCTATATCTAACTCCTGCTTGAAAACATACAATGTTTTGGCCTCAACTGCTTTCTGCGGCAGCGAATTCCACAGGCTCACCACTTCCTGGGTGAAGAAATTTCTCCTCATCTCAGTCAAAGGTTTACCCCGTATCATTAGACTATGACCCCTGGTTCTGGATTCCCCCATCATCGGGAACATCCTTCCTGCATCTACCCTGTCAAGTCCTGATGGAAATTTATAGGTTTCTATGAGATCCCCCCTCACTCTTCTGAACTCCAGCGAATATAATTCTAACCGACTCAATCTCTCCTCATACTCACTCATCCTCAGTCCCACCATCCCAGGAATCAGTCTGGTAAACCTTCGCTGCACTCCCTCTATAGCAAGAACATCCTTCCTCAGATAAGGAGACCAAAACTGCATACAATATTCCAGGTGTGGCCTCACCAAGGCCCTGTATAATTGCAGCAAGACATCCCTGCTACTGTACTCGAATCCTCTCGCTATGAAGGCCAACATACCATTTGCCCTTTTTACCACCTGTTGCACCTGCATGTTTACCTTCAGCAACTGGTGTACGAGAACACCCAGGTCTCGTTGCATATTCCCCTCTTTGAGTTTATCGCCATTCAGATAATAATCTGTCTTCCTGTTCTTCCTACCAAAGAGGATAACCTCACATTTATCCACATGATACTGCATCTGCCATGCATTTGCCCACTACTCAACTTGTCCAAATCACCCTAAAGCCTTTCTGCATCCTTCCAACAACTCACCCTCCCACCCAGTTTTATGTCATCTGCAAATTTGGAGATGTTACATTTAGTTCCCTCATCTAAATCATTAATGTATATTGTGAATAGCTGGGGTCCTAGCACCGATCCCTGCGGTATCCCACTAGTCACTGCCTGCCATTTGGAAAAAGACCCGTTTATTCCTGCTCTTTGTTTCCTGTCTGCCAACCAATTTTCTATCCATCTCAATACACTACCCCCCTTTAATTTTACACGCTAATCTCTTATGGGGGACTTTGTCGAAAGCCTTCTGAAAGTCCAAATAAACCACATCCACTGGCTCCCCCTGATCATCTCTACTAGATACATCCTCGAAGAACTCTAGTAGATTTGTCAAGCATGATTTCCCTTTCGTAAATCCATGCTGACTCTGCCCGATTCTACCACTGTTCTCCAAGTGCTCTGCGATAAAATCTTTGATAATGGACACTAGAATTTTCCCCACGACTGACGTCAGGCTGACTGGTCTATAATTCCCTGTTTTCTCTCTACCTCCTTTTTTAAATAGTGGGGTTACATTAGCTACCCTCCAATCTGTAGGAACTGTTCCAGAGTCTGTAGAATCTTGAAAGATGACCATCAATGCATCCACTATTTCTAGGGCCACTTCCTTAAGTACTCTGGGTATGGATTATCAGGCCCTGGGGATTTATCGGCCTTCAATCCCATCAATTTCCGCAACACCATTTCTCTTCTAATACTGATTTCCTTCAGTTCCTCCCTCACTAAACCCTGTGTTCCCAACATTTCTGGTATGTTATTTGTGTCCTCCTTTGTGAAGACAGAACCAAAGTATGCATTTAGTTGTTCAGCCATTTCTTTGTTCCCCATAATAAATTCTCCTGTTTCTGACTGTAAGGGACCTACATTTGTCTTCACCAATCTTTTTCTCTTCACATACCTATAGAAACTTTTAGTCAGTTTTTATGTTCCCCGCAAGCTGACTCTCGTACTCTATTTTCCCCTTCTTAATCAATCCCTTGGTCCTCCTTTGCTGAATTCTAAACTGCTCCCAATCCTCAGGTCTGTTGTTTTTTCTGACAAATTTGTATGCCTCTTCCTTGGATCTAATGCTGCCTCTAATTTCCCTTGTAAGCCATAGTTTGGTTACCTTTCCCATTTTACTTTTGCGCCAGACAGGAATAAACAACTGTTGCAGTTCATTCACACACTCTTTGAATGTTTGCCATTGCCCATCCACCGTCATCCCTTTAAGTAACGTTTCCCAATCCATCATAGCCAACTCGTGCCTCATACTCTCGTAGTTTCCTTTATTAAGATTCAGGACCCTAGTCTGAGAATCAACTACGTCACACTCCATCTTGATGAAGAATTCGATCATATTATGGTAGCTCATCCCCAAGGGGTCTTGCACAACTGGATTGTCAATTATTCCTCTCTCATTACACAATACCCAGTCTAGGATGGCCTGTTCTCTAGTTGGTTCCTCAACGTATTGGTCCAGAAAACCATCCCGTATACACTCCATGAATTCCTCCTCTACGGTATTGTGACTAATTTGATTTGCCCAATCTATATGCAGATGAAAGTCACCCATAATTACAGATGTTCCTTTATCGTATGCGTCTCTAGTTTCCTGTTTAATGCCAGTTCCAACATCACCACTACAGTTTGGTGGTCTATATACAACCCCCACTAAGGTTTTTTGCCCCTTAGTGTTTCTCAGCTCTACCCATACAGATTCCACATCATCAGAGCTAATATCCTTCTTCACTATTGCATTAATTTCCTCTTTAACCAGCAATGCAATTCCACCGCCTTTTACTTTTTATCTGTCCTTCCTAAATACGGAATACCCCTGGATGTTCATTTCCCATCCCTGGTCACCCTGCAGCCATGTCTCCGTAATCCCGACTATATCATTCCCGTTTACATCTATTTGCGCAATTAATTCATCCACTTTATTGCGAATGCTCCACGCGTTAAGGCACAAAGCCTTAAGGCTTGTGTTTTTAACATTACTTGTCCCCTTCCCACTATTTTTCACTGTGGCCCTGTTTGATTCTGGCCCTTGATTTCCCTGCCTATCACTTTTCTTATTCCCCTTACTGTCTTTTGTTCTTGTCCTTGATCCCCCCTCCTCTGACTCCTTGCAAAGGTTCCCATCCCCCTACCATTTTAGTTTAACCCTCCCCAAACACTCTAGCAAATACTCCCCCTAGGACATCAGTCCTGGTCCTGCTCAGGTGTAACCCGTCCAGTTTGTACTGGTCCCACCTCTCCCAGAACCGGTCCCAATGTCCCAGGAATCTTCCCCCTCACACCATCTCTTCAGCCACGTATTCATCCAATATATCCTGCTATTTCTTCTCTGACTTGCACGTGGCACTGTTAGTAATCCCGAGATCACTACCTTTGAGGTCCTACTTTTCAACTTACTTCCTAACTCCCTATATTCTGCTTTTAGGACATTATCCTTTTTTTTAAACCTACACTGTTTGTACCAATGTGTACCACGACCACTGGCTGTTCACCCTCCCCCTTCAGAATGTCCTGTAACTGCTTTGAGACATCCTTGACCCAAGCACCAGGGAGGCAACATACCGTCCTGGAGTCTCCTGTGGTTTTTCTTTCACTACTGGGGGGGCACCTACCACCTTCACCCCCACCAGATCATTACCTAGGAGCAAGTTAACCCTGTCCACAGGCAAACTAGGAACAATCTCTGCAGTCACCAGTCCCGAAACTAGGTTGCACTCCAGGTGCACCTGGTGTACAGGTACATGCATACACTGCCCTCCAATACCATTCACCACCATTCTGGTGCTCACTGCACTCTCTGGGGGAAAGGTCAGGCCTTTTCCCAGTAAAAGGGATCTAGTGGCCCCGTGTCCCTGAGAATCACTATGGGCTTGCCTGCCCCACTCAAGGGGTATGGGGTTACTTTCCCTTCAGACACAAAACCTTGATAACCCTCAGGAATCTAATAAATTTCCCTGCACTTGCAGCCGTAAGCTTCCTGGGTCTCACTCTTACTGCAGTTAAATCCACAGTTGTTCCATCAGGTTCTCTTCTTCACTGAGCGGGTGTGCCTGATAAACCCCACCGGTTTTCCCTTAAGTTTCCAGCAGTCAGCTTTTAAATGCCCTGCTTTATTACAATGGAAGCACACAGGTCTCCAGGTCTCACTCTAGCTCACAGCACCTTCCTTTTTGGCTGGAGGAGGGCCCCCCCAGTGTCTCCAGCTTTCTTTTCTCTCCCAGGACTGCCTGGGCTTCTATCATTTTCCCACCCTTTGTCCTTTTCGGATTTGTGGTGGTGATCAGGAAAGGTTCTCCACTGGGAAACTGACTTATAAATTAAAGCAAACTCATCACCGAGGAAGGCTGCTTGCCGGGCTCTCGGAACATGCTGCTCCTCTACTTGGGTCTTTATGGAAAGTGGGAGAGTGTTTTTAAATTACTCTAACAGAACTACTTCCCTGAGATTCTCATAGCTGAGCTGTACTTTAAGAGCCCTCAGCCACTGGTCAAAAGCCAGCTACTTACTTCTTTCAAACTCCAGATAAGTTTGATAGCTTGCTTATTGAGGGTTCTAAACTTTTGGCGATAGGCTTCGGGTACGAATTCATATGCCCCAAAGTTCATAATTTGATGAACTCTCACCTGGCAACAGGGAATAAACCTTATAGGCTTTTCCAGTTAGCTTGCTTTGTAGTAAGAGACCAGGTCTCAACTGGCCATTTTATCTGCCTTGCCAGTTTCTCAAAAGACACAAAAATGCCTCCACATCTTGCTCATTGAATTTTGGAATTAGTTGAGTGCGTTTTGGCAATTTTGTACCTAGCCCTGAATTATGCCCCTCCATATTGGCCATGCTTTCACTCGGTTGCCCCCTAGTTAACTCAAGCCGCCTCAGCTCTCTCTCCAGCATACATCCGCGATACACACATGCAAATAGGGAGAGAAAGAACAGAAGAAAAAATAAAGTGGAAAGGTTTGAAGCAATCTCTGAAGAGGGAGTTTTGTTACTGTGCTTCAAGCTCGCTTTAGAGTCCTTGATTGTATGTCGATCTTGCTTTTCGTTGGGGCCCAATATTCTTCTTAAACCTTGTTCACTGTAAGAGACATTTCTCTCTTGGGGTCCACGTGTCTTCAGTGGGTTTTGGAGTTCCTTGAGAAAGAGATGGGATCAGACAGACAGGAGGTCTTCTTCAGTCCAGGAGCATTCTGCTTTCTGGGCTTTCAGTTCAAACTGCACAATTCAGAAGACAAAACCCAGACTGCCAAACAGGTTAGTCATGTGACTGGTTTGACTAAGCCTGTGGATTGTATTGGAGCAGGGGATAGCTCCTTTGTTCCAAGCAGTGTCTGTTTATATGCAAAAATGTCTTTCCAACCAAGGGTCTGGCAACCCCTGGTCACAGGCCTTCTCTTCTTCCCAGCAACAATTTAAAATTTAATGTCCATCTGGCGAAATTAATGTGCCTCATTCTTGGCAGGTGGGGGCCTGCAGGACACCAACTTTTACAGAAAAGTCACTTCGACCCAACATCACAGATCTCCACCCACTATTATGAGCACATCCTCTTTACATACACATACATTGGACAGGCCCAGTCAAATAATCCAGTCTTAAATGCTCCTTTGAAGTTTAGCATCTTGAATCTATTGGTGGAATTTACAGCTTCAGCAGAGTACAAAATGGACAGTAGCAGATGGGCCACCTGTTACAGACCCAGCTTAGTTTTCCTTTCATTGACTTCAATGTTCAGTGATTTAACATCAATGATATTTTTCCCTATCCCACTAACCTACCCTCCCTGCCTATGGGTTGCATTCTTTCAGTTACTTGGATAGTGCAACTAATTCTGTGCCACAAACGTGTCCACAACCAACATCCATATTATTTGACAGGAAAAGCAGTTTTATTTCGAGACAGCTTAGTTTGCTCCATCAGGGTACTTCGGGGGGAGGGGGGGCAGGCTCTCCAACATTAGCAATGTTGTTAGCTGTATGTCGCAGGCGGTGGCGCCATTTTTAAAGCGCTACCGGCTAATTTAAATTTTTAAAGTTATGCCCCCCCTCACTGTACTGATTAAAAAATCTGCCACCCCTTTTCCACACCCCAATAAACAATAAAATTCATTATCTGCCCTCTTCCCCACCCCCCCACCGAAGCACTTACCTTCCACACTTGACTTTCACCCCACCCCCACAAACTGAATAAAGTGCACAGGTCACCTCTTCCCACCATCCCCTACACTAATGATGTAAATTTGACCACGTCCCCCCGCCTCTGCCCTAAAAATCTTAAGGTCTCCCCTTCCCCACCACTGCAGCGCCTGCTTTACCCCAAACGGGAAAGTGAAGTAACCCGAGTGCCAGACGCTGCTCAGAAGATCACACCCCGACAGTAAGACCGATGTCAATTTTATTTAAATGTATGCATTCTACTAATGTGAATATTTTAATCCGGGTCCCGTCGCCCAGCGGGTGGGAGGGCCGCCTTGGAGCCTCACCGTCACTGGGAAAATCGGGCCCAGCCCCCACCAGCGTCGGGCTCCGTGGCGGGTCACTGCCGGAACAACCTATGCCCCCGCACCCCCCACCACAGAGCCCAATGTCGGGAGCTCAGTAAAATGCCAGCCATTGAGTTGGAATACCTCACAGTGAGCTGAAAATGACTCCAGGTGTAGTGAACCAATAATGAATGACTCCAGGTGAAACATGGCGAACTCTGAAGGACTTCTGTCTGCCCCATGTTTCGTTACCCACTTGTTTGCTCATTTGACCTGAATACCTGCACATCCACCACTGAATTCACACAAGTAACTTCTGACCTGTCTGCTCGTTCACCCTGAATATGTACTTTCATACTCCAGGAACTTTATTGGCCTCTGCCACAGCACCACCATCTCCAAAGACTGCAGTCGCATAAATTGTTCTCAGACCACACTGTTTCCACATTCCAGTCTTCACAAATGTTCTCAGTTTTAGCTCTTCCTCTCTCCCTCCAAGGCCATAGCTCCTTTTACTAACACCCTCCCACTCTTCCTTCTGACAGCAGGAACTCTTCCCACCTGCATCCTTCCTAGCTTGACTTTTGACCTCATCTTCTCTCTCGACTGACCATGTTGCAGAATTCTCAGGCAGCCTCCCCTGCAACCCTACCTCCAATCCAGTATATTTTATCTCTTATCTTCCTGTAAATCCTAGGCCTTAAAAAAGGGAAGAGATAAACACAAAAGAAATGTCTGCTCCCAACACACAACTTGACACATCAAGGCCGGGATTTTACAAAGCTCCCAACGTTGGGCTCCGTGGCGCAGTGGGGGGGGGTGGCAGAAGATCATTCCGGCAGTGGCCCGGCACGGAGCCTGACACCGGGAGGCCCGGGCCTGATCTTCCCAGTGGTGGTGAGACTCTGTGGCGACTCCCCCACCGCTGGGCGGCAGGACCCAGATTAAGATATTCAAATTAGCAGAATGCATACATTTAAATAAAATTGACTCCAATCTTACCATTGGGCCGCGATCATCTGAGCAGCGGCCGGCACTCACACGCCTTCACTTTCTTGTCTGAAGAAAGCAGGCGCTGCAGTGGTGGGGAGGAGGATGAGGCCAAATTGACATTATTAGTATAGGGCATGGTGAGAAGGAGTGACCTGTGCATTTGTTCAGTTTGAGGGGGGAAGATCAAGCGTGCAAGGTAAGTGCTTTGGTGGGGCGGGGGGGGGAGTGGTGAGGGCAAGTAATGAATGACATTGTTATCTGGGGTGGGAAAGGGGCGGCAGATTTTTAATCAGTACAGTGGGGGGGGGGGGGGTATAACTTTAAAAATTGATATTAGCTGGCCGGGCTTTACAAATGGCACCAGCGCTTGCGCACAGGCAGCGGACGCCATTGCTAGTGTTGGACAGCCCGCCCCTCCATGTGATTGGGAGGGTGGCCCAACCGGCATATTATTGTGGGCCACTGCGAGGAAGATCGCGATGGCATGGCGGCGCACGGCCTGCAGATGCGGGCCGCCATTATTCTCGTCCACTGCCGCTCCCAGCAGCGAGTGCATAAAATTCAGCCCCGAGAGTGTATATTGTTATGATCAGGTGAGGAGGAGTCGAAAGGCTCCCCTCTTCTCCCTCTCTTTATCTGACCATAACAGGGTTTATTTCTTTTAAACAGTTAATGTGCTTACCAATTTAGTAAGTGTTTAACCCTTTATGTGCAATGATCATAAAAGAACCAATCGGACAGGTTTTCTTGAGTTTAAGCTATAAAGGGTTTAGTTTATTGTACTTAAAATCAAACCCGTTCTAAGTAAAATAATAAACTACGCTCTGACTTTCATGCATACACACACGAGAATCTCACACACAAATAGGATACAGAGTGAAGAAGGATAGTTTGGTTGGATTAGAGTCCAGAATAAATAAAACAATATACAGTCTGTAGAGTCGGGGTAATTCAATTGTCTTCCAGCTGAAATCGTGGTCCTGAAGTTTCTGCTGGTAGAGGTGGCGAGCTGGTTCAGGGTTTTCTTGGAGACTATGATGTAGATGTTTTTTACCCTAGAGTGTCTGTCTGCAGCAATGATAGACTTGGATGTTTTGCAGCCTGCAGGCAAGGTTTGAAACTTAGTGTTCCCTAGAGAGAGAGAGAGAGAGCGAGAGCGAGCGAGAGAGCAAGACCAGGGTCCTGCACTGGTTAAAACCTCAGATGCTTGTCTGATGTATCCAAAAGGAACTCCAAGTTTTCACACAGATGGAGAGACTGTCACATGATTGTCCTAGTGGATCTCATTAAATTGCAAAAGAGAATACAAGTCTAAGAATCCCAATCTCTCGCAGGTCTTATTATTTAAATATTTACTCCTTGAGGTTCATCTTCACTAGTGTTAATGTTCCAAGATGCCTTTGAATGTCTTGCTAATGAAGGTGATACCAGCTAGCTCATTCAATGTTCAAGCCATTGTTCTGGATGAGGGCCATTCAGATATGCATCTCCACCTCAATCCCTTGGAATGTGAGGTGTTTCAATGCAAATTGCAGTGGCCATCTTAGCTGCTTGCATTTTTAAAAGTTGACTTTAGGTTTCCAGATTTCTTTTTAAAAGTTTAATTTAGGTATTCAACTGATGATTTTGAATTCATCATTCAGCATAGCACGTTCATGATATCATAAACAAATCGCACGCAGCTTCCTCAAATTTTCTGTCAATTAATTATGGGGAATGCACCTGCAATATTCCATATTTGTTCTTGGTGGGGCAATAGAAGAACATATGTGGAACCCACACAGAGACATTGAAAATATATCAAAACAGCACATTTACCGATGGCGTAAGATTCAAATAATAAAACTCAGACCGAATGAAACAAGCATCACATTAAGAAAAGTGCACAAGAATCATACTGAAAGGATGGAGAGTGACAGAAAATGAATTCATTAAAGAAGCAGAATCAGGGAAGTTGTCAAAATTGTTAATATTTTTGGCTGCAAACCATGCCAGGGAGATGGACTATATTATAGTACACAGTGTTTTGTACAGTATAATGGTCCAGTTGTTATAAAACGATACATCCTCCACCCAATGTTAAACCACAGGTTTTAAACTTGGTTTAAAAATTAAGCTACAAAATTGTTTTTCCACTTATAACTTCACATCTTTAGTAAGTGATTCAAATGCCTCATATAGTTACGAGTAAAATTTCTTGTACTTTCTTTGTTACTGCCATTTCTTTAATTTTCTCCTTAATTACCTTTCACTTACCTGGTGAATAAAATTGCCTCGGTGTAGATTTAGTTTCAGTTCCATCTGTTTGTTCCTCTCCTTTATTTCATCACATTCCATTCGAAGTTGTGAAAGTTGACCATTCATCATCTATTTAAAAACAAAGATTTTTAGATGTTAAGCCAGTCAAAGGGACTCATACAACTAATACTGTAATGAATATTTTCATTTACCATAGTGAAAATAATTGAACAGCTCTGTTTTAATACAGAATTGAATGTTTACCAAGATGCCGGGGTCAAAATATTTGTAGAGATATGTAAAAATAACCAACTGGCACAGAGAGAGAGAGCGAGAGAGAGAGAGCGAGAGCGAGTCAGACCACCTAAGAGAGCACAGTAATGCAGAACATAGACAGACCATGGGAAAGCCTGATATTACAGAGCATGTGATCTAACAAAATGAGAGGAAATATACCTGAAAGATCTCAAGGGAGACTGGGTTAAAAAAAAGACTATGAGGGTTATTAAGGTGACAGAGAACAATGGTGATAAACATAGAGCCAATAGTGGAAAAGATGAATAAAAGGACAGAAAAAGTCCACTGAACAAATGACTGCAGCAACAGACCTCACTGTGGCTTGGCATTCTTCTGACATAAGAAATCGGAGGAGGAGTAGACATACAGCCCCTCGAGCCTCCTATGCTTTTAGATGAAACCATGGCTGACCTTCGACCTCAATTTCACTTTCCTGCCTGATCCCCATATCCCTTAATTCCATAAGAGTCCAAAAATCTTTCAATATCAGCCTTGAATATACTCAACGACTGGGCATTCAGAGCCCTATGGAGTACAGAATACCAAAGATTCACAAACCTCTGAGTAAAAAAATTTCTCCTTATCTCAGTCCTAAATGGCCAATCACTTATCCCGAGACTACGGCTCCTAGTTCTAAACTCTACAACCAGGGGAAACAACCTGTCAGCATCTGCTGTCTTAAACCCTCACAGAATCTTATATTTCAATGAGATTACCTCTCATTCTTCTGAACTCCAGAGAGTATAGACCCATTCTACTCAACGTCTCCTCATAAGACAATCCTCTCATCCCAGGAATCAATCTAGTGAACTTTCGTTGCACCCCATCTAAGGAAAGTATACCTTTCCTAAAGTACAGAGACCAAAACTGCACATAGTACTCCAGGTGTGGTCCCACCAAAGCCCTGGGCAATTGCAGCAAGACTTCCTTACTCTTATACTCCAACTCCCTTGTAATAAAGGTCAACATACCACTTGCCGTCTTAATTGCTTGCTTTACCTGCTGTTCACAATCTATATAAATGATTTGGATATGGGGACCAATTATAATATTTCAAAACTTGCTGATGACACAAAACTAGGAGGGAATGTAAGCTGTGAGGAGGATGCAAGGAGGCTTCAAGGGGATTTGGACAGGCTAAGTAAATGGGCAAGAACATGGCAGATGGAATATAATGTGAATAAGTGTGAAGTGATCCATTTTGGTAGAAAAAAACAGAAAGGCAGAGTACTTCTTAAATGGTGAGAGGTTGGGAAGTGTTGGTGTCCAAAGAGACCTGGGTGGCCTTGTTCATGAGTCACTCAAAGCTAGTATGCAGGTGCAGCAAGCAATTAAGATGGCAAATGGTATTTTGACCTTTATTACAAGGGACTTAGAGTATAAGAGTAAGGAAGTCTTGCTGCAATTGCCTGGGGTTTTGGTCCTTCATTGCACGGGGATTTGAGTACAGGAGTAAAGATGTCTTGCTCCAACTGTGCAAAGCCTCAGTGAGACTGCACCTGGAGTATTGTGTACAGTTTTGATCTCCTTATCTAAGGAAGAATATATTTTCCATAGAGGGAGTGCAACGGAGGTTCACCAGACTAATCCCTGGAATGGTGGGATTGTCTTATGAGGAGAGATTGCAGAAACTGGGCCTGTACTCTCTAGAGTTTCGAAGAATGAGAGGTGATCTCATTGAAACTTACAAAATTCTTACAGGGTGTGACAGGATAGATGTGGATGGGATGTTTCCTCTGGCTGGTGAGCCTAGAACCAGGGGACACAGTCTCAGAATAAGGTGCAGGCCATTTAAGACTGAGATGAGGAGGAATTTCTTTACTCAGAGGGTGATGAATCTGTGGAATTCTCTACCCCAGAGGACTGTGGAAGCTCAATCATTGAGCATGTTCGAGACAGAAATCGATAGATTTCTGAATACTAATGACATCAAGGGATATGGGGATAGTGGGGGAAAATGGAAAAAAGAGGTAGATGATTAGCCATGATTTGTTTGAATGGCAGAGCAGGCTCAATGGGCCGAATGGCCTACTCCTGCTCCTATTTCTTTTGATCCTATGATAATTTAATGTTTGGACGCACTTGCATCAGGGGAGGCTGGCAGTGAGTCAGAAATTTGAGAAAAGTTACTGGATCAGGCTTTGCTGTGGCTTTTTAACTCATCCACAGCATCAGCATCAGCATCTCACTTGTCGATTAATGGAGCAGGCGGGCGTGATCAAAGTCCGGACCAGAAAGTTAAAGGCTCTCTATTTAAAGGGATCCTGGCAAGCTTCAGCATGGATTCATCATAGAACTGTCAGGACAGACGGTGCAAGTGCAATGATGGAATCACCATGTGGGAAGGCTGCCTCCCCAGTTTTCTAAGACATCCCTGGAGGCTATGCTGTGGAATGTAAGGAGTAACAGAAAAACACTCTTTCCAACAGACAGGAGAAAGAGGCTAGCCTCGGAAGCCAAACAGGTGTGCCTGGAGGTGGCTCAGGAGGTGTGGTATCTCGCACATGGATGCAGCACTGAAAGGGCAGCTCCATCCATTCCTCTCTCTTGAGGCACCTCTTCACGTCCCCATCTGAGCAGCCATCACTGACACTCACCTTCATCTTATTGCCATTTCACACCCATCCCTCACAGTCACCCTCCACAAATATTATCATTCCATCCCATTTCTCACACTCCTAACTCTCTGCTTTCTCTCCTTGCAGAAGAGAGCACAGAGCTCCAGGGAGAAGCAAAGAACTGGAGGTGGCCCTCCGGTACTAGCCACCCTGACCAGTGCAAAGGAGGAGGCGATGGAGATCAGCAAAGTAGCAGAGTGCATGGCCTTTGGAGATAGAGAGATAGGGGTCTCCTAGATACTTGGTGACAGAATTAGATAGCACACAGCCACATAGCACACAGTACTCAGTCATGCTGAACTGACGTCACCAGTAACTGAAATACCATCATCTGCACAATGACGACTTTGAACAGTTTCCTCTTGTTTAATTCATGTCTTTCATCTCCCGCAGATCCTGCAACGGTCATTCAGAAACTGGTGTGGGAGGAGGCCAAGCAGTCCTCAGTGAAGGTCGCACAGTCCGAGGAAGCACGAATCATGCGCACCTTCCACCCGTTCAGATACACACAACTCAGCAGAGTCTGAAAGCAGGTAGATATGTTGTCACATGGTGAGCTACACATCACAAATGAGCAGGAGAAGGTGTTGGAGACCAGGGCAGCATTGGGAAGCCCCCGTTGGAGGGCACAAGACTCTCCAAGCTCTGCTCACCTGAACAAAGATGCTGAGCCTCTGGAAACCTAGGCACTGGCATTTAAAGTCAGAATGCAGTGTTAAATCTTCAATCAATTGCCACTTTGCATATGACAATTGCCGACCTGCCTGTTCCACAGGAGATTCTCGCATTCCTTGAAACACGCACCAGTTAAATATATGGAAGTCAGTAGGCTCCACATTGCTGGTTGGTGCCTTCAACATTAACAACAACAATATCAAGAGCTAAGGGAATAAACGTGACAAAATCAGTAGTGGAGTCCCATTAGGCAGTTGTTGTTGCCCTCAGGTTAACACCTCTGGTAACTCCTGCAACCGAATAGGCCCCAGATGTATAGGCATTCGCCTTTCTTCTGGACGCCAGCCTACAAGGTTGAGAGGGGGGTGCAGATGCTAGGCAAGTCTGCACCTCCTAAAAACAATGCCTAGGCTACGCAGCAAACAAAGAAAGGTAACCTTTCGGCTTGGCATTGGCCTTCACAGCCATCAGCAAAGATGCACCAAGAGAAACCCTACCTAAATGGATTGTTTGCTGCATGTCCATCATCTTTCGTAGATGGAAGGATGCCAGCCAGTAGAGTAGGATCATGCTGGCATTTTTGTAGTTTTAACTTCCCCTCCACATGCACTGACAGCCAGCAACACCCCCCCCCCCGCCCACCCCTCAACCTTGCAGTTTAAAATTCCCCCCTTTGTTTTCTCTTCATAACTTACTTTCCCACCAAATCAGCAAATTTGGATACATTACACTTGATCCCTTCATCTAAGTCATTAATATAGATTGTAAATAGCCGAGGCCACAGCAGTGTTCCTGTGGCACACTAGTAACAGCCTCACAACATGAAAATGACCCGTTTATTCGTACTCTCAGGTTTCTGTCCTTTAACCAATCCTCCGTCCATGCTAATGTATTACCCCATATCTTTCATGTGGCACCTTATCGAATGCCTTTTGAAAATTCAAAATACATCCACTCGTTCCCCTTTATCCACCCCGCTAGTTATATCCTCAAAAAGCTCTAACTCTAACATTATTTCATTTTCAGAAAATCATGTTGACTCTGCCTGATCTTACTGTGCTTTTCTAAGCGCCCTGTTACCACTTCCTTAGTAATGGATTCTAGCATTTTCCCAGCAACTGATGTCAGGCTAACTGGCTTGTAGTTCCCTGTTTTCTCTCTCCCTCCTTTCTTGAATATCTGTGTAGCATTTGCTAGTTTTCAATCTACTGGAACCATTCCGAAATTTAGCGAATTTTGGAAGATCACAAGCAGTGTATCCACTATCTCTCCAGCCACCTCTTTTTGAACCCTAAGATTTAGACCGTCAGGTTCAGGGGATTTGTTGACTTTTATCCCATTAATTTCTCCAGTACTTTTTTTTTACTAATATTAATTTCTTTAAGTTCCTCACTCTCATTAGATCCTTGGTACCCTACTATTTCTGGTATTTTTTTTCCTGTTTTCTGCTGTGAAGACTTGATAAAATTCTTTTTAACGTCTCTGCCATTTTCTCATTCCTCGCTATAATTTCTTCTGTCTCAGCCTCTAAGGGACCCAATGTTTACTTTCACTATCTCTTCTTTTTTACATACTTGTAGAAGCTCCTACAATCTCTTATGTGTCTGGCTAGTTTACTCTCATATTCTATTTTTTCCCCTCTATCAATTTTTTGTTCATCCTTTGCTGGTATCTAAAACTCTCCCAATCTTCAGGCTTACTCTACTGTTCGCAATATTATAAGCATCTTCTTTTAACACTATCCTTAATCACTTCAGTTATCCATGCATGGACCACTTTTCCTGTGGAGATTTTATTCTCAATAGAATGTGGATTTGTTGAGAAGTCTGAAATATTTCTTTAAATATTCACCATTGCTTATCTACAGAATCCAATTTCACAATCTACCTCTTACCTATGCAATTAGCTTTCTTTAAATTCAATACTCTAGTTTTGACATGTCTCATTTTAAGTCATAAATGTCAAACAAGAAGATTTTAAAAATGTAAATGCTGAAAATCTGAAATAAAAACCTGAAAATGCACAGATCAGTAAGCATCTAAAGGAAAAAGACAGTTTCATTTCTGGTGAGACCCTTCCAAGCCAAACATTAGCTTTTTTTTCTTTCAGATACTAAATGACCTACTTAGCTTTTCCATCTATTAAACAAAGTTAGTAATATGGCATCATTGGATTGATAGAATGCATAAACATATTTTTGGTCTCTCTTTATCTCCATGTGCCCGAAAATTTCCTGTAAACAGATTGATAAAATAGTTTTGGCAACCCATACAACAGTTAATAAAACCCATACAAGTTTTGTGGTATCATATTCTTGACGCAGACTTTCCAAGTTGTGCTGGCGCTGTTCCATCTCATCTGACAATCTGCTCAGATTATTTATCAAATTCTCATTGGTGGCTCCAAGGGTTTCATGCTTTCGAATGATACTCATCACCAGAGATTCTGCACCATACTCCAAGTAGTCTGGAAGATATAACAAGATCAAAGCAAGAATTGCAATTGTTCATAGCTACTTATAACAAGCAACAAACTGTTATAATAACTATTATATGTCCATAAAAGAATGAAATTGCATTCAGGCAATCACTTGCTGTCGGTTCCTTCTAATCATTTAAATGCAATGCCTTAAAACCGCATTTCTCAATGTTAAAGATGACAATCAGCTTCTGGCAGGTGGCCTTTTAAGATATGTAATTTTGAAAATTTTCTTTTTCAAAACATTTATGTTGTTTCCCTGGGTAGTCTTCTGGTCTCTCAGCAAAGTTACTGCAGGAGGCCGATAGAACCCCTTCAGAGCTACTGGTTTTCAGTTCATTGTAGCTTAGAATAAGGGTCTTAAAGGGTATGCACATATAGGCATGTAGGGAAAAAAACTCAAAAGAAACAGAAGCAGTGACAGAAAGCAATCTAACCACCTTTGTTTTATTATTAACTGGAGGAAGACAGGAACTGAGCTCAGTGTGAGAGAATTTACTGTCCATCTTCACACCAAAGATAGCAAATGCATGTAATGGCAGATTTCCATGAAGCTGAAAACACGCAATTAAAGTGAAGACATATAAAGGAGTGTGTTTTTTTAAAAAACAGGTTGGGGTAGTAATTTGTACAGGAGGAATTTCTCCTTGCCTTTCCTTCTCATTCAAAAAGTGAACATTTCATTTAAGTTTATACAAGAATAAAAATTTCCAATTTTCTAACTATAAACGCTGTACTTACTTTCAGGCAAATTATCAATGACCTCCAGGAGGTAATCTTCATACACTTTGTATTTTGACACCTTTCTCTGTAGTTTCTGGTGCCTGTAGATGGTTAAAAAAGTGACTATTCAATTGAAAAAAAAACCTGCTATAGAAAGTTTACCAAAAGAATAGAATTCAATCAAAATCATCCAATAATTTGAATTAAGCAATCCAATAATTTGAATTAAGCAACTGATCTAAAAATAGACTGTATTCAATTGTCTCTGTAATATAAACCAGGAGATCAGAAAAAAGATGTCCGAGTGCAGGCCAGGAAGAACATGACATTATATCTCGCTCTGTTTGAATAGGTTAACAAAAATGTGTTAGGGAGTAAAAAGGGATGTAATATATGAAAACAGCACAAATAGACCGTTTCTTTGTAATGGCTGCTGCTTTAACAAAAACAACTTGAATTTATATAGCGTCCTTAACCTAATAAAATGGCCCAAGATGCTTCACAGTAGCATTATAAAACAAAATATGGCACTGAGCCAAATAAGGAAATATTAGATCAGATGACTAAAAGCTTGGTCAAAGAGCTAGATTTTAAGGAGAGTCTTAAAGGAGGAAAGCGAGTTAGAGAGGTGGAGGGAGAGAATTCCAAAGCTTAGGGCCTAGGCAACTAAAGGCACGGCCACCAAAGGTGGAGCGATTAAAATCAGGAATGCTCAAGAGGCCAGAATTAGATGAGTGCAGATATCTCGGAGGGTTGTGGGGCTGGAAGAGATTATAGATATAGGGAGGGGTGAGGCCATGGAGGGATTTAAAACAAGGATGAGAATTTTAAAATCAAAACGTTACTTGAAAGGGAGCCAATGCAGGTCAGCACACACAGGGGTGATAGGGGAACAGGACTTGGTACCAGATAAAACGCAGACAGCAGAGTTTTGGCTGACCTCAAGTTTACAAAGGGTACAATGTGGGAGACCAGCCAGGAGTGCATTGCAATAGTCAAGTCTAGAAATAACAAAGGCATGAATGAGAGTTTCAGCAGAAGATGAGCTGACACGGGGGCAAAGTCGGGCAATGTTAGGAAGGTGGAAATATGCAGTCCTAGTGATGGCGCAAATATGGGTTGGAAGCTCACCTCGGGGTCAAATACGACACCAAGATTGCAAACAGTTTGGTTTAGTCCCAGACTGTTGCCAAGGAGAGGGATGGAGTTGTTAGCTAAAGAACGGAGTTTGAAGCTGGGAACAACGGCGTTAGTCTTCCCAATATTTAATTGGACGAAATTTCTGCTCATCCAGTACCAGATGTTGGATAAACAGTCTGATAATTTTGCAACAGTGGAGGAGTCGAGAGAGGTAGTATTGAGGTTGAGAATGTACTAAGTGTACATGTGAAAATTAACATTGTGCTTTTGAATGATGTCACCGAGGGGCAGCTTGCAGATGAGAAAGAATGTCGACCAAGGGTAGATCCTTGGGGAACAGGGGTAACCACGTGGGAGCAGGTAGAGAAGCCATTTCAAGTGATACTCTGGCTATGATTAGATACACAAGAATGGAACCAGACGAGAATAGTCCCACCCAGCTGGACAGCATTGGAGGAGAGCCGTATGGTCAACCCTATCAAAGGCTGCAGACAGGTTGAGAAGGATGAGGAGGGATAGTTTACCTTTGTCATAGTCAAAGTCATTTGTGACTTTGATAAGAGCCATTTTGGCACTGTGGCAGGGCCAAAACTTGATTGGAGGGATTCAAACTTGGAGTTCCGGGAAAGATGGGAATGGATTTGGGAGACAAAAACACATTCAAGAACTTTGGACAGGAAAGGGAGGTTGGAGATGGCGTGGTAGTTTGCAAGGACGGTTGGGTCAAGCATTGGGTTTTTGAGAGGGGTGGCGACAGAACATTTAAAGGGGATTTAAACAAATTTAAACAAATAAAGCTAAAAACACTGAAAATTGTTGGTAAAAACCATAAATGATAAACACTGCAGTCAAATTGAAAAGGGAGATCCAAAGTGTGGGTATATTTGCCTCTGCTTGCTGGGGAAACTGGTTATATTTGCACTAAATCTTTCACATTAGCAACTGGAGAGGAGAGAGTGGGGAGGGGAGAGGAGAGGGACGGGGAGGGGAGAGGAGAGGGACGGGGAGGGGAGAGGAGAGGGACGGGGAGGGGAGAGGAGAGGGACGGGGAGGGGAGAGGAGAGGGACGGGGAGAGGAGAGGGACCGGGAGAGGAGAGAATGGGGAGAGAGAGACAAAGGGAGAAGGGACAGAGAGAGAGGGCCGACAAAGGGGGGGGGGCGACAAAGTGGGGGGGGGCGACAAAGTGGGGGGGGGCGACAAAGTGGGGGGGGCGGCGACAAAGTGGGGGGGGCGGCGACAAAGTGGGGGGGGCGGCGACAAAGTGGGGGGGGCGACAAAGTGGGGGGGGGGCGACAAAGTGGGGGGGGGCGACAAAGTGGGGAGGGGCGACAAAGTGGGGAGGGGCGACAAAGTGGGGGGGGCGACAAAGTGGGGGGGGGCGACAAAGTGGGGGGGGGCGACAAAGTGGGGGGGGCGACAAAGTGGGGGGGGGCGACAAAGTGGGGGGGGGCGACAAAGTGGGGGGGGGCGACAAAGTGGGGGGGGGGCGACAAAGTGGGGGGGGGGCGACAAAGTGGGGGGGGCGACAAAGTGGGGGGGGGCGACAAAGTGGGGGGGGGCGACAAAGTGGGGGGGGGGCGACAAAGTGGGGGGGGGGCGACAAAGTGGGGGGGGGGCGACAAAGTGGGGGGGGCGACAAAGTGGGGGGGGGGCGACAAAGTGGGGGGGGGGCGACAAAGTGGGGGGGGCGACAAAGTGGGGGGGGGCGACAAAGTGGGGGGGGGCGACAAAGTGGGGGGGGGCGACAAAGTGGGGGGGGGCGACAAAGTGGGGGGGGGGTGACAAAGTGGGGGGGGGTGACAAAGTGGGGGGGGGTGACAAAGTGGGGGGGGGGTGACAAAGTGGGGGGGGGGGCGACAAAGTGGGGGGGGGGCGACAAAGTGGGGGGGGGGGCGACAAAGTGGGGGGGGGGGCGACAAAGTGGGGGGGGGGCGACAAAGTGGGGGGGGGGCGACAAAGTGGGGGGGGGCGACAAAGTGGGGGGGGGGCGACAAAGTGGGGCGGGGGCGACAAAGTGGGGGGGGGGCGACAAAGTGGGGGGGGCGACAAAGTGGGGGGGGCGACAAAGTGGGGGGGGCGACAAAGTGGGGGGGGGCGACAAAGTGGGGGGGGGCGACAAAGTGGGGGGGGGCGACAAAGTGGGGGGGGCGACAAAGTGGGGGGGGCGACAAAGTGGGGGGGGCGACAAAGTGGGGGGGGCGACAAAGTGGGGGGGCGACAAAGTGGGGGGGCGACAAAGTGGGGGGGCGACAAAGTGGGGGGGCGACAAAGTGGGGGGGGGGACAAAGTGGGGGGGGGCGACAAAGTGGGGGGGGCGACAAAGTGGGGGGGGCGACAAAGTGGGGGGGGCGACAAAGTGGGGGGGGCGACAAAGTGGGGGGGCGACAAAGTGGGGGGGCGACAAAGTGGGGGGGCGACAAAGTGGGGGGGCGACAAAGTGGGGGGGGCGACAATGTGGGGGGCAGAGAGTGAGGTTGGGGGGATGACACAGAGAGTGGGTGGACAACACAAAAAGCAGGGGGGGGGGAGGCGAACGCCACACAGAGGGAGGTGGAGAGACTGACAGAGAGAAAGCCAGACAGACAAACAGACAGAGAGAGAGAAGTGGGAGAGAGCGCGATCAAGACCATTCCTGACAATGGATATCTATCCGGAATACCTCGCATTGCTACAAGAAGTGTCCAGGCAAACATTGACTCCTTGTGCAAGCAGAAAAAGCCAGGTGTCTCACTAAATCAGTGTCCAACATAGTGACCAGAAAGTAAGTCAATAAATTAGTCTACTCATTTAAAGCTTCTTCACAAAAATGCACCTTTAATGTTGTTTTGATTAATAGTGAGATACATTTTTAATGCCTTTATCTTTTCGAAAATGTCTCACTAGCCCTCTATGTAAGACAAAAATTGTAATGCGGCCCCCCACACAAAAAGGTTGGACAACCCTGCTTCAAGTCTGTAACCTTGTGTTTTAAAATAACCTAGCAGCAAAAGTAATTGCAAAAGTAATTTGCATTGGCATTGCATACTATTTTGCTTGCTAACGTTCGCCAGAGCTGGCGGGCAGCCATAAAGACAAGGCTAAAATGTGGCGAGTCGAAGAGACTTCGTAGTTGGCAGGAAAAAAGACAGTGGCGCAAGGGGAGAGCCAACTGTGCAACAGCCCCGACAAACAAATTTCTCTGCAGCACCTGTGGAAGAGCCTGTCACTCTAGAATTGGCCTTTATAGCCACTCCAGGCGCTGCTTCACAAACCACTGACCACCTCCAGGCGCATATCCATTGTCTCTCGAGATAAGGAGGCCCAAAAGAAATAGCTATTACAGTTGTGCAGCTCTCCATTGATATTTGTATGCTTAACTATTTATAGGGAGAAATGGGTTTTAAATTGGACGGCATTAGATTGGATATACACTTTATATACAGATTAATTGTCCCCATGTTGTGGCTGAGTCAATAATTTTGTCAAATGTCCATGGTGCAACATGTTGGTGCCTAGTCCTGTCATTAATCTTTCATTAGTTACTAAACACCTCACATCCATTGTTTTAAGAAATCCTTGATCCCAGCCACCCAACAGAGGTGATCTGTTTGTGAACACGGAGGTATAATAGAGACAGAAAACATTCACTGACACTCAGGTTTTTAAACAGAAAGCAGACAAGCTTTCTCCCAGATTCAGGAAGTTAGGATGCAGGAGACAAGTTATTTTGTTGGCCCAGGAAAATGACACACTGACATAGGGAAGTTCACCAAGTTGTACCATTACACAAAGATAAATTATACAGATTGACATGGAGTGTGTCTGAATGTAACTGTTGTTGTATAAAAACGCCTAATTATTTGTTCTGGCCTCATCTCACTGAAGTTTAAACCGTCAACCTACTGTAAGATTAGAGAAGTACACACAGAGACACATGCAAAGGACACAATATACAGTTTGCATGTCAAGGGAGCCCATTATTATTGCCCTGGATTAAGCTATTGTGGAAGTAGATATTGAGCAGTAAACTCCAGTATATGAGGGACTGGAGATGAGGTTGTGGGAGTGACTGATGCCACTGAACCCAAGAAAGTATCTAACTGAAGACGTAAATTTATAAAAGCCACTTTCTTTTCCTTCTAGGTATTGACGTTATCTTTTCTGCACAATGCAAGATATGCTGATAGCGATTTAAAAGTTTGTCAGTGCTTGTGATTTAGGTGGTCCATGTGCTTTGCTGGTGTACTTCCCATGTGTCTGCTGAACTTTGATGAAGTAGCACCAGTAGGTGGCAGCATAGCCAACTAGTGAGCTGGCTGAGATATAGAAAGGCCATTAACCATGATGGATTTGCCTCAGGTGGGAGTCACCTTTGCTGGGCTCACTGCAATAGATTTGAGTGATGGTGTAAAATGGGTGATAGGGAGGCAATGGAACTAATTGGGAGAGATGTGTAAAGCAGACCACCGACTCACCAGTTTTACACTATTGTTCAAAGTCAACTTTTTTTTAATTTTTCATGAGATGTGGGTGTCGCTGGCTAGGCCAGCATTTATTACCCATCCCTAATTGCACTTGAGAAGGTGCCCTCTTGAACGGCTGCAGTCCATGTGGTGTAGGTACACCCACAGTGCTGTTAGGAAGGGAGTTCCAGGATTTTGACCCAGCGACAGCGAAGGAACAGCAATATAGTTCCAAGTCAGGATGGTATGTGGCTTGGAGGGGAACTTGCAGGTCATGGCGTTCCCATGCATCTGCTGTCCTTGTCCTTCTAGATGTTAGAGGTCACGGGTTTGGAAGGTGCTGTCGAAAGAGCCTTGATGAGTTGCTGCAGTGCATCTTGTAGATGATGCACACTGCAGCCATTGTGCGTCGGTGGTGGAGAGAAGGAATGTTGAAGGTGGTGGCTGGGGTGCCAATCAAGCAGGCTGCTTCGTCCTGGATGGTGTCGAGCTTCTTGAGTGTATTTGGAGCTGCACCCATCCAGGCAAGTGGAGAGCATTCCATCACACTCCTGACTTGTGCCTTGTAGATGGGGGAAAGAGGCTTTGGGGAGTCAGGAGGTGAGTTACTCACTGCAGAATTCCCAGCCTCTGTCCTGCTCTTGAAGCCACTGTATTTACATTACCCCCACTGCTGTTACAAGCAGTACTTAGTGTCATTTGTGCAAACTATATGATGGTGCAAAAGTGATGCTAGTATAAGTGATGCCAACTGGCTACTCCATACCACTGCCAGAGGGCATTTCCTAACCTAAGCATAGAAGAGTGGATGTCTATGAATTCCTTCTTCTCGGTTGCCTCCTTGTATAGTTGAGAGCCATGATCCCCTACTGAAAATCTTTCTCTGTTTAATTGATTATCGGTGCGTTCTCGGTCTGGTTGGTGAAAGGCGCATTTTGTTTCACACAAATATTGTGCATTCCACAGCTGAGTTAACAAACCTTTTGACAGTCAATCAGGTAAATGGCTTGAGAAGTCTTAGATGATCCTTATGGTAAATTTGTCCTGACTGATGGATTTTTTTTTACTCATACTAGCAAAATCCCATTCTCAGAAAGCTAAAGCTATAAACTGCACATTCCCATGAATAGTTAGCTGGTCATTAATTGGGATTAAAAATAGCCATTTATCCCATTTATTTCAAACAAAGCAAAATATAGCCCTTAATTACTGTGTTAAGAGGGCCTACTCTCCAATATGTAACAACAGTAGCCTGGGAATTAAGTGCCGGAGCAATTGTTGAGGAAATCTTTACTGGGACGCCGTAAATGGCTCCCATCGAAATTGCACGAGATGCTTGGTACCTGCCCGAATGTTTCCTCTCCACTTTGAGCAATTGAGGGACAGGGACTCCCGTCGAGTTGATATGTTGGATTTCTTCAGGGATGGAGAATGTCCCTATGGTGTTTCCTCTGCCCTCCTGGGAGTCTTTTGCCTTGGTGAAGCTCAGAGAAGAGCAATTACTTTGGGAGCTTGTTGTCAGGCACCCGAGTGACATCGCCAGCCCAGCGAAACTGATTTTGGGTGATGAGCATACTGGGCAGGATAAGGCAAAAAAAAGGAAAGCTTGTGTCAGATACCTGAAGCTCAAGACAGCAAAAAGTCTAGATGAGTATAGAAAGTGGAGAGGTGAACTTAAAAAGGAAATCAGGAAAGCAAAGCGAGGGCATGAAAAATATTGGTAAGTAAAATCAAGAGAAGTACAAAATGTTTTATAAATACCTAAAGAGCAAGAAGATAACTAAGGAAAAAAAGAGTTGGACCTATTAGAATCCAAAAGGGTAACCCATGTTTGGAGGCGGAAGACATGGACCTGGTTCTGTATTAATATTTTGCGTCTATCTTCACAGAAGAGGAGGACAATGCAGAAATTATAGTCAAGGAGGAGGACTGTGAAATATTGGATGCGATAAACATAGTGATAGAGGAAATTGTAAAGGATTTAATTTCTTTGAAAGTAGATAAATCACCAGGTCTGGATGAAATGTATCCTAGGTTGCTAAGAGAAGCAAGGGAGGAAATGGCAGAGGCTCTGACCATCATTTTCTAATCCTCTCTGCTAACAGGCGTGGTGCCAGAAGACTGGAGGACTGCACTGTTGTTTAAAGGGAGAGAAAGGAATAAACTGAGTAATTACAAGTCAGTCAGCCTAACCTCAGTAGTGGGTAAGTTATTGGAAACATTTTTTGAGTGACGGTATATGTCGACATTTAGAAGGTATGAATTAATTAACGACAGTCAGTGTGGATTTGTTATGGGAAGGTCATGTCTGACTTACTTGATTGAATTTTTGTGAGGAAGTGACAAGAAGGGTTGATGAGGGTAGCTCATTTGATGTAGTCTACATGAATTTCAGCATGGCTTTCGACAAGGTTCCCCATGGCAGACTGGTCAGAAAAGTAAAAGCCCATGGGATCTGAAAAAGCGGCAAGTTGGATCCAAATCTGGCTCACTGGCAGGAAACAAAGGTTAATGGTCGATGGGTGTTTTTGTGATTAGAAAGCTGTTTCTAGTGGGGTGCCACAGGGCCCAGTACTCAGTCCCTTGCTTTACGTGGTATATTTCAATGATCCAGACTTAAATGTAGGGGGTGTGATTAAAATGTTTGCAGACGATACAAAAATTGGACATGTGGTTGATAGTGAGGAAGAAAGCTGTAGACTACAGAAAGGTATCAATGGACTGGTAAGGTGGGCAGAAAAATTGCAAATGCAATTCAATCTGGAGAACTGGGAGGTAATGCATTTGGGGAAGCCAAAGAAAGCAAGGGAATACACAATAAATAGTAGGATATTGAGAAGTATAGAAGAACAGATGGATCTTGGAGTGCTTGTCCACAAATCCTTGAAGGTAGAAGGACAGATAGATAAGGTATTCAATAAGGCAAAGGAGATACTTTCCTTTATTAACCAAAGCATAGAATATAAAAGCAGGGAGGTCATGCTCGAACTGTATTAAACACGAGTTAGGCCACAGCTAGAGTGCTGCGTACAGTTCTGGTCACCACATTGCAGGAAGGATATGATTGCACTAGAGAGGGTACAGAGGAGATTTACGAGGATGCTGCCAGGACTGGAAAACTTTAGTTATGAAATAAATTGGACAGACTGGGTTATTTTCTTTGGAACAGAGGAGGCGGAGTGGAGATTTAATTGAGGTGTATAAAATTATGAGAGGCATAGATAGTGTGGATGTAAAGGACCTATTTCCCTTAGCAGAGAGGTCAATAATCAGGGGGCATAGATTTAAAGAAACTGGTCAAAGAATTAAAGGAGAGTTGGGGAAAACCATTTTCAGCCAGAGAATGGAGGGCATCTGCAATTCACTGCCTGAAAGAGTGGTTGACGCAGAAACTTTCATTCCATTTAAAAAAATAGTTGGACATGCACTTGAAGTGCCATAACCTACAAAGTTACAGACCAAGAGCTGGAAAGTGGGATTAGGCTGAATAACTCTCTATTGGCTGGCACAGACATTGTGGACCAAATGGCCTCCATCTATGCTGCAAATTTTTCATGTCTCTTCCATGTTTCTCGTAATCCAGCAGCCTGGACTAATGATCTAGAGACATGAGTTCAAATCCCACCATGGCAGCTGGGGAATTTAAATTCAGTTCTTTAAGTAAATCTGGAATCAAAAGCTAGTATCAGATTGCTGTAAAAACCCAAGCGGTTCACTAATATCCTTCAGGGAAGGAAATCTGCCGTCCTTACCCAGTTCTTAACGTCTCTCTGAAATGGCCTAGCAAGCCACTCAGTTGCATCGGGATGGGCAATAAATGCTGGCCAGCAGCACCCACATCCTGTGAATGAATTTTAAAAATTGACTTGACACCATAGAATACATGTTGTATAGAGTAGTTGCATTATTAGAAAGTAGAATATTCTAATTAAAATATGTGCACTCGCACCTGGGGGAAAAGCCATCTGCACTGCTGGAGCCTCTGGTTAGGAGCAGAACCATGTCAGCCATGGTTCAGTTGGTAGCACTCACACCTCTGTGGCAGAAGGTTGTGGGTTCAAGTCCCACTCCAGGACTTGAGCACAAAAAATCTAGGCTGCCATTCCAGTATAGTACTAAGGGAATACAGCACAGTCAGAGGTGCTGTCTTTTGGATGAGATTTTAAACCAAGGCCCTCTCAGGTGGATGTAAAAGATCCTATGGCACTTTTTCAAAGAGCAGGGGAGTTCTCCCCAGCGTTCTGGCAATATTTATCCCTCAATCAGCATCACTAAAACAGTTATGACATTACTGTTTATGGGAGCTTGCTGTGCACAAATTGGCTGCCACATTTCCTAGATTACAACATTGACTACACTTCAAAAGTACCTAATTGACTGTACAGCTATTTGGGACATCCTGAGGTCATGAAAGGTGCTATATAAATGTAAGTCTTTGTTTCTTTTAGAAGTAAAATTAAGCTGTGTCGAAAGTGCCTCTGTTTTGTTAAATATATTTTTTGAAGATTCATTTTTGAAAGATTGAAGAAATGTTAAACTTTGGGGTTTTCAAAGTGGGTCATGCAAACCCCACTTGACTTTGAAAAACAGTCCTTGGAAATGTTTTTTTTTTTAAAAGGGGCACTGAGAGGTCTTTGAGGAAAACAAGCCTTTCTGGGAAACCACTTGACTTGCAACAACAACAACAAGCCTTTCCGGGAAACTACCTGACTTCCAGCTCTATTAACAATGGAGAACTCTGGACACCTGGAGAAGTTGTTTCCAAAGAAGTGACAAGTCAAAATTGATGGAGATCAAAAGGTTGACCTCCTGTTGTCGGTTTTGCTTTTGAATTGTCTTGAGTTGGGTTTGAACTGTATAAAAATAGACAGAACTTTCAAGGAGAGAAGAGAATTCCCAAGGAAGGAATGAAGACCACAACCCAGCTCAACTTTCCAGCAACGCAAAGACCCCGAGAAGTCCACTGTGACAACTCATCTCGTCTCCTGTCTTTGAAGAAAAGCCTTCTAAATTAATTCTCAACGCCGTCTGGAAAGAACTGTTTTGAAAGATCCCAGTGACCCTTCTACGTGTACTTGGAGGCCAGACTGTATGCCAGTTTTGGAACACAACATATCTCATCTGCTGTTTCTTCAAAAATCAGCAAGTATTCAGCTCATGTGTTTTTTTTTTGTCTGTAATGAGCTCTGAAAACAAAAATCCCTTTATTTTGCCGGTTAACCGGGGTGTGTGTGAGTGTGCGTGAGGGGCTAAAGTAAAAAGGGAACTTTAATATTTCAATCTGTGTGTTTATGCTTCACTTCATTATTGGTTGAGACTGGTTTTATAATAAACTGATAATTTTGTTTTTATTAAAGAAACCTGGTTGGTGTGTTTTGTTCTGGGATAAAAATAGAGTCTATGATTGACCGTATTGGTAAGTGGGAAAAAATGTAAATATATGTTGTGGCCCGTGGAGAAGTAGAACTAGAATAAACAGTGAAATAAAAGCAAAATAGAATAAACAGTGCCTTAGTTGTAACAGCACAGTCATGGTTGCCTTGATATTTAGGCAAGTTTATCCAGTGAATAGTTGGGCCTTACAGACTAAGATGTTTTTCTTCCTCTGGGCATCTATAAAATAAACAAGGATGAAATGCAACTACAGGCCTGCACTCCTGGCTGCTTCAAATCATCATGAAGGAGTCTTGCTAAAAAACAAAAGCTCTTACATTGCCTGTTTAACTTTCAGCCTGACCCAGGGAGCCTTGCAAACCTTCTGGTCTGTGGGAGTTCAATGGACAGCCCCACTCACACTTTTTAAGAAAGCCCCGAGAAAGCCTGAGAAAAGCACAGGGAGGAGGGAGACCTGATGAAATTGGTTTCCATCACTTTTCCCTCATCACTACACCTGGGGAACATAGATTCCTCAGTAAATGAAGACAGAAAATCAATACTCATATATTTGTAATTGTCACTGGAGGACAGGAGCAGGCACAATGGAATACTCATGGTCTTGGGTCTCTCACTCACTCTCTGCCATCTGTACTCCAGTGAACATTGGCTAGTAATTTCTATTTTTTGGGCTCTACACAAATGAATTGCATCAGCTCCAGAGGTTTCTTCAGTTCATTCCAATACATCATCTAGCTATGTTCTGCCTATCTCTTGACTTTTAATCATCCACTTTTCCAGACCATATCACTCCCAACAACATTCATTGTGGTCTCTAATAGTGTTCCGACAGAATACAACTTTTATCAGGATTTTCAGTCTCATCAATTCTCCCTTATTGGACATTTTTCTTGGCAAATTATTTTCAGAATATTTCTAGCACCATAATTTAAACACTTCCAGTCTTCTTCTCCAGTGTTTCATCGCCAGTGCACTCTGCCTGTCGATCACTTAGCAGGCATCCATAGGGTAAAATCCACCCTAATCACTAGAGTAAATCCATCCTATACTTTCTAGTAAAGGACAATGAATTGCAATCAGGATTGGAAACTTCTGATTTTCTTACCCCCCTGACTCAAGGTACTGAGGTCAAATCGTGCACTCCCACCTCTACCCTACCTGAGATCAGCTAATAGCTTGGATCAAGAATCGAACCTGAAGCCTTCATGCACTCTAAGGCTCCATATGACACAAGACAGTGCAGTGACCCACTCAGCAACCAGGTAATTTTTCTACAAACTACAGAAATGCAAGAAGATGGAAAGAGCATGACAAAGTGCAGATTAATTTTAATTTTTTTAAAATGAGGATAGCATTTGAGTCAGCTGTTCAATGAAAAATTGCAGCCTCTCTGTTCATCACAGGGCACACAAGAAGTGTACTGGAGACATAATACTGTATTGCTGTACATAGCAATAGAATGAACACAACATTTTCTTGATTTTATTTTTGTTTGAAATATTCCTGGAAGAGGATTTAAACACTTTTGATGAAAAGTGAAACATTCCAAAGAGAGATTTTGATCTGGTTACCACTCAAAATGAGAAACGGCCAGAGTTCAGTCCTTCAATCCTAAATTAACAGCACATGCTCTTCCAATCATGACTTCCATTCCTTTTATTTCTATTAATACAGACCCTCACATACATCACATGCCTGCCAGGTCATTACATTATTCCAAGGAACACAGTGTCTACATTGTTCTAAGTGAAGGCAAACTATTGCACTGCTAAAAAGAGCATGATCTGAATTTTTGCTTCACTTATTAATCAGCAAAAACATCATTTCCAGTGCCAAGTGCACATTTTTGCGGTTAATATCAAAAGTGTATAGTGTAGAAGCTATGACATTCTTCCATATAGATGGTAAAATAATCCTGAGGAAACTCTTTAGTGATCTGGTTAGGCTGCATCTGTGCTCATTAAGACACAAGAAAAACATCCGAATCCGGGAAGTAGCGCAAACAAACTGACTAAGTTTATTCCAAGTGACAAGAGTTATGAGCATAGGTTAGAAAAATCTCCACTCTTCAACCTTGCACAGGAAAGAGAACCTTATGGAGGTAAAGAAGACACTGGCCAGAATTTTACGCCCCCCCACCAAACGAGTGGGCTTGTGGCGAGTCGGGGGGTGCAGAAAATTGAGTGGGAGGCAATGGGGCCGTACACGACCCCCTGCTGCAACTTTACGCAGAGCGGCAGCATCGAGAATCAGCCCGCCCGCCCCAGGCGAATCAAGGCCCTTAAGTGGTCAATTAACTGGCACTTAAGGGCCTCTGCCCACCGCTGCGGGTATTTTACCCTTGGCTGGCAGGCGGCTGAGGCCTGAAGAAGCCCGCCTGGTTTTACCAGGCGGCCTTCTTGCGGGCTGGGGGGCCCTCCTGATCAGGCACCCTGTGCCCCACGGAGGGCCGCCCCCGAAGCCCCAACCGCCTCCAACAAACAACATTCCCCCTGCCCCCCTAACCGACCTCCACCCGCCTCGCCGGGGCCCGACCGATTGTCCCCAGTGAGGCCCTAAAAACATACCTTTTTTCCGGGGCTGTCCTTCATCTTCTTCCGATGGCTGGGTGTAGTCCTAGCAGTGGCCACCGCTCACAGTGATGCTGCTGGGACTAAGAGCTGCCGGCCTGCTGATTGGCTGGTAGCTCCATTAGGCGGGACTTCCTGCCTCAAGGAGGTGGAGGTCCCGCCCAAGGCCAATTAAGGGGAGCGAAAAATTCCGGTCTGGCTCCCCAGATTCGACAGATGCGGGCTCGCCACCAACTTTTCAGCCAGTGGGCAGGGCCTCCCAACCAATGAAAAATCACGGCCAATAAGTGGAATAGAAAATGTTTATGAGTGGTATTTGAAATTAAAGCATGTATAGGACAATGGGACTTATGTCAAAAAGCACTTCTTCACATATAGTATGATTAACACTTGGAATAGTCTTCTGGATATGGTCATGGAGGTAAAACTCTGGAGTTATTCCAGACGTAATTAAATGCTGTAATAGGAGAATAGTGGATTTCCATGGAATTATGATCTAAATAGCACAAGTAGCATCCATTGTCCATACCTACCTTTGCAATATAATTTTTTACATAATTACATGACACAAATACCACATTTTAATTGAATCACATGGTGTGGTATCATGTTAGCCTAATCGCATTGCACACCATTGGGTAACTACACTCCACCATGTCAAGGAAACTAAGAAACCATTATGTTTCTATACATTATACAGAACAGCAGTGTGAAGGGCATTGCAAAGCAGAAACAGATACCTCTGAAGTTGAAATGATGTTATTAAGCCAAGTGAGTGGAGGTTATTTTTAAATTTACTTCTTTAAATATTTTTACCATTGTATGCGGCTGGCATACAGAGAGCAGCAGAGACTACATCGGGGGAGGGGGAGGATACAATAATAATGGAATGCTAACAAGAGCCACATTATCTTAAGCAGTGTTATAACAATGACAGCTTACTTTTTACTCTTTGCAGGGTACAAGAAAATACCTCTCCGTTATTTATTGTGTGAGTCTGGAGTTCTTCAATATTCAAGTACCTCCAACTGCTCATCTCCCTCCAACTTCAGATTCAAAACTACTATTTTTCAAATTGTGTAACAGTGAACAGAAGGTTGGTTGAACCCAAGAAAAGGGTTCAAATGCCCTGTATCACCAAGGCAACAACATTTGAAAGCTATATGTTTACCATGTGCTCTAAGGGGGCAATGAGACTCAGTTGCGTACCTGGCTTTAACCTCTTCAAATTGCTGAAGTAGCTCTTTTAACTCCTTCTGTTTCACCTCATTTTCTTTCACTTCAAACTGGTATTTTTTAATTGCACGACATCTCTTTGCCTCAGTATCCCTGAGAAATTTATCAAACTTCAGGGCTCTTTGTTTATTCTACGGACAAAAATTAAAAGAATACAAAATGCCATTATTTAGATTACGTATTTTGCAGCTAAAATAATATTCTGTTTAGAATGGAAGAAATCAAAATGTATAAGTTTAAATGCCTTCAGGTTAAACAGCCATAAGCATTTACCATCTCTTGACAGCAGTACCAGGCGGTATGCTTTCAAATAATTAATATTTCACTTGCTCACCAATCTCAATGCAACAATGAAAGAATTTTAAAAAACAAGATGCATTGCAGCAACGCACCAAGGCTCCTTTGACAGCACCTTCCAAGTCTGCGATCTCTACCACCTAGAAGGACAGGGGCAGCAGATGCATAGGAACACTACCATCTGCAAGTTCCCCTCCAAGTCACACCATCCTGACTTGGAATTATATCATCTTCCTCCACTGTCGCTAACAGCACTGTGGGTGTATCTACACCCCAAGGACTGCAGCGGTTCAAGAAGGCAGCTTACCACCACCTCCTCAAGGGCAGTTGGGGATGGGCAATAAATGCTGGCCCAGCCAGCGCTGCCCACATTCAATGAATGGTTTTCAAAGAGTTTCATTTTTAGGTACACACTGCTGCCACTGTGCATCAGTGGTGGAAGGAGTGAATGTTTGTGGATGGGGTGCCAATCAAGCAGGCTGCTTTGCCCTGGATGGTGTCGAGTTTCTTGAGTGCTCACTGATCTAAACAGAAGGTCTTGCAGAGTGATCAAATTTAAGGTTCAGATTAATAAACTAGCAGTAATTAGCATAACATTGTGCATTTTCTTACCACCTGCTCTCTTCTTTCAAATTCCACCCTCCGCTGGGCAATAGCTTCCATGCGTTGAAAAAACTCTTGCCTTTTAACTGCGAGTTCAGCATTAACTTGGTCAACTTCCACTTCTTTCTTCAGCACTAAAGTCGTCTGAAGTGTTTTACTGTCACTCACTAGAATCTCACCGGCTGCCTGAAATAGTAATAAAGTTAAACAGCAAAGTCTGAGGCCATGAAGGTATTTAAGCACAAGGATGAGAAATTTAAATTTGAGGCTTTGAGGTCGGAAACCAACGTATGTCAGCGAGGGCGAAGGTGATGAGCAAGTGGAGATTGTTGCTAATATAGGGTAGCGTTTTAAATGAGCTGAAGGTCGTGGGGCTGGATTTTAAGAGCCCACCTCTGATGTCGGCGGCCAGCTCAAAAACTGGCGGCCAGCACGCCAAAGAGCCGCCTCAATTGCCTGCGCGGTGGCTCATTTAAATAGCCAGGGCAGCCCACTGCCCCCCCCACCAATCACGTGAAGGGAGCGGGCTTTCCATTTTTAAAGGGCAGCCAGCCCTGACAGCAGATTTAAATTTTTAAAGCTACACCCACCCCCGCAAAAGTTCTCAAATAAATTTCTCACGCCCCTTTCCCGCCCCCAATAACAATTACATTAACTCTTTGCCCTTTCCTGCCCAAAAACACTTACTTTTTACATCTGACCTTCCCCCCGCCACCAAACTGCACAAAGTTTAAAGTTCATCCCTTCCCACCATCCCCTACACCCATTACATTTATTTGACCCCATCCCCACTCCCTCCCCCGTACTGAGAATCTTACCTCCTCCCCCTCCCCACCAGTATCACTCCGGCTTTCCCCAGACGGGGAATTGAAGGTGGGGAGTGACGGCTGCCGCACTGAGGATCACGGCGGCCCGGAAGATGGAGGGTAAATTTATTTAAAATGTATCCATTTTATTGATTTAAATATTGAAATTCAGGTCCCGTCGCCCAGCAGCGGGGGTGGGTGGCTGCCACAGAGCCTCACCGCCGTCAGGAAGATCGGGTCGGGCCCTCGCGGCATCGGCCTCTGAGGCGGGCCCCTGCCGGACCCATATTCTGGCCGCACCCCCACCCCCCCCGCCACGGAGCGCAACATCGTGGGCTTGGTAAAATCCAGCCCATGGAGGGTGAAGGATGGGAGGCTTACCAAGAGAGCATTCGAATAGTCTCTGAGGGTTTCAGTAGCAGATGGGCTAAGTTGCTCTTTTACAACTACCAAGAGAAAAGTCTTTCATCTCATCAGTCTGGGCTGGATTCAATCCCTCATTGAGAAACACTGCAAAGTGTGGTCCGCGAGGGTCCTCCAGGAGGTCCACGGGCTGGTCCAAAATGCAAGTAAATGATGCACAATGCCACGGCCCAGGCCATACGTGATAACAAGCCAGAACCCTCAGCCTCACCACTTGCATGATACCACACGACCAACCCAGCTCCTGCGTGCACAGCATGAGCTGTCAGACATGCAAGCAACAACAATGCAGTTTTATAAGCAAGATTTATGTTACTGTTCATTTTGGTTGATTAATATAGATATAAGACAAGTAATAGCTTCTCAGAAGAAGATGATTTTATAATGCATATTAGAATGTTTCAAATAAACATGTTCTCTTGCAGTATTAATGTTTATATGAAAATGTCCAATGAATAATTTAATTATATTTAATCAAAAAAATGACTGCACATAAATTTATCACATTTAGTAATGAAAAATCAGGGAAATATTTATAGTTTCCATAAGTTCCCATTAATTCTGATGAGTTTTTTTTAATGGTGATGAGGAAAGAGGGTGGGGGTAGGACCAGTCGGTGTCTGCAGGATTTTTTGCCCTGCCTAAGTGGTCCACCACTGCCTCACAGATAATAGGTTAACAGCTAGCTCATTTCACTATCTGGCCCATATCTCTCTGTAAGTTAATGTTTAGCATTTTCCTGCCATTTTCTGCTGCAGAGACTGACAGTCTTAATGAAGTTTGTTCTGGAGTTAATAGCACTATGCAGCCAAACAGATACTAGATCTGAGGAGTCAGTCTAACATTATTCACTAACAGTTTCATCAGCTGAAGACAAGATTCAAGCAGTCCCAACAAAGACTTCCACAATAACACCAACACATGCAGCTACACAATACTGTATAGTTAGGATGCCATTTTACAAGCCAACAGGACATCATCTTACTTGGAACTGCACTGTCTTGATGAGATAATATTTACAAATGTTATCTCAGGTGCTGTACTGCACAAATCAGGGGCAAATACTAGAGATTAAATCCACCATCAATACTGATTTTTGAAGTCACAACATCAGTGGAAAATGGTGTTAGTCCAATGCAATTTAATAACTCTACATCGACTCTTGCAATATAACAGAGGGTAAATGCTAAACCTTTTACATCTGGACAGGATAACGTGGAAGGAAAAAGAACTTGCCTGTCTGATTATTGGAATGTAATTAACATCTTCGTCTTCATCCCTGAGAAAAAAATAAATATTGCTGTTAAAAGCAGACCACATTTAACTTTCACCACTGGGCAGAAAACTGGTGGTACATCCTGCCCAAATTTCCTTTCCTATTGAAGTCACGGGAAATGATCTTGTCTAACGAACTATCAAGGGTTCATGTTGAATGGCACAGGTTGGATGGGGCCTCAAAATCTTAAGACCAGTACTGGACTATCTTCTGATAGGCCTTAATCAGCTGAATTTTAAAAGCTGTAACCAATTTGAGGAAACGGATACAGAAGCTGTTCTAATTTCTCCACAGAAAATGCCGCTCCAAATTTCTGGTGAAGTTTTGAACTGACACTTGACATTGCCACCAGCTTTCAACTGTATGAAAACTAGCCCAGGTGATATTACTCAGACATTTATTTCAAAGCATCAGCCCTGGCTCAGTGGTAGCACTCTCACCCCTGAGTGGGGGTTCAGATCCTACTCCAGAGACAAGCACCTAATCTCAGATAAGTGAGTGTTGGACACCCAGAGGCAGCATCTTTCATACGAGATGATAAATGGAAGCCCCGCTTGCACTTTCAGATGGGCATAAAAGATGCCATGGAACGATTTGATGAGCAGGGGTTTACATCCTGGTCAATATTTATCCCTTAACCTGCATTACTAAAAGAAAGATTTTTTTATCATCATCATATTTGATGTTTGTGGGAGCTTGCTGTATGCAAATCACCTGCCGAGTCCCCTACATATTTTTAATTCATTCACGGGATGCGAGTATTGCTGGCAAGGCCAGCATTTATGATACATCTTTAATTGCCCTTGAGCGGGTGGTGGTGAACCACCTTCTTGAACCGCGCAGTCCGTGTGGTACAGGGACACCCACAGTGCTGTTAAGTAGGGAGTTATTAGAATTTTTCGTAGCAGCTCAGTACTTGGTGGCTTGCTAGACCATTTCAGAGTGCAGATAAGAGTCAAACACATTGCTGTGGGTCTGGAGTCACATGTAGGCCAGACCAGGTAAGAACAGTAGATTTCCTTCCCTAAAGAACAATGGAACGGTAGCAGTTCTCATGGGTGGTGCCAGAGGACTGGAGAATTCCAAATGGAGCACAGCACATCAGTGCGAAAGATAAGGTAGAAGCATTTGCAACAATCTTCAGCCAGAAGTGCCGAGTTGATGATCCATCTTGGCCCCCTCCTGAAGTCCCCAGCATTACAGATGCCAGACTACAGCCAATTCGATTCACTCCGCGTGATATCAAGAAATGACTGAAGGCACTGGATACTGCAAAAGCTATGGGTCCTGACAATAATCCGGCAATAGTACTGAAGACCTGTGCTCCAGAACTTGCTGCAACCCTAGCCAAGCTGTTACAGTCTAGCTACAACACTGGCATCTACCCAGCAATGTGGAAAATTGCCCAGGTATGTCCTGTACACAAAAAGCAAGACAAGTCCAACCCGGCCAATTACCGCCCCATCAGCCTACTCTCAATCATCAGAAAAGTGATGGAATGTGTCATCAACAGTGCAATCAAGCAGAACTTGCTTAGCAATAACCTGCTCAGTGACGCTCAGTTTGGGTTCCGCCAGGGCCACTCAGCCCCTGACCTCACTACAGCCTTGGTTCAAACATGGACAAAAGAGCTGAACTCAAGAGGCGAGGTCAGAGTGACTGCCCTTGACATCAAGGCAGCATTTGACAGAGTATAGCATCAAGGAGCCCTCGCAAAACTAGAGTCAATGGGAATCAGGGGGAAAACTCTCTGCTGGTTGGAGTCATACCTAGCGCAAACGAAGAAGGTTGTTGGAGGTCAATCATCGAGCTCCAGGACATCACTGCAGGAGTTCCTCAGGGTAGTGCCCTAGGCCCAACCATCTTCAGCTGCTTCATCAATGACCTTCCTTCAATCATAAGTTCAGAAGTGGGGATGTTCGCTGATGAATGCACAATGTTCAGCACCATTCGTGACTCCTCAAATACTGAAGCAGTCAGTGTAGAAATGTAGCAAGAACTGGACAATATCCAGGCTTGGGCTGATAAGTGGCAAGTAACATTCACGCCACACAAGTGTCAGGCAATGACCATCTCCAACAAGAGAGAATCTAACCATCTCCCCTTGACATTCAATGGCATTACCATCGTTGAATCCCCCACTATCAACATCCTAGGGCCTACCATTGACCAGAAACTGAACTGGAGTAGCCATATAAATACCATGGCTACAAGAGCAGGTCAGAGGCTAGGAATCCTGAAGCAAGTAACTCACCTCCTGACTCCCCAAAACATGTCCACCATCTACAAGGCACAAGTCAGGAGTGTGATGGAATACTCTCCGCTTGCCTGGATGGGTGCAGCTTCAACAACACTCAAGAAGCTCGACACCATCCAGAACAAAGCAGCCCGCTTGATTGGCACACCATCCACAAACATTCACTCCCTCCACCACCGATGCACAGTGGCAGCAGTGTGTACCATCTACAAGATGCACTGCAGCAATGCACCAAGGCTCCTTAGACAGCATCTTCCAAACCCGTGACCTACCACCTCGGAGGACAAGAGCAGCAGATGCATGAGAATTTCACCACCTGCAAGTTCCCCTTCAAGTCACACACCATCCTGACTTGGAACTATATCGCCGTTCCTTCACTGTGGCTGGGTCAAGATCCTGGAACTCCCTTCCTAACAGCACTGTGGGTGTACCTACCTCACATGGACTGCAGCGGTTCAAGAAGGCAGCTCACCACCACCTTCTCAAGGGCAATTAGGGATGGGCAATAAATGCTGGCATAGCCAGTGATGCCCACATCCTATGAATGAATGTTAAAAATGTTACACGCTTGTTCAAAAAAGGGTGTAAAGATAAGCCCAGCAACTACAAGCCAGTCAGTTTAGCCTTGATGGTGAGGAAGCTGCTAGAAATGATAATTCGGGATAATGGAGAATCAAGAGAATGGTGTAAATGAGGAATTGCAAGATATTAATATCGGTTAAAAAAAGTACTGGAGAAATTAATGGGACTTAAAGTAGATAAATCCCCCGGACCTGATGATCTACGTCCCAGAGCGTTGAAAGATGTGGCTGTAGTGACAGTAGATGCATTGGTGGTCATCTTTCAAAATTCTATAGACTCTGGAATGGTTCCTGCAGATTGGAAGGTGGCAAATGTAACCCCACTATTTAAGGAAGAAGGGAGAAAGAAAACAGGGAACTATAGACCTGTTAGTTCAACAATAGTCATAGGGAAAATGCTAGAATCTATAACAAAAGGATGTGATAACAGGATACTTAGAAAATAATGGTAGGATTGGGCAGAGTCAACATGCATTTATGAAAGGGAAATCATGTTTAACAAACCTATTGGAGCTTTTTGAGGATGTAACTAGCAGAATAGATAACGGGGAACCAGCGGATGTGGTATATTTTGATTTTCAGAAAGCTTTTGATAAGGTCCCACACAAGCGGTTAGTAAACAAAATTAGAGCACATGAGATTGGGGAGAATATATTGGCATGGATTGAGAACTGGTTAACGGACAGAAAACAGAGAGTAGGAATAAATGGGTCATTTTCGGATTGGCAGGCTGTGACTAGTAGGGTACCACAAGGATCCGTGCTTGGGCCCCAGCTATTCACAATCTATGTCAATGATTTGGATGCGGGGATTAAATGTAATATTTCCAAGTTTGCAGATGACACAAAACTAGGTGGAAGTGTGAGTTGTGAGGAGGATGCAAAGACGCTTCAAGGGGATTTGGAGAGGCTAAGCGAGTGGGCAAAAATTTGGCAGATGGAATACAATGTGGAGAAATGTGAGGTTATCCAGAATATTTCTGAAATGGTGAAAGGCTGGGACGTGTTGAATTTCAAAGGGACTTAGGTGTCCTTGTTCATGAGTCACTGAAAGCTAACATGCAGGTACAGCAAACAATTAAGAAGGTAAACGGTACGTTGCCCTTCAAAACAAGAGGATTTGTGTATCAGAGTAAAGATGTCTTACTGTAATTATATAGAGCCTTGGTGAGACTGCACCTGGAGTATTGTGTACAGTGTTGGTCCCCTTACCTAAGGAAGGAGAGATATACTTGACATGGAGGGAGTGCAACAAAGGTTCACCAAACTAATTCGGGGATGGAGGGATTGTCCTATAAGGAAAGATTAAAAAGACTGGGCCTTTATTCTCTGTTTAGAAGAATGAGAGGTGATTTCATTCAAACATACAAAATTCTTACAGGGCTCGACAGGGTTGATGCAGGAAGGATGTTTTCCCTGTCTGGGGAGTCTAGAACCAGGGGACACAGTCTCATAATAAAGGGGCAGGCCATTTAGGACTGAGGTGAGGAGGAATTTCTTCACTCATTGTCCAAATATCGATTGGGATGATGTTAGAGTAAAGGGAAAGGAGGGGGAGAAATTTCTGGATTGTGTTCAGGAGAACTTCCTTGATCAGCATATTCTTGGCCAACTAGAAAGGAGGCATTGCTGGATCTGGTGCTGGGAAATGTGGACCAAGTGTCTGTGGGGGAGCACTCGGGTAAGAGTGATCATCATATCATAAGGTTTAGATTCGCAATGCAGAAAAGCAAGGAATGATATAAGGTAGAATGGCTAGATTGGAAGACGACTAATTTCAATGTGACGAGAAAAGATCGAGCCAAGATAAAATGGAACCCAAGACTGACAGGAAAAGCTGTAATGGAACAATGGGTTATCTTCAAGGAAGAGAAGCTTCAGGTACAGGCTAGGCACATTCCAACAAGGACGAAAGGTAGGGGAACCAAAAACACTGTCATTGCAATGACAAGGAAGATAGAGAATATGATGAAACAAAAAAGGAGGGTGTATGATGCATATCAAGTGAATTCTTCAAGTGAGAACCAGGCCAAATACAATAAGTTGAGAGGGGAGGTGAAGAGGAAAATAAGACTGGCAAAGAGAGAATATGAGAATAGAATGGCAGTCAACATAAAAATCTTCTACCAGTGTGTAAATAGTAAGTGGGTGGTAAGAGGTTGAGTAGAGCCTATTAGGGACAAAGAGGGTAAGACATCCTTACAGGCACAGGGCAAGGCTAGAATACTTAATGAGTACTTTGTATTGGTGTTTACTAAGAGGATGCTGACAAAATATCATTAGAAGAGGAGAGTGTAGAGACAATGGATAGGGAAAAATTGAGAAGGAGGTGGTACTGGAGAGGCTGGCTATCCTCAGGATAGATAAGTTACCATGTCTGGATGGCTTGCATCCCAGGTTGCTAAAGGAAGTGGGGGTGGAGATAGCAGAAGGGCTTGCCATGATTTTCCAATCTTCCCTGGATACAGGAGAGGGGATAGAGGATTGGAGAGTGGCAAATATGACACCCTTATTCAAGAAAGGGTCTAAGGACAGTCCTAGCAACTACAGGCCAGTTAGTTTAATATCAGTGGTGGGTAAGGTTTGAGAAACAATAATCAGGGAAATAAATCAACAGGCACTTGGAGAGATTTGAGTTAATTAAGGTTAGCCAGCATGGATTTGCAAAAGGCAGATCATGCTTGACTAATCTAACTGAATTTTTTGATGAAGTAACAGAGGAGGTTAATGAAGGGAATACAGTGGATGTTGTCTGTATGGATTTTAAGAAAGCGTTTGATAAAGTACCATATAAAAGGCTGGTTAACAAAATTGAGGCTCATGGAATAGGAGGGTCAGTATCCAGTTGGATAAAAACTTGGCTTAAGGACAGAAAACAGCGAGTCGTGGTAAATAGTTGTTTTTCAGACTGGAGGATAGTAGTCAGTGGTGTTCCCCAAGGGTCAGTGCTAGGACCATTGCTTTTTTTTTGCTATATATAAATGACTTTGATCTTGGAATACAGAGTAGAATTTCAAAATTTGCCAATGATGCCAAACTTGGAGGAGTGGCCGACAGTGAGGATACGAATCACCTGCAGCAGGCTAGCAGAATGGGTAGACAAGTGACAGAAGGAATTTAATAGACAGATGTGAGGTGATGCATTTTGACAAAAGGGATATGGTGAGGCAATATAGACTGAATGGTGCAGTTCTAAAGAGTGTGCAGGAACAGAGAGACCTGGGGGTGCATGTGCATCAATCGTTGAAGGTGGCAGGACACATTGAGAGAGTGGTTAGCAAAGCATATCGGATCTTGGGCTTCATAAATAGAAGCATATAGTACAAAAGCAAGGTGGTTATACTGAACCTTTATAAAGCTCTGGTTGGGCCCCAACAAGGGTGTTGCGTCTAGTTCTGGTCGCCACACTTTAGGAAGGACACACTTTAGTGAGGGTCCTTGAGGGTGAAGAGGAGATTTACCAGAATGGTTCCAGGGATGGGGGAATTTTACTTACAGGATTATGTTGAAAAAGCTGGGCTTGTTCTCTCTGGCGCAAGTTGGATTGAGGGGAGATTTATTCGAGGTGTACAAGATTATGACAGAAAAGGTAGACAAGGAAAAACTGTTCCCAGTAACTGATGGTACAAGGACTAGGGGACACAGATTGAAAGGTTTGGGCAAAAGATGCAGGGCGAATGTGAGGAAGCACTTTTTTACGCAGCGGCAATGACAAGGAACTTGCTGCCCACGAGGGTGGTGGAAGTGGAGACAATCAATGATTTCAAAAGGAAATTGGATGGGTACTTGAAGGAAATAAACTTGCAGGGCTAAGGGGATCGTGTTGGGGAGTGGGACTGACTGGATTGCTCTATGGGGAGCCAGCATGGACGCGATGGGTAGAATGGCCTCCTTCTCTGCCGTAAAGGACTCTCTGACTCTTTTGGAGTCATAGCTAGCACAAAGGAAGATGGTTGTGGGTATTGGACACCAAACATCTAAGTCACAGCACATCATTGCAGGAGTTCCTCAGGGTTGTGTCCTCGGCCCAACCATCTTCAGTTGCTTCATCAATGGCCTTCCCTCCATCATAAGGTCAGAAGTGGGGATGTTCGTTGATGATTGCACACTGTTCAGTTCCATTCAGATACTGAAGCAGTCTGTGCCCGCATGCAGCAAGACCTGGACAACATTCAGGCTTGCGCAGATAAGTGGCAAGTCAAACTCGTGCCACACAAGTGCCAGGCAATGACCATCTCCAACAAGAGAGAATCTAACCACCTCTCCTTGACATTCAACAGCATTACTATCGCGGAATCCTCCACCATCAACATCCTGGGTGTTACCATTGACCAAAAACTTAACTGGACCAGACATTTAAATACTCTGGCTACAAGAGCAGGTCAGAGACAGGGAATTCTTCAATGGCACCCCATCCACCAACTTAAACATTCACTCTCCCCATCAACGGCGCATGGTGGCAGCAGTGTGTACCATCTCCAGGATGCATGCCAGCAACTCACCAAGGCTCATTCAACAGCACCTTCCAAACCTGTGACCTCTATAAGAACAAGGGCAGCAGATGCATGGGAACCCCACCACCTGAAAGTTCCACTTCAAGTCACACACCATCCTGATTTGGAACTATACCACCATTCCTTCACTGTCACCGTGTCAAAATCCTGGAACTCCCTCCCTAACAGCACTGTGGGTGTACCTGCACCAGATGGACTGCAGCAGTTCAAGAAGGCAGCTCACCACCACTTTCTCAAGGGTAATTAGGGATGAGCAATAAATGCTGGCCTTACCGGTGACGCTCACATCCCATGAATGAATTTTAAAAAATTAAACCAGATGGGTTTTTTTTAAATGACAATTCAGTAGTTTCACGGTCACATGGCTGATACTAGCGGCTTTTTAATTGCAGATTTATTTAATGAATTGAATTGAAATTCCACAGTTGCTGTAGTGAGATTTGAGCTCATGTCTCTGGATCATCAGTCCAGGCCACTGGATTACTAGTCCAGTTACATAACCATCATGCTACCTTACCCATTACAACAGTGACAACACTTCAAAAGGTACTTCATTGGCTCTTTGGGACATCCCACAGTCATGAAAGATTATGTATAAATGCAAGTCTTGCTTTCCTTCTATTTACTCAAATTCCCAGTGATTGCACTGTTGTATCCTTCAGAATCTACCTGGCCATATAATTTGGACACCCAGAGGTGCCAGAGTGTATTGTTTATGAAAATCACTGTAGTAAGATTTATATCAGCGTTTTATTTATTTATTTTATGTTTTTTTTTAATTTAGAGATACAGCACTGAAACAGGCCCTTCGGCCCACCGAGTCTGTGCCAACCAACAACCACCCATTTATACTAACCCTAAAGTAATCCCATATTCACTACCACCTACCTACACTAGGGACAATTTACAATGGCCAATTTACCTATCACCTGCAAGTCTTTGGCTGTGGGAGGAAACCGGAGCACCCGGCGAAAACCCACGCGGTCACAGGGAGAACTTGCAAACTCCACACAGGCAGTACCCAGAATTGAACCCGGGTCCCTGGAGCTGTGAGGCTGCGGTGCTAACCACTGCGCCACCCAGTGTAGTTTTGACTACAGCTGAACTCTTTTCTATGATTTTTACTTCTTCCCTGTTTCCATAGTAATTCAGGAAACTTAGTGCTGTTTTCTGACACTGCCATTTTTGTTACATTCACAATATGGGACAATGTGCAGGATTTTCCAGGAGGCGTTGGGACCCTTCCCCCCCACCCACAGCCAACATCAGGCCCATATGGGGATCCCCAGCCTGAGTATGTTATCAGTGCACCGCTGCCACAACCTTCTGGGAGGCGAGCTCCTAATTGGTTGTCTCTGTGCTTACCGTCCTTAAGGCGGGCTCCCAAGGCTGCAGGCCCAATCGGAGAACCCGCAGTGATGTCAGGCCAGCAGCCCAACCAGGAGAGGTGGGTGCTGCCAAGGCAGGTAGGCAAACTTGGAGGCGCCCTCTGTTGTCTGCATAGAATTCATTAAATAAAGAGGCTCGAAGCTGATAGGGACATTAGGTTGGAGGGGAAATCCTTCTGCAGGGCTAGTCATGGAGAGGGCTGGGACTGCAGCCTTTCATCCCCATGGTCCTGTCATTGGGACATGGAGTCTCTGGCTGCAATGGCTCCCTGGCTTGCCACCGGAGGCCACCTCGATTGAGCTGGCAGCCTCTGCACACAGTTGGCCAGGCGGGGGGAGGTGGGGGTGTGGGAAAGCCACTTTGACATCATTAAAATACCCATCCCGGTGCAAAATGGTCCCTTAATTGCACTAATTGGCTGCCTGCCTCCATGAAGCGGGAAGCCGACCTGGTTCCCAGTCCACCCTGGGACAGTCCCTCAGAGGAGGGAATGTGTCAGGGAGCTACTGTCCCACCTCCATCCCCATCTCCACAAGGCCGGGAAAATCCAGCCCAATGAGTTTCTCACTGAGAATCTCCCATCATTTGGGAGAACAGGAGAAACAATGGAAGGAAAACAGGTGGTTGAGGCTGCTCCAGGGGCTGACTGTGTCTGCCTGCAGGTAGCCTGATGCTCAACAGTTTAGGCATCAAAGTCAGTCTTTGTAAAACTGGTTACACAGGCTGGAATCAGCAGACAGCCAAATGCAAAGTTTGCTATTGCCACCAAGAACACTCCTTGGTAAAATGCACCATAGGACTGGAATTGCCAGTGTCAGAAACCATCAACTGTTCCCCCCAAGTGGTTCTTACTCTGCCTCCTTCCAGGGATGCTGCAATATGAGGAGGATATCCTGGAGTGGAAAATGAGGCCACCCAGTTCTTTCCTACCTCATTCTGCACCACCTCCACTGGAGTAAAGTATAAGAGATTCAGCAGGGTTTTTTTGTTAAATTATAAAGTTTTGATAGGGTGAATAGGGAAAGTATTCCCTCTGGTGAGTCAGTGAAGAGCAGTCAGTAACTTAAAATTATCACTGAGTGATGAGATAGTTCAGGAGAAATTTCTTTAAGTGCAGCATTGTTGGATCATGGAATGTTTTACCACGGGATGGTTGAGGGAGAACATCTTTTAAACGAAAGCAGATAAACATAGAAACATAGAAAATAGATGCAGGAGTAGGCCATTCAGCCCTTTGAGCCTGCTCCGCCATTCATTATGATCATGGCTAATCATCCAACTCAGTAATCTGTTCCTGCTTTCCCCCCCATATCCTTTGATCCCTTTTGCCTCAAGAGCAAGATCTAACTCCTTCTTGAAAACATACAACGTTTTGGCCTTAACTGCTTTCTGCGGTAGCGAATTCCACAGGCTCACCACTTTCTAGGTGAAGTAATTTCTCCTCATCTCAGTCCTGAAAGGTTTACCCCGTATCCTTAGACTATGACCCCCGGTTCTGGATTCCCCCACCATCGGGAACATCCTTCCTGCATCTACCCTGTCAAGTCCTATTAGAATTTTATAGGTTTCTATGAAATACCCCCTCACTCTTCTGAACTCCAGCGAATATAATCCTAACCGACTCAATCTCTTCTAATACGTCAGTCCCGCCATCCCAGGAATCAGTCTGGTAAACCTTCGCTGCACTCCCTCTATAGCAAGAACATCCTTCCTCAGATAAGGAGACCAAAACTGCACACAATATTCCAGGTGTGGCCTCACCAAGGCCCTGTATAATTGCAGCAAGACATCCCTGCTCCTGTACTTGAATCGTCTCACTATGAAGGCCAACATACCATTTGCCTTTTTTTAAAGCGGAGAATGGTACTGGACAATGGACAGAGATGAAAGGTCACATAACTCAACGTTAACTCTGCCTCTCTCTCCACAAATGCTGCCAGACCTGCTATTTCCAGCACTTTCTGTTTTTATTTTATAATGGAGAGAGAGAGAGCAGCACAATGAGGTTAGTTTTGAATTGGTCTAGTAAATAGCTAAGACAGACATGACTAGCTCAACGGCCTCCCTCTGCTGTAAAGTTTTATCATTCTATGGTTCCCCATTACCAGCCTCAAAAAGAGGTCTAGAATGTTGTGACACTCTATCACTTGGGCACAGACTCAGTTTCCTGCTGTCATATCCAGGGATGTGAGTGGCAGGATTGGTGGGTGCCCTTGCTGGAACACCACTGCTGAAAATGTTGCTAGCACCCGATAACACGACACACCCAAGAGGAATTATGCAAAGATGATTTGAGCAGTAATAGTCATAAAATAAATCGTCCAAAAATATGGCATGCACAGCGACAACGACTGAACAAATGTGCCAGTGCAATGCACAAAATGTCCCAAACTTTAAAGGGGCGGTTCGCTTTTACCTTCGTTCTCCCAGCTGAGTGACAAAGATATTTCTCTTGGGATTTTTTATGTGAAGCGAATAGCCGCGATGGTCTAACAGATGGGGCAGTTTGCTGGCGCCGTCGGCCATCCTTTTAAGTTTATTTTCAGCCCTCTGATCCGCAGCAGAATTTCAGGGAAAAAGTGTTGTTGTTGCTGCAAATACAAACTTGGTAAAAGCTGAAATCAGGCGTTGCCGGTGAAAGTATTTCTCTGCAAAGTGGAAGCCTAGTTGCTGGAGTCACAGGAAGCGACCGCTTCATATGGCAACACCAGGATCATGTGATAGTGCGAGGCAAAACATTACACTGTCACTATGGGAACCACCCGGAGACTGGGAGGCCGCACAAGATCATCCCTGAGCTCGATCCAACATAAATACTAATGCATTCCAACATTTGCACTCTGGGGCTTCTTTATTCTCATGCTATCCAAACCATTTCCCCCCTGCAGCTGAGATAGAATTCCAGTGATGTCCATAACCATCTGATTGCTTCTCAAGCCCCTGTAGGGTTGCCAACCATCCAGGATTGCCCTGGAGTCTCCAGGAATTAAACACTCATTCCCCAGGAGACTGCTGCAAGCAACCCCGGAGAAGACTTTTGTTCATTAATTATAAAAAATAGTGAACATGGGGAAGAAAAAGCTGTTTGACCGACAGTCAAGAATCATCCAATCTGATAGCAAAGCGTCTACTCACTTTCAAATTGCTTGGGACCGCGAGTGCAGACATGCTGTGCAACCAATGGCATTAGTGTGTGAACAGGGCAGTTGGAGCAGAAGGGAACTTGCAGAAGCTTGTACCACAGCGTGGCCACCCTAACCTCAAGCTGTCATTCATCTTCAGATGTGAGCATAGGGTTGCCAATTGTCAAGAAGACACGATATGCCAAATGAGCATTTTTTAATTCATTGACGGAAAACTTACATTAAACTTTTAATGAGAAAACCCCTGCAGTTAACTTTTTTTTTAAAAACTGGCAACCAAGATGGCCACCGCAATTTGCATCTGAAACACCTTTTCATATTCAAAAGATCCACCCGGAGCCAGAGGTTTGAGCAGATGGACCCAGGACAATGGCTTGCTCTAAGTGATTGAATTACCCAAAATGGCTTCACGAGCACGACAGTCAAGGCAATCCTAACACATTGACTTTGAAAGAGCAAACCCCCTCCAAGTGTAAATTGGCATCCTGGGGCCTGTGGAGCTAATTCCTAACCTTGAATTTCATTAGAAGGTTACAGAAAACCTGAAGCAGCCATGTGACCGCCCATCCATCTCGGCGGAAGCTGGTTTTTTTCCCTTGGACAAAGAGACAAGCAGTAACTCAAACTGTGCAGTGGAAAAAAGCTGCCTGCCTCCCTTTCTCTCTCTTTCTCTCTACCCAGATAACACAAGTTTGAAAACCATCTGTGACTGTGAATTCCTCCAAGCCTACAGATTGCTACAGACAGAAACCAGGGGAAGAGAACCAACTACAAGTCTGCCTCCAAGAAAGCCTTGAGCCAAGAGGGACAACCACAAAGTGCACTTTGACCAGCCGAGGACTTCAAAAATACAGCTTCAGCTGGAAGCCTACTGGAACATCCACTCCAATCCAACCACCAAATCTATTTTTCCCTCTGTAATCTATTTGTGTATGTGTGATTCTCGTGTGAATGTGTGTGTGAATGTGTATTTTGTTGTTATTTTTAAATCAGGGTTAGATTGTTAAGTATAATAAACTTACCTCTTTCTTATTTAAACTCAAGAAAACCTGTCCGATTGGTTCTTTCGCAATCACAGTAAAGGTAAAACGGTAAAACACTCACAGAGAGGGTAAGCACAACTACTGTTTAAAAGGAATAAACTTTGTTGCAGTCAAATAAGAGGAAGAGGGGTGACTGTGAGCACCTCCTCACTTGGCTGTAACAGAACTTTGGGGGCTAGAGTAACCCAACGTCAAATGAGAAATTGGAAGTGGAAAACCAAATTGATGCCACGTTAAAAAAAATTAAACTTGAGTACAAGTTTTCTTATGGTTTTCACTACTAGAATACTAATATGTCCACATACATGTCAGTACCTTCATAAGCCAGAGCGAAGTAACTTGGGATAGGTTAAATGCCCTATCTATTGAAGAGTTGAAGAATGTGTCTGAGCCGTTAGGGATTACTCCCATTCGAAAGCTAGGAAATCCGAAATCCTAAGACTTTTGGCCAACCATTTTTCACTTGAACCTGAGATTCAAAAACAGGGTTAGAGTCAGAAACAGACAGGATAATGTTAACAAACATACAATTAGAACATAGGAGACTCAAATTAGAATTCTAGAGAGAGAAAGAGCAGAGAGAGTATCAAGAAAGGAAAAAAGGGAAGAAAGGGAAGAAGGGGGAAAAGAAAGAGCTTTCCAAAGGGGGTTAAGGCAACTAGAACTAACTAGGGGATGACCCAATACCCCCTGTGAAAGCACGGCTAGCAAGGGAGCTACCCCTAGCTAAGGGCCGTATGCTGAACTCTTAAAGTTCTCCCAGTTGATTCCAAAGTTCAATGAGGGGGATGTGGAAGCATTTTTCATCACTTTTAAAAGCTTGTAAGACAGCTGAAATGGCTGGCAGAGAGCTGGACCCTGTTGTTACAAAGCAAGCTAACAGGAAAAGCCCATGAGGTTTATTCACTGTTGCCAGATGAAAGTTCATCATACTATGAGGTGACTAAAAGTGCTATCCTGGGGCCATATGAGCTAGTACCAGAAGCATATCCCCAAAAATCCTGAAAGCTCTGGAAGCAGCCTGACCAAACTTACCTCGAGTTTAAAAGAGTTAAGCAGCTTGCTTTTGACCAGTGGGTAAGGGCACTTAAGGTACAGCCCACATATGAAAACCTCAGAGAGGTGATCCTTCTCAAGGAATTTAAAAACTCACTTCCCCTTTCTATTAAAACCCACATAGAGGAACAAAAAGTTCAAAGTTCAAAGGCAGGCTGCAGTTCTGGCTGATGAATTTACCCTTGTACACAAGTCCTTACCCCAAGGGAAACCCTTCCCCAGTGTTATGACCGAGACAGGAGGAGTGCACTGTTTTTTCTAGTTCCACTTCTCCACAGGTCACAACATATATTTAAATGTTTACCCAGTTACCGATATGGTCAATCATAGACTATTTTTATCCCAGAATAAAATACACCAACCAGGTTTCTTTAATAAGCGACAAAATGATCCATTTATTATAAAACAATACTTAATCAGTAACGAAGCAAAGCATTAACACACATTGAAATATGAAAGTTCCCTTTTTACCTTAGTACCACCACCTCCCCCCCCCCAACCCCCTCCCACACACACACACTGGTTAACCGAAAAAAAGAGATTTTCTTTTTTGAGAACTCTGTTACAAAAAAAACCAAAAAAGAATACTTTGAACAAATACTTGCTAATTCTTGAAGAAAAAAGAGAAGATATGGAAAGATGTCAATAGTCTTTTTTTGGTTTGGCGTCCCAAATTCGCATATATGGCTGTCACTGGGATCTTTCTCTGAAGCAATTAAGTCAGGCTGTGTCGGGGATTTATCCAGCAAGTTTTTCCAGCACCTCAGGAGAAATGCAGCAACTGGGGTTTCAGGCAGGCCTTTCAGGAGGAATGCATTATCAATTTCTCTATTTCTTACACTTGCTTCTAAGAGCTTCTCAAAGAAATGGAAAAGCTGGTAGGCTTTTCAAACAGATGGAACAGGCTGAGCTGGGGTTTTGTCCTTCAGGTTGATTTTTAAAACTCCAACTGACTGTCCAAAGCAAAAACAAAACAATATCTCAACAGTCAAGCCTCCTAACCCCTATAAACCTTGACCTGTCACCTCTCTGTAAACATCTCCCCCAAGTCAAAAAGCCCCTGCTGGGTATTTATCTAAAGACAGGTGACTTCCAATATATACAAATCAAATCCAAAAGACCTTCCAATGACCCCTTTAAAAAAAACATGAAGTCCAGCATCTTTGGAATCCTTTTTTCAGTTTCAAAACACAATTCCTCAAAATTTAACAAAAAATGGAAGTACTTTCATAACACTAGTCACCCCCACAAACCCAAAAAGGATAAAAGGAGGGAGGGTGATAAGAGCCTGAACAGCTATGGGCAAGAAGGGAAAGCTGGACACACAAGGTGCCCTCCTCAGGCCAAAAAGGACAGTGCTGAGAGTAGCAGCAACACCCAAAGACCTGTGTGTTTCCATGTAACAAGGCAGGTCACCTCTGAGCTGACGGCTGGAAATTACAGGGAAAACCTGTAGGATTAATCAGAGCACACCAAACCAGTGCAGGAGAAGAGGCCCTGATGGAAAGCACAGCAGATCAGGTTGTGGCTTTAACTGCAGCAATAGGACCCGGTAAACCTACTGCTATGAGTGCGGAAAAACTTAACAAAATCCCTGAAAGTCATCAGGATACTGTATCCCAAGGAAAAGTGACCCCATACCCCTCAAGTGGGGAAAACAAGCCAATAGATATTCAGGGATACCAGGGCCACCCAATCCCCTCTGCTGGGAAAAGGCATGGCCTTTGCCCCAGAGAGTGCATTGAATGCTAGAGTGCCAGTGAATGGGATTGGAGGGCGGTATATGTCCATACCTTTATATCGGGTGCACCTGGAGTGCGACCTGGTTTCAGGACCGGTAACCGCGGGGATTGTCCCTAGTTTGCATGTGGAAAGGGTCAATCTGCTCCTGGGTAATGATCTGGTAGAGGCAAGGGTGGTAGCTTCCCCAGTGGTTTTACAGAGACCGAAAGAGGTCAGGGAAACAAAACAGTTGCAGGAGAAAGTCCCCTGCATTTTCCCTGATTGTGTGGTTACTTGGTCCATGGCCAAACATGCTCCATGAGAGGATGCTGAACTGGCACTGCAGCCAGATCACTCTTCTGTCTGATTATATGAAACCTTCTTTGGGACGTTAGAGGACCCAAAGGAGGGGTTAAACAGATCTTCCCTAGTTGAGGCTCAACAAGCTGTCCCAGTATTAAAGAAGTTAGCAGAGACTGTCCAAACTGAAACTGAAGCATAGGGAGTCCCAGAGTGCTACCATTTAAAGAATCAGGTGCTGATGAGTAAGTGGAGGCCTCGTCTCAGACCTGCAGATGAAGAGTGGACAATGGTTCACCAGATAGTGGTGCCACTGAGGTACCATAGGGAAATCCTAAAAATAGCCCACGAACTTACAATGGCTAGACATGTCGGTGAACGAAAAACTCAAGCCCGCATAAGACTGCATTTTGACTGGCCAAAGCTCCACAAGGATGTGGTGGAGTTCTGTAAAACTTGCCACATGTGCCAGGTTGTGGGGAAGCCCCAAACTGCAATAAAACCTGCACCCCTAATTCCTATACCGACTTTTGGGGAACCCTTCAGCAGAGTGCTGGTGTAATGTGTGGGACCCCTGTTGAAAACAAAAGGGGGCTATCAGTATCTTCTCATTATCATGGATGTGGCTACCTGATTCCCAGAGGCCATTCTCCAAAGAACTATCTGTGCCAAGGTAGTGGTGGAGGGGTTAACCCAATTTGTTGCCAGACATGGGCTGCCTGCTGAGATCCAGTCGGATCAGGGCATGGATTTCATGTCTAGAATCTTTCAAAAAATTATGGGTAATCTGGGCATAACCCTACCTCAGCCTACCACCCACAGTCACAAAGGGTTTTAGAACGGTACCACCAGACTCTAAAGAAATGATCAGGTTAACTTTCTGTGTTTCATGTACGAGAACACACAAATCCCTCTAACACCAAGATTGAATAATTTCTTACCATTTAAAAACATTCTGTTTTTCTATTCTTCCTATCAAAATGAATAACCTCACATTTGCCCACATTATATTCCATCTGCCTCTTTCTTTCCCATTCACATAACCTATCTATATCCCTTTATATACTCACTTAGCCTATCTATATCTCTTTGCATCCTCCTCACAGCTTAATTTCTCACCTAGCTTTGTATCATCAGCAAAATTGGATTTATGATGCTCGGTTCCTTCATCTAAGTCACTAATATGGATGGTAAAAAGCTAAGGCCCCAGCACTGATCTTTGTGGCACTCCACTAGTAGCATCCTGTCATCCTGAAAATTACCTGTTTATTCCTACTCTGTTTTCTCTCCTTCGACCAATCCTCTATCCATGTTAATATATTACTTTTCCAAATTACTTTTCCTTGTTACTTGTTCACTTTATATGAAGATTAAAATCCCCCATGATTAATGCATCAGCTTTGTTACAAGCTCTTCTTCTTTCTTGATTAATACTCTTCCAGCAGTATAGCTACTGTTAGGGAACCTATAAACTACTCTCATAATGCCCTTGTTATTTCTTATCTTCACCTATATTGATTCTACTCCCTGCTCTTCCAAGCCAAGATCCTATCTCTTCCTGTCCTTATGGCATTCATTATTATCAGGGCTAGCCCTCTCCTTTTCAGTTTTGCCTATCTCTTTGAAACATCAAGTACCTGGGAATATTTAGTTCCCAATTTTGGTCACTATGCATGCACGTCTCTGTAATGGCTATTCGATCAGCCCCATTTATCTCTATTTATGCCATTAATTTAAAATAAACACAGAAAATGCTGGAAATACTCTGCAGGTCCAGCAGCATCTGTGGCAAGTCAGTCACCTTTCATCAGAACTGCTGAGAATTACTTTCGAATACTATCTGTCTAATTTGTCTATCTTGTTATGACTGCTTTGTGCATTCAAATAAAGTGCCTTTAAGTTTAACTTTTTACCATTTTCCCCCAATTTGACTTTATTCACTGATGCACTATTACCATTAAACTCTTTGCCCCTTCGTGTCACATTTGCTTATCTTTACACAAATTGCTATACTGCTCTGTGGCCTTGACTTTTCTCTTTAGATTAAAATAATTCCCTTTACCTAAACCCTGCCCCCACCCAACTCTTTTTAACATGTGTAGTACAAGTCCTGAGACAGCCATTTCCAACATTATTTCAAGAGATCCTCAGCTGCTTATAGATTTTCAATCTTAAAGGATTTCAAACTGCCACTGTTGGTTCTTCACTGTGTGTTTCTTGCTGGGGGTCCTTCTAGAAGAAAGACGAGGAAGGGTAGGAGGAAGTTGCAAACAGCTGCAACTGGAGAAAAAGTAAGCAAGAGCCATGGTTTGAGGAATTCTTAATCTCCCAATAGAGATTATAAACCAGATTAATACACCTGGGGGCCATTTTGACTTTAGAGGACACTGCAAACTTCAATGGAAAAGAAAATTAGGAGAAGTGTTTTAAAGGGTGGCTGAGCTGATAGCAGGTGTTTTATAATGCACAACCAATTACCACAGTGTGACCTTTCTGGGGAAGAACAATAATAAATCACAGCCAATTACAAGTCACTGCTCTAGGCAGTGCTATTTCTCTGAGGATTGACCATAACAAACCAACAAATTACTATATGTCACCTCTCTGAGAAAGAATGATAACAAATCACAATCAGTTACTAGAGCATCATTACTCTGGGAAATGATAATGTCAAACTGCAAATGAGTACTGTAATACTCCAAGGATAAATGATAATCCAGTTGATGATCCTTTCTTTGGAAAGCATCAAATATTTCCTGAGGCTGTGTTTATACTGTAACTACCTGTCTGAGACTATTGGCTATACAGATGATCCCTACCTGGCAGTGCGTAGTTTCCACCTGCTGGAGAGCTCTGCACAATTGCCTGAACCAGTAAATATTGAACGTTTTGAGAGTACAGGTAGGAGCACTTGAAACTTCAAAACATTGCAGGGAAAGAAACTTGGCTTAAGTTTTAAACCTGGTTAGATGACGAGCAGAATTTATACTTAGGTCAGCCAGTTCTATCACATGTGGTGTAAGAGAGCCTCCCGCAGGGAATCTCACATCACTTCTCTCTGGAATCAGACCAGAAACTGACCATGAAGATATTCCCTCACTTTTGCATCACTGTGAGGTGGAAACCTTGACAGTAAGCGAAAGTGACAGTATGACTGCACCTTAAGTGATCGGATTCTGTGTTTTATACAATACACTGTTCCTACTTAACAACCCCTGCCCCCTATTCTTATCCAGAGGTGTTTCTGGAATTCATGGCTGCTCTTGGAAAGTTGTCAATAATTCTCAAAATGCCAAGGCCATGACGCATTGCAGTCTAGTCTCTGCTCTAACTTTAGAATCTTATTGCTCAGTCCACAAGCAATCAATGCTTAATAGATATAAATATATTGCATCAGATAATGCCTACATACAAAATCATTTAACTTCGAATTTATCTATTGTTACGACCGAGGTGGGAGGAGTGCACTGTTAATTTAGTCCCACTTCTCCATGGGTCACAGCATATTAATAAATGTTTCCCACTTACTTAAACAGCTAATTAGATGCTCCATTTGTCCCTGAATAAAGCACACCAACCAGGTTTCTTTAATCAACAACAAAATTAACTGTTTTTTATAAAACCAAGTCTTAACCAAAAATGATGTAAATCTATATGCAAATTGAGATATTAAAGCTCCTTATTTTCCCTAGCCCTCATGCACATGCACATACATCCAAAACTGGTTAACTGGGGGAAAAAAAGGATTTTTGTTTACAGCTGTTTCATGGGAATGAAAGGAATAAAAACACTTAGTCTGTCATGATCTGGAAGAAAGTTATTCGGTTTGGTGAGGTGTCCCAAAGTCAAATAATTGGATCCCACTCGAAGTCTTTCCAGGCAAGGTTGATGAACATTCTGTGATGGGTAGGAGTTCAAAAAACTTCAACAGTAGAAGGCTTCACATAAGGTCTTCCATCAGGTGTGCAGCAACAAGGATCTTTTTAGGTCTTACAGCAGCAGTATAACAGCAAAAAGTTTCTTCCAATATTCTGGATTTCTTAAACCCAGGAGGCAACAGTACAGCTTGATGCAGGGATTCTTCAGACACAGGAAGCAATAGGAATCTGCCACATTCGAAATGCAGAGTTTCTTCTCAAGAGATGCAGGATTCCTTTTTCTGGCTCTTCTTCTGATCTTCAGGCAGGTCAAAATCAAATTTCAAATGCCTGATTTTTGACCAAACTCACTGGCTTTTAAAGTTCAAAACTTAAAGCAAAGCCTTTTATAAACATATCACACGCCCAGTCATAAATTCACTCTTGTCATAACAGAGGGTAAGCTTTGAGATCAACCTCCTGCTGGTTTCCTTGAAAATACCTGCATTCCAGTCCTTGTTTACCAGTTCAGCTTCTGTTGAACTTCCTTTCAAAACATCCATAAAGTTCAACTATTTGCAGGTGTCTCAATGTCCACTGAAATCCTTTTTCAGTTTTTAAAAACACAGAATCCTAAGTTTGACTACAAAAAAAAATCCTCATAATAATATGCAGATTTTTTAAACTGCTAAAGCTCCTATAAGTGGCCCACATTTACCAGCTTGTAGAGTATGATATACCGTATCAAAGAAAAATAATAGGAGACCCTTCTCAACTGAACTGAATTTTAGCTAATAAATCAAAATCATGAGATTGTGTCTAACAAATCTGATTGAATTTTTCAAGGAGGGGACTATAGGTGTAGATGAGGGTAAAGCAGCTGATGTAGTCTACATGGACTTCAGTAAGGCTTTTGATAAGGTCCCACATGGCAGATTGGTTAAGAAGGTAAGAGCCCATGGGATGCAGGGCAATTTGGCAAATTGGATTCAAAATTGGCTTAGTGGAAGGAGGCAGAGGGTAATGGTCAAGGGTTGTTTTTGTGAATGGAGGCCTGTGACCAGTGGGGTACCGCAGGGATCGGTGCTGGGACCCTTAGTGTTTGTAGTGTACATTAATGATTTAGACGTGAATATAGGAGGTATGATCAGTAAGTTCGCAGAAGACACGAAAATTGTTGGTGTCGCAGATAGTGTGGAGGAAAGCCTTAGATTACAGGACGATATAGATGGGCTGGTGAGATGGGTGGAGCAGTGGCAAATGGAGTTTAATCCTGAGAAGTGTGAGGTGACGCACTTTGGGAGGACTAGGACCCTAGGGGGTACAGAAGGTCAGAGGGACCTTGGCGTGCTTGTCCATAGATCACTGAAAGCAGCAGGTAGATGAGGTGGTTAGAAAGGCATATGGGATACTTGCCTTTATTAACCGAGACATAGAATATAAGAGCAGGAAGGTTATGATGGAGCTAAATAGAATGCTGGTTAGGCCACAGCTGGAGTACTGTGTACAGTTCTGGTCACCACACTATAGGAAGGATGTGATTGCACTGGAGAGGGTGCAGAGGAGATTCACCAGGATGTTGCCTGGGCTGGAGCATTTCAGCTATGAAGAGAAACTGGATAGGCTAGGGTTGTTTCCTTGAAGCAAAGAAGGCTGAGGGAGGACCTGATTGAGGTATACAAAATTATGAGGGGCATTGATAGGATAGATAAGAAGAAACTTTTCCCCTTAGTGGAGGGGTCAATAACCAGGCGGCATAGATTTAAGGTAAGGGGCAGGAGGTTTAGAAGGGAGTTGAGGAAAAACAATTTCACCCAGAGGGTGGCTGGAATCTGGAACACACTGCCTGAAGGGGTAGTAGAGGCAGGAACACTTACAACATTTAATAAGTATTTAGATGAGCACTTGAAACACCATAGCATACAAGGCTATGTGCCAAGTGAAACAAAATGGGATTAGTTTGGACGGGTGCTTGATGGTCGGCACAGGCGTGTTGGGCCGAAGGGTCTGTTTCTGTGCTGTATAACTCTATGACTCTATAATCCTGACTATTATTTCAGACTTAAAATAGAGTAGAATGAAAGTAAAATGAGGAAAGTCTCACCATGTGAAAATAATATAGAAAGACCATTTACTTTGCATACTGTCAGAATTGCATTTCTTATTTGTTTTTGAGAAGCAACAACAACAATTTGCTTTTATATAGCACGGTTAATGTAATAAAATGTCCCAGGACTCTTCACCGGAGCCAAATCAGACAAAATTTGACACTCAGCCAAAGGAGGAGACATTAGGATAGGTGACCAAAAACTTGGTCAAACAGTTTTAAGAATGGTCTTAAAGGAGGAGTAAGAGTTAGAAAGGCAGAAAGAAAGAACGACTTGCATTAAATAGCACCTTTCATGACCTCAGGAAGTCCCAAAACACCTTACAGCCAATGAAGTACTTTTGAACTCTAGTCACTGTTGTAATGCAGAAAACATGGCAGCCAAGCACGTACAAACAGCAGTGTGATAATGACCAAATAATCTGTTTTTGCGATGTTAAGTGAGGGATAAGCATTAGCCAGGATACTAAGGATAACTCCCCTGCTTTTCTTTGAAATAGTGTCATGGGATGTTTTACATTCACCTGACAGGGCAGGCAGGGCCTGGGTTTAATGTCTCATCTGCAAGTTGGCACCTCCAACAATGCAGCACTCCCTCAGTACTGCACTGGAGGGTTAAGCTAGATTTTTATGCTTAAGGCTCTGGAGTGCGACTTAAAGCCAGAACTTTTTGACTCAGAGGGTGAGAGTACTACTGACTGACACAAAGGAGGGAATTTCAGAGCTTAAGGCCGAGGCAGCAATGAAAATCAGGGATTTCACAAGAGGCCAGAATTGCAGGAGTACAGAGATCTCAAAGGGTTGTAGGTCTGGAGGTGGGTACACACATAGGGAGAGGTGGGTCCATGGAGGCATTTGAAACAATGATGCAAATTTTAAAATCGTGATGTTGATGGACTGGGAGACAATGTAGGTCAGCAAGCATAGGCGTGATGGGTGAACAGGACTTGCTGTGAGTTAGGATATGTGGCACATATGGGTAGCACAGTGGCGCAGTGGTTAGCACCGCAGCCTCACAGCTCCGGCGACCCGGGTTTGATTCTGGGTACTGCCTATGCGGAGTTTGCAAGTTTTCCCTGTGACCGCGTGGGTTTCCGCCGGGTGCTCCGGTTTCCTCCCACAGCCAAAGACTTGCAGGGTGATAGGTAAATTGGCCATTGTAAATTGCCCCTAGTGTAGGTAGGTGGTAGGGGAATTGAGGAGATGTGGTAGGAATATGGGATTAATGTAGGATTAGTATAAATGGGTGGTTGATGGTCGGCACAGGCTTGGGGGGCCGAAGGGCCTGTTTCAGTGCTGTATCTCTAAATAAATAATAAAATAAATAAAAATAAATGTGCACAAGAGTTTTGGATGAGCTCAACTTAATGGAGAGCACAAAATGGGCGGCTGAAAATGAAAACATTGGAATAGTCAAGTCTGGAGGTAACAAAGGCATGAATGAGGGCTTTAACAGCTGATGAGCTGATACAACAACAACAACTGATATTTATGTAGCACCTTTAATGTAATGAAATGTCCCAAGATGCTTCACAGGAGCATTATAAAACAAAATATGACATAAGGAGTTATTAGGTTAAATGACCAAAGGCTTGGTCAAAGAGCTGGATTTTAAGGAGTATCTTAAAGGAGGAAAGCATGGTAGAGAGGCAGAGAGGTGCAGGGAGAGAATTCCAGAGCTTAGGGCCTAGGAAACTGAAGGCACGGCCCCAGTGGTGGAACAATAATAAGCACAGATATCTCAGGGGGTTGTAAGGCTGAAGGAAATTACAGAGATAGGGAGGGGCGAGGCCATGGAGGGATTTGAAAGCAAGGATGAGAATTTTAAAATCAAGATGGTGCTTGACCGGGAGTAGGTCAGCGAGTACAGGGGTGATAGGGGAACGGGACCTGGTGTGAGTTCAGATATGGGCAGCCGAATTGTGGATGACCTCAAATTTACAGAGGGTAGAATGTGGGAGACCAGCCAGGAGTGTGTTGGAATAGTCATGTCCGGAGATTTCAACGGCGTGAATGAAGGTTTCAGCAACAGATGAGCTGAGACGGGGGTGAAGTCGGGCAATGTTATGGTGGTGGAAATAGACGGTCTTAGTGATGGCACAAATAGGTGGTCGGAAACTCATCTCGGGGTCAAATGTGACACCAAGGTTGCGAACTGGTTTAGTCTCAGACTGTTGCCAGGGAGAGGGATGTAGTCGGTAACTAGAAAACGGAGTTTGGAGCAGGGACCGAAAACGATGGCTTCAATCTTCCCAATATTTAATTGGAGGGACAGAGTCGAGTGATAGTACACTTACGGATGATGTTGTGGAGGGACAGGATGTAGTTGAGAAATAGGAGGAGGCCAAGGATAGATCCTAGGGAATCTCCAGAGGGAGCGGGAAGAGAAGCCATTGTCAGAGTTTCTCTGGCTACAACTGGAGAGATAGGAACGGAACCAGGCAAGTGCATTCCCACCCAGCTGGGTAATAGAGGAGAGGTGTTGGAGGAGGATCGTATGGTCAACCACGTCAGAGGCTCTAGACAGGTCGAGAATGATGAGGAGAGATAGTTGAGCACAGTTAAATATACTTTCCAGTCACACTCCAGCTGACCTATCATGATTGGTCATGAACTGGTACAAAAATAGATCGGCTTCACTTGCATAAAGGGCAGGGAGAGGGGCAGGCAGACCAGACTGGGAAAAAATCAGGACCAACAAGAAAGCTCAAAAGTCTTCGGATAGGCTGTTAAACTAAAGATCAAAGAGGGATATTGAACTGTTGATTATAAGAAGCCCCGTGACGGATAAACGGTAATATCATTGCCAGAGTTTCTGATAAGATCATTGCAACCATGTGCTTGGTTGCATGCTTTTATTAATAAGAGTAAAGTGAAACTGTAAATTAAGAGTTTTATAAAACGCAAATGCCAACAAAAATGACGAGGCTGCAAAGATTTCGGCTTTAGCATTGTTCACTAAAATAGGGTTTCTTCGATCGAGATATCTAACTCCTAACTTTAGCGAAAACTTATCATTTAAATCCGACTGGTTAGATACTACATGCTTGTATTTTCACCATGTACAGGAGGCTGGGTATATCTGCTGTACATGGACATGTACCCAGGGGTCCGCGCCAGGCTCTTCAGCTGCAGCTTTACTTCTGCACTGTTTTCTTACTCTTGTTAAGTACATTTTGCAAATCCAAGCCGGCCACAGGATAGCCTAATGAGAGTTGGAAAACATTGCAGTTAAAATCTACTTCTATGCTACTCTGTGCATTCATTTCTAATATAGACAGCCCAGATAATTGCCAGCATTGAACGGTGATTGTTAATATTGAACCATTTCTTATAAAATAGTTTCCTGGTGAGATAGAGCTGAATACATTTTTTTATAAACCTTGTTTACCCCCGTGGTCCCGTTACGTAACACAAACATAGTCAGCAGCTTGAAACCTGAGGCAAGACGGATTGTACAGCGGTGATAAACTACTTCAGCAAAACCCTTTACTTAGGGACGACGATCTGTGTGTTATTTTTGTTATCTTGACTGACCTCTAGTTGCTGGGTTTATCTTTCCTTTTTTTTTGAACAGGGGTGTAAACATTTGCAATCCTCCAGTGCTCTGCACCTTCCCCGTATCGATAGAGGACTGGAAAATTGTGGACTGAGCCTTCAATTTTCACTCTGACTTCCTTCAGCAATCTAGAATGTGGAGGGGGTGACTTTTCAACTTTCATCACTGCCAACCTTTTAAGTACCTCATTATTTTTATCCCATGCAGTTTCTCAACTATCTCCTTGCAACATTGGCATCATCCTTTTATTTAGTGAAGACAGATGCAAAGTACTAACTTAGTACTTCAGACATACCCTCTGCATCCAGTCTGATTAGTCCCTAATCAAACCCACCCTTTTAAACCAAACATTTTCTTTAATAAAACTTAGAAAGAAAAATGTAACCCTGGCGTTCTACCAAAATATGGATCTGACATTAATTTTCACAGTTCTGAATAGCTTTCCCTGAAAGACAAAATTTATGTTGCAGACCGTGCAAGAATATCTCTCCCATAAGAATCTTTTTGAAGCATCCTCTTATTTTTCTGTTTTTGTGAAAGGGATTTGGTAAATATAGCTTTGCATCTCTGCTTCAGGTCCTCCTTCAAATCTAAATCTGGTACCTCACGTGCTAATTTTGAACCAATGAGCTGTTGTCAACTTAAATTCCTACAAAGAACACAGCTGTTCTGTTGGCAATGATTTTTGAATAGATGCGTTTGCAGGATTCAGGCACTTGAAATTGAGCATCCAAGTTGGCTTGAGGACAAAACGCTGCTTCAACATCATCCAAAATCTCTGCTTGAAGTAGTTTGTAAATTTCATTTGTAGCAGGAAATTCATAGTTATCCATCTCTGCATGATTCTGATGAGGATTCAGGAATGACAGCTTCACTGTTCAAATACTAAAAGAGTTCTAATGATCATCTGTCCATAGAATTAAAAGCCCTGCATCTAGCAGGTATGTGCCACATTTCAAAGTATCACATATGCAAAGTGTCTGTCATGCTTGGACCTGATAAATGCTACCTGTTAAGATAACCATGCTGACTTGCTCAAATATGAGTAGGTTCAAGCCAACCTTCTTTCAAGGGCCTGGGGCTCGAATCCCAGAATTAGCTACATCTTTGATCCCAATAGTTCCCAGGCTCTGTCCATAGGTGAGCTATCAAACTACAGCTTTTAAATACATGATTGAGCCCTGTAATTTCCTGGTCCTCATTGGCTGTATGATCCCCCCATATTGCCCCTCAATAAACTATGGCACTGATGCATGTACAGAGAGCCAGCATGGCCTCAATGGGCCGAATGGCCTCCTTGTGTTCTCTAATGGCACTATGATGCTATGACAAGTACTTGAAGGTGAACACAAAGTAGAAAGTGAACACAATGTTTTCTAATGTTATACAAATCTCTTTCAAAGTTTATTATAATAGGACAGTAATATTGGGATCTGGTTACACTTACAGGATACTTCAGAGCAAAGTTTCCCATTGTAATGTTACTGTAGAGGAGGTACACGTCATGCTGATGTATGCTGGCCTTACCGTTCATACAGTATTCACTGTCTAATGACAGACCAGACAACCAGCTGTCAAAATAGTGCATGCTAGTCTATTCGGGAAAATAAGACATTATGTTAGTCATTATCAATTAATCTTTTCTAAAAATGTAGCTTCACCCACCTCCAAATTCACAACCGCTAGAAAAGTTGGCACCTGTCACTAATACATCTGCATTAAGTAAACCAACTGTTTTCTTCCAGATAGAAATTATGATTTGTCAGTTCCGAGTATTGGTATATCTTGTGTCAGTTTGGCACAGTGGTAGCACTCTTAGCACTGAGTCAGGGAGCTTTGGGTTCACGTCTCACTCCAGGACTTGAGTAAATAATTTAAGTGCAATTCAGTATTGCAGGAGTGTTGTCTTTGAGATGTTAAATCAAGGTTCTGCCTATCTGTTCAGCAGGATGTTAAAGATCCTTTATTACTATTCAAAAAGCAGGGAGTTGTCCCTCAACCAACACCATCAAAATATATTAACTGGTCATTTATTGAAAATAAAAGTAAGGATCTTATGCTTCAGTTATAGAGGGCATTGGTGAGACCACATCTCGAATACTGTGTGTAGGTTTGGTCTCCTTATTTAAGGAAGGATGTGAATGTGTTGAAGTGGTTCAGAGGAGGTTTACTAGATTGATACCTGGAATGAGCTGTTTGTCTTATGAGGAAAGGTTGGACAGACTGGGCTTGTTTTCACTGGAGTTTAGAAAAGTGAGGGGAGACTTGATTGAAGTATATAAGATCCTGAACGGTCTTGAAAAGGTGGATGTGGAAAGGATGTTCCCTCATGTGGGTGAGTCCAGATATAGGGGGCACTGTTTTAAAGTTAGGGGTTGCCCTGTTAGGACAGAGATGAGGAGAAGTTTTTTCTCTCAGAGTGTTGTGCGACTTTGGAACTCTCTGGCTCAGAAGGTGGAGGATGCAGGGTCATTGAATATTTTTAAGGTGGAGGTAGATAGATTCTTGTTAGGCAAGGGAATCAGAGGTTATCTGAGGTAGATGGGAGTGTGGAATTCAAAACACAAACAGTTGTACTGGGCTTTAGTGAGACCCAGCTGGAATACTGTGCACAGTTTTGGTCTCCTCACTTAAGAAAGGATAAAATTGCAGTAGAAGCAGTTCAGAGAAGGTTCACTCGACTGATTCCTGGGAAGAAGGGGTTATCTTATGAAGATAGTCCAGGTAGCTGTGGGAGTCGGTGGGTTTATAATGGATATTAGTAGACAACCTATCCCCAGAGATGGAGACAGAGAAGTCGAAGAAGGGACGGGAAGTGTCAGAGATGGATGGGCCATGTAAAGGTGAGAGAAGGGTGGAAATTGGAAGCAAAGTTGATAAAGTTTTCCAGTTCGGGGCGGGTGCAGGAAACGGCACCGATACAGTCATCAATGTACCGGAAAAAGAGTTGGGAGAGGGGGCCTGAGTAGGACTGGAACAAAGAATGCTCGACATATCCCACAAAAAGACAGGCATAACTAGGACCCATGCGGGTACCCATAGCAACACCTTTTACTTGAAGGAAGTGAGTGGAGTTGAAGGAGAAGTTGTTCAATGTGAGAACAAGTTCAGCCAGGCGGAGGAGGGTGGTGGTGGATGGGGACTAGTTGGGCCTCTGTTCAAGGAAGAAGCGGAGAGCCCTTAAACCATCCTGGTGGGGGTTGGAGGTGTAGAGCGATTGGACGTCCATAGTGAAGAGGAGGCGGTTGGGACCAGGAAACTGGAAATTGTCAAAATGACGTAGGGCGTCAGAAGAGTCACGGATGTAGGTGGGAAGAGACTGGACCAGCGGAGAAAAGATAGAGTCAAGACAGGAAGAAATAAGTTCCTTTTGGAACGGTTACCAATAAAAGCAAGTCACGTTGTTGCTGAGGTTAATTTTAAACACGCAAGCAAAATAAGTTTACCCTGAGGTTCATGACATCCCATCAATTTATGTACTGTTACAAAGTGATAAACATATCAAAATATATTGGCTGCTGTTCCTTCTACACGTATGATTAATTATGTCACTGCAAAAAAATAATTTCTTAACCATCAGGCGGTATCAAATATCCTCTCATTGCCCATGTTTCTGAGTAGCGAGATGTTTAGCATTATTAAATGACACATTTGGCAATTGGTGAAATGAAAAACTAGTGCTAGTGCACTAATCTTAAAACAATAAAAACAGACAAACTTGTTTTTACCATTATGATCCAGTACAAACATTGTTTTATCCAATCTCCCAACTTTTTGGTGCATCAAAACAGTCATTTTTTGGTTAATAAATTGTCTGTATACTGCCTGATTTCCAATGTGAATGGAGCAGTGGGCAGATGTAGATGGACAATCTCCTTAAATAACGTACAGAAAGGTGATGAGAGGCAATTTTCCTGGGGTTCTTTTGAACCTAGTAGAAGGCTATGCTATTTTGCTTCTGGATTTTCTTTTGCCAATGGTAGATATTATGGCAGACAACAACAACTTACATCAGTGGGAGTGGGAGATCCACAAGAGGCCTGAGTTGGAGGAATGCAGAATTCTTGGAGAATTGTAGGGCTGGAGGAGGTTATAGAGATAGCAAGGGGTGTGGCCAAGAAGACAGTTGAACATCAGGTTAAAGCATTGGTAGGCCAGGGGCCAATGTAGGTCAGTGAGCACAGGGGTGATGAGTGAAAGGGTCTTGACGTGAGTTAGGGTACAGGCAGCAGGACAAGTTTACGTTTATGGAGGACAGAGGATGGGAGGCTGGCAAGGAGAGAATTGGAATACTTGAGTCTGGAGGTAAAGCTAGACAGGGTGATATTATGGAAGTGGAACTAGGTGATCTTTGTAATGGAGAGAATTTGGTTTTGGAGGTTCAGCTCAGGGTCAAATCGGACACTGATATATAAATAGTCTGGTTCAGCTTCAGACTATGGAGGAGGGTGGAATCTGTGGCAAGGGAATGGAGTTTGTTGTGTGGGACAAACATAAAGGCTTCAATCCTCGCAATGTTTAATTGGAGGAAATTGTGGCTCATCTGGAATTGGAGGGCAGACAAGCAATCTGACAACATAGAGGCAGTGGAGGGGTCGAGAGAGGTGGAATTGATGTAGAGCTGGGTATCATCGTCATACATGTGGAATTTGGCGTTTTTTCTTCAGATGATGTTGCTGAGGGGCAACATACAGATGAGAAATAGGAAGGGGCAAAGAATAGATCCTTGAAGGATACCAGAGTTAATGGTGCAGGGTTGGGAAGAGAAGATATTGCAAGAGATCCTCTAGCTAAGACTGCATAGGTAAAAGTGGAATAGGAAAAGGCAGTCCCACGCAGCTGAACAATGAGCAGAGTCATCAGAAGAGGATGTTGGAGGATAACAGACATGACTTATGGCAAATTATATGAATGGCCATATAAATTGTTGTTCTACCACAGGATTGGCTTTGATATTGAAGACAGGCGATTGTAACTGTGTGCTGTAGGGTAATAAAAACAAGCAACATGTACTGCCAGAATTCTAGTCAGCAAGAATGCAAGTCATAAATTCCTTCCTGTCATGCTCAGTGTATTTTTATGAGTAACACTGTGTCTCTAATCTCCAAGTGATACAACATTTCAAATAAGTACAGCAAGGGGGGAATTTGAATTTAATTCCAAATTTGAAGCGAATTGGTTGCTTCAGATTAATTTATAAAAATCCAAATTTTGCATAATCCATTTAATTTGGAATTTGCTTGTCTCTTTTAAATTGGCATTGCACATATGCAGAGAGTACAATTGCCCCTGCTGTGCAAGTAAACTTCTTCACCATTCAGCTACACAAGGTGAATGATGGATAAGATGGTGACAGCTGTGATTGGGCGATGACAACACATGATTTTATATATATATATAAAATAATAAATTCACTATTAAGCTGTGGCATTGTGGGTCCAAGGTCTGATACTGCATTTTCCCCCATGACTAGGAAAAGTGTGTGTTTATGGAGAAGATGCAACTTGCCAAGGCTCCTATGACAGCACCTTCCAAACCTGCAACCTCTACCACCTAAAAGAACAAGGGCAGTAGGTGCATGGGAACACCACCACCTGCAAGTTACCCTCCAAGTCACATACCATCCTGCCTTGGAAATATATCCCCATTCCTTCGCAATTGTTGAGTCAAAATCCTGGAACTCCCTTCCTAACAGTACTGCTGGGTGTACCTGCATCACACAGACTGCAGTGGTTCAAGAAGGTGGCTCACCACCACCTTCTCAAGGGTAATTAGGGATAGGCAATAAATGTTGATGTCTAGTGATGTCTACATCCCATGAACCAATAAAGAGGGGGTGTAATGGATCCCTCGCTTTGCTTGCCAAAATGATCAATCTGTATGGGATCCTAGTTCCTTCGAATGGAGAGGGGGAGACCTAGGAAGATTCATACCTGAGGTTTTTGGTTTCCCACGCCGAACTGATTTCTGGCTGCTAATTAGCATAAACCTATGTGAAGGTGCCACGATGTTACAGCTCCAAGACAATAAGATGATTAAATCATAGAACGTTTATGGTTCAGAAAGAGACCACTTGGCCCATCGTGTCTGTGCCAGCCAAATAATGAGCCACCCAGCCTAATTCCACCTTCCAGCATTTGGTCCGTAGCCCTGCAGGTTATGGCACTTGAGGTGCATATCCAGACACTTTTTAAAGAGTTGAGCGTTTCTGCCTCCACTACATTTTCAGGCAGTGAGTTCCAAACCCAATCACCCACTGGGTGAAAAAACGTTTCCTCATCTCCCCTCTAATCTTTCTACCAATCACTTTAAATCTATGCCCCCAGTCACTGACCTCTCTGCTAAGGTAAATAGGTTCTTCACATCCACTCTATCCAGGCTCCTCACAATTTTGTACAATTCAATCAAATCTCCCCTCAGCCTCCTGTGTTCCAAGGAGAACAACCCCAGCCTATCCAATCTTTCCTTATAGCTGTATTTTTCCAGTCCTGGCAACACCTTCATAAATCTCCTCTGTACCCTTTCTAGTGCAATTACATCCTTTCTGTAATGAGGTGGCCAGAATTGCACACAGTACTGAAGTTGTGGCCTAACCAATGTGTTATACAGTTCCAGCATAACCTCCCTGCTCTTATATTCTATACCTCGGCTAATAAAGAAATGAATTCCATATGCCTTCTTAACCACCTTATCGACCTGTCCTGCTACCTTCAGAGATCTGTGGACATTCACTCCAAGGTCCCTCAATTCCTCTACACCTCTCAGTATTTTTCCATTAATTGTGTATTTCTTAGCTTTGTTTGACCTCCCCAAATGCATCACCTCACACTTCTCCCAGTTGAACTCTATTTGCCATTTTTCTGTCCATTTGACAAGTCCACTGATGTCTTCCTGCAGTCTCCAGCTTCCCTCTTCATTATCAACCACGTGGCCAATTTTCGTGTGATCTGCAAATTTCTTGATTATGCCCCCTACATTTATGTCCAAATCGTTAACACCACAAAAAGCAGGCGACCCAGTACCTAGCTCGGCGGAACGCCACTGGAAACAACGTGTTAGCAATCTAGCAAATGTCTCAAATCTTGCAGCTCTGTTAATGGAATAAACACGCTGCATGAAGCAATCCAAAATAATCATATGCACCCACCAGACAAATTAGATCACGTTCATTTCTCTAGGACCTCCCAGATTCTTTTGTGCAGAACTGCACATAAATGGCAAGGAATGTGACAAAATAAACTTGGCGAGCACTGGCTTTTTAAAGCTTGTATATTTCTCCATCCACAGTCCCCCGACGCTGCGGGAGAATGGCGGCCGGAGTCACTTCCACTCCAGATTCGCGACGCACGTTTGGCCAAGAGGAATACAGTCTATACAGCAGCCTGAGTGAAGACGAACTCATTCAGATGGCAGTCGAGCAAAGCTTTGCGACGTCTTCTTCCTCGGGCCAGCCTCCTGGTTCAATCGCCCAGACTCCCCCCAGAACCCGAGGGCAGCCCCAGGTGGTTCAGAACGCTGTCTCACAGCCGTGTACCAAGAACAGGTAGGCGTCAATTCAGGCACAGTACTTCGGGCCAACGAGACCAGCACACACACACACACACATCCCAGACTGAGCGCCCCAGAGACCAGTTAATCCAGCACTCGCCTGCCTCATGCTTAAAATCCCAGGGGCCATGTTGGAAAGGGCACGCCTATTTGGATGGACATCACTAGGGCAAAGCCAGACTCGGCACGATTACTCCAAGCACTAGGCAGGCAGTCTGTGTTCTCTGGTCTTTCAATGTGTGTGTATCTGTGTGGTGCATGTGTGCAGTTAAAGTGCCCGTCTCTTTAGGTAAAGCCAATAGTAATAGAGACGAAGAACCTTGGCAGAAAGTGAACTTTTTAACTCTTCATAGGTTGCTATCTACTGGTCAGTCTCATGTTTGTATCAGACTTGCTGCTGATTCTGTCTAATTTAGCATTCATGTACTAATAGCGTTTGATGTGAAAGAAATGCAACATTTATAGACGGAATATAAAAGCAAAATACTGCAGATGCTGGAAATCTGAAATCAAAACAAGAAATGCTGGAAATACTCAGTAGGTCTGGCAGCATTTGTGGAGCGAGAAGCAGAGTTAATGTTTTAGGTATGTGACCCTTCATCAGAACTGGCAATCAAGACACAATCCTGGCACAGTACTGTCTAACAGTATTAGAGGACAAGGGATTGTTCAGCCAGTTTGAAGGAGGGGATTGAGCCGCTGACCCTGTGTGCCAGGCTGTTTCTTCTGGTGTATTTCCAGCGTTTCAGACCTGGATTAATCCAGTTCACCTTTTTTCTTTGGGGGGGGGGGGGGGGTCCTCTGGCTGTTTTAGTTCCTCGTCATCTTTTGTTTCTCCTGAGCAAATCTTGTTCACCATCTACCAACCTGTTGTTTATTTTTAAGCAAACCATTCAAGCCATGAACTCCCTCTCCGTCATGCGAATTTATGTTGTTCTTTATCCCGTCACATCCACTTTCTGATCCCATCGAGGCGCTTGTTTGTCTTTTCTTTGTCAGATCTGTCCCAAACCTCATCCTGTCCTGTTCACACAAACTCTGTGATCTGCTGTGCATTTCCACTCGTTTCTCTTGTGTTTCTGATTTTCAACATTTGCAGGTTTTCCTTTTTTTTTGCCTTGTGCGATTCATGTTTGCTTTGGGTTCCCAATTTCTTTTTTAAATAATAGGCCATCCTATAAGTAGGATTCAATAAATTATAAAGATACCATAAGCCAAATTCCGAAATGGACTGAATTAAAGTGATCGGAATCACTTGTAGATTCATTTTTCTGAGGCTCTGAGATGTGCCGCTCTCTTTGGAAGCCGCTTACTCTCTATTGTCTTATATGGTCAAATAGTCCCTCGGCGTCTCCGAAGCCAAAAATAAACACGTGCGAGAGCAGATTGGAGCCCAGCGACTTACACTCACTCCAAAAAGACTGCGGGCAAAATGACGGGCTTCTCTTATTCCGAATATTTTTCACAGTTTCACTCCCGTCGTTCTTCTAGGTCGCCCATGAGCAGTGCTGCTCCGACAGCGAACCCTCCGAGAACAACCTACTACAGAAGATACGATGGGAGGCTGTTTCGAACCACCAAGCCAGTGGTGTAAGTTTGTCTTTGTTTACAGCCGCGGGATGTCCTCGTTTATTGAGGGGCGGGGGGGAACTCTCCCCATCCTTTCTTTTTTAAAAAGCAGAACGAGTTCCAAGAAACAGTGTGTTAAACAAAATGAAGCGGAGAACTTAAGGGATCTAGCGATGGGAAAATAGATTGTAATAAACTGGTTCGGTTTATGATATATTAGATAACTGGCAGTCTTACAATTGCACTATTACTTTCACTTACAACACAATTCAGACACCTTTTACCACAGGCTTCTAAATTGATCTTTAACCAAATGGTCCCATTAAATAAAATTATACGACAAGGAACATAGGGAAGCAATGAAACAAGAAGATGGTACTTGACGGCTTCAGGCCGGGGTCAGTCTCAGGTCCACATATAAATAGAGAGATGAGGCTGTAGATGAAACTCACTTCTGGGTTGAAAGCGAAAAGGCATCGGGCTCTGAAATGTGTGCGTGTTTATTTTCCAGGAAATGTTTTGAATTTCTCTTGGTTTATTTTGTGCGGTTCCTTTCTCTCTACTTGTTGTGACATCGCGCCCCGAATGAATGACATTAGTCTTGTAGGTGGGGGGAGGGGAATCTGGCAATGCCTCTCAGCCAATCAGAAAGTATTATTATATGTGCCTACAGTTTAATCGAGGGAATAACTGGGGTTCCAGCAAAATGTTCCATTTCTAAAGGATGCGCGTTATTCATCTCAGCAAGGAGTCTTTGTCCATAAGTAATTATTTAATGACTGAATATGTCTCTTCAAACCTGAATATTTTACCGAGCTGGAAATACTCAGCAGGTCTGGCAGCATCTGTGGAGAGAGAAACAGAGTTAACCTTTCAGGTTCACCACTGGACATTTCTGGTGTCTGCTTTAAAGATTGCACTGTGGCGCATATTACATCGAGCCTGCTTTTCATCTAGGGAGCTTGATCCTGTCGTCATTGCGATCAAGAATGGTGATGAAGAAACCTTGTTAAATATGATCAAAGCCGGAAAAGCACTTTCTGTGCCAAATACGGAAGGCTGGATCCCTCTGCATGAAGCGGCCTATTACAACACACCCGGCTGTGTGAAATTGTTACTAAAAGGTTAGTAAGCGATCGGATAGCCGTAGGAACCAGTATACTGTACGTTATAAAAGATTAATCTGCATGGTATGCTTCTTGCCTATGGTCCAATAGTGCAATGAAGAGATTGTTAGACTTTTAATTCAGTTTGGGGAAGTGCAGGAACTGGGAAACAGCACAGTTGTCCTATAGTACATTTAACAGGATACTGAGTTTTCTCAAAATGTTCAAAAGCTGTAAACTGGTTTTGTGCAAGTTGTTATCTTCCGATATCTTTAGACTTGCAATTAGGTCATTGTAAACTTATTACTGGTAATTTTGTTGCTTGGCACCAGTTCTGTTAGTAACTCAGTTACTGATAAACACACCTATCAATTTGAATTGTTGTAATATGTTTGATGCATTGTGGCTTTTTTTGTCGAGCTGGCATTCATATCATTTCTCATTCTGTTGCTCTTGCTGTGTAATCTCAAGCTGGCCTAAACTGGGCAGCGAAGATAATTTAATAAATATGCCACTGCCCAGTGGGTGAACACGCCATTTGGTTGGTTACAGACTAGGAAGGTGCTGGCTTAAATCCCTGGTCTGAGCTGATTCAGCTGATGACAGTTGGGTGACAAATGGCCTCAGAATCATATGACACAGAAGAAGGCAATTCGGTCTATCGAGTCTGAACCAGCTCTTTTGAAGAGTAATCTAGTTAGTCCCACTCCCCACTCTTTTCCGGTATCGCTGCAATTGTTTTCCTGTTACCTGAACTGAGCTGATGTCCCTTTGTTTCTCATGAAAATCTTATAGTTCGTGGCAGCAGAATTGTACTCAGTCACAATCTGTAACCTCATGGCCCGGCATATCCCCCACTCTACCATTACCATCAAGCCGGGAGACCAACCCTGGTTCAATGAAGAGTGCAGGAGGGCATGCCAGGAGCAGCACCAGGCATACCTGATAATGAGGTGTCAACCCAGTGAAGCTACAACCCAAGACTACTTGCACGCCAAACTGCATAAGCAGCATGCGATAGACAGAGCTAAGCGATCCCATAACCAACGGATCAGATCTAAATTCTGCAGTCCTGCCACATCCAGCCGTGAATGGTGGTGGGCAATCAAACAACTAACTGGAGGAAGTGGCTCCATAAATATCCCCATCCTCAATGATGTGGGAGCCCAGCATATCAGTGCAAAAGATAAGGCTGAAGCATTTGCAACAATCTTCAGCCAGAAGTGCTGAGTTGATGATCTATCTCGGCCTCCTCCTGAAGTCCCCAGCATCACAGATGCCAGTCCTTTCAGCCAATTTGATTCACTCCTCGTGATCTCAAGAAATGACTGAAGGCACTGGATACTGCAAAGGCTATGGGTCCTCACAACATTCCGACAATAGTACTGAAGACTTGTGCTCCAGAATTTGCCGCACCCCTAGCCAGGCTGTTCCAGTACAGCTGTAATTCTGGTATCTACCCGGCAATATGGAAAATTGCCCAGTTATGTCCTGTACACAAAAAGCAGGATAGGTCCAACCAGGCCAATTACCGCCCCATCAGTCTACCCTCAATCATCAGTAAAGTGATGGAAGGTGTCATCGACAGTGCTATCAAGCGGCACTTGCTTAGCAATAACCTGATCAGTGACACTCAGTTTGGATTCCGCCAGGGCCACTCAGCTCCCGACCTCATTACAGCCTTGGTTCAAACATGGACAAAAGAACTGAACTCAAGAGATGAGGTGAGAGTGACTGCCCTTGACATCAGGGCAGCATTTGACCAAGTATGGCATCAAGGAGCCCTAGCAAAACTGAAGTCAATGAGAATCAGGGGGAAAACTCTCTGCTGGTTGGAGTCATACCCAACGCAAAGGAAGATGGTTGTGGTTGTTGGAGGTCAATCATCTCCATTCTAGGACATCACTGAAGGAGTTCCTCAGGGTAGTGTCTTAGGCCCAACCATCTTCAGTTGTTTCATCAATGACCTACCTTCAGTTATAAGGTCAGAAGTGGGGATGTTCACTGATGATTGCACAATGTTCAGCACCATTTGCGACTCCTCAGATACTGAAGCAGTCTGTGTAGAAATGCAGCAAGACCTCTACTAGCACCAGGCTTGGGCTGATAAGTGGCAAGTAACATTCGCGTTACACAAGTGCCAGGCAATGACCATCTCCAACAAGAGAGAATCTAACCATCTCCCCTTGACATTCAATTGCATTATGATCGCTCAATCCCCCACTATCAACATCCTGGGAGTTATCATTGACCAGAAACTGAACTGGAGTAGCCGTATAAATAATGTGGCTACAAGAGCAGGTCAGAGGTTAGGAATCCTGCGGCGAGTAACTCACCTCCTGACTCCCCGAAGCCTGTCAACCATCTACAAGGCACAAGTCAGGAGTGTGATGGAATACTCTCCACTTTCCTGGATGGGTGCAGCTCCAACAACATTTAAGAAGCTCGACACCATCCAGGACAAAGCAGCCTGCTTGATTGGCACGCCATCCACAAACATTCCACCACCGACGCACAGTGGCAGCAGTGTGTACCATCTACAAGATGCACTGCAGCAATGCACCAAGGCTCCTTAGACAGCACCTTCCAAACCCATGACCTCTACCAACTAGAAAGACAAGGGCAGCAAATGTTTGGGAACACCACCACCTGCAAGTTCCCCTCCAAGCCTCACACCATCCTGATTTGGAACTATATCACCGATCCTTCACTGTCACTGGGTTAAAATCCTGGAACCCCCTTCCTAACAGCACTGTGGGTGTCCCTACCCCACATAGACTGCAGCAATTCAAGAAGCTCACCACCACCTTCTCAAGGACAATTTGGAATGGGCAATAAGTGCTGGCATAGCCAATGACGCCCACATTCCATGAATGAATTTTTAAAAATGCATGACTCTGTGGTGGCGCTCCTGTATGTGACTATTTTGCAGAGTTATTGGGAAAAAGCTGGGCTGTGGAACTAAATTAGACTGCTCTTTCAAAGAGCCAGCACAGGGTCAATGGGCCGAATTGCCTCCTTCTGTGCTGTATTATTCTAAGTGGCACTTCTTCATTGAGAGCCCTCACAGCTGAGCCAGAAGGCTGTGATTCCAAGCTCCACTCCAGGGCTTGAGCCCATAATCTGGGCTGACATTGTCGTAGTACTGAGGGAGTGCTACGTGTGTAGTGTGATTTAGATAAGAAGAGCAGTGAATCTTTTCAAAGTCCTGGCCATGATTTATTCCCCCAATCAAACCATGAAAATACACTAACTGATCAATCATTTCATTGTTGTCTATGGGATCCTGCTGTATGCAAATTGACTACAGCATTTGTCTACAAAACTCTGTTTGTCTGTCAGAGGAAGGAGACTGATTCCACTGATGTTTCTGAGGAGTGTTTTGTGCTTTCTGAACGGTGAGCATTTAGGGGTGAAGGGAAACTTTGTAAATGCTGTGGGGGAGAAATTTGTTTACGTAGAACTGCCTCCAGTAGCAGGTTTACCTCAATTTCCCAGGCAGAGGCAGCACCCCGATCGCTACCCTTGTGACCAGTGTGGTATTTTTCAATGATATTACCGCCAGAAGTGACACTAACAAATTTCACCCTTATGACTCTTATGTGCATTTCAGAGGCAGCTGATATGGAGGGTCATGTCAACAGTTTGGGGAACTCTTAAAGACTTGCTTTCTGGTTCCCCTTATATCTTTGTTAACTATTCATTTTCTCCTTGTAATTTTGTCTCTGCTACTGTCAATTTTAAATTGTTTCAGTCTTTCATTGTTTCTCTTTGTTATTCTCTTACTGTCTCATGATTACGTACTCTTTCTCATGTTCTTCCTCTGCTTGTTACTCTCTCTTGCTCCCTATGTTTATCTCTGTTAAATTGCCCCTGTTACTCTCTCTTTCTCTCTGTGTTTCTCTCATTGCTGCTGTCATCCAGACCAGATCCAGAGAAGCAAATAGATGGGAGAGAGGCAAGCAACTGGGGCTGCTGTAGAGGGCAGGAAGAGATGGTGTTATCAGTGACAACATGTCTTTGACTGTTGCACATAGGTGTATGTTCTTCATGTTGGCCTAAGGACATTAGGCTGGGTTCTGGGTGCAGGCTGTGGGTGATTGCAAGGCTATCTGCTAGCTAGCTGAGGCTGTTGATTTTGCATAAAGAAGAGAAACACTGGAGAAATTGGTAAGTGGGATGAGGAAGTTTATTTTTGCAGATACATAGTGGGATGGCTGTATTTCAGAGATTCTTTTGCTGAAATGTGTTTGAGCAGAATTTTTTTCTTGCAATGGGATTGAGCAGATATTCCTCAGATATGATCAATGACTTACAAAATAGAAAATAACTAATTAGAGAGAAGAAATAGACTGTGACTTGACCAAGAACAAAATTGATGACACTAATGTCATGACATTTATTACAGACAGAAAACAACTTCTTTGTGTAGAGAGGGAGTGCGCAAGAGAGATAGATAATGGATATTTAGTATCAATGCCCAAGATAAATATTTAATATTCTGTCATTGGTTCTAGTTTATATGTGTATTAATGGCTGAAATGAGAGTGCCAGACTAATACTATTGTGTTATGGAGTGATCAGTTTGTGGTTGCAATTGTTAGTGTACTTTATACATTTAATTTTATTTTTAAAAAATGACAGTGGTACCTCTTCAATGGACTTTGAGTAGCGTTGAAGATGAAATGAAGTCTGCAGTAATGGCAAAGAAATTACTTAATGAAATACTGGAAAAATAGCTACAAATATTGTGACGTTTTGTTTACTAAGCAGAGTTGCATGCTACTTTAGTCTAGTGATACAATCATTTAAAACTAGCATTGAGCCTCCCAAGTTTAAAAAAATAAAAATCAGTGTGCCAGATTGCTAGGATGTTTTAAATTAATATTCTTTGCTTTCTATGAAGGCTGGCAAATATTTTTAAATAAAGCTAAGAGTAATTAAAATCTTGAACTGACAGGATATGTCAGAGCTTTTATTTGGTGGAGAAAACATGCTGTGTAGCCCTCAGGAGAATGTGGGGGACCATTTCCGTCGTGATGTTGTTATCAAATAAAAGATGTTTATTGCAAGATGTTGTGAGCAGATGTTGGCTATCTTTGTCACTTTGTTTCTTGAAGAATATTGTGTAACACTTGTAGAAGTTATTTAAAGTTGGCTCCCACTTCAATATCTATCTGAGCTAAAAAAAAAGTCCAAGTTCTCATGCAATAGCAGTCCTCCTTTTAAGTAAACAACCCAAGAAAACATGAAGTGATTAAAAAATATAAATGGAAAATGAAAAGTCTTGCTGGAAATCTGGAATAAAAATAATAAATGTTGAAATGCCTAGCCAATCCATCAGCATTTGGTAGAAATCATTTTTTGTTGGTGTGTTAAGGGTCACAGAACTAAGGCAGGCAGATGGACATAAGAAACAGACCAGCCATGATCTAATTGTATGGTGGAACAAGCTTGAGGGGCTGAATGGCCTTCACTTGTTCTTAAAGGTTAACATCTCAGGTGTGAGGCATCTGAACTGATCAGAATAGGGAAGTCCTTTAAGTTGCATAAGAAAAATTCAGGACAAGTTAAGAGAAGAACAGCACAAACATGAAATCTGGCAGTTCATGGGTTTGACAACCAAACAGATGTTGCAATACAGGAAAGAAGTGTAAAGAGTTGTATGCTATACAAATGTCATCTCAGCTGGTAGTCAGGTACACAGACCAAGTCATTGGATAGGCAGAGGGATGAATCAGACATGGTTCTAAAAATAGAAGGGAAAACAGATGAAATGGAGTAAAAGTGGAAGTAGTAAGTAAGAAAATCTGGATAGAGCTAAAGTCTGAAATGATTGAAATCAATGCTTAGCTGCAGAATGATGTCCAGAAAATGAGGTCCTTAAGTTTGCATTGAAATGTTTCTTTATTTTCTAATAGCTTATCCTGGAACTGTAGACTGTCGGACACTAGCAGAGGAAACTGCTTTATACTTAGCAACATCCAAAGGGTACTTGGAGTGCATGACTTATTTACTGGAAGCAGGAGCAGAATGCGACATCACTAGTAAGACAAAGGAAACTGCACTCTACAAAGGTAAAGTAAAACTGATGAAATGTAACTGCTTGACCTCAGTTAACTTACTGTGCAATACAATACATTCATGTGCACAGATCACAGCTGCTAGTATGGTAAATGCTTGAGATTTATATGGGCTGTGCCGGGAGCACAGATAGCAAAATTGTGCACTTCCAGATCACAATTTCCCATGCTAAAATCATCATAGAACCATAGAATCATAGAAAAAGCACAGCACAGAAGGAGGCCATTCAGCCCTTTGTGTCTGCGCTGGCCAAATAAACTATCCGCCCAAACTAATCCCACCTTCCAGCACCTGGTCCATAGCCCTGCAGGTTACAGCACCTCAGGTACATGTCCAGGTACCTTTTAAAAGAATTGAGGGTCTCTGTCTCCACCACCATTCCTGGCAGTGAATTTCAGACACCCTCTGGGTGAAAAAGTTTCCCCTCATGTCCCTTCTGATCCTTCTACCAATCACCTTAAATCTGTGCCCCCTGGTAACTGACCTCCCTGCCAGCGGAAACAGGTCCTTCCTGTCCACTCTGTCTTGACCCCTCATAATTTTGTACACCTCAATCGAGTCACCCCTCAGACTCCTCAGTTCCAGGGAAAACAACCCAAGCCTATCTAATCTTTCCTCATTTCTGCAACTTTCAAGCCTTAGCAACATTCTAGTAAATCTCCTCTGTACTCTCTCCGGGGCAAATAGGTCTTTTCTGTAATGTGGTGACCAGAACTGCATGCAATATTCCAACTGTGGCCTAACCAACGCTCTTTACAGTTCCAGCATCACATCCTTGCTTTTGTACTCTAGACCTCGGCCCATAGAGGAAAGCAATCCTTATGCCTTCTTCACCACTCTATCCACCTGTCCTGCCACCTTCAGGAACATGTGGACATGCACGCCAAGGTCTCTCACTTCCTGTACCCCTCTCAATATCCTCCCATTTATTGTATATTCTCTCGCTTTATTTGCCTTCCCCAAATGCAATACCTCACACTTCTCTGGATTGAATTCCATTTGCCACTTTTCTACCCACTCAACCAAAACATTGATATCATTCTGTAGTCCACGGCTTTCCTCCTCACTATTAACTACACAGCCAATTTTTGTCTCATCAGCAAATTTCCCAATCATGCCTCCCACATTTAAGTCCAAATCATTAATATATACCACAAACAGAAAGGGACCCAACACTGACCCCTGTGGAACACCACTGGAAACCGTTTTCCATTCACAAAAACATCCATCGACTGCTACCCTTTGTTTCCTGTCACTGAGCCAATTCTGGATCCAACCTGCCACCTTCCCCTGTATCCCATGGGCTTTTATTTTACTGACCAGTCTGCCATGCGGGACCTTGTCAAATGCCTTACTAAAATCCATGTAAACCACACCCACTGCACTACCCTCATCAATCCTCCTTGTCACTTCCTCAAAAAATTCAATCAAGTTAGTAAGACATAACCTTCCCCTAACAAATCCATTCTGACTATCCCTGATTAATCCATGCCTTTCTAAGTGACAGTTTACCCTGTCCCTCAGAATAGATTCTAACAATTTACCCACCACCGAGGTCAGACTGATTAGCCTTTAAGTACCTGGCTTATTTTGCAATTTTTCAGTGTACAATTTTACAATATGTACTATTGGAGCAGGTTAGCAGAATTTCTACACATAAACTATGGCTGGAATTTTACGGTGGATGGATGGTAGCTGGACTCCGATGTGAAGGTCGGTGGTGAACCTGCTTCCGCCGAGCCTGGGGATCCGTCCCGCATTTTACGGGTCCCTCAGGCTTTAGCTGTCTCAAGGCGGGACTTCCACCCACTTGAGGGAGGAGATCCTGCTCAGGGTGCATCCGGCCAATCAGCGAGCCGGTAGCTCTTAGTCCCAGCAGTGCCACCGGGAGCGGTGGCCACTGCTGGGACTGCAGCCCAGCCGATGCCATGGATCGTGGAGGGAAGGTAAGTAGGGGCATGCCTCACCAGTGGGATTGGTCCTTCCCTGGTGAGGCTGGAGTGGTCATTTGGGGGGAAGGGGGAGTCTTGGGTCCCGGGGTCAGTGGAAGGCGGGGGCGGCCCTCAATCGGGCAGCCTGTGCCCGACTGCCATGCCCCCCCTCCCAGGGCGTGGAAAGGCCAGCAGCTATCGCTGGGTGGCCTTTCACGTCCCCAGCACACCCACTTGCCACGGGTAAAATACCCGTGGAGGCAGGCGAGGGCCCTTAAGTGGCCATTAAGTGGCCACTTAAGGGTATTGATTGGCCTCGGGCGGGCGGGCCGTTTCCCACCATCCCCCGCCTGACGCCGTAAACTTGTCCAGAGGCGGAAGCGGGGCGGGTAGGCCTCCCGGAGCCAGCCGCTCAATTTTACGCCGCCCCCACGCCACCATCCAACCTGCTGGGGCGGCATAAAATTCCGGCCTATGCAACTATACAATTTGATCCTGAACCCTCAAACAAAATCCAAATTTCCTAAGCACATGATTTAAATTTAAAGTTACTTCTTTTAACAGCCTGTGAAAATAAAAATGTGGAAGCTGTTAAACTTCTGCTGAAATATCAAGCCGCTGTGAATCACCGTTGCAACCGTGGGTGGACTGCTCTTCACGAGGCTGTGGTACGAAATGATCTGGACATCATCGAAGCTCTAATCATGGCTGGTGCCAAGATTGAGGCATCAAATGTTTATGGAATCACACCTTTATTCGTTGCAGCTCAAAGTGGACAACTGGAAGCCTTGCGCTTCCTCACAAAGTGTGGTAAGAACAATTGCTTCTTGATGGTAAATTTTTAAGAAGTTGCCAATTGAACCATTGTATGAAAGGATGCTTTATTATGAGGATTTTTGAAAAATAATTCAGGAGAAATTGTTTTCAGTGGCAGGTGCTGTTCCAAAGGACACAGACTTAAGATCACTGGCAAAAGAACCAAAGGCATGATGAGGGGACTTTTTTAATGCAATGTTTTGTTATGATCTGGAATACACTGCCTGAAAGGGTGGTAGAAACATGTACAATAGTATCTTCCAAAAGGGAATTGGATATATATTTGAACAGGAAAAATTCCAAAGAAAGCTATGTGGAAAAGCAGGGAATTTCAAATAACTGATACAGGTGTGATGGGTCATGTGGCCTTCTTCCATGCTGTATCATTCTATGATTCCATAATTCTACATACATGCTGGCCCTGGACGGGCACGATACAAATCTGATATTATTTGTCCATAATCTGATGTCATGGAGAGATAAAAGTATTGGACTTAGGAGAGCTAGAAGGGGACATGAAAAAGTCTTGGCGGGTAGGATTAAGGAAAATCCCAAGGCGTTCTACACTTATGTGAGGAACAAGAGGATGACCAGAGTGAGGGTAGGGCCGATCTGGGATAGTGGAAGGAACTTGTGCCTGGAGTCGGAGGAGGTAGGGGAGGTCCTTAATGAATACTTGGCTTCAATATTCACTAGTGAGAGGGACCTGGTCGTTTGTGAGGACAGCGTGGAACAGGCTGATATGCTCGAACAGGTTGATGTTAAGAAGGAGGATGTGCTGGAAATTTTGAAAGACATCAGGACAGATAAGTCCCTGGGGCCAGACGGGATATACCCAAGGATATTACGGGAAGCGAGGGAAGAGATTGCCGCGCCTTTGGCGATGATCTTTGCGTCCTCACTGTCCACTGGAGTAGTACCAGATGAATGGAGGGTGGCAAATGTTATTCCCTTGTTCAAGAAAGGGATTAGGGATAACCCTGGGAATTATAGACCAATCAGTCTTACGTCGGTAGTGGGCAAATTATTGGAGAGGATTCTGAGAGACAGGATTTATGATTATTTGGAAAAGCATAGTTTGATTAGAGACAGCCAGCATGGCTTTGTGAGGGGCAGGTCATGCCTCACAAGCCTTATTGAATTCTTTGAAGATGTGACAAAACACATTGATGAAGGAAGAGCAGTGGATGTGGTGTATATGGATTTTAGCAAGGCGTTTGATAAGGTTCCCCATGGTAGGCTCATTCAGAAAGTAAGGAGGCATGGGATACAGGGAAAGTTGGCTGTCTGGATACAGAATTGACTGGCCCATAGAAGACAGAGGGTGGTAGTAGATGGAAAGTACTCAGCCTGGAGCTCGGTGACCAGTGATGTTCTGCAGGGATCTGTTCTGGGACCTCTGCTCTTTGTGATTTTTATAACTGACTTGGATGAGGAAGTGGAAGGCTGGGTTAGCAAGTTTGCCGATGACACGAAGGTTGCTGGAGTTGTGGATAGTGTGGAAGGCTGTTGTAGGTTGCAACGGGACATTGACAGGATGCAGAGCTGGGCTGAGAAGTGGCAGATGGAGTTCAACCTGGAAAAGTGTGAAGTGATTCATTTTGGAAGGTTGAATTTGAATGCAGAATACAGGCTTAAAGACAGGATTCTTGGTAGTGTGGAGGAACAGAGGGATCTTGGGGTCCATGTCCATAGATCGCTCAAAGTTGCCACCCAAGTTGATAGGGTTGTTAAGAAGGCGTATGGTGTGTTGGCTTTCATTAACAGGGGGATTGAGTTTAAGAGCCGCGAGGCTATGCTGCAGCTCTATAAAGCCCTGGTTAGACCACACTTGGAATATTGTGTTCAGTTCTGGTCGCCTCATTATAGGAAGGATGTGGAAGCTTTAGAGATGGTGCAGAGGAGATTTGCCAGGATGCTGCCTGGACTGGAGGGCATGTCTTACGAGGAAAGGTTGAGGGAGCTAGGGCTTTTCTCATTGGAGCGAAGAAGGATGAGAGGTGACTTGATAGAGGGGTACAAGATGATGAGAGGCATAGATAGAGTGGATAGCCAGAGACTTTTTCCCAGGGTGGAAAGGGCTATCACCAGGGGGCATAATTCTAAGGTGATTGGAGGAAGGTTTCGGGGAGATGTCAGAGGTAGGTTCTTTACACAGAGAGTGGTGGGTGCATGGAATGCACTGCCAGCGGTGGTAGTAGAAGCAGATACATTAGGGACATTTAAGCGACTCTTGGATAGGTACATGGATGATAGTAGAATGAAGGGTATGCAGGTAGTTTGATCTTAGAGTAGGTTAAAGGTTCGGCACAACATTGTGGGCCAAAGGGCCTGTACTGTGCTGTACTGTTCTATGTTCTTTGTATTGCGCAGGAAAAATACTGGGTGAGAGAAGCTTCAGTCCTGCTCCCTTTTGTAAGTGTGGCTGAGTGGTTGCCAGTGGCCTCCACCCTTGACTGCTGGAATTCAGGGTGGACTTAAGTAATTTGAATGTTTTCAGTGTGTACTCGCACCAGAATGGACACATCTTGGGTACCTACAACATCTTCAGGATGGTGTGGGGCTGGTTTGTTCAGTAAAATGGCATTAGATGACCACTTGCGTTGGAGTTCCAGTGAGGCCCCTTCTCTGTCACGTTCCCCACCCTCCCCCCACCCTAATTCCTCAGAAATGTATTCCAGATTGGCCTTTGTTTTTGGAGGGCAGAGCAAAACTGCAAATGACTGCATTTTTGGAGGTCTCACAGGGAATGACACCGGCTTGGAGATCCTGGTGGGCGCCACTTCCTCCCCGGGTTGATCTGTTGCCAGGCATTAGGGAGAACAATACTGAGAAAATTGCCAACAGGGGAAAACCCACACCTCTGCACTGCCCATTCTGACATTGTCAGCCCACGAAAATTTCCCCAGCTTGTGCTGCATTCCTTGATGACATCTGCTAGAGTGTACCTCTGGGCTCAAGGAAATTCAGGGCCACCACCTTTGATTGTAAAAGGACTAAATCTGAATATAGTCTTTGATGGTTGTCATCTCTGTGAATGTGAATTCCTAGAATCGATGCACATTTACCTTTTTGGTTTCTGATCAGAAAGTGATCTTCTAAAGTTGATTTTAGTGTGCATAACTGCTAACCTAAGTGTAGGTAGTAAAAGAATAACCTGAGATTTAAATTTCTGGAAGTCAGAATTTTCTGTTACTTTTGACTTGTGCTAAATTTCTCAAATTCCCTTCTTTTCCTTCCATTTCCCCCTCTTGGGTCTTCCAACACCTAGCAGCATCCCTGTCCTTAAAGTTGTGCCAGGCCTCTGATAATGCCACCTGAAACTAGCCACTGGGAAGTACACAAAAAGGTGCTGATTTTTCCTGTGTGGCAGAAGCTTCCTGTTTCTTTTGGGTGCTTCCAGACAGTAGTAGGGCTAAAGTTAATATATCATCTTATAATGAGACTTAGCCACAAACCCAAGTCCTTCCGCCCTGTGGCAACAACAACTTTGGGAAGCCACTTTACCACTGGGGAATGAAAGGGCAATCCGAGCAGTGCTTCAGAGGGATGCCAGGACAACAGTGTAGCTGCTCAGTTACTAACCTAATACCAGCAAGATGCCACTGAACTCCTCCAATGGCAAGAGAAAAGTGAGTCCTCACATGCCTTCTCCCTGAGTGGGGTAAGGTGTTTAAAGGTGTGGCCGCCCCTTTGGTGGTCTGCCTCTGCTGGGTATTATGTGCCAATTTGTCCTGCAAGAAGACAGAGTAAATGAGTTATGGGCTGAGTATCTGCCAAGTGGCTAGAGAAAGGTGAAGTAAGGGATGTGGGTGGAGGAAATTGTCAAAGTGGAAGAAGATGGTTTTAGGGTTGTGTATGTAAGCAATTGCTGTGAGGAAGCTGGGTAACCATAGTCCAGATACTGATTTACAGCTATCCCGTAACCAGAGTGGAATGTTAGTTGTGTGTTGCTTTAAGAGGGTAAAAAGCGTGCTGGTGCTGAGCAATGTTTACCTTGCCATCCCTAGGCAGATCATTGACTTTTTTCCAATTTTGGTTTGCAGTCTTGCAGGTGAGGGAGTTGTTTGCTCAGCACGAGTGCCATCTCCCTCCAGGTCGCACAATAACAACAACTTTCATTTATATATTTTTTTAGAACATTACAGCACAGGACAGGCCCTTCGGCCCTCGATGTTGCGCCGACCTGTGAAACCATCTGACCTACACTATTCCATTTTCATCCATATGTCTATCCAATGACCACTTAAATGCCCTTAAAGTTGGCGAGTCTACTACTGTTGCAGGCAGGGCGTTCCACGCCCCTACTCTCTCTGAGTAAAGAAACTACCTCTGACATCTGTCCTATATCTATCACCCCTCAACTTAAAGCTATGTCCCCTCGTGTTTGCCATCACCATCCGAGGAAAAAGACTCTCACTATCCACCCTATCTAACCCTCTGATTATCTTATATGTCTCTATTAAGTCACCTCTCCTCCTCCTTCTCTCCAACGAAAACAACCTCAAGTCCCTCAGCCTTTCCTCGTAAGACCTTCCCTCCATACCAGGCAACATCCTAGTAAATCTCCTCTGCACCCTTTCCAAAGCTTCCACATCCTTCCTATAATGCGGTGACCAGAACTGCATGCAATACTCCAGGTGCAGCCTCACCAGAGTTTTGTACAGCTGCTGCATGATCTCGTGGCTCCGAAACTCGATCCCCCTACTAATAAAAGCTAACACACCATATGCCTTCTTAACAGCCCTATTAACCTGGGTAGCAACTTTCAGGGATTTATGTACCTGGACACCAAGATCTCTCTGTTCATCTACACTACCAAGAATCGTCCCATTAGCCCAGTACTCTGCATTCCTGTTACTCCTTCCAAAGTGAATCACCTCACACTTTTCCGCATTAAACTCCGTCTGCCATTTCTCCGCCCAAGTCTCCAACCGATCTATATTCTGCTGTATCCTCTGACAATCCTCATCACTGTCTGCAACTCCACCAACCTTTGTGTCATCCGCAAACTTACTAATCAGACCAGCTACATTTTCCTCCAAATCATTTATATATACTACAAACAGCAAAGGTCCCAGCACTGATCCCTGCGGAACACCAGTAGTCACATCCCTCCATTCAGAAAAGCACCCATCCACTGCTACCCTCTGTCTTCTATGACCGAGCCAGTTCTGTATCCATCTTGCCAGCTCCCCTCTGATCCCATGTGACTTCCCCTTTTGTATCAGTCTGCCATGAGGGACCTTGTCAAAGGCTTTACTGAAGTCCATATAGATAACATCCACTGCCCTTCCTTCATCAATCATCTTTGTCACTTCCTCAGAAAACGCAATCAAATTAGTGAGACACGACCTCCCCTTCACAAAACCATGCTGCCTCTTGCTAATAAGTCCATTTGTTCCCAAATGGGAGTAAATCCTGTCCCGAAGAATCCTCTCTAATAATTTCCCTACCACTGACGTAAGGCTCACCGGCCTATAATTTCCTGGATTATCCTTGCTACCCTTCTTAAACAAAGGAACAACATTGACTATTCTCCAGTCCTCTGGGACCTCACCTGTAGCCAATGAGGATGCAAAGATTTCTGTCAAGGCCCCAGCAATTTCTTCCTTTGCCTCCCTCAGTATTCTGGGGTAGATCCCATCAGGCCCTGGGGACTTATCCACCTTAATGCTTTGCAAGACACCCAACACCTCCTCCTTTTTGATAATGAGATGACTGAGACTATCTACACTCCCTTCCCTAGGCTCATCATCCACCAAAGTCCTTCTCTTTGGTGAATACTGATGCAAAGTACTCATTTAGTACCTTGCCCATTTCCTCTGGCTCCACACATAGATTCCCTTCTCTGTCCTTGAGTGGGCCAACCCTTTCCCTAGTTACCCTCTTGCTCTTTATATACGTATAAAAAGCCTTGGGATTTTCCTTAATCCTGTTTGCCAATGACTTGTCATAACCCCTTTTAGCCTTCCTGACTCCTTGCTTCAGTTCCTTCCTACTGTCTTTATATTCCTCAAGGGATTCGTTGGTTCCTAGCCTTCCAGCCCTTATGAATGCTTCCTTTTTCTTTTTGACGAGGCTCACAATATCCCGTGTTATCCAAGGTTCCCGAAACTTGCCAAACTTATCCTTCTTCCACACAGGTACATGCTGGTCCTGGATTCTAATCAACTGACGTTTGAAAGACTCCCACATGTCAGATGTTGATTTCCCCTCAAACAGCCACCCCCAATCTAAATTCTTCAGTTCCTGCCTAATATTGTTATAATTAGCCTTCCCCCAATTTAGCACCTTCACCCGAGGACTACTCTTATCCTCATCCACAGGTACCTTAAAACTTATGGAATAATGGTCACTGTTCCCGAAATGCTCCCCTACTGAAACTTCGACCACCTGGCCGGGCTCATTCCCCAATACCAGATCCAGTATGGCCCCATCCCTAGTTGGACTATCTACGTATTGTTTCAAGAAGCCCTCCTGGATGCTCCTTACAAATTCTGCCCCATCCAAGCCCCTAGCACTAAGTGAGTCCCAGTCAATATAGGGGAAGTTAAAATCACCCACCACTACAACCTTGTTACCTTTACATCTTTCCAAAATCTGTCTACATATCTGCTCCTCTACCTCCCGCTGGCTGTTGGGAGGCCTGTAGTAAACCCCCAACATCGTGACTGCACCCTTCCTATTCCTGAGCTCCACCCATATTGCCTCGCTGCATGACCCCTCCGAGGTGTCCTCCCGCAGTACAGCTGTGATATTCTCCTTAACCAGTAATGCAACTCCCCCACCCCTTTTACATCCCCCTCTATCCCGCCTGAAGCTTCTAAATCCTGGAACATTTAGCTGCCAATCCTGTCCTTCCTTCAACCAAGTCTCTGTAATAACAACAACATCATAGTTCCAAGTACTAATCCAAGCTCTAAGTTCATCTGCCTTACCTGTTATACTTCTCGCATTGAAACAAATGCACTTCTGACCACCAGTCCCGCTGTGCTCAGCAACATCTCCCTGCCTGCTCTTCCTCTTAGTCTTACTGGCCTTATTTACTAGTTCCCCCTCATTTATTTCACTTGCTGTCCTACTGCTCTGGTTCCCACCCCCCTGCCACACTAGTTTAAACCCTCCCGAGTGACGCTCGCAAACCTTGCAGCCAGGATATTTGTGCCCCTCCAGTTTAGATGCAACCTGTCCTTCTTGTACAGGTCCCATCTGTCCCTGAAGAGAGCCCAATGGTCCAGATATCTGAAACCCTCCCTTCTACACCAGCTGCTCAGCCACGTGCTTAGCTGCACTATCTTCCTATTTCTAGCCTCACTGGCACGTGGCACAGGGAGTAATCCCGAGATTACAACCCTAGAGGTCCTGTCTTTTAACTTTCTACCTAACTCCCTAAACTTCCCCTGCCGGACCTCATCACTCTTCCTGCCTATGTCGTTGGTACCGATGTATACCACAACCTCTGGCTGTTCGCCCTCCCCCTTCAGAATGCCCCCTGTCCGTTTTAAGGAACATCTTAAAGGAGGAGAGAGAGCTAGAGAGGCAGAGAGGTTTGGGAGGGAATTTCCAGAGCTAATGACCTAGGTAGCTGAAGGCACAGATGCCAATGGTGGAGCAATTAAAATCAGGGATGCACAAGAGGCTAGAATTAGATGAGTGCAAAGATCTCAGAAGGTTATAGGACTGAAGGAGGTTACAAAGAGAGGGAGGGGTGAGGGCACAAAGGGATCTGAAAACAAGGATGAGAATTTTAAAATCGAGGTGTTTCTGGACCAGGAGCCAATGTAGGTCAAAATGCACAGGGTGATGGGTGAACTGGACTGAGATTGAGAAAAGACATGGGCAGCAGAGTTTTAGATGAGCTCAAGCAACACAGGTGACCTTTCTGAGTGGTTTAGTGGCACTCATACCCAGGGGTCTGTGGGCAGAATCTTACCCACTTTAAACATAATCGCTGGTCGGAACCATTTCTGGGCCTCGACCTCACACATGCTGGCAGCGCACCTGCCAATGTGAACCTTATGGTAGGCAGCCTCCTAATTGGCCGCCTCTGGTGTCTGCTGTCCAATTAAGGATGGGCAAGCGGATTTTGCAGCTACACACCCAATCAGAGGGCCTGCAGCCTGGGAAGGACGGCAGCCCCACTGGCAGATTCGGGCGTAGCTGCTGTAGGATGGGGTCTGTGAGGGTGCCTCCATTCTGAAAATTGATTCCAATTTCTAAAAAATAAACTGTGGTCACAACTGCCAGGAAACCCCTCCGCAGGATGGCCTGTGGCCGTAGCTGTGGCCCGCTGATCCGTGTGGCTCCAGTGTGGGGGGGGTGGGTGATGGAGGGTGGTAAGTATAGAGGTATAGACAGGTTGGATAGCAAGAAGCTTTTTCCCAGAGTGGGGGATTCAATTACTCGGGGACACGAGTTCAAAGTGAAAGGGGAAAAGTTTAGGGGGGATATGCGTGGAAAGTTCTTTACGCAGAGGGTGGTGGGTGCCTGGAACGCGTTGCCAGCGGAGGTGGTAGACGCGGGCACGATAGCGTCTTTTAAGATGTATCTAGACAGATACATGAATGGGCAGGAAGTAAAGAGATACAGACCCTTAGAAAATAGGCGACAGGTTTAGATAGAGGATCTGGATCGACGTAGGCTTGGAGGGCCGAAGGGCCTGTTCCTGTGCTGTAATTTTCTTTGTTCTTTGTAGGTCTCATGGGCCCCCTGCCAAGCCAGGCACCTGCCGTCTTTGGCTTCAATGGGGGCAGCAGTGACTGTCGCCGCCGTGAAGATCCTGGTGGCATCCCCAATCTGCCTACAAGTGGGCACTTACATATTTCAAGTTGGCTACCCGGCAGTGCCGGGTGGATAGCCCTTGCCGCTTCCACCTCTCAGATTGGCCCGAGGCGGGAACTTGTCGGCCCACCAACCCGACACCCTCCCATCCTACCTTCCTTCAGGTCCTGCCATCAACGTCGCCTCAGCAGGACCGGTAATATTCCGCCCTGTGTCTCCTGCCATTGATTTCCTCAAAGAGGTCTCGGATATTTGTATCAGTGAAATTCTGTGTTCTTCAATGGCTTGGTGCCGTGCCCTGCTGTCCTCCGAGTCCAGGTGGTGTCGGTGTACTCTTAATTCTGTACAAATATATAAAAGTATTGCTCACCTGTGCAGCAAAGTTATTAGAGAGTGAAATGAAAGCATTATTCCTCTCTCACCTGTTTGTTCCCACCCCCCAGTCTGCTGCTGAAGAATACAGGCTGAATTGTTTTTTTAAAAGCTGCACAGGAGTTTCCATGTAGTTCAGCTGCTTACACCTGTTTTACACAGGTTTTATTATGGCCCAGGTCATTGAGCTTTTGCCAGTGTTGCCACCTCCCCCCACGTGGCTTCAGAGACAGTTTCCTAAGGTTTCCTCCCACGGACACTCAGCAGTGAAGGTCAGACTCATTGAAGTTTTGTGCTCTTTTCTTCCTCCTTCCAATGGACTTCCCCCATCTTTAGGTCCTGTCCCTCCAGTTGAAAACATTCTTTAATATGGTCACCAAGTTACTAATGAGACACCAACTGATATTTTCACTTCAATCCAGTAGTCACTTCATTATTTTGCCACTGCTGCACTGTTCAGTGAACCTTGTTTTTTTTAAAAGGCTGCACCTGGAATTTGCCTCCCCTCAGTGCAGTATTCCTACGATACGTGGGAGTTGTGTTCCAGCAATGGCAGTGGATATCTAAATAAGCTGATCCCTGCCTTTTATTTCCCAGCTGAGGAGTGGATCTTTGGGACAACTGGCCTTATGGATTTTCTCACTGTGATTGTATTGCTTCAACTTACACTGGGTGCTATATTTTTTTTAGATAAACCTGATTTCACTGATGTGTTGTCTGCGAACGAACACAATGTGCTATATTTTATTGTCTCGGTGGCATGCAAATGAATTCTAGTCTGTCTTCTCATTTGCATTGTGCCTCGGAGCTTCGATTGTGCCACTCAGGAGGTGGCAAAGGGCAGCATGAATGCCGCTGTGATTTTAATTGTGGTTAACAAGGTGAGTTGGCATGGGCTGCCATGTACACATTATGCGACTTCAAAGCAGCATAACATTTCAGTCCAAATGACTTAAAAAATATCTTTTAAACAAATTATTTACAGCTCAGAATCACCTTGTTTAAAGATGTGACCACTCTAAAAGGAGTGGATTATTTATAGTTCTAGAAAATAGGTATTTTGAGATAGCTTTATGTTGAATGTATCAAATTGTCTTCTTGAACTTACAAATGGTAAAAATGGTGCAATTTTAAAAGAACAATCAAAGTTGTAAAATAAATAGAACACTTTAAGGAACTGCTACCATTTATGTTTTTCAAATATATATAGGATAAGATTAGTAAGGTATTTGACAAAATATTTTATCTGTTGAGTAACAATGCTCTATACTTTCTGGTAATAGCTGTATATTACAGTATGCTGTGCATTATAATCCTCAGGTGCAAATATCAATACCCAAGCCAGTGATAATGCCTCAGCATTGTATGAAGCTAGCAAAAATGAGCACGAAGACATTGTGGCATTTCTTCTTTCACAAAACGCTGATGCAAACAAAGGAAGTAAGGATGGCTGGCTGCCCCTTCACATTGCAGCTGCAAGGGGCAATATGGAGTAAGTTGTACAGGACATAACTTCCTGAGTTTAAAATGTTGCGCACGTTTCAATAACCTAGGGTTCAGGCCTCTGAGACTTAATTTGAACCTTGCCATTATAAGAAATAGCAGCTGAGGACTCTCTTATTGAGCTCCTTGATGTGGATCTGGTTTAGCAACTGTGTGGATTCCTGAATATATATGCTGACTTATATTAAAGACTTCCAGATCTTACCAATATTAAACACTTGCACACACGGCCATATACTTTGTACTGCTGGCTACTCTGTAAGTATCTAAGAAATAGATATATTGTACACTTCAGTGAATCTTATTGCTACCGATCCAGAACTAGTATTGGGTAAAGTCCTCACCTAACCACCTTAACTAATTCTATAATAATCTTAGCTCGAAGCGAGAATCAATGAAGAGGAGCTGGAAGTGCAATTCCCTGAGGCTCATGGCTTATATAGCCTGCTATTTAAGTTGGAAGCATTGGTCTCAAACCATACATTAGAAGAGAACATAAGGAAATTCTACCCTTATACCTGTTGCTTGGAATCACTGGCAATGAAAGTACTGTTTACCTGGGTTTTTTAATTTATTAAAGTTACAAATCTGAATTTGTACACCAGATGAAATCTACCAAATGCAGCTTTTTCAACTAAAAAAAAGCATTCATGACATAAACTTGTTTCATTGATACTGTGCTTTTGAGAGATAAATTATCTTCCAGTCAATGGCTTACCTCTAATTCTTTTCTTTTGGGCCTCCTTATCTCGAGAGACAATGGATACGCGCCTGGAGGTGGTCAGTGGTTTGTGAAGCAGCGCCTGGAGTGGCTATAAAGGCCAATTCTGGAGTGACAGGCTCTTCCACAGGTGCTGCAGAGAAATTTGTTTGTTGGGGCTGTTGCACAGTTGGCTCTCCCCTTGCGCCTCTGTCTTTTTTCCTGCCAACTACTAAGTCTCTTCGACTCGCCACAATTTAGCCCTGTCTTTATGGCTGCCCGCCAGCTCTGGCGAATGCTGGCAACTGACTCCCACGACTTGTGATCAATGTCACACGATTTCATGTCGCGTTTGCAGACGTCTTTATAACGGAGACATGGACGGCCGGTGGGTCTGATACCAGTGGCGAGCTCGCTGTACAATGTGTCTTTGGGGATCCTGCCATCTTCCATGCGGCTCACATGGCCATCTAATGACCTCTAATATCGTATATATTACTTGCATATAATTCCAATGAGACATCAATAGAGGAATCTATTATTCTAACTGCTGGACAATTATTCTTTGGGGACAGTGCAAATGTATTGGTGACATGATGAAATGTTTTTTCTAGGTATGCCATATTTTGGTATAGTTTATGTTGGCCTTTCTGAGTAAAAATAGATTTTGAGGCTTTCAGCAAAAAGTTCCCTGTGGTTAGTTAATGCCCATAAACTTGAACATACAAATCTAGAATGAACTGCTGCACCTTTTCCCCATTCCTGCCACTATTTGTTCTAAATGCAGAGCATCAGTCACCGAGTGGCATGATCCAACCACAGAAACACGTCCCTTGACTGACTCATTAGAAGTGTTACGACCAACCGCTCTGGTCAAAGCCCCCAATCAAAATATACGATTCTGATTGTGGTGAGAGAAACGCACTGTTAATTCAATCCTGTCCCTCCACAGATCGCCTAACATATAATTTTAAACTTTCTAAATTAAAGAAAGACCCAGCCAAATTGTACCATCCATTAACCCCCGAATGAGGCCAACCAAACCAGGTGTCTTTAAATCAACAAATTAACTATTTAATTAGAAAAACTAAATTCTTAAACACTACGAAGATTTAAGAAACATTTAAAATAGAAAAATTAGAGTCCTTGCAAATTTACGCTCCTGCCAGAGGTGAAAAAGTCCAAGGTTGCTTGAAGTCTTCACTGCTGTCCGATGGGGAGAAAACAGGTTCTTCAACAGTCGAAAGTCTGTAGTCTATTTCCAGCAGTAAGTGATGCTTCCCTTCTCCAGCGATGACCACAGTAGATCAACAACTCGCAACCACTTTCAATAGAATCAATCTGGTTTTAGAATTTTTGAGGGATAAAAGATTGTCACAGTCTAACTTCCCTTCCTTCAGTTTAAATTATCAGAGATCTCTGTTTTGGCTTGACTTCTCAGAAGTTTGAGAGAGAATAACAAATAAACAGTCTAAATTCTCTTCCTTCAATTTAAATGGGCTGAGAGCTCTCCTTTCAGGTGCTAACACACAGCTGTCTGTCCGTTTTCCTCTGTTAGAACTGGCTGTTTGCACTATAAGCCAGTTCAAAATTAAATTGTAACAAATGTATCTCTCGATGCTCAGTCCGAGTGGCTGTATTCAAGGTAACGAGAATGCACCCTTTGTATCGCAGTCTCCAAATGGCTGTATACAAGGCCACGAGAATGCATTCTTTGACTCAGTCTTTAGAGCTTGCTGCCTTAAAGCAGTACGGCTCTTTTTCCAGCCTTAAAGACACACCACATTCTTCCCAGAAAAAAACCTACAAGATCATAACAGAAGAGAAAGGTGGGGATAAAAAGAAAAATCAGTGCAAATGCTGGAAATTTGAATCAAGTGCTGATAGACCTGCTGTGCATTTCCAGCATTTTAGTTCTGATTTCATAGGGATGAATCTTATGTCTCAAAACAGGTGGGTTGCGGATGGGTCAGAGGTTAAAATTCCGAAAGTCTGGAACAGGAACTGAATCCGCCTCAAACTGACCACTTCCGGTTTTAACAGAGGCAGAACGGGAGGTGGATTGGTCATTTAACTATTATAAAGATACTGCCTGCCTTCATTTTAAGTCATTCTATTTTTTACTCATGTTGTCTGGGTTTCCCAGGCCTCCAGGAACCTGGCAACTGAAAGGAGGTGAAAATGGCTGAATCCATGATGTAATTGACTTTATAGCGCTGCTTGTGAGCTAGGAGAAGCAAGAGTGTTTCCTTTATCCCCAACATGGTACACAGTAAATCCTATCTCCAAGATTTGTCTGCGCCCCCCCTGACCACCATCAGACCCACCCCAACTACCATGGGACCTAACCTGACTATCACCAGATCTTTTCTGACCACATCAGACCACCACCACCCCCACCTTCCCCTCAATCGAAACCCCATCAACCAATATCGGACATTCCCCCCACTGTGGATGGGCCCCTCTCCCAACCATGATCCGGTTCCCCCAGCTACTGGGGTTCCCCACACCATATTTCCCAGTCCATCGCTGCACCCACCTGATCTCTTTGGCCGCATCCTTGTGTTGCAGGCATTCTTGCCCAACAAGCCTCAAACCTGCCAATCAGGCTGCCTGTGGGCGGCACCCAACGGAAAAAATGTAAAGACGCCCTGCAGTTCTTCCAGGTTTCCTGGTCTTAAAGCACGGCCCCACATGAATCTTAACTCTGGGCTAAAATCCAGGCCATTAACTCTACTTGGCTAACATTTCTTGAAAACAAAACGTAGGGTAATTTTAGCTGCATAGATACAAAATATTGTAGCTCAACAATGCTAAAGGCAAATCTATGAAAGATTGTGAGATATGCAAATTGCTGGAAGTGACAACTGCACAGCCATAGAATTCCATGGGGATTTGCAACAAAGATTTACTTTCAATGTTGAGATTTTTTTAAGCAAAGATGGTTAAAATGCTAAATGGAAGTTATTTTTCCCAGAGTCTAAAGAACAAGCAATTAATGAGCTGGTCCAGGCAATAAAAAAAATCACATACCCATTGTTTTGGAAAGACCTTTGATCCTTGTTTGTCTATGACCGAGATAGATAAAAACAGAAATAAAAGCACTGATAGGGAGACATTCTGAAATTGGAAGTCTATGATGCAAGCTGAACTTTTAAAAAGAGAGCTGTGAGACCTTTAGGCAGGCTCAGAAAGGGAAAAATGCTGGAGGAACCATTAGAAGTCAGGATGGGCTGGATTTTGTTCCCAGCCTGACGTCGGGTTCCGTGGCGGGGGGGAGCCGGAGAGTTGGAGCAGCAGCGGCCGCCACAGAACCTGGTGCCGGGACTTCCGGGCCGATCTTCCCAGCGGCGGGGATGCTCTGTGGCAGCCCCTCCATCGCTCTGCGACGGGACCCTGCTTTCCATATGCTAATTAGATCTTTGCATTAATTTAAATGTAACCTGCAGCAATCTTACCTCCAGTTGCCGATCTTCAGAGCAATGTGCAGCACTCACATGCCTTCACTTTCCCGTCCAGGGAAAGCTGGCACCACTGAGGTGGGGAATGGGTCAACTCTGCAGTATTTGTATAGGGAAGGGGGGAAGGGGTCAACTCTGCATTTGTTTGAACTGTCTGCAGGGCCGGCAGCCTTTTAAAAAGGACACGTTTGCTGACAACGCAACCACTAGGTGCTGCAGTACTGCAAATGCAGCCTCATCGAGTGAAATGTCGCTGCGACGTCTTAGGCAGCTGCCAGTAATAAAGATGGCGCTGCTGAATTTGACATAAAAAACCCAATTGAACCCAAACCCCCTCAATGGCCGTGATCACCACCTCCACGCCACCCCCCACCCCCCAACAACAGTACCCCACTCCCTCTCGCGATCGCCACTTCTCACAAGAAATAGGAGCAGAAGTAGACCCTATGGCCCATCGATCCTGCTCCGCCGTTCAATACGATCATGGCTGATCTTGGGCTTCAATTCCACTTTCTTGCCTGCTCCCCATATCTCTTGATTCCCTGCGAGACCAAAACTCTATCGATCCCAGCCTTAAATGTATTCAATGATGGAGCATCCACAACACTCTTGGGTAGAGCATTTCAAAGATTCACAACCCTTTGAGTGAAGTAATTTCACCTCATCTCAGTCCTGAATGATTGACCCCTTTATCCTGAGACTGTGTCCCCGTGTTCTAGATTCCCTGACCAGTGGGAACAATCTCTCAGCTTCTACCCTATTCAGCCCTTTCAGAATCTTGTATGTCTCAATTAGATTGCCTCTCATTCTTCTAAACTCCAGAGTATATAGACCCAATTTACTCAGCCTCTCATCATAGGACAACCCCCTCATCCCAGGGACCAATTTAGTAAATCTTCACTGCACTGCCTCCAGTGCAAATATATCCTTATTAAATGTGGAGACCAAAACTGCACACAGTATTCCAGGTGCAGCCTCACCAAAGCCCTGTACAATTTTAGTAAGACTTCTTTATTCCTGTGCTCCAATCTGCTTGCAATAAAGGCCAACATGCCATTTGCCTTCCTAATAGCCTGCTGCACCTGCATGTTAACTTTGTGCGTTCCTTGTATGAGTACGCCCAAGTCTCTCTGAACATCAACACTTACCAGTTTCACACATTTGAAAAAATATTCTGCTTTTCTATTTTTATGACTAAAGTGAACAACTACACATTTCTCTAAATTATACTCCATTTGCCATCTTGTTGCCCACTCATTTAATCTGTCTGTATCTCTTTGCAGCCTCTCTACATCCTCCCTGCAGCTTACCTTTCCACTGAGCTTTGTATCATCAGCAAACTTAGTTACATTACTCGCTCTCTCTTCATCCAAGTCATTAATATAGAGTGTAAATAGTTGATGCCCCAGCACTGATCATTGCAGAACCCCACTATTCACTGCCTGCCAACTTAAAAATGCCCCATTTATGCTCACTCTCTGCTTCCTGTCTGTCAACCAATCCTCTATCCACACTAATATATTACCCCCAACACCATGAGCCTTAATCTTGCCTATTATTTTTTTATGTGGCATCTTATCGAATGCCTTTTGAAAATCCAGGTATACTACATCCACTGGTTCCCCTTTATCTACCCTACTAGTTCAATCCTCAAACAGGATCTCCCTTTAGTAAAACCGTGCTGACTTGTTCGAATCATACAATGCTTTTCCACGTGCAATGTTAAGACTTCTTCAATAATAGTTTCCAGCATCTTCCCAATGACTGCTGTTAGGCTAACTGGCTTGTAGTTCCCTGTTTTCTCTCTACCTCCTTTCTTGAAAAGCGGCGTAACATTTGCCAGCTTCCAATCTGATGGGACCAGTCCTGAATCTAAGGAATTCTGGAAAATCATAGCCAGCACATCCACTTCCCTGCAGCTGTCTCTTTAGAACCCTAGGATGTAGGCCATCAGGTCCTGGGGACTTGTCAGATTTTAGTCCCTCAAGTTTCTCCAATGCTTTTTTTCGACTGATATCAATATCCTTAATTTCCTCAGTTTTTAGCTCCTAGGTTACTGCCTCCTGCTATCACTGCTTCTCTTCCCCGCTCCCTCCTATGCCTGTCTGCTTGCCGTTCCCTCCTGCTGCTCGCTTCCAGCCTGTGAATATGCTAAGTAGCAGCCTGCTGCAGAATCACAGTGGTACAGCGGCGTGGATCCCGCGTGGGGTGGCCGCCATTGCTCCCGGTGGCAGGACAACAAAAGCCAGCCCATTGTTTCAATGAAGTAAAATAATCTTCTAATGCAGGGCAACATGTTTTACTTTATTTTGTATTACACAAAGGTAAGTTGTACTGATTGAATTAAGTCGCTCTTATCTTAGCTGTTAGATTCTGTGCTCATTCACAGTTAAATAAAACAGCTTAATGATTTATTTCGTCAAGGGTTTGCTTGCTCAGTGCAAAGGACACAAAATCCAGTTCAGGTGACAAGGGGCTTTGTTTTACAACCCCAGTCCTTTTATCGTGCAAGCTGCATTAGGACAGTGTGAATCAACCTACATAACAGTGATATGATGACATCACTTCTAGGCACAACTGGTACTACTAAACCTGTGAATGCAGACACAAATTAATCACACCAACTACGTGTTGATATTCACACCTACTGAAAATGATATAATTTTTTTCTAAAGTGCTTGATTTTTCTGTCGCAGACCATTATCAATGCTTTAGCAGTAACACAAATGTGGTTTATTCTTACCCAGGATAGTTCAAATGCTGATTCCAGTTACCAGCAAAATCCGGGTGAGGCGCACTGGAATTAGCCCTCTTCACCTTGCTGCTCAACACAATCGGAATGATGTCATTGAAGAGCTGATTGAAGCTGGCTACAGTATCAATGCCCTTTTGTCACCTGAAAGATCTCGGCTTTTTGAAGACAAACGTACTTCTATTTTGTACTTTGCAGTTTACAACAACAACATAGAAGCCACGGAAATGCTGCTGAAGGCTGGGGCAAATCCTAATGTTGATCTGATAAATCCCCTTCTAATCTCCATTCGACATGGCTCCATCAGAAACATGCAGCTGCTCATAGAACATGGAGCTAACATTAATGCCTATATTCCGACACACCCTACTTCCTTCCCAGCAACAATCATGTTTTCTATGAAGTACCTCAGTTTGTTAAAGTTAATTATGGATTTTGGTGGTGATGGAGAGTCATGTTTTAAGTGTGAATATGGCAATCGTCAACATCCAGAACAAGAGCAGAGAAGAGACGAGGTACAACTGGAGCGTAAAATGCCCAGAACTGTACAAGTAAGTTCTGAAACTAACTTTACTTTTTCTATTGTCCTGAGGCACATGGATTGGCACATGGATTATAATTACAATATATGCGAATCTTTACGATAAATACACAAGTTAATTGTTATTCTGTAGTATGGAATGTAGAGCACTATTCTGCACTGACTGGTAATTAGTAGTGTTAGGAAAACCATTAATTACCAGTCTATACAAAATAATGCTATAAGGGCGCTTCAGAGGTGCCCACATCAATAGGGGCCGTGAAAATTGGAGTGGTACAGCAATGCTGCATGGGTGGACTGGAGACCTCGGAAGGTTGAAAGAGAAGGAGGTGAAACAATTGTAAAATGCTCTTACTGGAGCTTTTCCTTTTTAAGGTGATCGATCCCCAACCAGGTTTGATGACCTTTGGCCTGGACAGCCGTGGGGCCTTGTTAGGGCCTTCAGTGGACCTAGTGGCAGTTCTCAGCTGGCAAGAGAGCCTAACAGGGCATTTATTGGTGGAATTCCCAGATGGGTTGGGAACTCCCCCAGACTCGCACCCCCTTGATGTGGAGGAGCCATATAGGAAAATTGTCCACTCATCCACCCCCACCCCAGTTGGAATTTGAAGACATATTTAAACAAGATAGAAACTTAAGAGAAGATGGAGATTTTGTCCTAAATTCCACCCCTTCCCCTCTCCTCCAGCTGTGAGAGTTCTTCCCTCTCTCTGCTCTCCATGCCCCAAGAATTGCAGAATCTGTAACTTTGAGAATTAATCTAATCTATTACATATAGAATTTAAATATACCCAGTATTTCTAAATTCCCATATAACTGACTTCTGAAATCCTTTAAAGTAATGGCCAAAACGGATTCCATAACTGTTGCTCATAGGAACTTTGAATGAATTCTTTTCAACTCACTCGGACGTTCAGAAAGGTTCCTATTGTTTAGGTCTTCACATTTCCCATTACTAAATAAACATAGGCCACCCTTTGATTTGTAACCATCCTAGGTTTTTTTGCCAGCTTCTTAAACCCAGGTGTTTCATTTGTCTTGCATTTAAACAATTCAATTCCCAAATTAAAAGTTACTTCTAGAAAATTAATACAAACCATGGACTAGGTGATCGTAACAACAGTCAAGCAAGATGGTCAGACAGGATCTTCCCCATGTTGACCCTTGTTTACTAGGTTGTTATTGTACAAATAATCTTCAAGTTTACTCCTGATAATTGATTCCATTATTTGATATGATATTGAACTAAGACTGATAAATCAATAATTACCTATATCTCTCTTGTTATCTTTGTTGAAAATGGGCACAATGTTCTTCAAGGGTCATTCAAATAAATCACACAGGTGCTGAAAATGCAAAGGCTTGATTTCAGTGGCTATGTCAGGATTGTGTCTGTTAATGCTGTCCAGCACTGACTTTGCTGGAGGTTGTATAGTCAGCATGGGGCTGATGGGCACCTGTGCCTCTATGGGTGCATCTGTGGCATCTGCTGGTGCCATGCAGTTGGAAAATCTAGTGCCTGCATGGTATTGAGGGTGGAGGAGGGAGAATGCCAGGCCACCCTAATACACCTTGTGTTAGATGATTCAGTTTTCTTTTTAAAAATATTTATATATTTTCAGCAGCCTAAGTTGCTCGCTTTAGCTCAACCCACCCCACACCACCCACTGGGGCCCATTCAGGTCTATCTGTAGACCTGTACACCTCCTTGCACTCAGCATGCCATCCTCCAGGCCTAAGCTAAGGAAGTCGGAACTCCCACTGTGGGGAATGTCTGCTCCCCAAGAGGCAGCACTCTGATAAAATTAACCTTATAAAGGGAGGGTAGAAGCTCCTTCCCTTACAAAGCTGATTAAAGAATGCTGGATTTGGCCATTTTCCGATGGGTTTTCCAGTCCCTTGTCAGAGTTACAGAAGGAATCCATCAGAATCCCAATGAAATTCAGGCCAGATTGCCCAGATTGTGACAGACATGTTACTCTGATCAGTCCCTGGCTCTCACAATCCAGATTTGATCTTCCCTTGCAGAGGTAATGTGGGCCCAGAATAACAACCATCATGATTGCAGGAAAATACGCACTGGTATTTAATAGCTCCAACATTGCAAGGTTGCTGCACCCAGTACAGTGTCTCATTCAGTAGCACTCCCAATTTTCTGGACATTCAGTTTATTGACCCAGGAATCAGGAGCACTGTAAGTTAGGTATTGTGACTGCTGTATCAGATTCTGCAGTCTGTATCCTGCCAAGTAAAGGCCTGCTCGGGTCTGCATAAAAATCCCCACCCGAGCCCGACAGAACCACATCCGATCCGACCCGAGCCCGACCCGGCCAGAGTCCTTCCATTTCTTCCCACACCTGACCCAACCATCAGTTAACTTGCCTTCCGTTTTTCACTTTGTTGCTGATCTGCACGAGCTTAAAATAACTGTAACAAAACCACCTTGCTAGTCCAAAAATTAAATTAACATTGGAGCCACTTACCTGTGATAGAGCGTGTCTGACCTGGCCCGACCCGAGCCCAAATGCCGGACCTGGAAGTGCAACCCGACCCGCACCAGACATATGTCGTCGGGTCCCGTTGGGTTCGGGTCGAGTAGAAGGCCTCTACTGTCAAGTGAATTTCTGCACTTGGAATGGAGTGTCAAAACTGTAGGGTATTACAAACAGCATCTACTTTCACAACTACACAAATCTCAGGCAAACAATTGCTATTTATTGATACTTTATAACTTTATTTTACGATTTAACAGCACCAAAATTAGCACCAATATTAGACAATTGCTACAGAGCACAAGGCAATATTTACACTCATAGAGGACAAAGGTCCATTAGGGTCCATTGCTGTTTTTCTTCATCAGAAAAATAAAGTCTCTTAGAATGAAACCAGCACAAACTTGAATATTGGCCTTGTGAAATGCAATCCTCCCCTCAAACTTGGCTGCTTCCCAAATGACAGGTCAGAGGATGGCTGAAAAAAAAACAGAAAGTGCTGGAAATAGTCCGCAGGTCTGACAGCATCGGTGGAGAGAGAAACATTAATGTTTCATGTCTGCTTTTCAGACAAAACTTATGTTTGAAGTGGGATTCCAAATAAATCTTGACCTAATGCCATTGCCCACAGTGTCTTCAGTCAGCAGCCACCTTCAAACTTGTTGATCATCTGCATTCCAGCAAAGAGCTCACCAATTAAGTGACTGTAGGACTGGGCTCCCTCTGCTGGATATAAATATGTAACTTCATAATATCATTTTAAAGACCATAAGGATCATTTGTTTATCCAGGGAAAATCTAGGAGACACCATTCTGTGAATTACACAAATACAGTGATTGGAACACCTTTCATAATTCGCAACATTTAAAAATAGCATTACATGAAACCTGCATTTTTTTCTGTTTCTAAGCAACAAGTTGTTGCTCATTTTAAAGTTGACTTCAAACTCTGAATAATTGCTTTCAAATTGCTCCATAGTTTTTTTTTAAACCATCTTATTCAGTGCACTGTTAATCCCCATGCACCCTCTGCTGCTCTAACACTGAGCAACTCCCTGTTTCTCTCCCTCCACTCCATCATTGTGGCTATTCATTCAGCCACTCTGTTCTGTTCTCTGGAATTCCCAGTCTCGTTTCCTTCTGTCTTCCCATTTCCTTCCCTTCTTTCCAAAACCTTCCCAAAATCTTTCTCTTTGACTGTGCCCTCTTCACTGTTCCATTATTTGGCCTGCTTGGTGTACCCTTTTTTGGCTTCCAGAATGTAAACCACATGGAAATGTCTTCCTACACATTAGAAGTTGCAAATGGCCACTGTTGTATTCTTTTTTTGTAGATGGAATCAAGGCTTTAGCTATTGAGCATTTACATGGTACTTTGCTATTCAGCAGGTTCTGTTTGTATACTTCTGTACTTGTTATGATCCCTGTGGAGCCCAACAAACCAAAAGAACAGAATTTACCAAACAACCCCAATTAGAACCAAATGGACAAGATTTCACTTTTGTAACTTTTACTTTAACAATCAAACAAAGATCAACATAAATTAAACATAAATTACCAGACAAATCATGGTCAAGATATTACAAATTACACATTCACTAGCAGATACAAAAAAGGATGGCTCTCACAGATTTACTGGGCAGTCCATTCAGCATGTATGGCACCAAATTACAGTCATACAGTTCTTCAAAACTTTGAAATTCCTCAGATAGATCTCCAGATCCCTGTCTTCCAAGATGCTGCCATCAATTCCTGACTGACAGCAATTCCCCTTTAATGATTAGATTAGATTAGATTAGAGATACAGCACTGAAACAGGCCCTTCGGCCCACCGAGTCTGTGCCGAACATCAACCATCCATTTATACTAATCCTACACTAATCCCATATTCCTACCAAACATCCCCACCTGTCCCTATATTTCCCTACCACCTACCTATACTAGTGACAATTTATAATGGCCAATTTACCTATCAACCTGCAAGTCTTTTGGCTTGTGGGAGGAAACCGGAGCACCCGGAGAAAACCCACGCAGACACAGGGAGAACTTGCAAACTCCACACAGGCAGTACCCGGAATCGAACCCGGGTCCCTGGAGCTGTGAGGCTGCGGTGCTAACCACTGCGCCACTGTGCCGCCCATCTCGAACTCCACAGATACAGTCCTCACCAAAAAAATGGTGTACTTTTCCAGAACCTTCTAATTTCTGCTCACAACAAGCTTGATGGCGTGGATCCACAAGTATTACCTTTATCTATGCCCTTTAGTGATAACTGTATGCACTGTATGGCCGAGTCTGGTTAATCAGTTCCTCTAAATAACAAAAACCGCTCCTAGATCCAGTCTTCACTTTCTTCAACCTGGCTTTAAGATGCACCTGCCTGCCATCTGAGCGTGGATGGCTCTGTCTCCTATTTATCTAGTTCCAACCAGTTTTTGATTGCCTAGAAGCCTGATGTTTTTGTTTAAATTTCTGTTAGAACAATCTGTTGCTAAAACAAAAATCTTTGCAAAGGGTCAATGCACCAAACAGAACATTCGACAAGCCATCTTTTCAGAAATGCTCCCCAGGGTCTCGCAGACCGCAAATTCCATGACATACTATATATAGCCCCAGGACATTGCTACAGGAATTCCTTAGGGCCGTGTCCTAGGCCCAACCATCTTCAGCTGCTTCATCAATGACCTTTCCCTCCATCATAATGTCATAAATGGGGATGTTCACACATGATTGTTACTAAACACTGTGCATTCACAACTCCTCAAACATGAAGCAGTCCATGAACAACGTTCAGGCTTGGGCTGATAAGTGGCAAGTAACATTCATGCCACACAACTGCCAGGCAATGACTATCTCCAACAAGAGAGAATCTAACCATCTCCCTTTGACATTCAATGGCATTACCATCACTGAATTCCGCATCAATATCCTGGGGGTCACCATTGAACAGAAATGTAACTGGACTAGCCACATAAATATTGAGGCTACAAAAGCAGGTCAGAGGCTGGGAATTCTGCGGTGAGTAACTCACCTAATGATTCCTCAAAGCCTGTCCACCATCTGCAAGGCTCAAGTCAGAAGTGTGATGGAATACTCTGCACTTGACTAGATGGGTACAGCTCCAACAACACTCAAGAAGCTCGACACCATCCAGGACAAAGCAGCCCGCTTGATCGGCATCCCATACGCTCAGCCAAAATTTATACTTCTGCCGCTATAATTGGTGGTGGACGTAAACAATGGAAGTCCGCCCACATGGGCCCCATGTCGCGGAGCCGCCATGATATTAAATGCGGTGGCTCAGTTAAATGGCTGGGGCGGTCTGCCCCCAACCCCCGATGATGTGGAGGGGGCGGGCTGTCCGTCCCTGCATTTGTGTCAGCCACCTTTACGCAGGCGCTGATGCCATTTTTAAAGGGCTTCAACCCCTACATTCCAATTTAAATATTTAAAGATAGAGTGATTTAAAAAAATTAAATAAGTTGATCATGACCCTCTCCCATCCCCCCAGTAAGCATAGAATTAATTACCTGCCCTCACCTGCCCCCTGCAAAAGCACTTACCTTGTGCACCTGACCTTCCCTCCCAAAGTTCATAAACTTTAAACTTTACCCCTTTCCACCATTCCCTACACCAATGAAATGACTCTGATGCCGCTCCCCCACTCCCGCACTGAAAAGCTTACCTGTTCCCCGCTCCTCACCAGTGTTCCACCTCGGATCCCCTTCATTTAAATTAATATACCTATTTAAATTTGGCTCCTATTTCCAAGTGGCGGGGGGACCGCCATGAAGCCTCTCTGCCGCTGGCAATATCAGGCCGGGCCTTCCTGGTGTCAAGGCACGTGGCGGGCTCTGCCAGAGGCGTTTTCTGCCTCCCCCTCCCTACCACGACCCCCGACATCGGGGGTTCTGTAAATTTTGCCCCACCATCTTAAACAGTCACTGCCTCCACCACCGGTGCATCATGGCAGCAGTGTGTACCATCTACATAATGCTTTGCAGCAACTCAACAAGGCTCCCTTGACAGCTCCTTCCAAACCCATAATCCCAACTGCCTAGAAGAACAAGGGTAGCAGACGCATTGGAACACCACCACCTGCAAGTTCCCCTCCAAGTCACAAATCATCCTGACTTGGAACTATATCGCCATTCCTTCACTGTCGCTGGGTCAAAATCCTGGAACTCCCTCCCTAACAGCACTGTGGGTGTACCAACACTACATGTACAGTAGCAGTTCAAGAAGGCAGCTCACCACCAGCGTCTCAAGGGCAATTAGGAATGGGCTCCTTTATTCAAAGAGGGAGGGAGACAGAAAGCAGGAAACTACAAGCCAGTTAGCTTAACATTTTTATTAGAGAAAATGTTAGAAGCTATTATTAAAGACGTTATAGCAGGGCACTTAGAAAAATTCAAGGTAATCAGGCAGAGTCAACATGGTTTTGTGAAAGGAAAATCATGTTTCACTATTTTATTGGAGTTCTTTGAAGAAATAACATGTGCTGTGGATAAAGGGGAACCGGTGGATGTACTGTACTTAGATTTCCAGAAGGCATTTGATAAGGTGCCACATCAAAGCTTATTGCGGAAAATAAAAGCTCATGGTGTAGTAACATATTGGTATGGATAGAAGATTGGCTAGCTAACAGGAAACAGAGAGTAGGCATAAATGGGTCATTTTCTGGTGGGCCAGATGTAACAAGTGGTGTGCTGCAGGGATCAGTGCTGGGGCCTCAACATTTTATGTAAATGACTTAGATGAAAGGACTGAAGGTATAGTTGCTAAATTTGCTGATGACACAAAGATAGGTAGGAAAGTAAGTTGTGAAGAGGACATAAGGAGGTGACAAAGGGATATAGATAGGTTAAGTGAGTGGACAAAGATCTGGCAAATGAAGTATAATGTGGGAAGATGTGAAATTGTCCATTTTGGCAGGAAGAATAAAAAAGAAGAATATTATCTAAATGGTGAGAGATTGTCAAGCTCAGAGTGATCTGGGTGTCCTAGTGCATGAATCGCAAAAGGTTAGTATGCAGGTTCAGCAAGTAATTAGGAAAGCTAATAGAAAGTTAGCATTTATTGTGAGGGGAATTTAATAGAAAAGTAAGAAGGTTATGCTTCATTCAGTTATACAGGGCATTGGTGAGACCACATCAGGAGTACTGTGTACAGTATTAGTCTCCTTATTTAAAGAAGGATGTAAATATGTTGAAGGCAGTTCAGAGAAGGTTTACTAGACTAAGACCTGGAATGAGCAGGTTGGCTTATGAGGAAAGGTTGGACAGGTGAGACTTGTATCCGCTGGAGTTTAGGAGAGTAAGAGGTGACTTGATAGAAACATACAAGATCCTGAGGAACCTTGACAGGGTGGATGGGGAAAGGATGTTTCCCCGGTGGGAGAATCTAGAACTAGGGGTCACTGTTTAAAAATAAGGGGTTAGCCATTTAAGACAGAGATGAAGAGAAATGTTTTCTCTCAGAGGGTCGTGAGTCTTTGGAACTCTCTTCCTCAAAAGGCGATGGAAGCAGAGTCTATGAATATTTTTAAGGCAGAGGTAGATAGATTCTTGATAAGCAAGGGGGTAAAAGATTATCAGGGAGAGGCGGAAATGTGGAGTTGAGGTTCCAATCAGACCAGCCATAATCTTATTGAATGGTGGAGTAAGCTCGAGGGGCCGAGTGGCCTACTCCTGAACCTAATTCGTATGTTCGTAAATGCTGGGCTTACCAGCGATGCCCACCTTCTATGACTGAATTAAAAAAAAATATACATGAGTGGTTAGGAAGACTTTTAGTCCGAGTAGGGACAGTTTCATTAAACAGATTTTTTATTTCTTAACATGTTATCACTGGTGGATTCCATTAATGTTGAATAGAAAGGTGCCATTTTTTTTGAGAAATTGTATGTTGAGTAAAGTATTCCAAATAACCATAAGATCTCACAGAATATTGGATCTCATAGATCAGCGATGTACAATGTAATAGAATTTTGGATCGTGACAAAAGCCACCACAACCATGATGAAGGAAATTACAGAATATCGGACAGCAATGTAGGCCTCATGAAATATTGGATAGTAATGTAGGTCCCCACAGATTATGGATAATGAAATAGGTCCACACAGCATATTGGATCTTGATATAGGGTCTCATAGAATATTGAAGTAAAGCCTCACAGAATATCAGATAGTGACATATGGGGCTGAATTTTCACTTTGGAGACAGGAAACAGGAGCCAGGACTTTTGCCGGGTCCCGAACCTGTCCCCGGGGGAAATCAGTCACTGACCTGGGGCTTTCACAGAGGCAATTGGCGTGGAGAGAGGTTCCCTATCCAATTAAGGGCAGCAGGTGGGTTCTCAAAGCTAGAGGGCAAATCAGAGGTCTGTCAAGGGTGAATAACTAATCCGATGCTTCAACATGTCACTGCCCTCTCACCAACATTTTAGAAAATTTAAATTAAAAAAAAAACAACCAGGCGACCATTGCTGCAGGGGAGGGGGATGGGATGGGGGGGTGGGGTGGGGCAGATGTGGGGTGTGGGGGAGCCTCGGCGTTGTGGATGGTGGGGGGAATCCCTCCGTCCTTTGGCTGCACCCAGACCCAGGCAGGCAGGGAGGGCCTGTAGGCCTGTCTTGAGCACTGGCACCCCAGCCTGCCGCTGAGTGCCCACCACCAGGAAATTGAACTGTCTCATGTCGCACCGGGAAACTAGAGGCCGACTGGAAAATCGCAGTCGGCCTCCTGTCAGTACCCATAACAAGGCTCTTCATGAGCCTAATTGGCTACCCACCTCCCTAAAATAGCTGGCATCGGGAACAGTTTGTTTTCAAGGAATATTGAATAGTGATTGTGGGACCTCATGGATATTGAGTGATACTATAGGACTCCACAGGATATTGGGTAGTAATATATGACCTTATAAAATGTTGTTTAGGCCTCACAAAGTATTGGACAGATATCTGGGATTTAATAAGATTGTGGATGGAGCCATCACATAAGATAACGCCTCGTAGATTATCAATGACTTAGAACTTTGGAGGTACTAACTTATTTTATTTGTGTATGTGACACATTAATTGCAATGGCAGAAATGGCCTTTAACTGCTGCTAATCCATGTAGAAAGGAAATTATCCCAATCTGTGTCAGAATGGACAGCCTCAACACTGACACCTGCAATAACTGGGTAATTCAGGTTTGACTCTTTAGGCAAAATTGCATCACAAAATGTAATGCAATGTCAACATATCTCAGACTAATTATTACTGTGCCTTTGTCCAGAAGCAATGTATTTGTCTTATGATCTCATTTTCAGTTTTGTGAAATGGTGTCTACACCTGGACTCTACAGATGGGCTGGACCAATCATTGATGTCTTACTTGACTATGTGGGTAATGTGAATCTCTGCAGTAAATTGAAGGAACATCTAGATAGTTATGACGACTGGGCAAATATCAAAATAAAATCAGGCAAGTGTATATAAATAACTTCAAAATCTCAAAGAATTACTTTGTTGGTCTGTTGTAGCTTGATGTGGAAACAGTCTAAAATTAAGTGTTTTTTTTTTACTTACTCAACTTTTAGCAAGTAACCAGATATTTTAGTGAATAAGAACATTTTAAGGATGGTCCTCCACAATGGCACAGAATCTTTTCCACTGTCTATCCTAAGGTTGGCTCCTTATTGGCAGCAATTCTTTTCCAGTGAAGGGATAGAAAGACAAGATAACAAGTCAGCTCACAACACAAGAAGTCAGTGCCAAATTCTAGACAACATCAGAGACCACTTTCCTGCACACTGTCAATGAATATTGTGTGGTGCAGGGAGATCTAGAGAGGAAAAAAATAACAAAAGAATAGAGAGCAAGTGTACCTAATTTTACAACAACAACAAATTGTATTTCTATAGTGCCTTTAACACCATAAAATGCCCCAAGGTGCTTCACAGAAGTATTGTCAAACAAAATTTGACACTGAGCCAAATAGTGCTAGGATTCAAGGAATGTCCTAAAAGCTGAAAGAAAGGAAGAGAGGTGGAAAGGTTTTGGAGGGAATTCCAGAGCTTGGGGACCTTGACAGCTGAAAGCATGCCTGTCAATGGTGGAACGATTAAAATTGGGGATGCTCGAGACCAAAGTTGGAGGAGTGCAGATATTTCGGAGGATTGTAGGGCTGGAGAAGATTACCGAGATGGTGAGGGGCAAGGCCATTGAGGGATTGTAAAACAATGATGAGAATTTTAAAATCAAAGCCTTGCTTAACTGGTAGCCAATGTAGGTCAACAAGCACAGGAGTGATAGGTGAACGGGACTTGGTGCAAGTTAGGATCGGGCAGCAGAGTTTTGGATGCCACCACGTTTACAAAGGTTAACGTGTGTTGGAATGGTCATGTTTAGAGGTAACAAAGGAATAGGTGAAGGTTTCAGCAACAGATGAGCTGAAGCAGGGGTGGAGTAGGTTGATGTTACAGGGATGGAAAGAGACAATCTTCATGATGGCGTAGATATGTAGTCAGAATCTTATCTTGGGGTAAAATATGAACCAAGGTTGCAAACATTCTGGTTCAGACAGTTGCCTGAGGGAAAGGGATGGAGTCAGTAGCTAGGAAGCAGAGTTTGTGACAGGGTCCAAAGACAATGACCTTGGTCTTCCCAATATTTAGTTAGAGGAACTTTCTGCTCATCCAGTACTGGATGTCGGACATGGAGTCTGATAATTTAGAGAAAGTGGAGGAGTCGAGAGAGGTGGTGGTGAGATAGTGTTGGGTGTCATCAGCATACACGTAGAAACTAACGCTGTGTTTTCAGATGATGTTGCAGAGGGCCAGCATGTAGATGAAAATAGGATGAAGCCAAAGATAGATCCTTCGGGACCTCAGAGGTAATGGTGCGGGAGTGGGAAGAGAATCCATTGCAAGTGATTTCTGGCTACGAGTGGAAAGAAAAGAATGGAACCAGGCGAGTGCAGTTCAACCCAGCTGGACAATGGTGGAGAGCCATTCGAGGAGGAGGATTGTGTGAGCAACCATGTCAAAGGCTGCAGACAGGTCGAAAAGGGAGAGGAGGGATAGTTTACCTTGTCCACAGTAACATAACATGTCATTTGTGACTACAAGAGCCATTGCTCTACTTTTGCAGGGATGGAAACCCTTTTTAGAGGGATTTAAACATGGAGCTCCAGGAAAGATGGGTGCGGATTTGGGAGGTGGCAATATGTTCAAGGACTTTGGAGAGGAAAAGGAGGTTTCAAAATGGTAGTTTGCAAGGATGGAGGGTCCAAGGGTTGGCTTTTTGAGAAGGGGATGATGACAGCAGTTTTGAAAAGGACGGGGAGAAGGTTAGGTTTTACTGTAACATTCAACAACCATTTTAATGTTATTTTTCTAAGATAAACTCCATTTATTTCCCAATTCCATGGGCTGGCCATGCCATGTTCTAAATATAAGTGAGATGGTAGACTGGAGGGGAACAGCCAGTACAACTAATGGCTGTAATTCAATGTCTAACAACCTGTTATGGAATGGGAGACCCTGAGCTAAATAAAACTATTGGCTATTGTCTAATGGTTTATCCAGTTGTGTATTTCTATATACCAGTATAAAACCTGCTGGAAAACACACCGTAGCCACATTTGAGGTGATTGTTGACATAAGGCAAGTCCATAAGACAATTAGAATATAAACATGACACTTTACCATTCTTAGAGAGTCTCCTAATGGCAGATAAGCTTGTTTAGTTACACAGCTGAAGCAAAGAGTGGGAGCAACAGTCTTTTAGTAGCCCTGATTATCAATGTGTTCAAACTGGTTGGTGTAGCACAGCAGTTCACTCTATAAAATGGGTGAATAGTGATACAGTACTGTAGATTTGAGTCTCTGGTGCCCTGTGCAGTCTGCAACATTTGTTAGGAATTGGTTAATAAAATCTTTGAAAAAAATACTAAGTACATCATTTGTTGTAATTTCTAAATCACATTGCCAAGGAAGCCAAATATATTTTAAACTGAGCGTCTTATCAGGGATTTTGTTTTGGCATATGAAACAAGACAGCAAAAAATAAAGAATGTACTTACAGGCATATCTTTTTAAAACACTTGCCTAATGAGAAGGTTTTGTGTAGTTTCTGTTCATGTTAAGTCTGAATATGTTGATGTAATTTTTGTAGGCATTCAAAGATTATCAACTAATCTTTAAACCTGGCTAAATCCCTGAATTCCAAATAAAAATTGTCATAGTAATGAAAATTTATTAGCATAAAGCTTGGAGTAAAATGAACCTTTCAGAGCCACATTCATGGTGCAGGATATCTAGAAACTTACAAATATTGTTTAAACTGAGAATAAAATTCTATCTGTATATATTTATATATACATTATTTAGGTTTAGTATAATTAGCTCCCCATTAGTAAAATTCCAAGGACTTGTAAAACATGACATCTAATACATCAGTTGGCATTAGTTCTGCAAGATATCTGTTACCCACTGTCTTAATTATAGTTTATGTGCTATTTTGTTTTACATCATGTTTAGATATCTGGAAACAGCTGTATTGTAAAGGGATTTCGAGTATCAAATGTTATCAATAATTACTTTGTTCAAAGCAATAGTATTCCAAGGTTAGCCTTTCTATGCTAATGAAACTATGGGATATAAGTAGACAAACACTTAACATGCTGGCCTAAAATTCCTTTCTCTGCCATTTTAATAGAAGTATTAATCCATTGATTATAAACAGGTTAACACCTCTGTTTAAAATTACTCAGTGAAGTGTACTCCCTCCAAATGTGGCTGAGTTTCTATTGCAGTCATTCTTAATGTTGCATATATTCAATTGCTTGAGAAAGGATACAAAGAGCATTCATTGGCAGATTTTTTTTGTCACAATAGACATTGTTCCCATTGCTTATCATGTGTTCATTTCAATCTTTATGTAGAACCTCCAAGACCTCTTGTGCATCTTTGCAGAATTAAAGTTCGAAAGCTTTTGGGACATGAGAGATTAAAACTTATTGAAGTGTTACCTCTCCCTGGCAGGCTGAAAAGATACTTGGAGTACAACTGTCCTGACGATTTGATGTAAATTTAGCCATTGACAGCAAGTTATAAGGAAAGCAATTGCATATTACAGAGTGCAGAAAAAGGAGTCAGTCCAAAATCAGCATAGTGGCAACTGCAAATGCTTCACACTATAACGGTGCAACAAAACAAAGGAAACAATATTTCACGAGATAACAAGCATGGGGGTGAAAGATCCACTGAATGTGGACAGATTTCATGTCGCCTACAATTGAATGAGTCAGCACTGGAAGGTTGGAAAATAAGTCAAGGTCTTTGGATTTCATTAGTTTCAAGTAGAGGAACCTAAAACTGCATGTATTAAACAGAAATATTTTAGAAATTCACAGCATGGTAGTCAATATTGAAAAGAGAAAGGGTAAGCTGAAAATTTACGTACTTGAGTCTTGATGAAAGGTCCCACCGGAAATATCAGCTTCTCTCTCCCCTTCCGAATGCTACCTGACCTACAGTATATTTCCGGACTTTTCAAGCTTTCAATTCAGATTTCCAGCACTCGCAGTTCTTAGCTCTTCGATTTCAGCATTTTAATCTGTACATAAACAATGTAGAAAATGTACCAAAGTTCAAGTCAGAAATAACCTGTTGCATCAACATGTAAGATAAAGATTTTGTAATCATTTTTTCACAAAAGAATAGCAAAAGAACTGATTGTTCAGTTTTTCTGCAGCTCAGGCACAATTTATGCATGGAACTTGGCTTCAGTTTGCACCTTGTCTTGAGCATGGCAAGCTCAAAGCCAATTATAGTCAAAATGTTGATAGAAGTTTGATACATTATTTAACTTTTATGCTTTATTTTAATATAATAAACATTAAGCTACAAGATGTTGACCTGCAGCAAAATATCACAGATTGCCTTGGGTGTCTTGATTAAAGCTTTTTGTTGCATGGAACATCACAGCAGCTGAAGGGCAATTAATATTGTTGGTTTTTACTGCACTGATAGCAAATAGCTGTTGGAATATCTTCAAAAATGTTCAACTCTTGAGATATGTAGGGGTTCAGTGCACCATTGTAGGATTGAGCCATACAGACCAAGCAAGTCCTAATTTCATGTCATGGTCTGCGCTGAGTTACCTATCCAAGAGAGCAATTAGAATGTAGGAACAGGAATAGGCCATTCAATAAGATTATGGCTGATTTTTACCTCGACTCCATTTACCCATCTTTGCTCCATACCCTTTCATACTCTTACCTAACAAAAATCTATTGAATCCAATCCTGAAAATTTCAATTGTCCCAGCATCCATAGCCTTCTAAAGGAGAAAGTTCCAAATTTCCACCAACCTTTGTGTAAAAAAAGTACTTCCTGATTTCATTCCTAAATGACCTGGCTCTAATTTTAAGATTATGCCCCCTTGTTCTGGGCTCCCCGCCAGAGGAAATTATTTCTCTGAATCTACACTATCGAATCCCTTTATCGCTTTAAACTCCTTGATTTGATCAACCCGCAACTTTCTAACCTCTGCATTGCTGGACTAGGTAAAGGAAAAAAAATGAACCATGGTTTCCACTCCTGATTGGCATCCAATGACTCCTGTTGGAAAGTGAGTGCATGCCAACATCACCTAAGGTCAGGGTCAAGCTATACGGTCAAATATCATGCCAACATTCAATGTCAAGACCCACACATGAAGATAGGCCACGTGGGTGAAATGCTGCAGACCTGCTAGCATATACCATAGCATTAGACAGCAGCACCTTCAGGAGATAGGAAAAAATTAGGAAAAGATGTGTCTAATGGGAATAATAAGAACTCCTGTTTATCTAAACCAGGTTAGTTGCGATTCTGAATTTTTCATACATTTGGTGCATTTCAGTGTCAGCTTCAGGAATATTGTTGCATTTATCAGACAATTCCATTCTTTAAGCCACACTTGCAATCTTGAGGCCTGTTTGTACTGATATTGATAATGCAGGACAAATTCAGGATCATCTAATGCTGTACACTTGTACTAGAACCGTATTGGTGTTATTATAGTTCATTTTATTTATGACTCATACTCGGGTTGTCACCTTTTGCCAGTACCAAGACTGAACAGGGTTGGAGTAAGAGCAGGAATGTGGGAAGAAGGGTGGGGTTGTGGTGTGAATGCTCAGATTTTGTTTGCTGCTGATGAAAGTTCATTGAAAACTAATAACCTGGATGATTAATGTCTCTCCATCATGCTGAAACATAAGTAAGTAAAAATAATGGACTTGTTATTTTAAAATTTTGACTTGGAGTCCAGTTAAGACATTTCTGGAGAGGCAATTCAAATATTGGCTTGTTTGGATCAACACTGGATGGGTGATGATGCTGATCGCAACATCCATCAAAAGGCGACTATCATTTTCTCTGATTGTACTCAACCCTGGGATCCAGTGATAAACAGACATTACTTTAAAACAGTGTTTGGAACTGCAAGAATATCACTTAAGTGTATTTTTTGTAGTTTTATGCACTGGAATGTTTCTATGAATTTTATATATTTTAACTTTAATTTAAATATTATAATTTTCTGATAGTGATTCTAATAAAAATATACATTTGGACTGAGTTTTTGTAATTTGCTTATCTTCAAAATTAATCACTACACATGATATTTATCAACTGTGCCTCAGTTGGCAGCTCTGTCACCTCTGAGTTACAAAGTCCCACTCCACTCCAAGAATCAAGACTGACATTCCAGTGCAATACTGAGGGAGTGCTACACTGCCGGAGGTGCTGTCTTTCGAATGAGATGTTAAACCGAGGCCCCATCTGCTTGCTGATGTGCATATAAAAGATCCCGTGGCACTATCTCGAAGAAGAGCAGGGTAGTTATCCCTGATGTCCTGACCAATATTTATCCCTCAATAAACATCACAAAAACATGTTATCTGGTCATTATCACATTGCTGTTTGTGGAGCTTGCTGTGTGCAAATTGGCTGCCATGTTACTTATATTACAACAGTGGCTACACGTCAAAAGTACTTCATTGGCTGTAAAGCACTTTGAGATGTCCGGTGGTTGTGAAAAGTGCTATATAAATGCAAGTTTTTTTTTCTTTGATGCAAGGCTCAGCTGGAAGCACATTATTTTATAGACATTTTTAGCAAGAAATCACTGGGTGGCGCCATCGCTGCTGTAGAAGTGAGCTTGGAAACAGAGAAAGAGGGGCATACAATAAAAGAAAGAGAGATTAGTCTTGTACAGGGATATAGCACTAGAAGGTGGAGATTGGCTATTGAGAGATACCCAACAGGGAAACAAAGTGTCACTGAAAATGAGGACACCATGCTAAAGAGGGATGATTTGGTATGGAGAAGACATGGTGATTTAAGAAGATTCAGTGTAGAGAAACTGATGATGATGATCAAGAAGGGAGCAGTGGAAATGAAGAGGAAGATGCTAATGAAAGGGGGCAATATTGAATACAGGGAGTATTATAGTGAAAGAAGAGGGAATATATAAAAGACAGTGTGGCCTGGAGTTCCCTCCATGGGTGCATTTGAGAAATTCCACTCAAACTCAGCCCAAAGATATGCCTATCTGGCCAAGGTGAAATTGCACCCACGTGTCCACACAAACTACTTATTATAAGCCTGAGTGTAAAATCACAGATGGATCAGCGCAATTTGAGCCTTACTGCCTGTGAAAATATTCTTCCATTGGGGACACAGACAGTTCCTGTCCCCGATGGTCTGTGAGTCCCACCTGCCTGCGAAATCTTTCTGGAGGCAGCCAATTTGGAGGCCGCCCTGTCCAATTAAGGATGGCAGGCGGGTTCCTGAGGCAGCAGGCCCAATCAGAGGACTTGCAGCTTTGGACAGCCAATGCCACGCCCCCCCTCCCCTCCCCTCCCCCAGGAAAGGTGGGCGCTGCTCAGGCTTTTGTGTATTGCACTGAGTAATTCCAACATGTGGATTCTCAGCAACTGTTATTATTGGGCAAACTTTTTTTACACCTCCCCAACAAAGAGGGCAGCAGAGATTACACCTCCCCAACAGACAGGGCAGTGTAACAAAATGCTCAGCTATTACAATATACATAGGCAGTATGTGAGTAGTAATTTCCAGCAACGCCTCGGCTGCCGTTCCAACATCGACCTTTCCTATTTCTCTCCTGGTCCCGCCTCCAAAGCCGCCTCCGCGGGCCTTATGAGATTCCGCCCTTTATGAGCGTAATTAAAATGTAACTGGAATGAAGCCAATAGAGCTAGGGCGGAGTGGTATAAAAGGTGAGAAAAAATACCCCTTCAGAGTTAGGCTGGAGATTGCAGGTTAAGGGGCACTTACCTTTCTGTCCCGCACACGTTTACAGTAATTCATTCAACTTGCTCTGTAGAGAGTCTGAACTGTCTCGAGCATTTTCCTTCTTGCACATGACTGACAGCTTAGGCACTGGTGACAAGGTTGCCTGCAAGAGGGCCTTCAATTTTGCAATGAAAAAAAAAAGTTTGGTTCTTTGCACTGAGACATGGCAGTAAAAGAAGGATTGGTTGGGAATATGTAGAGATGTGTCATTGCAAGTCATGCTGCGTCTAGTACGAGGAAGAGAGTGGCAAAAAATACTAAGATGAAGAAGGAGACATTAGAACAAAGGCATTGCTGCCTGGATTAAACAGGGTAATTATTAAAACCATTAAACTTAAGTGGTCATCCTGTCGCATGGAGACTGGAGCTCCAGCTCTGAATTCTGGGTTGACTTGCATCCAATGGGTGCGGGTCATTGTAAAAGTTGTGGGAGACAATAATACCCTCTTGCCATATCGGACTAATCATGCAATTGGCTGGTATAAAATATGTCTATAATCTTGGAAGGAGCCTGACATTTTTAATAAGCCTGAGAACCCTTCCACTACTTCACACTACTCTCCAAGGGTGCTTGATTTCCGGAAATGCCCTAGAAAAGGAAGAAATCAGTTACACAATGCCAAGAAAAATGGTTGATTTGTGCTATAATCTTCCAGAAAATATACTGCATTGTCCATTAAACTTTTACTAGCATTTTTACTTGTAAACCTGTATGTAATGAAATCAAGGCAATAAAATGAAATAAAAAAGAATATAACAAACTTTCTCCATCACGTAGCCATATTATTCAGAATTTTCTTTTTATTTAATATTTTATTTTAAATATGTTCCATCACATTAAACTATATCAGTCTCTCTCTCGCGTACACACAGAGTAAAAAAAACAACTAATTTGTCACCTAACACAACGTGAAATTATAGCTTGAACCAGGAAATCAAATTCTATTTGACATCACTTAGAACTATTAATATAAATTTAGATAAAATGTTGTCACATTTTCACTGGATGTAATTTGCCTTCTGGTTAATGTTTCTCATTGTTAAAAGAAACCCCGCAAAACATTTGGTCTGTTACCATTAATATATTTGTACTTGGCTACTTCTTTCAATGCGTGCATCATAGTCTGCTTGCTGGTATGGTTATTACTGGGTGTTTAAATTTATCTCCTGTTCAATTTAACGAACTGGTTTAATACTTGCAAAAAGCTTTTTATTTCATTGACTGCAAAGTGCTTTGGAAAATCCTGAGGTCGTGAAAGGTGCTGTATAAATGCAAGTTTTTTTTCTATTATAACGTGTTTGGTAATAAATGGTTTTGCTTTGACAGAACTTGAAGTATAACTCCAAGGTTTCACAGTACATGGGGTATAGCTCTAAGGCTTGACAGCACATGGAGTATAACTTCAGTTAGGGTGTCAAACGGGATTTTAAAACCAAACTTTTAAGGGTACACTTACATTACAAATTTAGTGTGGGTGCAAGGCAATTCCCACCACACATAGTGTAAAACTGGAACTATGGCCCAGCCTGACCTTGGAGCCACGTGACACTCCTTTCTCCACTTCACGACATTTTAGAGTAGGTCCTGACTCTGAACTTTGGCTACATTTACTCAATAGCCGTAGCATCCATGCAAAACAAAACCACTTCTCACCAACGTTACAGTTCTAGTGTAAAGTCATCTGAATTCACTTGCACCCTTTAGACCTTCGCCAAACATTGAGAATTGAAGGACTTAAAACAATGGTCTGTACCTGCCTCTGAGCACGGTTTCGTTAGGGTGTCCTGTACACCAGGAGTTTGTGGATATCGGCAATTGTGCCCAGAATGCACTGACACTATGTTAGCTTTGCCAAGGTGAAGCTACACCCACGTTTCCGTGCAAACTCATTAGCACAAGCCTGAACATTATCTCCTATAGATCAACGCAATCAAGACTGGATGGGGTAGTGTAAAAGATAAGAGGGAAAAATCCCCTTCAGAGAGAGCTTGGAGACCACAGAACGTTATCTCTCTGTTTAAACTATTTGATGATTTCCGCAGAGCAGACCTGTAGCTTCAAGTCACTGCTGGTCAGGTAATGAACTCTGGTTTAACGTGACCAGAAGCCTGGGAATTCTGGCGCAATATGATGAACCACCTTGAATTAGCGTCATCGGTGGAAACTCACCTTTCTAACCTGAGGGGCATGGGGCAGTTTTGTGGGTGGAGACCACTTCGAGTGAAGGGACTGTTGAATTAACGTTAAGGATTGCAGATATTTTGGCAGAGTAATGGGCGCAACTCACTTACGCTTAAAATTCTCCAGTCTATTTGCGCAATTTGATCTTACTCTGCTCAGTTCAGTCGGCTGTCTGGGTGGAAATCAAATGGAATTCCCGGGCCGTGATTCTGAAAAGCCTAAACAACCATGCTAACTGAATGTATCAATGTATGCTTACTGCTCTGTGAGCAAAATGCTCAAACATTGCAATATGAGAATGAAGTAAAAGCATGGAACATCAGGTAACGTTTCAAGGCAACTTGTTTCTTCTTTAATAATAAATAAAAACAAGAATTGCTGGAAATACTCAGCAGGTCTGGCAGCATCTGTGGAGAGAGAAACAAAGTTAACATTCCAAGTCAGTGACCCTTCATCAGAACTCAGACCTGAAACGTTAACTCTGCTTCTCTCTCCACCGATGCTGAGGACCTGCTGAGTATTTCCAGCATTTCTTGTTTTTATTTCAGATTTCCAGCATCTGCAGTATTTTGTTTTTATTTGTTTCTTCTTTAATAGCAAGAAGATGTCTTTGCTTCTCATAGAACGTCTTCCATCCATCTTTGAAACTGTGCACGATGACCCTTTGAATTATAAAGGTGTTTTAATGGGTTTAAAGCGGCTCAGGGTTAGGGGTCAGTTGCATCACCAGTACCCCAGAAATACCACAGTGGCTCTTAAAGTGTATTTTTTCGTTTGATGTTAAAAGTCCAAGTGGGACTCCCTACACCGGCCGCAATGGTCCTTTCTGGTCTGATGATTGCAAAAGCCCTGGTCTTCGACATCAAAGAGACAAGTTGGGCATGTACACTTCTAGCAAAACTTCAACAACTATGCAGTCCCAATCATTGAATTTAGTAAGTCATATATAATTACATAAGGGACCCCAATAGTTTGTTTTCAGTGCACTTCAAGGCTGCTAAAAAAAAAACTGTTTAACAGCTGTAACTGTTGAAAATCCAAAAAACGATAGGAACCGACCCTTCCCTCAGAGAAAAAATATTTTTGAGCCTCGTTCCATGGCTTTTTGTTTTAAGTGTTTTTTTTTTAGTGTGGCACAATTAGAAATGTGAGCAGATAAAACACGATGCTAATTTCTTGGCTTGCAGACGGTGTTTCAGAAATACAATAAAGATTCCTGTTAGGAGCTACAACGAAACAGTCAATTGCAGCCTTATGACGGTCACTAAGTGGCCATGTGTGTATCGACACTTGCAGCGCTTCCACTTCGCCATCACAAACACATACTGAGTTTATAATAAGAAGACACGTCCCTTTTTTATTCAATAAAATTATATCTTCCATTACATTAACCGCGCGTAGACGTAAAAGACAAGTAACACACGAGTAAAACCATTCCTGAACCTGGAATTCACACGCAGTTGGACATCACTTAGAACCATCCCAAGACATTTTCACCGGATGAAATTCACCTACTGCTCAAAGTTTCTTTTGGCTGCCGGAAAAGCACAGAAACGTTGGTTCTGGTGTCCCCACCATATATTCAGTGAGCTGCTCTTCGCCTAATGCGTGCGTTGGCCTGCCTGCTCTTGAAATTATTTTGGAATGTTTTAATTCATCTTCTGTTCAGTTCGACCTACTTGTGCAAAGCTCATTACACCGCGCTTTTTAATGTTTACCAGATAGAGTTTGCAGCATTACCTGTTCGGAGCTGAGTCTACATTTAAATAGACAGGGCTGGATGGTTAGAATTACTCAGGAAAGGCCAAAAGATGAATATCTAAACCAGCACCATTACACAGACACATGAACACACAAAAGCACACAACACACATACACACGTAACCACATACGCACACCCATACACACGCACACACACAAACACGCACAAACACGCATACAGACACATACATACAGACACACGCAGAAAATGCAGACACACGTACAGACATACACATGCATAAACACATACACAAACACACACACACAAGCAAACACACATACACACATATACAAAAAATGCATACAAAGACACAGGCACAAACACACACTCACAATCCCGAAAGCTGCCTGCTCAGCGATTAAGTGAATTGGAAATAAATTGTAAACATTCATGTATCGCCAGCCTTGTAAATAAATGTCCCTAATGTAAGTCTGAAAGCTCACTCTTGCAGAAAGCCTGTTGCAACAGTAATCAAAGAAAGCCATACACGTTGTACAGAGGAGGAGGGACAGTGGGCTTGGTGGGGATGGGTTTCAAAACGACAGGTTTGTGAATTTTTTGTCCGTTTAAAGAGTCTTTAGAGTAAGCGTGGAGCTCGGCTGGCAAGTTCACACCTTTCCTCCACATCCCAATGTCAGGAATGTCGGAATGAGGCAGGCCCATGTGGCTCTGGTAAACCCGATGGCCATGGTACTGAAATGGACAGCAACTGCACAGATTCATTGTACGTGACAGGGAGGCAAAGTGGAATTTCACGGGCTCTCTATCACAGTCCTGCTGGACCACTGGAAGTGCTGGTGTGTGTTTGGGTGGGTTGGAGCATTCCTGGGCTGGTTTGCTCTCAGATCCGTGGCCATTCGGACCATCGGCTGCACCGATCACTTGTTCCACATGAAGTAGATTCAAGGGCTGAAGATTTTTAGGCGGTCTCGGTTCTTCCCAGAAGGAGGCAGGGAGCTGTCTTTTCCGCATGGGCACCTGATCATGTCTGCCGAGCTGTTTCCCTTCGGCTGTGATCGCTCCTGGCAAAGTTTCGCTACAATCTTGAGCGGCTGTGCAAGACAGCTTAGTACCAGGAGGTTTGAAATGTAAGTGAGAGCCCGCATGCTGCAGAATATAAGCTCGATTCTTGTCCTCTGAACCTCTCTTCGAACTAGATTCCAGCAGTCGGTTGGGGTGACACCGCGGAATGCGCGAGTATTTTTGCGAAAAACGTTTGAGTTGTTTCTGTAAATATTTCCTGTGATCGACCGAACGCCGGCAAGGAGCAGACTTGTCCAGGGCCGCCTTTATGTCACTCGAAGCCAGATTGACAAAGTTCAGCAAAGTTTTCACCTCGCTGTCCGCCGATGCCATATTAATCCTAACTTCAGGGCATGCGTAGCTTTGGCTGGCTTGCCATCAATAGTTCAATTTCTGTCTCTCTCCAAGACTGTAAGATAAAGAAGTGAGGTCATTTCACTAATAATTGAATTATGGATTATTAACCAGCAGAGTTGCTTCAGAAAAGTAATTTACCTCAATCACTGTCAGTATCATGAGTAAAAGGCTCCCATCAAACAATGTCAGCTCCTTTCAATGCTGTTCTAATATTTCACACGCTAAAGATTTCCACCATACGTGATTCTGTTCATTGATGTCAATCCATTTATTGCCTGAATTTCAGTAAGTACAATATTTTGTGCTGGTCCTTCTTACTGTTAAAATGACCTTTCATTGCATTGACGTATATATTGACGAGCTGAATGTAATGATTTCGAGCACACACAGTACTTCCACAAGCACTTATTCGGTCTTCATTTGATAATAGCTTCCTTGCAAAATCAATATCACCACATAAAAAGAATAAACATAAAGCGAGTTTTACTTCCGGCAGCATTCTAGGCACTCAAAACCTCCTTATTCTATGTACAAGTCACGAGTTTCAGCATGTAACATCCCTGGTCATACATTCTGTGCACTTCTGTTTAATATATTCCTGGTTGAAACCCGTTGTGTCTATATCTATTAACAATAATTAAACAAGAAAACACAGTGCTGGTTAAATGTACAGTACCTGTACAATATCTTCATCAATACCCACCCCTTGTTTAATCGCGTTTACTCACCTTTGAGACCTGCTGGAGAACAAATCTTGAAATTGCGTTCTATTTTCTCACTAGAGTAAGCTGAATGAATATAAACTGCCTGTAGTTAAGGCACTTCCAGACCAATCAGCAGCTCCTTCTTAACACAATACATCCCAATCAGGCGCTGGGCTGGCTTGTTCCACATTCTTTTGTATCACAAATTGTTGTTATGGAAACGCAAGAGAGAGAGAGAGAGAAAAAGGCGAGCCAATAAGTACAATAATTTTCAATGCAATTTCCCCATTCTCTCTCCCTCCCTCTCCTTCTCATCCTTACCCTTTGCTTTAAAACATGATATGCGGATAATGTACAAAGACACAGGGAAGTTTTTTTTCATGAAAAATAACTTAAGCTGTCTGGAGGCTTGCAATGGGCATGCTTCAGTGCGGTAACACAATGCTGGCTTTGCAAGTCTGGCTTGCCTACTTTTAACTGTTCTACTAAGGCTTTTTGGGGGGCTGATGTCAGAAGGAGAGGTAGGAGAAAAAACTGAAGAGATGTGCAGATATCCATGGATAGGGGGCTCGAGCGCTCAAGAATCTTGTCTTTATGTTTGCCTCCTCAATCGAGACACACAAAAGCTGAATTACCCATTCAAACCGCCCTGACAATGGGATCGAGTTGGATAGCACTCTTGCATTTGTAGTCAAACAGTTAGAGACTTAAATCGAGTCGTCATGATAGAGAAAGAGTTGGACAAAGCCCATAGAATATCCATCAGTAAACATTTTCCTATGTCATATTAGTGGGTCTCCATGGCTTCGCAGCGTCCAGAGACAATGGCACAAGTTTGCACACTCGACTACTGTCACCCTGCCAACGCATGCAACGGCCAAAAAAGGACAATCCATTGGAAACGATGAACTCTGTGGGGAAGGTAGGGCTGGAGTTTTTTTTTTGAAAAGCGTGTGAAATGCTAATTGTTCTGCTTCCTTTCTTGATGAACTGGACGTTGCTCAGCGTGTCCTTCCCACCTCTCGCTCATGCAAGGTGGCTCTTTTGAAAGGGACGAAGGTGAATGGACACTGACAACACTTCGCTCCCAAACAAGGAGGACAAGGCCTCTGCAGCCTGATGCAAGCTCCTCCTTCACCTGGGCTCAATCCCTTGGAGGTTCTCTATGGACTGTGAAATCAGGATAAAATTTGCGCTGCAGGACAACTTTTTTTTTGGTGCGCCGGGTTTCACAGATGTTGATGTAATCCCAGGCATTTTGAATGGAAATTGACATGTATTTCCTAGGACTCAATGCGACGCTAAGTTAAACAGTCGAGGCATTAAATTTGTCTCTATTATAAACATATATTTACGATTAAACTTTTGCTAAGATTTGCACTTTTGCAGGCATTGTGCTATATCAGATGTTCAAATGGCGAAAATATACATACCACTGCCTCAGAGTGTGCTGGAGGCAGATTCAATCGTGGCCTTCAAAAGGGAATTGGATAAGCACCTGAGTGGAAAAAATGCAGGGTTATGGGGAAAGGGCGGGAGATTGGGACGAACTAAATTGCCCTGACAGAGAGCCAGCACGGACTCGACGGCCGAGTGGCCTCTTTCTGTGCTGTAACCATTTGTTGATTCTGCATTTTCATAAGGCCAAGTATTATCGCCAGCTTCACTCTTTGCAAATAAAAATGGAAACAAGTTTGATGCCAACACCTCAACCTTGATCGAGCTTATTTTTCGTCATCACCTGGCAAAAGAAAAATTTCTAAGTGCGGTATTGTGCAATACCTGTGTTGAAAAGGCTCATGTCAAATATTGACTAACTATGGACTTATCAAACAATGTGATTGTTGATGGACTTTAATGCACACAGTAATTAGGACGGATGCAGATAATAGTGTTTGCTCACTGTATGACCAATTCAGGATTCTTGTGCATCCCTGATTTTAATACTCCACTATTGGCAGCTGTGCTTTCAGCTGCCAAAGACCTAAGCTCTGGAATTCCCTCCTTAACCCTCTGTGTCTTTCAAGTTCCTTTACCTCATTTAAGATGCTCTTTAAAATCTACCTCCTTGACCAAGCTTTTGGTCACTTGTCCTAATATCTCCTTATGCAGCTCAGTGTTAAATTTTGTTTGATAACTTTCCTGTGAAGTGCTTTGGGATGCTTACTAAAGGTGCTACATAAATGCAAGTTGTTGTTGTCATTGTATGATAGTGGACGAGTGAAGGAAGTATTTGGAAAAAGTGAGGACAATTCCAAATTTCCTGTTTATGCCCATCTTATGAATGATATGAGACATCAAATTTAGGAAAACCACTAATTAACATTAACTGATAGAATTTGCTGCACATCATTCCAAGTACCGGCAAATACGGACCCCAATTGAAACCTTTAAAGACATGATATTCAAATGCTTCAAAGTAAGTATTGCTATTTGCCTTTTATTAAAAAAATGTCAGTATTACTTGCCTTTTAAATGAAATCAAACATTTTTTCAGGATGACACTATGCACGTTTTCAAAAGTAATTCCAGAAAACATTAATTCACCAAAATTTGACATATTTTGGCGAACCTGTCCCTTTTTCCACCAGACCCTTACATACTAAGTACTACAAGTGAATGATGATCGAGTATAGCTTGTATTATAAATATTAAAAGTTCACACAGCAGGCTGTTATTTTCTTAATTTCTTGCTCGTGTTTGTGGAGGTCAGCGATCATGAACAACATATAAAGTGTCACTTTATCTTAAGGCCAGACAGCAAATATTACTGGAAAGAGACCACACAAACAATCTTGAAGTGACATTCTCAGCAGTACAGTTTGCAGCTGTACATTGACAAAATGTATCCCACTTTCTTCAGGGTCACTCTTAAGTTGAGCCGGCTGATGGCAGCCCGAGAGGCCACTGGAGGCTTTTATCATCGCCTGCTCTTCCTTGTACGTAACAATGTGCAACTGAAAAGAACAATTAAAAATAGGGCACTCCCCAAAGACCCCCACCCCCTGGCAGATGAATTGCATTTTGAAGTAGTTGGGATAGAATGTGGAAGATAAATCATTTACAGCTGTGAATATGTCAAGTCAAGACAGCAGTGGCAAAAATTACTCCACATGTCATCTCAGCATGCGGATAGGGTCCAGCTGTGGACCAATTTCATTCCTGATACATGCCTAGCTGTCAGGGTGCTGGGAATCATCAGTATGCATCGCTTCAAAAGTCTTAGTGAATATTCAGAATGAATGGAATTTTAGGAGTAAACACCTTTTATAGTAAATGTCCCGTAAGACACTATAAAATTGTTAGTCAAAGTTGAATGGATTTTGATTGATTAGTCCTTGACAGATTTGCAACAACAGTGCTAGATTTAAAAAAACACACATTTTCAACATTATGGTTATTACCTTTATATATGCTTAGAAAGACATTGAAGTTGTCATCAATCATAGAAACTGCAATATATCAAGGTAAATCAAATACAATTATATTAAATTGAAGTTGTACATTTGTTAAAAGTTCATACTCACCCTGAAATGACTTTAAAGAGTGTTAGTGGTGTGCAGCAATTACTTGTAATATTCACACAAAATACTTGTAATATTCAACATGTCTCAGGGATTTGTAATGATAATTGCAACATTGGAGTATATTGACTTTTTAATCCCATTATTTCTAAAGACATGCAATACTGCTTCAAATGTGAACTTATCAAGTAATTGTCAAAAGAACTGTTAGTAACATGATGTATAAATCACCATGTAGATAAAAGCACTCTATTTTGTGAAACAATGTTGTTTATATTTAAGGGTTGTTAATGTAGAAAAGCATGTCAGTGATGATTAAAGGCCAGTAAATAGGTTTATCCATATGAGGAAGAATGCTTTTTCACTGAGAAACCTAACTGAAGATGGAGAAATGTGCACTATTTGAGATAACCAATTTCAAGGGGCTTTAGCCGATAAGCGTACAAAAGATGAAATATTACAAACATTGAAATGTTTTCAATCAACTCTAATCACAGTGCTTAATAGATTTGTAGCTGTCATCAGTTTTTCCAAAGTTTTCAATGCTGTATTTTTTCAGCAAGAAAACATTTTTCATAATGTTTTCTGCCTGAATATTGGGAACCAAATGTCTGAAGTTTCACAATGAGTAAGAATCAAATTCCATAGGATCAATTCCAAATCATGTGTTTCAGATTCCAAAGTAGTGTTTTACAAAACTTTGCAAAAAAATTTGTTTAAAGAGTCTTATGTATGAATGAAATTGTAACAATATACTCAATTAATGAATGTGAAATATTATTTTTCAGTTTTTTTATAGATAAACCCTTTACATAAAAAAATGCTACCTGCCATATCCTATGAGAAAAGATAAATCCCCTGAGCTATATTTCCTTCAGCAATTTTATTTTCAAATTATTGGAAACAATTTGATGTTATGATCTCCTTAACTCTTTCAATGAAATTGGAAAATCTGACAAACTGTTTTGATAAATCAAGTTTTGACTTTTTTTTAAAATTGTTTTTTATAAAATTGCTTAATTAAAGGTGAATTAACTGCAATCTCTAAAAAGGATATAAGTCACAACCTTCACTATGGAATGCACAGGACATGGCTTTACAAATTCGATTTCTGACAAAGCCCGAGCACAAAGTGAAAGTTTACCCCCAAAGAAGAAGAAATCAGTGGGTTAATCAATCTTTGATGCAGGAGACAGGGAGCATATTGCCCACACCCCTCTGTCTGAAGGTGATGCATGGCATGCTAGGAAGGAGTGAGAATGGATGGGAAGAGACTGAAAAAGTAATATCCTTCCTCTTTTATTTTAGCTCTCTGCTATCAGCAGAAATGTTTGGGTGAAAACTTTTTGGCATTCTTAAACAGACTGTGACACATTTTGTTACATTTGTAAAAATGAGGGAACAAAGACTTTTACTAAACAGTCATTTCCTACATTACAAGAGTGGGTACACTTCAAAAGTACTTCATTGGCTGTAAAACACTTTGGAATGTCCTGAGATAGTGAAAGGCGCTGTATAAATGCAAAGTCCTTTTTATTGTTTCATGGAGGAACATGTTTTTTTTAGTTTTTCTCAGGATGTGGGCAATGCTGGCATGATAGCTTTCACTGAATGTCCTAGGTTGCCCCAAGCAATTGGTGGTGGGTCTTCTCCTTAAATGGTTGCAATCTTTGTGGCAATGTTGTTCTCATGATCATAGTGGGCTGAATTTTACTGACCCCCCCCCCCACCACCACCAACGTCAGGAGCCATGGCGGGGTGGGGCGGGAGCGCGGGAAATGCCTCTGGGAGAGACCCGCCACAGACCTCGATTCTGAAAAATTTGGCCCGATATTGCCAGCGGTGGCAAGGCCTCGTGGTGGCCCTCCGCCACTTGGAGATGGGAGCCCGATTTCAATATGTAAATTAATTTAAATACCGGAATTAATGACCGTCGTGCTCCCGCTGTCCATCCCAGAGCGATATTGGTGCCGGTGGCTGCCACGCCTGTGCCTTTGGAACAGGGAACCAAGGCGTAACTGTGGTGGAAAGGGGGGAGCAGGTAAGTTTTCCAGTGCGGGAGGGGAAGAAGCAGGGTCAAGCTCCTCTGATTGGTGTGGGTGATAGTGAGAAGGGTTACAGTGCACAGTTTGTGAACTTAGCGGGGAGGTAGTGTTTTGGGGGGAGAGGGCAAGTTATGCATTTTATGGTTATGGGGACGGGGTGGGAGATGGACAAATGAAATAGATAAAAATTTTTACATGAAACTTACCTTTAAATATTTAAATTGAAAGTTAGGGCTCGAAGCCCTGTAAAAATTGTATTAGCGCCTGCGCAAAGGCGGCAGTTGATGCCATTGACGGGATGGACCGCCCACCCCCTCCACATCATCTGTGAGGGGGGGGGCGGTGAAGTGTGCCCTGGCCATTTAAATGACCATGGCATTTAATATTGTGGTGGCGCCCGACATGCGATCTGTGTGGGCGGACCACCGTTTTTTTACCATGGCAATGTAAAATGCAGCCCATTAGGTAGGGAATTTTAGGATTTTGGCTCAGTGACAATGAAGAATCATGATATATGTCCAAGTTAAAATGATGTGACATCCATGATTCTGAAAGACATCTGGTTTGAAAATGCTAAAGTCTGCTCTGCTAAGTGCCTATGCATTGTTTTATGTTTTTTATGGGAGCAAAGGTGTCATATAAATACAGCTTCTTTCCTTTATGTGTAGTGGACACAATGGGGAGGAAAAGCAAGAATATATAAATTTTAAATTTTTGTTAGTGCCGAACATGTCCTTTAAAAACCAAAGAAAAAAATTAACACTGGGTTTGTGCAATAACGTGCATTAAACCAGTTTGGTCCTGGATGGAATTTTGGGAATATTATATTGCTAAAACACAAAATTATTACACACAAAGTCCAGCTTCATTTCCTAGATCTTAATAGAATTAATAGTGGAGTTGTATGGATTAGTACCATGTTTACATACAGTTTAGGTCAAAACTAGCAAGTGTAATTCATTTCCTGGGTTTTGCCTCCTTCATTGTTAAGCATTAGACGCCAGGAGAAAAAATATATTGCTCATGCTCTTATGCCCACTTTGTGTCCAGCCTGCCCTCTTGTGCATGGGCATGATGCATGTTCAAGTGCACATGACTGCATGGTTTCTTTTATTTCCAACATGGACAAGGTTCATTCTGCGTGGTATAGCTTGATTACTGAAAAGCACATGAGAAATGGTCCTCAAAAAGGAAGAATTAGTGCTGCATCATTGGTTTTATACTTCAGAAAAGGAAAGTAGGCGATTTCCCCTGACAAATTCTGGGAAAAGTATGGGATTTATTTTAATTAAAAAATGCTACTCTATAAGGTCAATTGAAGGTTTCTGTTGCATCTATTTGATTTTTACCTAGGCATTTTGCAACATCCACATCCACTTTGAAGTAGTAGAAAACATGCATAGAAAAAGTAGACATTACAGCTCCCAACTTCACAAGGGTCCATTTAAAAGAGCTTTTGGTGATATAAAATAATAATGATAGGAAACAGCCAAATTTGAAGAGAGAGAAAAAAGCAGAAAAAAATCTATTTATTTAACGGGAAATTCTTCATGAAAAGTTTCAAAAACAAAAAAATAATTTGCTAACTTCATCATCCAAAAGGATGAATTCCAATTCCAAAATATTTCTTGTTTCTTGTGGATGAGGGTGGAGAGCTGGGGTGATACACCAAATCTGAGTTTCTTCTGTTTAGCTGGTCAGTTTGATTTGATCCATGCTGATCTTTTTCAATTGATTCAATAAAATCCATTAGGTCACTGATTTGCCAAATAGATGAACAGTGTTTTTCTTTGGAATTTTTTCCGTTTAAGTTGTAATTCAACTTTGGAAAATTAAAGGACATCTACAGTGTTTTTACAGAGAGGAAGAAGCTGTTGAAATTTGCCTTTTCACAAAAAATGTCTGTAATTATCAATCCACAAACAAAATTGCATGTCAGAAGCTACATGTTTCTTTTTTATTCATTTGGGGGACGTGGACCTCACTGGCTATACCAGCATTTATTGCCCATCCCTAACTGCCCTTGAGAAGTAAGCTGCCTTCTTGAACCGCTGCAGTGCTTGGGTTGTAGGTACACCAACAGTGCTGTTAGGAAGGGAGTTCTAGGATTTTGACCCAGCGACAATGAAGAAATGGCGATATAGTTCCAAGTCAGGATGGTGTGTGGCTTGGAGGGGAACTTGCAGGTGGTGGTGTTCCCATGCATCTGCTGCCCTTGCCCTTCCAGGTGGTAGAGGTCACAGGTTTGGAAGGTGTTGTTGAAGGACCCTTGATCAGTTGCTGCAGGGCATCTTATATATGGTACACACTGCTGCCACTGTGCATCAGTGGTGGAGGGAATGAATGTTTAAGGTGGTGGATGGGGTGCCAAACAAGCGGGCTGCTTTGTCCTGGATGGTGTTGAGCTTCTTACATGCTGTTTGAGCTGTACCCATCCAGGCAAGTGGAGAGTATTTCATCACATTCCTGACTTGTGCCTTGTAGATGGTTAGCAGGCATTGGGAGTCAGGAGATGAGTTACTTGCCACAGAATTCCCAGCCTCTGATCTGCTCTTGTAGCCACAGCATTTATGTGGCTGGTCCAGTTCAGTTTCAGTGACCCCCCAGGATGTTGGTAGTGGGGGATTCAATGATGGTAATGCCATTGAACATCAAGGGGAGATGGTTAGATTCTTTCTTGTTTGGAGATTGCCATTGCCTGACATTTGTGTGGTGTGAATGCTAATTGCCACTTATCAGCCCAAGCCTGAATGTTGTCCAGGTCTTGCTGCATATAGACACTGACTGCTTCAGTATCTGAGGAGTTGCGAATGGTACTGAACATTGTACAAACATCAGCGTACATCCCCACTTCTGGCCTTATGATGGAGGGAAGCTCATTGATGAAGCAGATGAAGATGGTTGGGCCTAGGACACTACTCTGAGGAATGAACCAAAGTCCTGAGACCAAGATGATTGGCCTCCAACTAGCACAACCATCTTCCTTTGGGCTGGGTATGACTCCAACCAATGGAAAATTTTGCCCTTGATTCCCATTGACTCCAGTTTGCTAGGGCTCCTTGATACCAACTCAGTCAAATGCTGCCTTGATATCCAGGGCAATCACTCTCCTCACCTTTTGAGTTCAGGTCTTTTGTCCATGTTTGGACCAAGGCTGGAATGAGGTCAGGAACTGAGTGGCCCTGACGGAACTCAAACTGAGCGTCAGTGAGAAGGTTATTGCTAAGCAAATGCTGCTTGATAGCACTCCTTCCATCACTTTGTTGATGATCGGAAGTAGACTGATAGCGTGGTAATTGGCTGTGTCAGATTGGTCCTGCTTTTTGTGCGCAGGATATACCTGGGCAATTTTCTACATTGCCGGGTAGATGCCAGTGATGTAGCTGTACAGGAACAGCTTGGCTAGGGGCGCGGTTAGTTCTGGAGCACAAGTCTTCAGTACTATTGCTGGAATGTTGTCAGGGCTCATAGCCTTTGCAGTATCCAGTGCCTTCTGCTGCTTTTTGAAATCATGTGGAGTGAATCGGATTAGCTGAAGACTGGCATCTGTGATGCTGAGGACCTCAGGAGGAGGCAAGATTGATCATCACTCGGCACTTCTGGCTGAAGATGGATACAAATGCTTCAGCCTTGTCTTTTGCACTGATCTGCTGGACTCCCCTATCATTGAGGATGGGGATGGATGTGGCGCTTCCTCCTCCTGTTAATTGTCCACCACCATTCAGGACTGGATGTAGCAGGACTGCACAGCTTAGCTGTGATCCGTTGGTTGTGGGATCATTTGGCATGCAAGTAAGCCTGAGTTGTAATTTCACCAGGCTAACACCTTATTTTTAGATATGTCTGGTGCTGCTCCTGGCATGCCCTCCTGCATTCTTCATTGAACCAGGGTTGGTCCTGCGGCTTGATCGTAGTGGTAGAGTGAGGGATATGCGGGGCCATGAGGTTACAGATTGTGGTTGAATACAATTCTGCTGCTGCTGATGGCCCACAGCGCCTCATGGATGTCCAGTTTTGAGTTGCTAGATCTGTTTGAAATCTATCACATTTAGCATGGTGGTAGTACCATGCAATACAATGGTGGGTACCCTCAGTGTGAAGACGGGACTTGGTCTCCACAAGGACTGTGCGGTGGTCCCTCCTATCAATACTGTCATCGACAGATGCATCTGCGACCAGTAGATTGGTGAGGATGAGGTCAAATAGGTTTTTCCCCTCTTGTTGGTTTCCTCACCACCTGCCACAGACCCAGTCTAGCAGCTATGTCCTTTAGGACTCGGCCAGCTTGGTCAGTAGTGGTGCTACTGAGCCAATCTTGGTTATGGAATTCAAAGCTATGAATTCCTATGATTTAAAGCTATGAATTTCTACAATTTTGTTTTCATGTCATTAATTACAGAGAAAAACAGGCATTCACCCATTTCCTATTAAAGGAGGAATTTCACACAAAGTAAAAGAAAACTAAACTTAAATAGACTGTCTGTAATGAACTGGTGAAAAGGTAATCATTTGTTATCAGAGGGGAACATAGAATACGTGAAGTTACATTGTTATTAGGGCTTCCATTAACTATAGTTCACACGTGGGACTGAAAATATACTTCTAGTTTGGAATGATGACCTTCGGCCCACCATCTTCCCACCCCCACCCCTCCAAGGAAAGAAAAACTGAGCTAAAGCCAAGAGGATCCAACTCACTGTGAGGGAAGTTTACCTAGTGGGTGAACTCTACAACATCTATTTATCCTTTACACAGTGACTGGTGTTATCTACAATGCATGGTTCTCCATTAACTACTGATTAAAGTATTCCAAATGGGAATATATATCTGGAAAAATTTGGCTTAATTCAATGCAAGAGAATGCACAATGATCAGTAACTGGACTTTTTTCCAGGGCATCTAGACAAGGCAGCCACAATGACAGCATGGCACCAAATCATATCACGCAAGCACAAACTGAGAGAAAACCCCCCAGAATTTTAGAAAGTAGGGGAAAACAAATAGAGAATGAAAAAATATGATTCAGAAGTCAGACACCTTTTATTGTGTGCACTGTTTTTAATAGTTATAAGATATTCCAATATTATGGCTATCATTTTCTTTGCTGCATTTATTTGCAATGTATTGAACTTTAGACCAAGGCAAGTGCCTGTGATTATAAAGTAGCAGTACCACAACACTCATGATGTCAAATATAATTCAGATTAAACCGCCTTTGGTCACTGTGGTCCAATATATAAAAGTGAATGGCAGATATAAAGTGACAATGCTTCAAAGATTCTGCATGACAATAGCTGCCTATAAAAGGCTGAAAGCCTAAAGTGTGTGAGAGCTCAGTGATAGCATGAATGAGTTAGGATCCTTAACACTGACAATGTAAAGATAATTCCAATGCTCCTCAGAAAAAGATGCTTCACTCCTGACTGACAGTACCATAAATGTCTCATTCATCAGCTTCAGCAAACGTGTCACTTCTGGGGCCCAATAATCCTAACTATTTTTCTGACATATTGACAGGCCCTGTGTTTAATACTCTTTTGAGAATAAGGAGTCTAACTGCCCAGTATATGGTCTGATATACTCTGTTCTCCAAAATGCTCGGTGTCACTTTTTGCCTAACTTGCAGTTATTGTCATGCAGCTAATTGAAGTGGAACCTCATATAAATGGCAGGTTTTATATGAATGAAGAAGGAGAAAGGTATAATCATAGACCAGATGTTTTCAGCCTTAAAAGGCAGAACTGCCCCCGAGGAAACAACATTACTCTTGGCAGTTTGACCCAGAATTTCAGCTGTTGCACATTTCATCTTATTTTAATATCAACAACAGTAATAGCAACTACTATCCAGACAAAGAATACCTCAGGAAAAAGCCTTGGGCTGACAGGTCATTGATGACAACAGAGTGACTGAGTATGGGTCTACATAATAATATGCATTTAAACATTGGGCAGTAAATAAGGAGAATTAATGTGTCATTACTTGCCAATAAAGCAACTGCCATCCAGCTAGGGGAAAAGTTTATCAGAGGTCCCAAGTTGTTGCAGAATGCACCTTTTTAGAGCACCCAGTTTGTGATAATAAATGGATTTTTGGAAGTACCTTATGTAGCAAAATAGATGCACAAGTGTAAAATGCAGCAACAATCATCGTATGAATATCCAGTAATACTGTCTATTCAGATGAGATCAATAATTCCATTATGCATTATTCACTGACATCCTGCAATGAAAATTAGTTAAAGCGTAAGGGAGAGTTTAGAATCCCTAAAGTAATCAAATTAATGAAGACACACATCAAAATCTTTAGAATGCAAGACCGAACTTGGACAAGAGAATATTTCCGATCAGTGCATGACAATGAAGTTTGTTGCTCACTATAAAGCAATAAGCAAGTAAGGGTTAAAGGTCATTTATAATTTTAAGCAGCTTCTCATCAATGCTGACATATAAAATTTACATGCCTCCAATAATAATAACAGTTGTAGTTTTTTTTTAAATCAATGAATACTCTCCATATCCCAATCTATACTATCATTTATCTCCTCTCTAATTTTCAGCATATTTTCAAGCTTAAAATACAACAGTGTGAGAAGGGGCGCTGTGCATATTACTATTGCTGAATTATTACTTACATATTTAACTATGTGTATTTGTGAAAAATGTGTATCACTCAATGTCCAGCTTTACCAAAGTTGTACAGTAAGTACCAATTTATATTGAGTATCCTTACTATGCTTGTAACCACAATAGCTTATCTCTTCAGAAAATACCTGTATTGAAATTTGAAAAATTATTATTCAAAAACATCTTTACATTCATGTAAATAATATTGTTGAAAAAACAATGTTATATTCAAAACTGTGTAATATAAAATATAAAGAGATCAGCATTGCATGAAAGGGGCAGAAGCGAGGACACAACATTGGGTATAAATGCATTCTTACAAATTACTATTGAGTACCAGAGCGCGAGGAGTGGAAAATGTAAGCATAGGTCAGGGCAAGAAAGACAGTCAGTGCCAAAATAAAAATAATCCTTTGGATTGGAGGAAAGCAACATCTTAAAGGCTTTAGCAAGACAATTTGTATGGTTGCTGCTTAGGGTCATAAATATGAGTTTTAGCTGTGTTCCCTAGAGAGTTACTCAGAAGAGTCAATCCTCTCAACTGCCTCCTTTAGACTCATGGCAGTGATTAAAAATACAACTAAGAATAAAAAATAATTATTTGAGCACTACAGGAATTTTCTAACATCCTGGGAGAAATCAATTGTACCCATACACTCCTGAAAGTACCTACAGTCAGTAAAGCTGTGTTCAGAATTAGGAAAGGACATTTTTCAATGAGTCCCCAGGCAGCATGTACAGCCAAATGTTACTACGGATGGCTTTGCCAATTTTCTGTGCTCCTGCTACGACTCCTTCATACTCTCTCAATAATCCTTGTGCTGATTGTATGTGATTAGATTTCTGTCTGGCAACTAGCTATTTGGCAAGTAATATCTTGTTTCTAGAGCCATCGTTTTTCCATGAGATTATATATATTTCCCTTTCTGCAGGTGACAAAACTTGTAATTTGAAGACTTGGCTCATAACTCCAGCAGAAAATTCACAAAGAGCAGACCAAGGACAATGTAATCAAACACATCAAGCTACATCATTAGTACTGCAGGTCATCTCTGGTGCGTTATGTGCCAGATACACTCAGATAGCTTATAACACAGTGCTAAGGAATTCTGACAAATCTTCACCACAGCATGATTAACATAATGTTACTACTAATAGACTATCTGTGGGTTTCTGATACATCTTTCAGTAAGAAACAGAAATGGATCAAGAAGCAGAAGCAGTGGACGAATAGAGATCAACATTTGACTGCTCTGAGCATGTGTCATCATCACACTTACTTTATGTAACAAGATTTGGGCAAATGTGCATCCTGTCACGATGCAGGTTACAAGTTATTTTGAGTGGCATAGTTGAGCATTAGTAGCTGTGATTGTTTTATGCTGCCTTTATTTTACGCCTTGATGTACTACCAACAGTATTTTAACAGGACATCTAAAACAGGTGTTGGGCCCCTTCAAATACAAATCAGAGGCCTAATGCCTGTTGAGGGACCCCATCCAGAAATTAGTTGGTGATGAGCAGGGCAGGTGCTGGACTTGTTCCACTTAAGTTTCTTCAGCAAGCCATCAACTCCAGGTAAGTTTAGAAATAATTTTTTAAAAGTGAATAACGGTCCTGTGGAGCCAAGAGGGGTAGAAGTGGTCCTCCAAGTTGCAATTGCCTCCCTGCCCGAGCTTGCTCTAATTCCCCCTCCCTGAGGGCTACAACTCATGAAGCAGGCAGCCTGACATTGATGTCTTCGCTTGGGCAAGCTGCCTGTGGAGGTGCGACCAGCTGATGAGACCCAAGAACCAATTTCCATCGATCCTTGGCCTCTTGGTTCAGGTGGACTCTTGTTGCACAGCCTGCGTCTGGGCCCAAGTACACTTATTCTATCAAAACAAATTGATCATTTTAATTTAGAAGCCAATCATAACTACTGCTTTGCTAAACAGTCAGGTCTAACTATTATTCAAATGTTAATAAAATAAATTAATAGCTTTAATAGCAATGGTCATAGCAGCTTGCAGAATTGATAATCTACAATGAATGTTAAATACATATTTTGTCTTCCTTTTGCACATCTTCACTTAATGCAATTCTTTCTTCCTGTAGCCATTATATTAATAATGTATAGCAAACATTCTGAGAAAAGAATTTAATGCATTTAATACAATTAAGACCTGAAATTATGGATAACTCTTGAAACCTATTTAGCCTTTAACTTTGAAACATCCAAAATTTAAGTAAAGTAAAAAGCTGAAGGCACTGGATTGTTAGGGGTAGATTACATAATACAATAACTGCCAGGGATTGGACCCATATCAGTGAGGTGGTAGATACATTCCCCTACTTCAGATATTTCACAGGTCAGCAGAACACTAAGGGCTTGGGCACAGATTATTGCTCCCTCCAACCAGATGCATTTTGAATATTCTTCTACAAAACCGCCTGGGGAAGGGAGTGCACTCCATCATTAGACCACCAACAATCAGAGACTGAGCAGTGAAATGACAGATTCCTCATCCTCCTTTACTATACACCCAAGGAGAAAACATGACTATAAAAAAAACTTGGGGCTGTGGCTACAGTTATCTGCCACTGGCTCCGATAAGTTTTCTGCAGATGTGGAAATGGTGATGGATGTACATGATGGAACATTTTGTCTGACTGTGGATTCTTACCAATACTTTTAATAGCACAGAACTATCTTGAATTTAAAGATTAGCCCAAATTCAAGTATTTACAAACAAACAAGAAATATTCATATTTAACAAAATTGCACTGACAACTCAACCCTGTTCAACATTCCCTTACAAGCAGATCTTGTATCAGATCAGATGTAAAAGGAATGTCTTGAATCTATCTTCTTTAATTGCTCAGTGTGGCTATGGAATCGATCATTTTAAGTCATTAAATATTTGTTATCAAAATACATTGTGTTTCACCAGACCCTAATTTAGATGCCCCCTGAGTTTCAAAGGAGAGAGATTCTCTGCCGAAGCCTATCATTTGAGACAGATGGTGTACTATTATAAATTAATAGCTCCTGTCAGCATCACAGCATGAATTTTACAATTGTGTTGCTTGTGAGATTGTGTGTAGTTGGGAGACATCTGCTTAGTGTTATGAATCTTATATTTTTCTTTAAAAAATGAGGAAAACAACAGAATATATTGTGAGTTCCCTGGCAGCAGTGTGAAAGCATACATTTGCAGAAAACTTCTTACAGTAGCTCACTATGTGAGCCTGCATGCAGGCCTCTGCTACAGAATTCTAAGGGTCCGATTAATGTTTCCATAGCAACATGATTGTGAAAGACTGGAAAGAACAGTGAAATGCTAGTTTATAACCCTATGACTGTCTGCACAACACAAAGATAAATTCAGAAAATAGTCATATAACCTCCATAACTAGTTTCATAGCAGGTGGAACAGGGTTTTCTTTTGCTGTGTTGTAAACTGTGAAGTAAATAGGGTGTTATTTTAACATTTATTTTTTATAATTCACTGTCCTTATAAATTACTACATTTGTGATAACTCTTTTCAGGATTGGAACAACAATTTTGTACCAGAATTGCCACAAGTATTGGAAAATGGGATTAGAATAGATAAACTTGATGGCCGGCATGGACACGGTGGGCCGAAGGGCCTGTTTCTGTGCTGTATAACTCTATGATTCTCTATGACGCTAAGTAGTTGTTTCAAGTTGCAGTTTTCTATTGTTCATGTAATATGGTGAAAAAAAGAGCTTTTTTTCTATTCCAATGCATTTATTTACTTCTGTAATCGTCTTTAGGCCATGTAATATATAACTTACATTTAGATTTTCATTGCCTCCAAGATCTTTTATGCGTCATTCTTCACCAGACCTTAATTTAGATATATTTCAGGTTTCAAATTGTGAGGCTAATTATGACTTTGAATGAGAATGTAAAACAAGTGGTATTGATCAAGCGGCCCATTATATCTCTCTCCTGATTTTTATTGGCATAGGCGTCAAAGTAAATGAAAATCAGGAGAGATACATATCAGGCATCTGAATTGATACTGACCATTTTACATTATGATCCAAAGTCAAATTTACCACCCCACCATATTCATAGCATTTCTTGCAGGATTGCGTGTCCTAAAATTTGTACATTTATGAGCATGTGTGGAGGTTCTTACATTTGATATCACCTTCTTGAGGCTATCCTGTGTTATTCTGTGTATGATGTCAGGGATGGGATGGTGCTGCCGAGCATTAGCACACAAATATTCAGAAGGGGAGGAAACAGGTGGAGGCTCAATTCCTGTCATGTTTAGTTCATGATCTGAGTGGCATTAAGCACGACAACAAAGAGCTGGGCCCACCAGCAAGGAGAGGGAATTTCAAGTCATATTTTGATATTCCCTGCCACCTCCTAACAGCTACAAGGCAGAGAGGAGAGAAGGGATGATAACAGCCTGGGAAGAGGCTGTTCTTCCTCTTCACTGCAATATGTCAGACCAGTCAGGACAAAATAGAAAAAAATCATGGATAAAAATAGGTAAATTGATAGGTAAATTGGCCATTGTAAATTGCCCCTAGTGTAGGTAGGTGGTAGGGAATATGGGATTACTGTAGGGTTAGTATAAATGGGTGGTTCTTGGTCGGCACAGACACGGTGGGCCGAAGGGCCTGTTTCAGTGCTGTATCTCTAAATAAATAAAAAATAAAATAAAATGGAAGCAGAAGCTTACCTGGAAAGAAAAAGTTTGAAGTGTTGATGCCATTGGTTTATAGCTTTGAGAGGTGATCTCATTGAAACATACATGATTCTGAAGGGGCTTGACAGGGTAGACACTGAAGGTTTATTTCCCCTGGCTGGGGAACCTAGAACACGGAAGCACAGTCTCAGGATAAGGGGTCAGTCATTCAGGACTGAGATGAGGAGAAATTTCTTCATTCATGGTTGTGAATCTTTGAAATTTTCTACCCAAGAGGTTGTGGATGTTCCATCGTTGACTATATTCAAGGCTGGGATAAATAGATTTTTGATCACTCAGGGAATGAAGGGATATGGGGAGCGAGCCAGAAAGTGAAGTTGAGGCAGAAGATCAGCCATGATCATTTTGAGTGGCAGAGCAGGCTTGAGGGGCCAGATGGTCTACTCCTGCTCCTATTTCATATGTTCCTACATTCTCATGGGAGGGTGCTTGATAAAGTATACCATTATCAAACATTTATGAAGCCCTGACTCAACTTAGAAACTTTGAAAATAAATCTAAATAAATTGATAAGGTAAATCTTTATTCTATAGAGCTTCTCCACCCTTGCTTATCCAGTTCTTAAATGATTCCCCATTCTTCTTTGTTCTCTCCCCTGGCTTTAGGCAAACTTCAAGACTATTAGTGCTTCAGTTAGGATTTGCAACGCACATTTGTTTATTGTGATATTCTGTGAACTGTTACGTGGGTTTCCATTTTTTGTTAAAACGTGAGAATCTATATTTTAAAAACTGAAAAGGATTCCATGGATACTGGAATCTTGAAGAGTTTGGGTGTTTTTCTTAAAAGGAAGGTCAACAGAAGGTTGACCAGTAAACAAATCTTACTGGAAAGCATCTGTTTGCAAAGAACCCAGCAGGGGGCTATGTTATGACCTGAAGGGACAGATGTTTACAAGGAAATGACAGACCATGATTTATAGCTGTCATAGGATTGCTGCTGAACAGTTTTGGTTTCATTTTGAACTGTTAAAAAAGCCAGTTGGTTTGGCTAAACAGCAGAAGGTTGGAGTCTGCTTATTGACCTGCCAGGAGAACAGAAGATCCAGCCAGCCCATCTTTCTCTTGAAAAGCAAATCTTGTGTCAAGTATGTTTGCTGTTGCCTCCTGTATTTGAAGAAATTCAGAATGTTTGCAGAAACCTGGCATCTTTGAAAGAAATTTGCATCAAATGTGTGAGAATTGAAACTTTAGTTGCTGCACATCTGATGTAAAACCTCTGTGAAGCCTTTTGTAGCTGCATCTCTTGAAAGCCTACCCAGATTGTTTATCAACCGCGCCTGGAAAGAACTGTTCCAGGGAGATTCCTAGTGGCAGCTGCCTATTCGCCTTTAGGACACCTTGCCAAAACGAAAAACTTCCTTTCATACCTTCTTTTAAGCCTAAATGTTTTTTTTTTATTCCTTCTATTTTTTTGTAACAGCTGTAAACAAAAATCCCTTTTCTTTCCCGGTTAACTGGTTGTGTATGTATGTGTATGTGCGTGAGAGTCAGGATAAGATAAGGGGCTTTAATATTTCAATTCGCGTGTATGTTTACTTCATTATTGGTTAAGACTTGCTTTATAATAAACGGAAAATTTAGTTGTTTATTAAAGAAACCTGGTTGGTGTGCTTTATGCTGGGGGAAAAATAGAGTATCTGATTGATGGTTTCAGTAAGTGGGAAAATTTAAATAAATGTTGTGACCTGTGGAGAAGTGGGACTGAATTAACAGTGCTGCCTTGGCCGTAACACAGCATAATTCTCCTGATTGGTCAAGGGGGAATCTTCTGATTTATAATTAATATTAGAAACATACAGTCAATGTTGTGGGTATTATCTGACAGGAATCTGTGTAATTTTCAGAGCTGCAATAACAGTTTCAAAAAGTTAGATGTTTCCTGAAGTAAAATATATTTATATAAGATAAAGTTATCAACTAAAAGCAGCAAAATCTTGGAAATGTGTAGGATATCAATCAGCATCAGAAAGAGACAAGGGGGGCTAAATTGGATAGCTTCAAAAACAGTCGTGGATTGCGATGTGCAATTAACCCATGCCCATTCAATGTAATGCAGGCAGCACACCAACTTCAAGATCAGTGACTGTATCTTCAAATGCCATATCCTACCAATTGCACTACATTTACTGACATACTTCCCTCTCTCTGGCAGGTCAAGGTGGTTCACAACTGGAGACAGTAGCAGATGACCAGAGGGAAACAGGCCTCTATGCATGTCTTAACCCCAATGGAGGAGTCGGTGCTGGTCCATTGCTGAGTCTGTGACCGGCAGCGGGGCTGAAACCAACGAAGATGACAGTATTCCTATACCTAATCCTCATTCTTGCCTCTAATGCCCCTCATCTCATACTCTCTTTTGGTTTGCAAGCTCCAGATCATGTAAGATTTTTTTTATTCTTTCATGGGATGTGAGCATCGCTGGCAAGGCCAGCATTTATTGCCCATCCCTAATTACCCTTGAGAAGTTGGTGGTAAGCCATCTTCTTGACCGCTGCAGTCCATGTGGTGTAGGTACTCCCACAGTGCTGTTAGGAAGGGAGTTCCAGGACTTTGACCCAGTGTCAGTGAAGGAACGGTGATATAGTTCCAAGGCAGGATGGTGTGTGATTTGGAGGGGAACTTGCAGGTGGTGGTGTTCCCATGCATCTGCTGCCCTTGTCCTTCTAGGTGGTAGAGATCGTGGGTTTGGAAGGTGCTGTTGAAGGAGGCGTGGTGAGTTGCATGCAGCTCTTACTCCCATCCCTGCCACACCACCGCACACTGCCCCACCCCCATCTCCCAATCTTACCCTTGTGCCTTTTTCCTCTCAGATACCCAAGAGGTGCAACCTGAACAAGCAGTGGAGGAACACCAAGAAGAATGTAATGATGAAGACACAGCACCATCACTTGATTTCACACTTTCAGCCACCAGCTCAGATACTGACATTGCACATATCCTAGAAGATAGATTAGAGGTGGGATCTGCATGTGGTGAAATACTGGGCAGGAGTGGGTTACAGACAGCTGGCAGCCAACTTACTGGAAAATTAGGTCACACATGGGTTCTGCTGCACAGGATTCAGATGAACATGTTGATGGGGGAGCCGACAGAAGAACAGTGATGGGTATTCACAATGAAATACTTGATACAAGTCTTCCAGGAGGCCCACCATCAAGGTTTTGGAACATGGAGGAGTCCAGCACAAACTTTTCATGGGGTTTTGCACAGAGCTTTCCTTTCCAGCATGGAAGTGGTGGCCAACTCCATTCACAAGCCTGCGGACCCAACCATGATGCAGCATCTGATGGCAAATGTCGCATCTTCCATTGCAGCATAAGCAGAAGCCACCCACCATCTGAGTGCTGCGGTGGAAGCTCAAAATGCTGTCAAGCAAGGTCAGCTTTCTGCCATGCAAGCTCAGACTGCTGCCATCAATGCTCAGAGGGGCTTGCAAATTACAGATTACGAGAACTGCTGAAGTGGCAGTGGTTCCATGGGGAACGAACCTGCTGTCCTCTCAGGATACCAGTGTCCATCATTCCACCAGTGCCCTTGCTGTTGCCTGTCAGCCAGCCAGCCCACACTGTGACCGCTCACGCCAAGGTGGTGCAGTCTACAGTCCAGCCTTCTGGGCCCAGAGCTACTCAAGGTCGTCCTGCAAGGGCATCTGCAGTCTCCTCCACTGAAAGTCAGCTGCCTTCCATCAGCCATGCTGCAGCCACTGTAGTAGCACTATGTAGGAGCAAAGACACACCGTAAACAGTCACTAAGGGAATGCACAAGGGTGATTAGGTGACCTTTGTATGCAATATGGTATAATTTCATTTATAAATTTGGCTTGGAATGTTTATTTCGTGATAGCTTTTATTTTTGCGTTATGGCCAAGCAGAATCTCTGATGGTCAGTCACAGAGGGAAGGAAAGGTGTGGGACTGTTGGTGAATGGGGAATTCAGGACAAAGCAGCCCGCTTGATCAGCACCCTTTCCACCACCTTCAACATTCACTTCCTCAACCACTGATGCACTGTGGCAGCAGTGTGAACAAGATGCACTGTAGTAACTCACCAAGGCTCCTTTGACAGCGCCTTCCAAACCCATGACCTCTACCTAGAAGGATAAGGACAGGAGATGCATGGGAACACCACCACTTGCAAATAGTCTTCCAACTCACACACCATCCTGACTTGGAAATATATCGTCGTTCCTTCATTGTCATTGGGTCAAAATCCTGGAACTCCCTCCCTAACAGGACTGTCGGTGTACCCACATCAGATGGACTGCAGTGGTTCAAGAATGCAGCTCACTATCACCTTCTCAAGGGCAATTTGGGATGGGCAATGAACACTGGCCTTGTCAATGATGCCCACATCTCATGAAAAAGCATAATAAAAAAAATTGGGATTGTGGTTACTGGCATCGCACTCACATGAGTTCTTCATGAACAGCCTGGGCAGAAAGGGGCTGTCCAGATTGCCTGCTCCCTTCCTCTTACTCCTGTTAATATTCTTCCTCCTCCTTCTCATATTCCTGCTCTTTAGCTTCTCATCATGTAGCTGGTGGCAAGGGCTGTGCCCTCATGATGTTGAGGTTGTGCAGCATGCAGCAGACCGCCATAAATCTTGACACCTGCTCTGTCGAGTACTGCTGGGCTTCTCCAAAGCTGTCCAGGCAATAGATGCATTGGCTGAAATTTTGTTCTTGGGGTGGGATTCTGCCAACGGGCCAAAATTGAGGAGGGAGAGTTGCCCCACTTTGGTATTCTGTGGGATGCGGGGGAAGGCAACTAGTCGGTTGCCATCGGGACTGCCATCCCTATTAAAGATGGCCACCTGCCGACAGGAGCTGCTGGCCAATCGGATGGCTGGAAGCTCAGCAGTCTCAGCAGTGTCACTGAGAGCAGTGGCCACTTCTGGAACTGCACCTGGAAGAGAGGATGACATGGAAGGATGACGCCCTCACAACCAGGTAAGTGGGTTTGGGGGTGCTGGGGCCAATCAGGCAGGCCTTGAAGAGGGGTGTGGTTGGTTGGTGAGGGCAGGCAATGCTGTTGCTTTAGAGGCATCCATTGCCGCCAGGTGGCTCCTCCATGGATCAAAGAGTGCTCGAATAGGAGGACCCCACTCTGAACCAGGGTTTACCAGGCGTTTCCCCATGTGGCAGAGGGTCCACCCACCGCTGGTAAAATGTCTGTGGTGGCATGAAGAGGCCCTTAACTTGCCACTTTAGTGGCTCAATTGGCCTCTGGGCGGGAAGGCTATCCACCACCGTCCCTGACACTGGCAAGATGGCATGGTGGTGGGAAGATGCTGGACACTCCACCCTGCCTTCCCTCACCAGTTTACAGATGTGCCGCCCCTCCCAGCACTCTTTGATCCATGGAGGAGCCACCTGGCGGCAATGGATGCCCCTAAAGCAACAGCATTGCCTGCCCTCACCAACCAGCCATTCCCAGAGCGCTAGTAAAATTCAGCCCCTTTGTTCAGCATGCCATTGGTTTGCTACATCACATGTCATGTAGAAGCATGGCTTTCATTGTATATACTGTACATGTATACATGGATTTCCCATGGGCATCATTGGCCATGCCATCAGGGGCTAGTCCTTGTCACCCAGTAGCCACCCTTTTGTTTTGCTGTGGTGGCTCAAATACAGCTGGCACAGCAGACTGGACCGAATAAAGGCATTATGACTGCTGCCAGGATACCAGCACTGACCTACATGATTCCCTGCATATGGTGACACACCAGCTGGATGTTGAGGAAGTGAAATGCTTTCCGGTTGTGGTACATGGCAGAGCTGATATGTGATGTCCGCAACGCAATGTGTGTGCAGTCAATGGCACCCTGTATCATGGAGAAGCTTGCAATCCTAGTGAAGAGGCATGCTCATGCTGCCTGTTTGTCTCTGGCAAGAGAGAATGAAATGTTGTTAACTCTCATTAAATAGTGAGCTTCAGTGACCTCCTGACTAAACAGTGGACAGCAAACTGCAAGACGGTGCAGATATCTCCAGCTCCAGTTTAGAAGAAACCGGAGAAATGAAAGTTCATAACCATGGTCACTTTCACAGGCACTGGTAATGCAGTGCTTGCTTTGCTCTGAGTTATGGCTGTAGCAGGTGGCAGACTTCAATGAGGATGTCCTTACATTCAGGTAAGAGCGTCGCTCCCTGAACACATTGGATGGAGATGGCCTCCTGCTGAGAACCCTTCTCCCCCTATCTTTTTTTTTTATTTCCAAAATATACTTTATTCATAAAAATCTGTAAAAATTACATTGCCAAACAGTTTTCAAACAGCACCAAAAAATACAAACATTGCAAGGGAGATCAGTTTCCTTCAATACTGTCATGAGTTTCTTCCCAACCCTTCCGTTTCACAATTGTCATGTCAATTACAGTTTTACATTTACAGCAATTGAGAATATTAACGATACAGTTCGAGGGGTTTCCCATGGATCCAGCCCCTCAGTCCAGCTTGGTGGGGGAACCTTACACTGTGGTCTTTCCCCATTGAGCCTTTGCTGCGGCTGCCCCAAGCTTTAGTGCGTCCCTCAGCACGTAGTCCTGGACCTTGGAATGTGCCAGTCTGCAACATTCGGTGGTGGACAACTCTTTGCGCTGGAAGACCAGCAAGTTTCGGGCAGACCAAAGGGCGTCTTTCACCGAATTGATAGTCCTCCAGCAGCAGTTGATGTTTGTCTCGGTGTGCGTCCCTGGGAACAGCCCGTAGAGCACAGACTCCTGTGTTACAGAGCTGCTTGGGATGAACCTTGACAAAAACCACTGCATCTCTTTCCACACCTGCTTTGCAAAGGCACATTCCAGGAGGAGGTGTGCGACCGTCTCTTCCCCACCACAGCCAACGCGGGGGCACTGTGCGGAGGGGGCGAGACTTCGGGTGTGCATGAAGGATCTGACGGGGAGGGCCCTTCTCACCACCAGCCAAGCTACGTCTTGGTGCTTGTTTGAAAGTTTTGGTGATGAGGCATTCCGCCAAATGACTTTGACGGTCTGCTCGGGGAACCATCCGACAGGATCCACCGTTTCCTTTTCCCGTAGGGCCTTGAGGACATTCCGTGCAGACCACTGCCTGATGGACCGGTGGTCAAAGGTGTTTTCCCGCAGAAACTGCTCCACGAAGGATAGGTGGTACGGCACCGCCCAACTGCATGGAGCGTTCCGCGGCAATGTGACCAGGCCCATCCTTCGCAACACCGGGGCCCTTACAACAGCTTGTCCTGCTCTGCAAGCCATCTACTTATTCTCCCTGTCATGCTGTATTCCAAGGGGAATGCCTACTATTGCAGTCATGTCTGAGGGCAACTGGTTTGCACAGAAAGTATCAAAGACTTGTATGATCATAGCAAAAGGCAGTAGAAATCAATCAACAACTAACCTCAAAGTAGTTTGATGATTCCTTTAATTAGAAGGAGTGTTGCATTCCGAAATGACACCACTGTTATCAGATCAGCATTGCATGCCGATTGACATCATTATCTGCCTGCTCTGCATTCTTTCAGCAGTTGTTCACTGCGCATGCACAAACGCTCTTGCCAAACAGGTGCTAATGAGCCCAGTTCCTCACCCAAGATATGTTATTATTTCAGGGCTAACCCTTCAACAGAACAAAATTATTAACTTTATATTGGTAAAGATAGCACATTACGGAGGAACAATTGCTGTGCACATTATTGGTAACCCAAGTTTTAATTGCACATTAATGTGTAACAACTTGGTGTGCCAGTAGTAACTGTGATAATCGCTAACTTTTAACTATGCAGTTGAAATTTCCACCTTCCCCCCACCACCGTCCCCCCCCCCCCCCCCACTGCCCCCACTCCCAAGGCGCACAGCATCCTTGCTAGAATATATATTACCTTTTCTTCATTGTCACAGCATCGATATCCTAGAATTTCCTACCTAATACCATTGAGAGAGCACAATCCCTATCACAAGGACTGCAGCAGGCCAAAGAGAAGGCCCACCATCAGGTTATCGGGTCAACTATAGATGCGCAATAAATGTGGTCTTGACTGCATATTGCAAGAAAAAATAATTTTTAAAAACTATACTGAGTCGAAAACCCTTGGCCCTACTTCTGCAGTTCCATCATGCCTAAAGGTTCCATTCTTACATTTGATTTTCCGTGGGCAGATCTTTTGATTGCTTAAAACCCAGCAATTTCTGGCAAGGAAGGGATATGCATGAGTTGCAAGTGGCCGCTAATTGCTGGACAATTTGCGTCACCTTGCCGATAGCCTCACAGAAACTGGATCTCACTATCAACCTCCCGATTGGCATCTATTGAATGCCAAGAAATTGCTGGATTAGTGCTGTAAATGTGAATTACTGTCAATGCAGCCATTTGGGGATGGTAATTCCTACTGCAAAAAGTCTGTTACTGATGTGATTTACGGTCCTGAAATTCCACTCAAACTTGGAGGCCCAGAAAGGGAACAATGGAATTGTGAAGTCTCACGCCCACAGGTAATAAATTGTTCTTAGAGATTTAAAATATTTGAAATTTTCTTTCATTGTTTTTCTTTCTGAATCAGAATTGATTCCAATTCACCTTATTTCCTTCTCTGGCATTCACTCGGTTTCTTTCTCTATCCTTAAATTTTATTGGTTAAGAGATAGATCATTAAACCTGATGTGTATGAGGTCCCAAGTGCCCCATTGATGTCCCTGTGCCATTATAAATTTGCATTTGTGGTGCAAGAATAATGCAATCTGAAGCCATAGCATACAAGGCTACGGGCCAAGTGCTGGAAAATAGGATTAGAATAGATAGGTGCTTGATAGCGGGCATAGACACGATGAGCTGGAGGGCCTGTTTCTGTGCTATGTAACTCTATGACTCTAAGCATGAGTTAAAAAGTCCAATTCACACACTCGCCACAGGCTGCAGCGCTCCAGCAAGTTCTGGGTATATTTTAGCCTGCCAGCAACTCCAGAGAATCTCCTGTCCCCTAGGTTAATCAATTTGTAAGATTGTTGTTCACCCACAGGGCTTGAAGGTTTTCTTTGTGCTTCAGAGTCCAGAACTGAGTGCAATATTTAAGGCGCAGCCTGACTGGAACATTCTACAGCTTCAGCACCATGGTTTCAGACTTAAAATCTGCCGGATTGGCAACCTCAACACTCCATTTACTTATTAATTGCTGCTCGGCAATGACTGGATCTGCTCAGTACTAACAATCTTCAACCTCATCCTCTTCCTTAGCTAGTTCAACACAATCCATCCAGCATACCAGCTGTGACTCAGTGATAGTACTCTGAGTCCAGAAAGTTGTGGGTTCAACTCCCACTTTGGAAACTTGAGCAGAAATTCTAGGCTGACATTCCTAGTTGGATGCGTCATCTTTCAGATGTAGATGTTAAACTGAGGCCCAGTTAGTGGATATAAAAGAACCGATGATATTATTTTGAAGAGCAGGGAGTTCACCCTGGTGTCCTGGCCAATATCAGTACATCAACCAACATCTGAAACAGATGATCTTTGCTGTTTGTATATGTGCTAAAATTGGTTTCCTCATTTCCTTAAAGTGTTTGCACTTGATACCAAAGCTTTGGGGCATCCAGTGTGAACCTTTCTTTTTTCATTAAGTTAACACATGGCCCATTTTTTTTCTTCCAATGTAAGACATGGATTATATCTGTATTGAATTTCGTCAATTCTGCCCACTTGTAAATTTTGTCAAGGTCTTGCTTCGAATATCGCCAGACCCGATTCTCCCATACTTTAGCCATATCTGCATGTTTGATCAGCTCACATTGCACTTCTGAATCTGGTCATTTATGTAGATATAAAGTATGTTCTTTATACTAAATCCAGTCCTTAAATCATGACCAGTTTTAGTGATGGAGAATCCGACAGTCAGCATCTACCAGGCAAATAAGCTGGTCTGCAGCACGCTGAGGGTTAAAACATTTTTTGTATATTCAAATAGAAACATAGAAAAATTTACAGCACAGAAGGCAAATGTCTCACAAATGTAATAGTTCACCTGAAAAGAAACGAATTGAGACTGTCTGAAGATTTTCTTTCATTGTGTACATAGCACGTATATTCTGCTCAGTCTTTTATTGTTTTGAATTTTTTAAGTCCATTTCAAATAACTTGCAGCTGCCTATCCTTCTCTAGCCAAGAGGATGAGGCAATCTGGGTGCCAGATTTTTCAATGCTACTCTGTGATCAGGCAGCTGGAGAGGAGATTCAAATGGTGCAAGTCACACATCGGTTTATCCCTCCCCTGATCTGTCACCATAATGCAGTTCTTCTGAGAGCCCTAGCGGGAGCTCTCTAAATCCACCTTCGTAAAGAAAGTGAATGACAGGTCTTCTGGGACATGAATTTGTAACCTCCTAACTGGAAATCATGTACTCAACTGCTTGAGCTAAGAGAGATTCCTAATCAACTTCTCAGAGGTATAGAGAGAATAGTTTCTGTCCCATCTATTTACTTTAGAAAAGGAAGTTTAAAAATTGGTTCCCAGAAAATTTATTGAGGGAGACTTTCTGTCAGTAAGCGCAATAGCATGCTCCAGATAATGTAAAAGATGCTGCAATGAATGGATATGTTTTCCACTGCCAGTGCTCATACAGCTTGGGTGGAAAGCATGTTAGCAGCATCAGTTTGTGATTTTATCCATTTTGTGTTTGCTGAAAAATAAAAATAATTATTGTAACATTGTGGCATTATTTTAAACCTACTGCTTTCAAATGTCAATTAATGATGTGATAATGGATCTTACTGCTGACTGGTGCTGTTTTCCTTTGAGTGCAATAAATTTTGCAGTGCTATTCAGTGAGTCTGGCCCGAGTTGGAGTCCTTTATATCTCCAGGATATGTATAGCAGCCACCCTGCAAAATCAAAGGTGATAGAGGGCATGGTGGCCGTGAAGGTTTGTAGGAACATTCACAACCACCTGCACCAATTATCATTGAGGTCTTATGACCCATGTGAAGAAACAGCTATCTGTCCCTCAAGGAGTGGGTTCAATGGTTGAGATTGTTGAAGAAAGTGATTTCTTGTCACTATGATTTCCTGAATGGCAAGGTGCAAGAACAATCTTCAATCAATGGGCTGAAATTTATGTTTATATGTAAACAATTGCGGTCTGCCCACGCAGGCTGCACGTTGCGGAGCCGCCGCGATATTAACGCGGCGGCTCATTTAAATATCCGGGGCTGATTGCCCACCTTAATGACGTGGACGGGGTGGGCTGTCCGTCCCTGGCAATGGCGTCAGCCACCTTTGCGCAGGCACTGATGCCATTTTTAAAGGGATTTGAGTCCTACATTTCAATTTAAATATTTAAAGCTAAATTGATTTTAAAATATTAAATAGGTTGATCTTGTCCCTCTCCCAATGCCCCCCCCAATAACCATAGAATTAGTTCCTTGCCGTCTCCGCCCCCCAAAATACTTACCTTGTGCACCTGACCTTCCCCCCACCAAAGTTCATAAACTGTGCACTGTAACCCTTCCCACCATCCCCGACACCAATGAGATGAGGTTGACCCTGCTCCCCCGTCCTGCACTAGAAAAAGTACCTGCTCCCTCCTCCCCACCAGTGATCTGCCTCGGATCACCTGACTGGGATTCGAAGGCATGGGGTACCGACCACTGGCACCAATATCACTCCAGGACGGATGACAGGAGCTCCCGTTGGCGAGCGGCGGGGGTCCGCCACGAGGCCGTGCCACTGCCGGCAATATGAGGCCGGGCCTTCCTGCTCTGTGGCAGGCCTCTCCCGGAGGCATTTTCCAACCACCTGCCACGACCACCGATGTCAGGGGGGTCTGTAAAATTCAGCCCCATATTACTTGCTTGCTGACAGTCAAGGTAATCATGACTCTCAATTAAAGGCCTGCTACCCGATCTAAACCTGAAGGGACCTGGGTTCGGTTCGGGTCAGGTCGCACTTCTGGGTCCGGGTTTCAGGCTCGGCTTGGGTTGGGCCGGGTTCGGGTCGGGCTGGGTCCGGGTCGGACACACACAGTGAGTATTACATTTTGCTCTGCTGAGAAGTTGAGTTTAGTAAGTGTCAAAAGTTGAAAAGCCTACCTGAGCTGGGAGTCCAGGACATCAAGGAGGGAAACTCTGAGTCTGCACAGTGAGCATGTGAGCGTCTCTATGACATCATCGCGCTCATGTTGCAGCTTCCTGCAGATTCAGAATGGGAAGGTAGGTAAAGTGAACATTCAGGTGGTCGGGTCAGGCTTGGGCATGGGTAAAAATGGAAGGACTTGGGCCTGTCGGGTTCGGGTCGAGTTTTTTTTCCTGACCTGAGCAGGCCTTTACTCTCAATCTCCCTGCTTGCCTGCCTGCCTGGAACGCCCTGCCTGCAACAGTAGTAGACTCGCCAACTTTAAGGGCATTTAAGTGGTCATTGGATAGACATATGGATGAAAATGGAATAGTGTAGGTCAGATGGTTTCACAGGTCGGCGCAACATCGAGGGCTGAAGGGCCTGTACTGCGCTGTAATGTTCTAATTCTAATTCTAATTCTAACACCATTGACAGCTTTCAAACCCCAACAGAATAGGTCATTTGGCCCATTGGGTCTTTGTGAACTCTTTCACTGAAGCTATCTAAAATAAGCCCGGGGTAGCCCCATTCTCAATCTGGAAAGACGGAAAGCAGGTGACTCATGTTATTTGACCCTGCCTGTCAGTACATCAACTTTAGTGTGGAAAGCACCTACAATCCAAAGGCAGCAAAGTTTACACAGTTCCCTTGAGTTGAGGGAATAATCTGATGTACTCAAGTTGCTGTTTTGGCACCATCCAGTGAGGATAACATAAAAATTGAAAGGGAACATGCAGATGGAATGTCATCCTTGATTGCAGATCATGTACTTTATTGGACACTTAAGATCAGACCTTTTAAAAAAATATTATTAAGTATGTGGGCATTGCTGGCAAGGGTGGAATTTATTGCTCATCCCTGGTTGCCCTGAGAAGGTGGTGGTGGGCCATCTTCTTGAACCGCTGCAGTTTGTGTGGTGAAGGTGCTCCCACAGTGATACTAGGTAGGGGATTACAGGATTTTGACCCAGCGGCAATGAAGGACCTTTCACCTGTGAAGAGAGCACATGGGACAAAGGAAAGCATATTAACATTACTGAGCAGTTGTAACAGTATATGTTGCGTGAATTTTTTAATGATTAATGCTGTGAAACTTTCCACAGATGCACTATGCTAGACATATTCCACATCCCTATATGTGGTTGCTACCTCCACAACGCCACCTAGCAAATCACGATGCCTCTTTTATAAAGGTGTAGATTTTGTCAGGCAAGACGCAGGGAGTAGAGGTGAAAACGTCAGCTTTGGACATCACTTAAATCCTATTTGCATGCAGCGGATGGGATTGCCTGAGCACCAGATACAGCCCACACTGTGGCTGGAGGAAAAGTGTAATGGGCTTTTTGACTGGCAGGGAGTTGGCACTGGGCCTTTGCAGCCCAATTGTCCTTCATTGTCTGCCTAAATCCACCACAAAATGAGCAGCAGACAGAAGGAATATCTTGGCCAGTTTATGTAAGGAAGGAAAGACCCAGCATAGCTGTTACGTTGTGATCAATTTCCATCTCCTTTTGGGAATTAATTTTGTTTCTGTGTCATAATTGGCCACTAATTGTATATGCTACTGATAAACTCACTTCTCTTTTTTAGAAACCTCTGGTAAAATAGAATCAAATCAATTCATAGTGACTTTTGAAGAAGAAAGTAAGTCATGTCATTGACAAGCCTCAGTGGAAACTCTCAAATTAATGTTAAATGGCAGTGACTCAACGGCTGACTTTGATTACTCTCGGCAGATGGAACCGAAATAACCAGGTTTGAAAATGCTGGAGGATTGTTTTACTTTTGTTTCTTGAAATAAAAGTCAGTGTTCTGTTTGCACGATAAAGCGTGTGACTATGGTTGCTGGAGCGGGGAGATTCATCTACTTCAGGCGTATGCTGGGAAATCGCAAACTCGCTGCCCCCAATGTGCACTGCCTATAGTTGAGGTTCCCTTCTGCTTGGGAAATTACCTCCATCTGTACCAGTTCAGCTGAGAGCTGTCATATTTAACTGATATTAAAATACACTCAATTCTTATTCAGCTGTCACAAAATTATATTCACATATTCAAAATTACATTGAAATATTGGTAAATATTCTTGCAAACGTTTCCTTGAAAACTAAAGTTTTCCACAATGTAAAACATTTCTTTTATTGCTGAAAATAGAGACATTTTGTCGAAGCTTTTCATCTTGCACTCATCAAAACAATTCGCAAGAATATCAATGTAAGGGAAACAACAAATTTATACTGAGAGTGCTGATTGGTTGGCAAGTGGACTCTGATTGGTAGAAGCGTTGCCGTGGCGAATGCACCAGTTTATGGTGACTGACAGTTAACTGCCAAGCTTTGTTTGAAATTTAAACCAGGCAGCTTGACTTTGATTGGTCAAGGCATTGCACTGAGGAATGAACCAGCAAATGGTTGTCACTTATTTTGTTTAGCTGAAACAGGCTCGATGTGTGTACAGCATTTCTTGTATTTCCATTCCCACCCAGCAATTAGTTTCCCTCTTCTGAAGGAGTTGACACATAGGGCTGTATTTAATGGGACGCCAAAGGTGGGCCAGGAGATGTGGTGGCCCAAAGAATTGTGACGGGAAGTAGAGGGCCCATCGCCTTCCCATCGCTCCGCAATTAAGTCAGGAGCGGGAAAGGCCAAAGATGGCCTTCCCACCCAGTGGCCAATTGAGGCCAATTATTAGCCAAGTAAGGGACTCTTCCTGTTGCTGCTGGAATTACACCAGCGGCAGGAGGGGCTTCCACCACATGGGGAGGTTGCCTAGAAAAATGACGCGACCACCCTGCATGCTTGTCTGGGGGTGGAGGGGCTTCTCTGTGGACAATCTGTGGCTCACGGAGGGCTCTTGACGGCAAAGGCTGCATCTGCAGTAACACCCCCACTCTGCCCCTGCCCTCGTGGTCCACCCTACCACCCCTCACCCATCATTGGGGCCTGCTGGACTGGCCCTGGCTACCCTGTCTCAGTTATCTCGTCTCCAGGTCTCCAGCACTGGGCTTTCTCCCAGGCCCGATGCAGTACTGGCAGTGGCCACCACTCCTGGTGGCACTGCCGATACTACTGAGCTGCCAGCCCTCTGATTGGCCAGCAGCTCTTGGAGGCAGGATCCCTGTGCTTAAAGGGACAGGGATCCTGACACTGGAAACTTAAGTGCCTGAGCACTATTGAATCATGCTGGGGAGATTCCGAAAGACCAAGATAGGTTCCCTTTGCCTTTTTGGATCGGCGCTGGGAGCTCCACCGTCACAACTATGTTGTGTGATTGCCTTTAAGAGTAATGTGCCTTTAAGATCTTAATATGCTAATGAGCTAAGTACCAGGATGGAGTCATGTGACTACATGCCAGCCCCACTCTGCAACTGTAACACCAAGAGGCAAGTCCTGTAAATAATTAGCTCTGTACTGTATATAATTGCTAGCTGTTTAATAAACCTGTTTTGAGATCTTCAATCAACCTGGACTCAACGCATCTCATTTATGTTGCATCAGACAACACAAAAAAGGCTTCTCAGTTCATTCTAAATCCAGCCCATACTAAACGCAGTGCCACAGCTACTGACAGCCTCCACTATCTCAACTTACTGGCCATTTTTTGTGTGCCAACTTGGGCAATGAGTGTGCCAAGCTATTAGAGTCATAGAGTTATACAGCACAGAAACAGGCCTTTCGGCCCATCGTGTCCGTGCCAGCCATCAAGCACCTATCTATTCTAATCCCATTTTACAGCAATTGACCCACAGCCTTGTATGCTATGGCGTTTCAAGTGCTCATCTAAATACTTCTTAAATGTTGTGAGGGTTTCTGCCTCTACCACCCCTTCAGGCAGTGTGGTCCCGATTCCAACCACCCTCTGGGTGAAAACATTTTCCTCAAATCCCCTCTAAACCTCCTGCCCCTTACCTTAAATCTATGCCCCCTGGTTATTGACACCTCTGCTAAGGGAAAAAGTTTCTTCCTATTTACCCTATCTATGCCTCTCATAATCTTGTATACCTCAATCATGTCTCCCCTCAGCCTTCCATGTTCTAAGGAAAACAACCCTAGCCTATCCAGTCTCTCTTCATAGCTGAAATACTCCAGCCCAGGCAACATCCTGGTGATTCTCCTCTGCACCCTCTCTAGTCCAATCATATCCTTCCCATAGTGTGGTGACCAGAACTGTACACAGTACTCCAGCTGTGACCTAACTAGCGTTTTATACAGCTCCATCATAAGCTCCCTGCTCTAATGTTCTATGCCTCAGCTAATAAAGCCAAGTATCCCATATGCCTTCCTACCACCTTATCTATCTGTGCTGCTGCCTTCAGTGATCTACGGATAAGCACACCAAGGTCCCTCTGACCCTCTGTACTTCTTAGGGTTCTACCATCCATTGTATATTCCCTTGCCTTGTTAGTCCTCCCAAAATGCATCACCTCACACTTCTCAGGATTAATTCTGTCATTGGAGGTAACCATACCAAGCTTGATTTGGTTTCACCTGACATCCACACCTGATTGCATTCTGACAAACATCACTGGACAGTAATCAGGACAGGACATATTTCTTCCCTTGTTTAGACTTGGGACATCAAAACCTCATTGCTGGACCAGCTGAGAACAGCTTACACTGCACAGACCAGCGATGAAATTGGAACCTTTGCTGCTTAATGGGGCGGCACAGTGGCGCAGTGGTTAGCACCGCAGCCTCACAGCTCCAGCGACCTGGGTTCAATTCTGGGTACTGCCTGTGTGGAGTTTGCAAGTTCTCCCTGTGTCTGCGTGGGTTTTCTCCGGGTGCTCCGGTTTCCTCCACATGCCAAAGACTTGCAGGTTGATAGGTAAATTGGCCATTAAAAATTGCCCCTAGTATAGGTAGCTGGTAGGGGAATATAGGGACAGGTGGGGATGTGGTAGGAATATGGGATTAGTGTAGGATTAGTATAAATGGGTGGTTGATGGTCGGCACAGGCTCGGTGGGCCGAAGGGCCTGGTTCAGTGCTGTATCTCTAAACTAAAACTAAACCTTTCTGGCCTATCTGACTCAGTACCAAGCTTCAGTGCCCATGTATCCACTGAGACATCAGGTGAAAACTCTAGTCAATTTTGATTTAGGTGATTGCAAATATAATATGTTACAAATTTACATAGACAATGACTGTGCAATATAGGCAACAAAGTGTAAAATGCATAACATGGGTTAAATGAATAACAATGGTTGGCTAGGACTGATCACCAATAGTCTCATCGAGGGGTTCATGCAACATTATAAGCTGCTTGTTTATAACCATTTCTTTTTTTTTCAGTGGTGAAAGTTATGGTGAAGCTCGATGGTTGAGAAATGCATACAGTTAATCTGTACAGATATCCTCAGTGATGAGTAACGACTACAATGTAGGTGGGAGGTGGGAGGGCAAGTGAAATGGCAGGAGAAGGGGTCGGGAGGGGAGCCCGCCATCTTCCCGCTGCCATGCCATTTGCCAGCGGTGGGAAAGTTGGCAGCTTGGCTGCCTGCTGGGTGGCCAATTGAGCCACTTAGTGGCCAATTAAGAGCAACTCCCCGCTCTGAGTGGGTTCTGGCAGGGGGACCCTGCCTTTATGGGCAGTCCAAGGCCCAACAGTGCCCTGGTGCTCAACCTCACCCCCCCCACCGCCCCACCCTGCACCTCACCGCCAATCGCTGGGGCCTGCATGCCGATTGCTGGGGCCTGCCTGCCTGGCCCTGGATGCCCCCAATCACATTTAACCCTCTTCAAGAGTGCCCACCATTGAAGCGCCCTCTTCCTGGTGTTGCAGCCACAACAGTGACCACCACTAGTGGTGCGCTACCAAGCTACTGACCCTCTGATTAGCCGCGGATGACAATATGCCCAGGTCCCACTGGCAACCAAAGTGGGGTCAGCTCCCACATTCAGCCTGGGCAGCGGAACCACACCATCAGCCACAAGATTCAGCCCATAGGACAATAAACTGCAATTGGATATGAGAAAATGTCAGTGTTAGCATCTATTACATAAGTTTTATTATATAAAATTACAGTTATTAAATTTGACTTAAGCTGCATTAATAATAGTGACTGTGTATGGAAAATGAATTTAACTTTTTAGTTTGTGTTCAATGAGCTCAAGTATTAATTTAGCAGGTGTTCAGTTAACTGGATTGATTACTGCATCAGCACGCAGTGAACAGCGAAGGGCAAGTTACATTGCTGTTCTTCCTTTTGCATATTCCATCACTAAAAATGAACTAATACATAAATCACATTCCATGTTTGGCATGTGTGTGTATGTGTGCATTTTTGCACATGTATGAATGAGTATGGAGGCCTGTTATTGACTTCTTTGGCTGAATTTTACCAGCCCTCTGATGTTGGGGGTCATGGCGGGATGGGGCCCGGAAAATTCTTCCAGGAGATGCCCGCCTTGACCCCCAACACCAATAAGGCCCTGTCGCATTTTACCAGTGGCGGCGGAGCCTTAATTCGCATAATACCTGGACTGGGTGGCCCACGCCGATATTCTGGCTGGTGGTCCGAAGTCCCGCCCCTTCGGATCACTGTTTAGGGACCTGAGGTAAGACACTAGTGGGGAGGGGGGAGGAGTGAAATTTTCAGGGCGGGAGTGGAGGGGTAGCAGGAAAAACACTTTATATTGGCTGAGGGGGTGGTGGGAAGGGGTTGAAGGGCAAAGGTAACGAGGTTGGGGGGTGGGGGTAAGTTTGGGTTGGGAATAAAGGTTATTTTGGTTTGATAGGCCCAAAGACAAACGGGGGGGGGGGGGGGGGGGGGTTGGGAAAGGGCCACCAGCTTTTATTTAATTTTTAAAAGACCATGTGAAATACTGTTACTTTAAAAATTCAAATTTCTTCTAAGGGCTTGAAGCCCTTTAAAAATGGTGTTTGCGCCTGCGCAGTAGCGCCGGACGCCATTGCCAGGGATGGAGCGGCCGCCCCCTCTACGTCATCGGGGCGGCCGTTCGACTCTTCCATTTAAATGAGCACCTACATGAAATATCATGGGGCTCAACGACTGCCAGTCCACGCGGGCGGACCGCTGACTTCAAAATGCTTCCACGATTTGCAGCGTGCTAGTAAAATTCAGGTCCTTGTTTGATGTCATTGGATTCAGAAATTAGATCCACAGGATGAATACATGCAGCAACCTGATACATTTGGCCCAGATTTTGCTGTAGTATTGATGGCGAAACAGTCAATGTAATTGCACTAGAGAGGGTGCAGAGGAGATTTCTGAGGATGTTGCCAGAATTGGAAAAATGCAGCTATGAGGAAAGATTGTATCGGCTGGGGTTGTTCTCCCTGAGAAGGCTGAGCTGGAGATCTGATTGAAATGTACAAAATTTTGAGGGGCTTGGATAGAGTGGAGGTGAAGGGCCTATTCACCTTAGCAGAGAGGTCAGTGACTAGGGGATATAGATTTAAAGTGATTGGTAGAAAAATTAGAGGGGAGATGAGGAAAGCCTTTTCCAGCCAGAGGGTGGTGGGGTATGGAACTCACTGCCCGAAGGGTAGTTGAGGCAGAGACCCTCAACTCATTCAAAAGGAGTCTGGATATGCACCTCAAGTGCTGTATTCTGCAGGGCTACAGACCAAATGCTGGAAGGTGGGATTAGAATAGGTGGATCGTTTGTCAGCCAGCACAGACATGATGGGCCAAGTGGCCTCTTTCTGTGCCTTGAACTTTTTATGATTCTATGATTATCCTTTTGAAACTAACAGCAAATTCTGGAGTCCGCTCAAATGCAGTTAAAAGTGGAAATCCAGAAGTTGCTATCATTGATTCTATACTTCTCCATAGGATGTGCTATTGAATTCCCCGCAGACTGCAACCAACTATAAATCACTGAATTGATGAGACTTTCATTTTTTACGCTGTAACATCAAGGTTAAACACCACCTTCCCCCCCAAAATGCTACTCCTTATTAATAAGGTGTAACTGAATTTTTAATGATGTACTAAGTCATAACTACTGCTGAAGATCCTTTCCGGCCCTGGAAAACTAATTTTATCTTGTGCCACGTCAACTGTTTCCATTATGATAACAATTCCAAATGTTTTAATATAATAATTTTTTGAAGTTTGTTTTAATGATATTTCAACTTATAATGTGTATGCTCCAATCATTTATTTCACCCTGTGTAAGACTAAGTAAAGGATAATCAGTGCTTTTAACTTTCTGGTTTGCTGTTGGTGAGAGTACTTCAGTGTTGCAAGGTTGCTTACCTTGTTTGATGGCAGCACTGTTGCTGGTTACCTGGAGATCCCCTTGACTTGGCACCAGATTCAAACTAACATCAGGAAAGGTGAAATCCATGCCACATAGATTGCTAGGTCTTTGTGGGCAGCTTTCTTTGAGATCAACGGCGAGTACCATCACTTTGCAAACTCAGGTGAACAGCTCACAGGGAAATGGTTATTGCACAATAAATGGCGAGCATTTAAAAAATTGCCATCTGAAGGTGAATCTTGCAAACTACTTATCTTCATTTTGTAAAGATCATAATTTAGTTTTGTAACTAGGCTGTGATACAAAACAGATTAGGGAATTCAATAATGGACTTCTGAAATCATAAATTACCTTTCTGTAGCAATAAATATTGCAAATGGTATCATAGTGTCAGCTTTTCTATAATTAATATCTTATTATTTCCTTCATTAAACTGAATAACTTTGTACATGTTTATTATGGAAATCCATTATCTGCTATAAAAGAAGAAAATTTATGATCTTGGTGGAAATAGAAATTGATGAATAATTGTGAATTTTAATTTTATATGTAGAGTACAGCAATGTAAAAATAAAGACAGGTCACAGTACAAATGGAATAAATTACAAGTGGATGAGGTAGCCTAGTGATTATTGTACTAGGCTGGCTAATTTAGAGGTTATGAATTCAAATCCCACCCCACTTTAGCACATTGTGATATTGAACACAGCAAGGTCAAGCTCAAGATTATTTGAATTCATTTAATCTGGTAATATGTTGTCTAGCACCAGAAAATGATGAAGAAAGCTACTGGATTGTTGCTAAAATCTAACTGGATCATTACTATCTTCGAGGGAAGTAATACTGACACCCCTACTTGGTTTGGTCGAAACGTGACATCACCTCCACACTACAGGCTTGTTTCTTAATGGCTTCAGGGTAACTTGGATTCAGAAATAAGCACTGTGTTGCTAGTGTCACTCACATCTCAAGAACAAAGTAATATTAAAAAAGCTTTCTTGTGCTGGGAGGCTGATGTGGGTCAGAGGAAAAGATTTTCGTTTGTGGGATGTGGATCGAGGCATTGTGTTCTGACTTCTACAGTCTGATTCGGGCACAAACCGTTTTTAGTAAATGCATGTTCCCTAACCTTGATTGTGCTGTGTTCCAATTTGCTGCTACATTTCACTACATTGCAACAGGGACGTTATCTGTTAAGTTATTGGCTGTGATGCATTTTGGGACATCATGTAAGGTGCTATATGGGGGCAAGTTTGCTCTTTTTTTCCTCTCAGCCCTAGCCACTAAGCTGTGCTATCAGACTAAGACATAATGATACCTTTTATCTTCCCTGTGGTGTGTTGATTTGAGGTTTGGAGGCACAAGCATTTATCAGTGTGGGGACAGAAAATTGGGGGCACAAAAGCAGCGGGGTGGGGGGTGGGGGGGAAGGGGTACATTGTGTGGCAATGTCAAAGTAGCTGGAAGCTACTACTGTGACAATGCATATGCCTTGTTACAGACTCAAAAACGATGAAACTGTATTTTCTGTACTTATGCACCTGCTGTGCATCATCATTAATTTCTGCCTCTATAAAGAGCCCCTCAGAATCCAAAGAAGGCATGCAATCTTTGCATTACCCATGAGATATGTGGCACTGTTGTGCAGTCTTTCTTTGCCAGATTCCTTTACATGTGCCAACTTCTTCTGCATCTGTTCCCAGGTGCTGTATGTAGTGTATGCAGCATTTAAGCTAGTAACCATCTATTGCCAGAAATGCTGGATTGTGGAGGGTGCCCTGATTGAGCAATGCTCCATTTACCCAATTTATGAAGCTGTAAGCCAATTTAACCCACTATCAAAGAGGCCATAGAAGCACTGTACCATTCTGCCACTTAACCACAGAATCCGTTGTGTGCCTCCAATTGGGTTTCCTTTAACTTCATTTATGCCTGTCACTTTTTGACCAAACCCTTTCCCAGCCTTGGTCAAGATTGACAAATATCTAAAATTAACTTTGAAACTTGATACAGGTTAAACAAATATTTGTCCCCATTTGAAGCCACATCTTTTAAAACCAATTTAATTTGGAGCTGCTGACCAGATTTTCCACTACCTCCATTATGATGGCTCCCTGCACAAGACCAAAGCTGCATTGTCAACTATCAATAATTATTGAAGTGAGGCGAGGTGGAAAATTGGGGCAGTCAGTTCACTGTGCTGCTAACCAGCTTTCCTCTAGGAAAAATTACTCTCATAGTGGAAAATCAGCCTTTTAGATTTTCAAAACTTAGTTCATAATAAATAAGAGGCCAAAATCAGGCAACCCATGGCTGGATCTATTGATTACTGCTGTCCATTTGGAACTATTAGCATCGTTAACAGTTTTATTATTATCTGCTTCAAATGTTCAGTGAGTTTTGTGTTCATCAAGGTGAGGAATGCCAAAGCTGAGCAACTAATTTTTAAAAATAGTTTGCATCCATATTGACATATAACTATCCCATGTCAAATGTTATATGAATTAGATGTGGTGTTAATCTCCCTCTACGTTGCCACAACAACATGCCAACCTTACAACAACCCCTCAAAGCCATTGCAAAATTTTCTATTCCCACACCATTCATCCTTTTGGCATCGCTGAGTGAGACTGTTTAGTGCCAAATTATCAACTGTTAATTTGTTGTGATATCGCACAACTAGATTGAGGCTGCTTGGATTAATTTTATTGAAAATCCTGATAGCAAAAAGGAAACCTTCAGTTAGGACTCGATTAATAAACACAGATCCTTGAGATTCATATCATACAAAACATCAAGATAGATGATCTATGTCACATGAGTCTAGGAAAAGTCCTGTCTTAGAATTTAATCACAATAATAAATTGTGGACAGTATAAATATATTTCACCAGCTATAATCATTAAAGGTTTGTTAGAACATCAAATTAAACTACAATGGAACAAAATTTAATTTGGAAATACAGTAATGATTCAATCCTGATAGTGCCACCACTGCCTAGTCCCTCAGCAGTAATATCTTGGTAGTCACCATTGGCCAGAGGCTTGACTGCACCAGTCATTTCAACACCATGGCTACAAGAGGAGATCAGAGTCTGGGGAATCTGATGAATGATTTGCCTCCTGACCAACTCAAAACTTCTCCATCCTTTACAAGACTCAAGTCAGGATTGTGATGGGCCACTCAGTACTTGCTGGGGTGGGTGCAGCTGCAACAGCATTCAAGAAGCTTAACACCATCCAGGACAAAGCAGTCCATAGAACTCAATATACACTCCCTCCACAACTGGCAGACTGTTATCTATCTACAGGATGCACTGCAGCAACTCAGTAAGGCTGCATTGACAGTACCTCCCGAGTCCTGTGATCTCCACCAACAAGAAGGACAAAAACAGGAATGTCATGGAAATGCCATTACTTCCAAGTACCCCTTCAAGTACACACCATCCTGTATTGTACATATAATGCTTCTCTTTTATTGGGTCAAAATCCTGGAATTTGTTACCGAACACCATCACCACAGTGACTGCAGCAGTCAAGGAAAAGCCCATCACATTTCTGTAAGATTAGATAAGATTGGAGTGTTTTATACCCCCTTTCTAAGATGGGAACAGACTTGGCAGCACAAAGCTTGTTACGAAATGACTTTATTGAGATAAAAGTAAGGACATATTTATTAAGTTTTCAGATAAACTGTAGTCACAAACTCAGGCAGTAATTAACAGTCTAACACAGATACTACCCATATTAGAGACTGGACGGCAGAGCGCACGACTCTTTCTCTTGAAGTTTTTGGTCTTCAGGTTTTCCTTGTCAGTCTCTCTCTCTTTTGTCTCTTGTTGTTTGAAAATTCTCTGCTGTACAGTATCAAAGACAGGACTTATTTTATCCTGGAAGCTTTCCAGTTAACCCTCCCCTCTCCCCAATCAGTGATTAGTATTATATTAAAGGATGCCTTTCCTAACCAACCAAGGATCATTTTGTGATGGTTGCTAACCTTTTGGATTTGTGCAAGTAGTACCCCTTTGTGTTGACTACTTTATCTCAAAGCTTTTACATTTCGAGGTTCCTTATCTCATCACAAGGCAAATCTACACAGAAGCTGTTTTCACTGTCTGCTCTCAGGGTCTGACCCTTGTTACTGCAAGTAAGCGTTTTAAAACTTTACATAATCTCCCAGACTTCTTCTGCCTTGACATCTTTTCTATACTGTGCACTATTTCTCATGTTTTTCCACTTTAACTATACTACAAAGAAGGGTTTTAATAAAGCTAAATGTTAGTTTATTACAATAAGTTAGTTGTTAGTTTATAATAGCTGGATTTTAACAATTAGTACGGTGGTTAGTAACTTTTAGTAACTTAATAATCTTACATTTCCAAGGGCAGCTAGGGATGGTCAATGAATGTGGCCTCGCCAGCAATACCCACATGACGAGGGAAAATTAAAAAAAACATTAGGTCAAGTTCAGGATTTACATGTAACATGGTGAAATGTAAATTAATGTTAGCTGCTACCTGATCTTATTATAGGTACGCTATCTGGTCTGTCTCAGAAGCTTGAACCTTAAAAGTTGTTGGAGGTACAGGGGAAGATAATGTGCATTATACACATCAAATAAGTCTATCAATCCAGTGATTACTCCATCTGGGATTATGTCTGTTTCAAGTAAGCTTATCCATTACACAAGTTTTGTTTAGACTTCCTTAATGAAAATATATTTTCTTGGATTGTAGTTCTGCTTGGTGACCTATCTTACATAATTTTTCCTCCATATGTAACTAAGCTGCCTCTGAATGTCTGCTTTTACATTTACTACAGTGCTCCAAGTAATGGAGGTAGCCTCAGTAGCAAAAGTCGTAAGAACAACTTACCATCATATGTGCAAATTTGAGGTATGTGTTAACAGCAGAAATACAAATTCCTGTAAGAGTCATTCTTGTTAAGAGCTCTTACACTGTTTTTCTCATGTCTCATTCTCAAGAGGGATTACTTATGTTTTCATACCATCATACTAAGATTTAAGCAGAGATCACTTTGCACCAGTAGAGGGTGCAGCTGTTTCGAATTTGACCATTTCTACCATTTATTGCAATATCCACATTAATCTTCATCAATCACATATAGCAAGAATATATTAACATATGTTTATCCTTGGCAGGATCATGTTTCTTCCTCCAGATGTCAGTTGGTTAAAGTTGATTGTGTTGGACTAAAATGATCTTTTAAAATCACTTAATTCTATTGTGAGCTCTGTCCTTTTCATTGTGTGGTGGGCAATTTATTGTCTTGCTAAAGGGACACATTATGGAAGCGATTAAGGGTTTGCCCCTTTGTACATGAAATAAATGCTAATATAATTGTAATGTTCAGCACCTCAACATAGATACTTTGAAAACATTGCTTTTTAAAGAAACTACCTGAATTAGCTATGATTCAGGCAAAAGAGTCAGATACATGGACAATCACGACACATTTCTGTAAATCTTGATTGCTACCAAATTTAGATGTGACATCAACAGAATCAACACTAAGTGTTACTTGTGCCTCTATTGTCTCTCTAATTTGTGTTACCAAACAAACTTCATATGATTTCAGCTGATCATCACTCATTCAAAGAGGGAAATTAAATTGATTCTGAAGTAACCAAGCCTCAAATTTTATGTTTGCAAATCTTGCATATTGCACTTTCACAACATGATTCATGTTATTGCTTATTTACAAACAGAGCTCCAAATTTTACAGGTTACAATGCCCTTTTATTTGGCTAAGTGGTGGTGTCATTTTAAGCAATTTGATGCTTTTTTTCAGATTTGCCTAGCCCCACTCTTTGTGGCTACAGGTCCGATCCTTATTAGGAAAATAAAAAAGTCAGAATGAGTAAAGGCCATTTGGCCCATTGAAGCCTATCACTCTACCACCCTGATTGGAGTCAGCTACATTTTGAGCTTCAGCAGTGCTATTATCTGAACTATTCTAAAGGGTTGATTATTTTTCACACATCATTCTTTGATTAAAGACTGTTAATCTAATAAATCTATTTATATTTAAGTTTTTTGATCCCACTTCTCTGATTTACTTTGAATCAATATTACCTACCTACGTTGTCTGGCTTAATTTGAAATGATTTTCTCCTACTTATGCCATATTTCTTCATGTTTTGTTTAGGAATTGCTAACTAAGGCTGGAATTTTATGCCCCCCCCCCCCAAAGAGCAGGATGGTGGCGCTGGGGGGGGGGAGGTGGGGGGGTTGTAAAATGGAGTGGGAAGCTCGGGGGCCCCACCCCGACCCGCTCCCGCCTCTGCCGCAATTTTACTCGGGGCAGCAGGAAACTGTCCGCCCGCCCCAGGCCAATTGACGGCCACTTAAGGGCCTTTGCCGGTCACTATGGGGATTTTATCCTTGGCCAGTTGGGCGGCCCAGGCCTGACAAAAGCAGGCAGCTGTCTGGTGGCCTGGGATGGGGGGGCCCTCCTGGTCAGGCATGCTGTGCTAGAGGCCTGCTACCCGACCCGAACCCGATGGGACCCGACAACGTGTCGGGTTCGGGTCGGGTCGGGCCCATCTTCTGGGGCCGGCTTTCGGGCTCGGGTTGGGTCGGGCCGAGTCCAGGTCGAGTCGGGTCGGGTCAGGTCGGACACACACGGTAAGTGCTCTGCTGGTAAGTATTAAAATTAAAAAATCCTACCTGAGCTGGGAATCCGGGACGAAACTGAGTCTGCGCCGTGAGCGAGTGACGTCACTATGATGTCTCGCGCATGCGCTGCAGCTTCTTGCAGGTTCGATGTCAGGTGGTAAGTAAACGGATGGTCAAGTCGGGCTCGGGCCCGCTGTGGCTTGGTTGGGTTTGGGTCGAGTTCTTTTTCCCGACCTAAAGCAGGCCTCTACGCTGTGTCTCACAGAGGGCCTTCCCGATGCCCCAACCACACCCAATGTCCAGCACGCCCCTTGCCCCCACAATTGACCACCCTGGCCTCGCCGGGGTCCGACTGATCATCCCCAGTGAGGTCCCAAAAACGTACCTTTTCACCGGGCCATCCTTCCTCTTCTTCGCAAAGCTGGGTTGCAGTCCCAACAGTGGCCACCGCTCTCAGTGGCGCTGCTGGGACTAAGAGCTGCCGGCCCGCTGATTGGCCAGCAGCTCCATTAGGTGGGATTTCCTGCCTCAATGAGGTGGAAGTCCTGTCTCAGACCTATTAAGGGCCTGGGGACTGTAAAATCCGGACTGGATCCCCAGGCCAGGCGGAGGCGGGATCGCCACCGATTTTTCGGTCGGTGGATGGCTCCAGTCCGACGAGGGTAAAATTCAGCCCATATCTAATGCTATATATTCAACTTACAACATGGTGAGACTTATTTATTTCGTCAAGCCTGGTACTCATGAACTAACTGTTAAACAAAAATATGAAAAATAACAAAAAATGGATAAAAAGGTTATCATAATTCTTTGTAAAAGTTAATTTTTTAAAAAGCCTGCATGGTGCAATATTTCTTCTGCAAATCCTATTGGTAGGATAAATAGAACATTATCTTTAAGAGAGTGTGAGTATATCCTTTCTTAAATGTGGAGACCAAATTGTAGGTAATTTTAAAAAGTACTTTTTAAAAACTTTTTCTGTCTGTCTCTTTTCTTTCTCTCCCTCTCTTAATCCCATCTATCTTTCCTGACCTTTGTTTTGCTTTCTGTACATGTAATTTATATATTATAATATCATTTATACTCCGTGCTTTGGACTTCATGGGCCTGAATTTTTGCCACCGAGGCAGGAAATGGGATCCAGGTTTGTTTATGGGTCAGGAAAAGTCAAAAGAAGTACTTTTTAAAATTACTAACACTAATCATGCAGCAGGGGCACCTCTCTGTTCAGCGTCATCTCCCTCCGCCTCCACTTCCTCCTCCTCTCTCACTTCCTGCTCCTCCCTGTCTCCTTCCAGGGCCTCACCGTCCTCAAGGTCCACACCTCTCTGCAGGGTCATGTTATGGAGAGTACAGCAGACCACAAACAATAATGACCAAGACCCTTGCAGGAGGGTAATGTAGGGCACCACCCGACTAGTCCAGGCACTGGTTTCACATCTTCAGAAGTCCGATGGCCTGTTCAATGGTTGTCCTACTGAGCAGGTGACTTTGGTTGAATTGCCTCTGTGTCTCTGTCTAGACTCTCATAGAGGGGTGAGCAACCTTGTCTTCAAGGGATATCCCTCATTCCCTGGGATACATCCATGCACTTTGGGGGTTGGAGTGAAGATCTGAGGCAGCGTTGACATACGCATATGTGAACATACGAATTAGGATCAGGAGTAGGCCACTCGGCCCTTCAAGTCTGCTCCACCATTCAATAAGTTCATGGCTGAACTGATTACTCCACATTTCCATCAACCCCCGATAAGCTTCCACCCCCTTGCTTATCAAGAATCTATCTACCTCTGCCTTAAAAATATTCAAAGACTCTGCTTCCACCGCCTTTTGAGGAAGAGAATTCTCAAGACTCATGACCCTCTGAGAGAAAAAATATCTCCTCGTCTCCGTCTTAAATGGGTGACCCCTTATTTTTAAACAATGACCTCCCTCCCCGTTCTAGATTCTCCCACAAGGGAAAACATCCTTTTCACATCCACCCTGTCAAGACCCCTCAGAATCTTATATGTTTCAATCAGGTCACCTCTTACTCTTCTAAATTCCAGCAGATACAAGCCTAGCCTATCCAATCTTTCCTCGTACGACAGCCTGCCCATTCCAGGTATTAATCTAGTAAACCTTCTCTGTACTGCCTCCCACGCATTTACATCCTTCCTTAAATAAGGAGACCAGTACTGTACACAGTACTCCAGATGTGGTCTCACCAATGCACTGTATCGCTGAAGCATAACCTCCCTACTTTTGTATTCAATTCCCCTCACAATTAACAATAACATTCTATTAGCTTTCCTAATTACGTGCTGTACCTGCATACTAACCTTTTGCAATTCATGCACTAGGACACCCAGATCACTCTGCATCTCTGAGCTCTGCAATCTCTCACCATTTACTTAATATGCTTCTTTTTTATTCTTCCTGCCAAAGTGGACAATTTCCAACTTTCCCACATTATACTCCATTTGCCAGGTCTTTGCACACTCACTGAACCTATCTATGCCCTTTTGTAGCCTCCTTATGTCCTCTTCACAAGTTACTTTCCTACCTATCTTTGTGTCATCAGCAAATTTCGCAACCACACCTTCAGTCTCTTCATCTAAGTCATTTATATAAATTATAAAAAATTGAGGCCCCAGCACTGTGGCACAACATTTGTTACATCTAGCCAACCAGAAATGACCCATTTATGCCTACTCTCTGTTTCCTGTTAGCTAACCAATCTTCCATCCATGCCAGTATGTTACCCCCTACACCATGAGCTTTTATTTTTTGCAATAACCTTTGATGTGGCACCTTATCAAATGCCTTCTGGAAATCTAAGTACAATACATCCACTGGTTCCCCTTTATCCACAGCACATGTAACTCCCTCAAAGAACTTCAATAAATTGGTTAAACATGATTTCCCTTTCACAAATCCATGTTGACTCTGCCTGATTACCTTGAATTTTTCTAAATGCCCTGCTATAACATCTTTAATTATAGCTTCTAAAATTTTCCCTAAGACAGGTGTTAAGCTAACTGGCCTGTAGTTTCCTGCTTTCTGTCTCCCTCCCTTTTTGAATAAAGGAGTTATATTCGCTATTTTACAATCTAACGGAACCTTCCCTGAATCTAGGGAATTTTGGAAAATTAAAACTAACGCATCAACTATCTCACTAGCCACTTCTTTTAACACCCTAGGATGAAGTCCATCTGGACCTGGGGACTTGTCAGCCCACAGCTCCAACAATTTGTTCAGTACCACTTCCCTGGTAATTGTAATTTTCTTGAGTTTCTCCCTTCCTTGCATTTCCTGACTTACAGCTAATACTGGGATGTTACTTGTATCCTCAATAGTGAAGACTGAGACAAAATATCTGTTCAATTCATCTGCTATCTCCTTATTATCCATTATTAATTCCCCAGACTCACTTTCTACAGACCAACGCTCACTTTGTTAACTCTTTTCTTTCTTAAATATCTATAGAAACTCTTCCTATTTGTCTTTATATTTCTAGCTAGCTTTCTCTCGTACTCTAATTTTACCTTCCTTATCAATCTTTTAGTCATTCTTTCCTGTTTTTTATATTCTGTCCAATCTTCTGACCTGCCTCCCATCTTTTCACAATTAAAGGCTTTTTCTTTAAGTTTGATACTATCTTTAACTGTTTTAGTTAACCACGGATGGCTGGTCCCACCCTTGGAATTTTTCTTTCTCGTTGAAATGTATCTATTCTGTGTATTCTGAAATATCCCCTTAAATGTCTGTCACTGCATCTCTATTGACTTATCCTTTAACTTGATTTGCCAGTTCATTTTAGCTAGCTCTGCTTTCATGCCCTCATAATTGCCCTTATTTAAGTTTAAAATACTAGTCTTGGACACACTCTTCTCTCCCTCAAACTGAATGTAAAATTCAATTATATTATGATTGCTGCTACCTAGGGGTGCCTTAACTATGAGGTTATTAATTAATCCTATCTCATTGCACAATACCAGGTCTAGTATAGCCTGCTCTCTGGTTGTCTCCAGAATGTATTGTTCCAAGAAATTATCCCGAAAACATTCTATGTACTCCTTATCTATGCTACCTCTGCCCATCTGACTTTTCCAGTCAATATGTAGGTTAAAATCCCTCATAATTATTGCTGTACATTTCTGACAAGCTGCCATTATTTCTTCCTTTATACCCCGTCCTACAGTGTGGTTAATGTTAGGTGGCCTGTACACCACTCCCATAAGTGACTTCTTGACTTTATGATTTCTCATCTCTACCCAAACTGCTTCTACATCCTGGTCTCCTGAACTTAGGTCATCCCTCTGTACTGTGCTAATACCATCGTTAATTAACAGAGCTACCCCTCCACCTTTACCTAGCTTCCTGTCCTTCCTAAATGCCATGTACCCATCAATATTCAGGTCCCTATCTATGTCGGCCTGTAGCCATGTCTCTGTAATGGCGATCAGATCGTACTTATTTATTCCTATTTGCACTCTCAGTTCATTTGTTTTGTTTCGAATGTTACTTGCATTCAGATACAGAGCCTTTAGTTTTGTCCTTTTACTATTTTTGTAACCTCTAGCCTTATCTGTTGTTACACTCTTAGATTTGTACGCTCTGTCCCTTCCTGTCACAGTCTGTTTATCATTTCCCATATTAATACCTTTCTCTCTTGCCTTATCTCCACTCCTTGATTTACCATATCTTCCCAAATTTGATCCCTTGCCCCCACTATTCAGTTTAAAACCCTTTGTACTTCCCTAATTATGCAGTTCGCTAGAACACTGGCCACAGCATGGTGTAGGTGTAGACCGTCCCAACGGTACAGCCACCACTTTCCCCAGTACTGGTCCCACCACTTTCCCCACTTCTACCACACCAGTCTTTGAGCCACGCATTAATTTCTCTAATCTTATTTGCCCTATGCCAATTTGCACGTGGTTCAGGTAATAATCCAGAGATTATTACCTTTGAGGTTCTGCTTCTTAATTTGGCGCCTAGTTCCTCATATTGACTATGAAATTATAGGCCGGTGAGCCTTACGTCAGTGATAGGGAAATTATTAGAGGGGATTCTTCAGGACAGGATTTACTCCCATTTGGAAACATACAAACTTATTAGCGAGAGGCAGCATGGTTTTGTGAAGGGGAGGTCGTGTCTCACTAATTTGATTGAGTTTTTTGAGGAAGTGACAAAGATGATTGACGAAGGAAGGGCAGCGGAAGGGTGCTTTTCTGAATGGAAGGATGTGACTAGTGTTCTGCAGGGATCAGTGCTGGGACCTTTGTTCTTTGTAGTATATATAAATGATTTGGAGGAAAATGTAGCTGGTCTGATTAGTAAGTTTGCGGATGACACAAAGGTTGGTGGAGTTGCGGATAGTGATGAGGATTGTCAGAGGATACAGCAGGATATAGATCGGTTGGAGACTTGGGCGGAGAAATGGCAGATGGAGTTTAATCCGGACAAACGTGAGGTAATGCATTTTGGAAGGTCTAATGCAGGTGGGAAGTATACAGTAAATGGCAGAACTCTTAGGAGTATTGACAGGCAGAGAGATCTGGGCGTACAGGTCCACAGGTCATTGAAAGTGGCAACGTAGGTGGATAAGGTAGTCAAGAAGGCATACGGCATGCTTGCCTTCATCGGTTGGGGCATAGGATATAAAAATTGGCAAGTCATGCTGCAGCTGTACAGAACTTTAGTTAGGCCACACTTAGAATATTGCGTGCAATTCTGGTCGCCACACTACCAGAAGGACGTGGAGGCTTTGGAGAGGGTACAGAAGAGATTTACCAGGATGTTGCCTGGTCTGGAGGGCATTAGCTATGAGGAGAGGTTGGTTAAACTCGGATTGTTTTCACTAGAATGACGGAGGTGGAGGGGCGACATGATAGAGGTTTACAAAGTTATGAGCGGCATGGACAGAGTGGATAGTCAGAAGCTTTTTCCCAGGGTGGAAGAGTCAGTTACTAGGGGACATAGGTTTAAGGTGAGAGGGGCAAAGTTTAGAGGGGATGTGCGAGGCAAGTTCTTTACACAGAGGGTGGTGAGTGCCTGGAACTTGCTGCCAAGGGAGGTGGTGGAAGCAGGTACAATAGCGACGTTTAAGGGGCATCTTGACAAATACATGAATAGGATGGGAATAGAGGGATACGGTTCCCGGAAGTGCAGAAGGTTTTAGTTTAGGCAGGCATCAAGATCGGCGCAGGCTTGGAGGGCTGAATGGCCTGTTCCTGTGCTGTACTGTTCTTTGTTCTTTGTTGTTCTTTATGCAGAATGGTACATACATGGACCACGCTGATTGGTTCCTCCCCCTCCCATTGTAAGTTCCTCTCTAGCCCTGAACAGATGTCCTGAACCCTGGCACCGGGCAGGCAACACAGCTGTCTGCACTCTCGCTCTTTGCTGCACAGAACAATGTCAATCCCCCTAACTATACTGTCCCCTACTACCACTACATTCATTTCTTCTCCCTCCATTTGAATGGCTTCCCGTACCATGGTGCCATGGTCAGGTTGCTTATCCACCCTGCAGCCCCCAACTCTCATCCAAACAAGCTGAAAGAACCTCAAACTTGTTGGACAATTGCAAAGGCTGAGGCTCCTGCACTCCTGCCCTCTGGGTTCCCTTACCTGCTTCAGCTGCAGCCACACTCACCTGTCCCTGACCACTGACCAAATCAGAAGACCCTATCCTAAGGGGTGTGACCGACTCCTGGTCCAAAATGTCCAGGTAATTTTCCCCCTCCCTGATGTGTCGTAGTGTCTGCAGCTCGGACTCAAGTTCAATGACTCTGAGCCGAAGCTCTTCGAGCTGCAAACACTTACTACAGACGTGTTTGTCCTGGATCACCCACATGCTACATCCAGGAGCTCCCACATGCTACAGCTATGACACATCACCTGTCCTGCCATCCTTAATGTGTTTTAATTGACTACTTAATTATTTTATTCAAATTTTTATTTTATTTTATTTTTTTTCATGTATTTTATTAAGCTTACCACTTGTTCCTTTAATATTTTAAACATTAAGTTTAGAATGGACCTTAATCACTTAGCAGATACTCACCAAACAGGTAGCTTCTTCCCAAGCCAATCACCTATCTGCTTGCCTGTGATGTTTGATACTATGTTTAATTTAAGTTAAATTAAATGAAAAGCTTACCTGTATACTCACCACAGGGGCTTTCTGTTTCCCTGCTCTCTTCAACGGGAGAATGAAGGATTCATGGAAGCTGTCAGGAAAGTGAGCGCACACATGGAGGAAGCTCTTGTTATGGTTGCAGACCTTTTGAATGTTGAGAGAGTGGAAGCTCTACCTGTTGATGAATCTGACTGGCCTGTCATTAGGTGTCTTTATGACCACATAGATGCTCAGCATTTAGGGGAATCCAGAAATGGCAGCAAAACCCAATGCCCTCTGTCTCCACGAGGCCACATCTGTCATGAGATGAATGTTCTGTTCAGTTCTGGCAAAGAGGGCATCAGTGACCTACGAGGCGCAGTGGTGTACAGCGCTCACGAAATGCCGCTGAGATCCCCACCTAATCCTTGGAAGGAGCCAGAAACGAAGAATTTCAAGGCCGCTGTGACTTTGATGGGTAATGGCAGGGCATGGCAACCAGTACTGTGAGGTGCGAGGTCGTCGGTAACAAAATCACAGATGTTTGTGACCATCTGACTGGAGAGTTGCAGTCTCCTGCGGCACTGGGTCTCAGTTATCTCCAGGTTGCTCTGTCTTCAGTGGTAGATCCTGTGATGGCCTCCGTATCCTTCCTGCCCCTCTTTCCTCTCCTGTGTCCTCCTGCTGTTCGGATTCTGTCTTTCCTGTGGGCGGTGTTGTTCCTCATCACCAATGCGCCCAAAATCTGACAGTCATGCCAACTCCAACCTCCCTTTTGGACAGGCGGACGCCCAGTTGTCCTTGGCAGCCTTGCCCCCTGCTCTTCTGCCCCTGCAATGTCAGGGGTGATGATCCCGTTGAATGCCTGAGTGCTGAGTGTCCGCTCTCCCTGCCACCTGTACAGAGTCAAGGGCACCTCCTTACCAAATGCCGAGTCCCCCTTTGGCCCACTGATCCTCTTATGGGGCTGGGGTGATACCCTGGGGCAGCCATGACTGGTTCCCCATTCTGTACCCACTTCGTTCCAGCAGATTTGCAACAGATACCTCCTGAAACCTGTGCACCCCACTTCAAAATTCCACCCTGCCCCTCCAAAAAGCTCTTAATGAGCATTTTAAATACTTTAATTGCCCTCACTGGAGAGGATAGCGGGATCCCTGTCCCAACCTCTCCCTAACCTGGTTAAAATTGCTGGCACTGGGAACGGCTTCCTTAAGCTGACACCTTGGCTGGCAGTGGTATTTTCGGCATCCCCAGCCTCTGTTCCCGACCTCAGGGCAACCTGAAAATTCAGCCCCATGTGTCCCAGTGAGGATTCTTCAGTCTGATTCACTGTTTCTTGAAACTGTCAGCATTCGCCGTTATAACCCTGTGAAACTGACAGCAACTGCTGGCATCCATACATGCTCTGTTAAACACAGAAATCCAGAAATTGCTGTCAGTAATTTCTTCCTCATCTTCCACAAAGTGCCCTGTTCAAGGCTTCACAGATGGCAATCTTTTAGAAATCATTAAACTGACACAAACTTCCACTCTTACATTGCTATTCTTACTGTAAAGACCCTTGAAAACGTTACGCCTTGTTGAATGAGGTGTAACTGGGTTTTTAACAGCATACTAATTACTTATGAATAACCTCTCTGGCTCTGAAAGAGTAATTCTATATTAGTGGAATGTCGAATTTATCCATTGTGATTTTAAAAAACATATACTTTTAAAATAATAAAAATTATTAGGTTTAATGTTTGTTGATGATATTTCATCTTCTACCTTAATCCCATGTATATGTCCCAATTTCTATTTTGCTCTCTGAAAAATGATTAAAAAGTGAAGGAAAATCAGTGCCTTTTACCTCCTGGTTTGCTCTCTGTGAGAATTCTTCAATAAGATTGTTGCTTGATGATATCACTGTTGCTGGACACGAGAGATCCCCTATAGCTGGCGGCAGAATGAAATTAACGTTGGGAAGGGCGAAATCCAGATCAGAGAACTCGCTAGATATTTGTGGGCAACTTTCTTTGGGTTCCATAGCGAATGTCATCACTTTGCCACTAATCACAAAATCCGGGCCAATCTGTCCCTTTTTCCTTAAGACGGAGCATGGAAATGTGATAGAAGTTGATTAGTACAGAGCTCCAAGTACTATAGTGGGAAGAAGTAAGTGATTTACCACAGTTATACTGGGAATAGTAGTTTAACACACAGCTTTAGATTCAATATAATAGTACCAACAGATTGGCATGTTGTTACGATCGAGGTTGGAAGAATGCACTGTCTTTTTCTAGTTCCACTACTCCACTGGTCACAACATATATTTAAATGTTTTTCCCAGCTACCGATACAGCCAATTATACTTTATCGATATTAGTTTCAGAATAAAAATCCGCCAACCAGATTTCTTGAAGAAACAACAAAATTATTGATTTATTATCAAACAAGACTTATTCAATAAAGATGCAAAGCTTATTAACAAACAGTTTGAAATATGAATGTATAAATATCCCTTCTAAAATAACCTAACACATATGCACGCATACGCACACGCGCACACACACACACACATTAAAGAAAAATTAAAAAACTGGCTCTGCAGGGATCAACTTTTAACAAAACATACTTTGGCTTCTCAATTCTTGAAGAAAGGGGATAAGATATGGAATGTTCCAGATGGCCGGGTACACATAGACTGCTGTCACTATGATTTTTCTGGAGCAGTTCTGTTCAGGAGACATCGAGGAGTAGTCTTGCAGGCTTTTCGGGAGAATTACTGCATCAGTGGTTTCAGCTATCACACTGGATTCTCAGAAGATTTCCCAAAACAGATGAAAAAGGATGAGTTGGGTGGCTTCTCTTTTAGCAGGATACATACCAACTGAGCATTCTAACTGTCCACGCCCAAATCAGAAAGCGAAAAACTCCTGACAACCATAAACCTAGACTTCTGACTTCTCTGCAAACAACTCCAAGAGCTGCAAGGCTCCTTATGTTTATTTAGCTCTTCATTATCTCTTCTAGTAAGTGTTTTTTAAAAAAACTCAAAGTGTTCTTCCAGTAACCTTCCAAAAAAAAACAAATCCAGGCATCTCCTCAGTCTTTCAAATGAACCAATTTTCATAATCTTTTTAACACGAGTCCTCAAAAAATATTAATAATGGAAGCACCTTCATGACAATGTAAAAATTTGTATGTAGTTATTTTAACCCCTGAGACTTTTGTACCACTCCACTGTTTCCCTCACTGAGACAATACATCAGTTAATTATCATAGTGCTGCCCCTTATATAATTAATGGCATGGCCAAGTTTGTTGAATTAATGTGTTTGCTGCTGTCACTTAGAATATTGCAAAATGTTGCTCGTGGGATCAGTACATTTGGTGCATTCACATCTATCACAGTGTACTGTTTTAAGAATAATTGTGTCACCTTAGTTATGTGCTTATTTTTATTTTCAATGGTACAGTTCTGACAATGTTGTGGGTCATTGGCGAAAATTGCAAAATAACAGAATTTATATATATATCTAGGGGGATCAAGTTGCCTTGAACTACCATCTGAATGTGAAATTTTATTGATTTTGGTCATCGGTGATCACAATAGGCCTTTTCACACCTTGTTACTGTTGAAATAGAAAGTCAGAAATAGCATGAGGATTGCAGACTGCTTGAGCAACTGAATTAATAATCAGTGTATTCTAATCAGTTCTCCAGCAAATTTTGCCGTTTGCAGCTGGGGGATTGGGGCACACATCGGCCTAAAGTACGATGTTCGTCACCAGTATCACCATTGCAGCAGATCCTGGGTCATTTCAACCTTAAATGGAGAAAGCTGCCCCCTATGGTAGCAGCATAATATGACACAGCTATCCCAATGACCCCAAGTGAGATTGACTGAAGAGTACTGAATTATGAGTTTTGTTCTGTGAATTCATATCCATGGGAAATGCATTCAAGCTGGCTAAACTTGATAACATTTAAAAGGTGTCTCAGAGAGAAGCCTTTCATTGCATCTGTCAAGACGGGATTCAATCCCAGGTCCCAGAGGTAAAAGGACATTTTTCTAAACCATCATATCACCTAGTCTTTTAACGGTACAAAATTAATATATTTCATAAATCTGTAACAGAATATATAATCAAGTGAATGTTTACTGTTCAAATTGATGAACAGATAAGATAGATCACTGAATGACTTTTATTGTTTTTTATAGGGATTTGATATGTCGCAGTGAATTCCTATCTAACCAAATATCTTAGTAATCCCTATATCATCTGACCAGTGCTTAGTTGGATATCTGCCATATAAGCATCCAATTATTACATGTTTGTAATTGATTAATTTTAGAGGTTTATGAACATAAACTGCAATCAGTTAAAAAACTTGCAATTTCAAAACGTTCTATGATATTTAAAAATATAAACAGCCACTGGCAACAGGACAGATGTCTAACTTCCTTTTCAAGTACATATATTTGGAAATAAGGGTTCAGATGATAAAAGCAAATTGAATGGTCCAGGCCAATCTATTACTTGCAGCATAAACTTCCCATGTAGAAAACAGTGAAACAATAACCAATTTTCCAACATGGGTTTAGCCACAGAAGTGATTAAAAAAAAACTAATCTTGAACAAGTATAGAAAAAGTATAATAAAGAACAATTGTGACTAAAAAAAAATTGATTTCCTGTATTGTAAAAAAAAACTTTAAAAGTCACTCAATGCACAATGTTAGAAATAGAAATCACAGGAAGGATTTTCCATAACTGTGGAATGACAGATCTGTTGAATTGTTTCCCTAATAACTCTGAATGCATGATTCACAGAGGACTCGAAGGAACCCTGGCTGTAACATTTCAGAGTTGTGGAGTAGGTGGTGGCCAGTTGTGAACTTGTGCAGTCAGTAAACTGATGATTGGATCCACTTGCATAGATAATTTTGCCCAGTAATTTGCATATTACGATATCACAGTACCTTTTGATATACCTTGCACAACACCCAAATAACGTTTGGTTCCTGTGTGCTCAAGGCATTTTTTCTTTCCTGTTGTTTCAAGGTGGTTGGTCGCAGTTCTCAATCCCAATGGCCTATCATGGTTTCCAGATGCTTGACAGATGATCTTATCTTTTGTGACATTCTCCCTGCTTTCTCTTTTTCCAGCAGGGCAACACTCCTTGAATGTTGCATATACAATAAAAAGATTTCAACACCTCTTACATCTTAAATAAAAACATGAGGGAATTAGAATAGTAAAAAGCAACTTGGCTCCTCCCCCTCAGTAGACTATTTAACCCAAAGGTGTACAATTCACTTGCATGACTTTTTTTTAAAGGCTTTTGCCCTAGTATTTTATGTGGCACTCATGTCAATGCTGCAATCTATGGTAGTACACAGCCAAATCTTGGCTTTACCTTGAATGTGTATCCACCTCCAAGATCCAGGTAAGGATATAAGAGACTCATGGAGTTTATCTCTCATGAAAGAGGATTAGGACCGTTGCCCACTGTCACCCATTTCATTCAATATTATCATCAATGATGTGGTCGATGGCATTATAAGAGACAACTTTGTTTTAGACATTTCTGAAATAATGCAAGTGCTCCTTCTCATAGATGATATTGTGTCATAAATGGAATCACTTGGGGATTTAATGCAGTCTACTCATCACCTTCAGCAATAGTGATTTATGTCCCTAGTGCAATATTATGGTTCAGCACGTTTAATATCTGACCTATTTTGATTTATTTCAGTACCTTTGAGTTCCTGGTGGATGCCAACCTCAGCCTGGAAACTCCTTTGGGACTGCATTGAGAGGGACAAAAAGCACTTCGGTCTTTCTCATTTTTCTTGATAGTGACAGCAACTCCCAGTCAAGATTAAGCTGTTGTTGTATAAGACATGTGTCTAAACAGCTCTCTTTGATGATTCCCAACTTGCAATGGAAAGGCTTCCTCAGGCCCATGTGCAGAGTGTCTGGGCAGAAATTTACAGCCCCCCAAGAAGTGAGCTGACAGCGGGGTGGGGGAAGGGGGGCCGAAAAATTGAGTGGGAGGCGGCGGGTGCCGTTCCCGATGCCGTCCCGCCTCCTCTGCAATTTACACGGGGCGGCGGCGGTGAGAAATGGCCTGCCCACCTAAGCCAACCAAGGACCTTAAGTGGCCAAATAACTGCCACTTAAGGGCCTCCTCCCGCCACTGCTGGTATTTTACTTGCAGTCGGTGGGTAGCAAAGGCCTCAAGAACACTGCCAGGTAAAACCCGGAGGCCTTCGTGCGGGCTGGGGGGCCCTCCTGATCAGGCACCCTGTGCCCCATGAAGGGCCAACCCCGAAGCCCCAACTGCCCCCAATGCAGAACACTCCCCACACCCACACCTGACCCCTCTTGCCCCGGCAAGGCACCAAAACCTTACCTGAGTGGGGCTATCCTTCCATTTCCTGCTGAAGCTGGGTGTCGTCCCAGCAGTGGCCACTACTCCCAGTGGCGCTGCTGGGACTAAGAGCTGCCGGCCCACTGATTGGCTCCATCAGGTGGGACTTCCTGCCTCAAGGAGGTGCAAGTCCCACCCAAGGCCAATTAAGGGCCTGTGGAGCAAAAATGCCCGGCGTGGCTCCCCAGGCCTGGCACAGGCAGGGTCGCCCCCGACTTTTCGGCCGGTGAGCGGGTTCACATTAAATTCCAGCCTATTTCTCACATACTTTTCCTATCTTTTTATGGAGCAAATTATCTTCTTTCTTACCCTTAGTGAAAACTTGGAATCATTTGTATTTGAGATGTCTAACCAGAGTAATTAATTTTATAGCTTGCTGCGTCTCAGAGGACTTACAAGAGTCTAAGGCCTCACTCGATGTGGCCCTTTCATCCACAAAGGAGCCGAAATCCCTTTGTCCAATTTCTTTTAGCTTTATTCAGTTTTTCCGAAGGGCAGTAAAAATCCATTATTGACTTCTGTTAGATTTTAACTATAGACCTTCTTCAAATATCTCACTCCTTTCAGATCACTGAGACATTACTGCATCATTTCAAAATAATAAAACTAACAGCATTTCAAAAAATAGAAGTGATATTAATTATTAAAATGAATATTTGATGGTTAATGTTTTATGCAAATCATCCATTGTACAATAAGAGAGGGGCCATGGTTTCCAAAAAGTCTGACTTATCTGTGCAATCTTCACACTGAAAAATATATTCACACCAGTGATTTCTTTTTTTAAAAACTATATATATTAAGTTCAATAGATCACAGGAAACAGTGAAACATGATGCACATCTTGGCATTTCAGATTGACTAACACTCAACGATGCCCTTACCACCCATGAATTTCTGGTCAGCTTGACTCATATTTTTCTTACACCTCACTGCTGACTGTGATATCCCCTCTGCATAGAGAAGACTATCAGAGTGAATCTCTGCTGTTTGTCTCTGTCATAATAGACTTTCCATGCATAATTTATTAATAACATCCTTCAGGATGTTTAACTTATTGTTAGAGAGGCTGGGAAGATTTTAATCTTGCAAATTATGTTAAATAAATGCTTAGTGTTCAGTTATTATGAGGAACAAGTCATTAATTTGTATAAAAACAAATCACTGCCACACAGACTGTAACATTGGCTGAGTAATAGCTCACAGCACAAGACTGCAGGAGACAGTACAAATCTACAGGAGACAGTCTGAAGATAACTACCTCCCAGCATCATTATACTTGAAAAGCTGCGTTGTCGGACTTTTTCTCTCCTGGGAAACAGCACTCAGTTGCACAATATCTGATTTGTTTCTGCTTACTATTTGTCATTTGATGGTTAGTCCTGATACATTCTCCTACAGAATACAGCCTGGTATCAAATGAATTGCAAAAAAATGAATCCTAACCCTTCTATTTTCGGGTTGATCTCAAAATTCATAGCAAGTATATCTTAAGAGCCAGAAGTAGAGTTAAAAAAAAAAAATTTAAATATATGTGCTGCTTCCTTATCTAGCAAGATTGGATTTTGGTATTGAGGGCTACGCTGTTGGCATCTGCCTTGCTGAGAATGTGAGATTGATGTCTCAGAGAGGCACAGGACCTCTGGAATTATCTATACTGAATTGATGCAATGAATAACTAACTCCCTGCGATTGCTGGCGTTCTGCTGCAATGCATCTGTGGACGGGTCATCATGGTGCTCGTTTAAAACAATTGTATCAACAGAACAGTAGCAGTACAGCCCTGGAAGTCACTTGAGACTTTGTGGTTGATGGGCAGCAATGAAGAACAGCAGGAGTGTTGAGGGAATTGCCTGTAATTAGTAATGATTGTGTGGCATTCTGCTGACTTTTAACAGAACATATCAAGACTTCTAGAAGGTTTATGGATAGATAGGTAGATAACCATAATTGTTTAGAAGGATAAGCATCAAGCTGCATAAAAGCAAGAAAAAGTGTCAAACAAGGGAAACATTTATATTTTGTAAAGCTGTTCAGGATTGGGAACTCCATGACTACTGAGAAAGGTTACAGAGTAGTTCGTAATGTGTATTGACAGACTGGAATAGATGACCTTTTGAGGTGAGAGAGAACCATGACCTAAGTCATTGTGGAGCCAGAGAGACTCCAAAATAACAGGGCTACTATTTATTACTTATATAATTTAGGTGCCAGTCTTGGTTCAATAGTAGCACCTTTGTGTCTAAGTCAAATGATTTTGGGTTCAAGACCACTCCAGGGCTTGAGCAATTAGTCATAGCTTACACAACAGTGCAATACCGAGGGATTGCTTGACTGTTGAAAGATGAGACATTAAACTGCAATCATGAAAGGCACAATATATAGATACAAATCCTTCTTCTCAATTTATTAGTTATTAAAGCTTCTCTCAAAACTTTGTTTGGCATCATCTTCTCCATGCTCCTCACCTACACCTTGCCTGCAGATATGGAAGGAGTCCACTTGCACACTAGGCCAGACGGCAAGTTCTACAATCTATCAAGGCTGAAAGCAAAGACAAAAACACATTGCGTCCTGATCAGAGAACTCCTCTACGCTGATGTTGCTGCACTAGTGGCTCACACGGAAACTCAGCTACAAAGACTGTCTTCCCATGCCTGTAACTTGTTCTTCTTGACTATAAACATCAAGAAAACTGTGGTCATGGAATAAGGTGTTGCATTTCTGCCCGATCACACTAAAATACACCCCACTGGAAGTGGTCAGCAAATTCTGCTACCTTGGGTCCACGGTGACAGACAATCTGTCTCTTGATGCAGAGCTCGATGCACATATAAGGAAAGCAGCCACCACCTTTGGCCAACTTGCGAAATGCACAGGGGATAACACCAAGCTGACCCTTAGGACCAAGCTGATGGTTTATAAGGCCTGTGTTCTTAGCACCTTGCTGTATGGCTGTAAAACATGGGTGGCGTACAGCTACCAGGAAAAGAAGCTCAATAATTTCCATCTTTGCTGTCTGCGGCACATTATGGGCATATCCTGGTCGGATAAAATCACAAATGCGGCCGTCCTGTCAAAGGCAGAGCTCCCATGAGTGTTGGCACTAATCAAACAGAGGTGGCTTTGGAAGGCTGGGGGATGGTCGTATACCCAAGGACCTTCTCTATGGTGAGGTAGCCAGGGCCAGACAACCAATGGGGTACCCAAAGCTCCGTTTCAAGGATGCTTGCAACATGTAACATGAAGGCCAGAAATGTCGACTATCACACCTGGGAGTCACTAGCTGACAAAAGAGTGAAATGGCGACACATCCTGTGGGCTGGTGTGCACTACCACTATGACCAGTTGCTACAGCAGCTTGGCTAGGTCAAAAACAAGAACTCACAGCATCACTTGGCAGCTTCATGTGCAGCTTCTTGTGGCAGAACCTGCCTCTCAAGGATTGGCCTTCACAGCCTTCAGCAAAGGTGCACCAAGAGAAGACATCCCACGTAAATGGATTGTTTGCTGCGTGTCATCATAGATGGAAGAACGCCAACCAAAGCCGCTCTCAAAAATATCAGTACTTCATGCATCAAACTATTTTCCCATCCCAGTACTGTACAGAAAACCATTCTTTAGGGTTCGGAGTCACTTGTAAATTCATAATCATCTTAATTATATATACTTTTTCACACTAACATACCATGGTGGTATAACTGTAATTATTTTAGATACGAGGCTTTTATAAATATCTAATGAAATTTGGATTTGATAAATCATTAGATACTGTCCTGTTTGCATATCTTTTTAAGCCTTTATGGCTGGCTTGCAATATTTCTTGTTTCAGCACTAACCTCTGTTAACTTGTCTTACACAAATGTTTTAAGCTATTGTCTGGCCAGTAACCTCATGAGTGAACAACAGCAGCCAAGATTTGTGAATCATTTTCCAAGCCTTCTTCAGGTGGTGTTCTGATTGGTTTTGTTTTGAATCTTTACTAACCTAATTTCAAACTTTCTCCAACTTTTATATCTTAATCTTTTTGTTAGAATCACATGGTTCATGGTTTGTATTAATTTTCTAAAGGTAACCTTTTAATTAGGGAATTGTTTTTTAATGCCAGAAAAATGAAAACACCTGGTTTGAGAAGCTGACAAACAAACTTAGGGTGGTTACAAATCAAAGGGTAGCCCATGTTTATTTAGTAACGTCATAATAAGAAGTGTGGAGATGATGTGTCTGCAGTTATCTCAGTCAGGGGTTTAAATTATTCATATGATCTCCCAAAACAAAGTTTTGAGTTGGAAATAATTAACTTAGATTACTACCTGGGACATGCCACGTGTACCACTAGGTTATGGCGATAGATGTTGCTATGGAGAGAGGCATTTTGAGGTCAGGTTTTTTTTTGGATGCTTGCTGACAGACAGTCAGTCAGTTGGCTTTGAGGCAAGCAGTTGGCTTTGAGAGAAGTTATACTCAGGAGCAGAGAGGCCATCAGGAACAAGCAGTGTTTCCATTTTGAGGCAGGCCCCTGCTCAAGCTGGGAAGTCCAGATTCATGAGGTGTTGAAGATGAACTGGAGTATATGCTTAGCTGAAGGTACAGGGAGAATGCCCAGGAAATCTCAAACCTCAGAAGACAGCTGAGAAACAAAGGAAATTGAAGTGGATTCCCAAGAGCTTCGGTACAGTTCGTATTGGTCCCAGGTAAAGTGAACAAACCACCACGATCCTGTAATATATAGGGGAATTTTTGGGGTGGAAGTAAAAGTTAAATGGGATTGTTCTGTAAGATATTTAATTTTAAAATATAAATGTCTCAAGTTATAGTGTTAAGTTGGCAGTATTTTGCTTTGTTTAATTCTTGTACAGTAAAGTTTTTGTTTAAAACATGAAATCATGTGGTGTAATTCTTTCAGTAATAACTGGGAATTCAACTACCTCTTTAAAAATTAACGGTCCCTAACAGGATTGTACATTTTTGATCACTAGCAAATTACTATCAAGGATCAAAACTCTGCAATCCTCCTGGTGAAATCCTGTCACAACTCTGGTGGGGATGCGGTGAAACTGCTGCAAATTAGGCGAGGACTCCAATACACTGCCATTACATTAGGGATTCTGTAGAGCCTCTTCCCACCATGCAATATGAGATGTGTAAGACGGGCTAAGGATGTCCAATGTCAGGTGATCCTACGCAGTCATCCACTCAGTCACCAGCCCAATCATTTGTGGCTAGTTTGCTGAGTGAGAGCAAGTGCACTGGTCGCATTGGTAGTGGAAATGGAGCCCATTTTGGGGTCCAAGCCTGGATCATGACTTGGACATTTTAAGAGGAGACAAATTTTTCTATAATTTTGCAGTTCCCATAGAAAGAAAACTTTATGCGCCCCTAGTAACAGAAGCATCCACCCATCATACTTAAATTAAGGCAGATCCCCTAACCCAACCAATTTTGTCAAGGTCATTACTAAAGGTCTCAGATGGCAGGATACAGACCTTGCAGATTTTCAGTTTGTAACTATCCTGAGCATAAGATTCCTCTGGTTGTTATGTGTTGCAACATGATAAAAATGTTTACTGAATTTAGTCAAATTGTAAACTCTTTGTTTTAGAATCTGTTTATAATTCACCTAGAAATAAGATGAGAACAGAGACACATTTATAATTTCCTTTCATAAAGCGACCAGAGGAATTCTTACAGCCTGGTTCTCTAAATTATCACAGTTAGTTACCGGACAGAAGGGTTCTGTTTTTTGGATTTAATGTTATGTATTCTACTTGGGCTCAGAATTACCAACCACTCCTGTAAGCAGACCCTACAAACTGCAGTGTACCATTACCTACCCAATATCAGGTATATAATATTGACATTAAGGGATCAAACAGGGAACGTTTGTCACTGTATTCTGACTTATTAGAATGCACCATGTACCCTCACGCTATTCTCTTTATCTTTGATAGGTGGATGAACATTTAGGACTATTTATTATTAGCAATTGAGTAATGTTGTGTCTGGGTTTGCACTGTCAAATGGATAGGATAAGCATTGTTGGGTTTTCTGGTTTTTCCATGTATTTTGTTTGATCTTCACTTTTTAAAATTCTTTTGTGGAAGGTAAGCATCGCTGGAAAGACCAGCATTTGTTGCCCACCCTTAATTAACCTTGAAAAGATGGTGGTGAGCCCCCTTCTAGAACTGCTGCAGTCCATGTGGTTTAGGTACACCCACAGTGCTGTTAGGAAGGGAGTTTCAGGATTGTTGTTGGGGCTGCACTCATCCAGGCAAGTGCAGAGTATTCCAGCACACTACTGACTTGTGTCATGTAGATGGTGGACAGGTATGGGGAGTCAGTAAATGAGTTACTTGTCACAGAATTCCCAGCCTCTGACCTGCTCTTGTAGCCACAGTATTTATATGGTTGGTCCGATTAAGTTTCTGGTCAATGGAAACCCCCAGGATGTTGATAATAATGCCATTGAATGTCAAGGGGAGGTGGTTAGAATCTCTCTTGTTGGAGATGGTCATTGCCTGGCACTGTGTGGCATGAATATTACTTGCCATCTATCAGCCCAAGCCTGAATGCTGTCCAAGTCTTTTTGCGTGTGCTAACGGACTGCTTTAGTATTATTCTGATTAAAGAAGTCTTAATATTGCACTTGGAAAAGCATAGTATGCTTTGAACAAGTCAGCATGGTTTTAGTTTAATTTAGTTTACAGATACAGCACTGAAACAGGCCCTTCGGCCCACCGAGTCTGTGCCGACCATCAACCACCCATTTATACTAATCCTACACTAATCCCATATTCCTACCACATCCCCACATGTCCCTAAAGTTCCCTACCAGCTACCTATACTAGGGGCAATTTATAATGGCCAATTTACCTACCAACCTGCAAGTCTTTTAATAAAGGGTGATCCTGTTTGATAAATTTATTAGTGTTTTTTGAGGATGCAACTAGTAAGGTAGATAAAGGGGAACTAGTAGATGTAGTATATCTGGATTTTCAATAGGCATTCAATAAGGTGCCACATAAAAGAGTAATAGACAAGATAAGGGCTTATAGTGTTGAGGGTAATATATTAGCATGGATAGAGGAGTGGTTACCAGACAGGAAGCAGAGAGTGGGCATAATTGGGGCATTTTCAAGTTGGCAGGCAGTGAATAGTGGGGTGCCGCAAGGATCAGTGCTGGGCCTCAGCTATTTACACTCTATATTAATGACTTGGATGAAGAGACAGAGAGTAAAGTATCTAAGTTTGCTGATGATACAAAGCATGGTGGAAAGGTAAGCTGCAGGGAGGAAGTAGAGTGGCTGCAAAGAGATACCGATAGGTTAAGTGAATGGGCGACAAGATAACAAATGGTGTATAATGTTGGGAATTGTGAAATTGTTCACTTTGGTCATAAAAATAGAAAAGCAGAATATTTTTTAAAAGGTGTGAAACTGGTAAGTGTTGATGTTCAGAGAGACTTTGGGGGTACTCGTACAAGAAATGCATAAAGTTAACACGCAGGTGCAGCAGGCTATTAGGAAGGCAAATAGCATGCTGGCCTTTATTGCAAGGGGATTGGAGTACAGGAATAAAGAAGTCTTACTAAAATTGTACAGGACTTTGGTGAAACCACACGTGGAATACTGTGGGCAATTTTGGTCTCCACATTTAAGAAAAGATATACTTGCACTGGAGGCGGTGCAGCGAAGATTTACTAAATTGGTCCCTGGGATGAGGGGGTTGTCCTATGATGAGAGGTTTATATTCTCTGGAGTTTAGAAGAATGAGAAGTTATCTAATTGAGACATACAAGATTCTGAAAGGGCTTGATAGGGGAGAAGCTGAGAGACTGTTCCCACTGGTCAGGGAATCTAGAACATGGGGCACAGTCTCAGGATAAGGGGCCAATCATTCAGGACTGAGATGAGGAGAAATTACTTCACTCAAAGGGTTGTGAATTTTTGGAATTCTCTACCCAAGAGGGTTGTGGATGCTCCATCATTGAATACCTTTAAGGCCTGGATAGATAAAATTTTGGTCTCACAGGGAATCAAGGGATATGGGGGCCGGGCAGGAAAGTGGAATTGAAGCCCGAGATCAGCCATAATTGTATTGAATGGCAGAGCAGGCTCGATGGGCCATATGGTCTACTTCTGCTCCTATTTCTTGTGTTCTTGTGTTTAGTGTCTGAAGAGTCACGGATGGTACTGAATGCTGTGAAATCATCAGTGAACATCCCCACTTCTAACCTTATGATGGAAGAAAGGTCATTGATGAAGCAACTGAAGTTGGTTGGGCTAGGACACTAGGAACTCCTGCATTGATGTCCTAGGGAGTATTTACCCATGATTCCCATTGACTTCAATTTTGCTAGGGCTCCTTGATGCCACACTCAGTCAAATGCTGCCTTGATGTCAAGGGCAGTCACTCTCACCTCACCTCTGGAATTCAGCTCTTTTGTCCATGTCTGGACCAAGTCTGTAATGAGGTCTGGAGCTGAGTGGCGCTGGCGGAACCCAAACTGAACATCGGTGAGCAGGTTATTGCTGTGTAAGTGCTGCTTGATAGCACTGTCGATGACACCTTCCATCACTTTGTTGGTGTTTGAGAGTAGACTGATGAGGTGATAATTGGCTGAATTGGATTTGTCCTGCTTGTTGTGGACATTTAAGAGAATGTATAGGGCACTCCTTCAGTTGAACAATTTAGGATGTTAACTTAGATGATCCTGCTGTGGAAGTCAAACACATAGCCTCCTGATCCAAAGAGAAATGCTAGAAACTGAGCCACATTAGTAAAACTTCATTATACAATGGTTATCACAATGCAACCAAATTCCTTCCCTTATTGAAGTGATTGGCTATGTGGAGCTGATGCACTTACCCGATTTTTCCTATAGTCTGTTGCTTACTGGATTAAATAAATAATCGCAACATAATAAAGACACAGTTCAGCTCATCCAATCTCTATATGAGTCCTGATTTGGGAATTACTTCCAATCCTTAAGTATGCTCCTTACAGCCTTCAGTTTTTCACATACTTGAATATTTAGATTATAGGGGAAACATTTTCATGAACAAATGTTCTTTTTGTTTATGAACATACACTATTATAGTATAAATACATAGAAACATATCACTGTGTCAGTCATGGAGGCCTACCTCCTCACCTTGCCCACACTTGAGGAGTGGTGACCTCAAGCTATACATCACCAACTGTCTCTCTCTAATGGGCAGAGATACCTATGACACTTTGGGAATGTGGCTACAGCAAACTGTTTGGAAATAGTTCTTAATATTTCCCCTCCCCATAGCAAAAAATGACAAACAACCTTTTCACTGTACATTTAATATTGAATGTTGTCAACAGCACATATACGAAAATTAGGACATACGAAATAGGAGCAGGAGTAGACAATTTGGCCGCTCAAGCCTGCTCCTCCTTCAATAAGATCATGGCTGATCTGATCATGGCCTCACCTCCACTTTCCCGCCTGACCACCATAACCCATGACTCCCTTGTAGATCAAAAATCTGTCTAACTCAACCTTGAATATATTCATTGACTCAGCCTCCACCGCTCTCTGGGGAAGAGAATTCCGAAGATTAAAGACCCTCTGAGAGAGAAATTCCTCCTCATCTTTGCCTTAAATGGGAGACCCCTTATTTTTAAATGGTAAATATAGCAACAAAGTACTTTAGTTTTGTAGCACATTCTTGATTATTAAAGAAGATAAAGCTTCCTAAAAATGTGCGAAAGAAATAATAATGGCAACAAGAATGGAAATTCACCCTAGCTTTTAACTTTGTTATAATGCAAAATATTGAATAAACATTTTCACCTAGATTATTTTGCCTCTTTTTATAGTGTAGGTTGAATGCACCAATTATGGATTGTTCATTTAGTGGTAACATAAAGGTTCATAACTCACTTTCATGAAAGAACAATCACAATGCACTACAATTAGCAATTAGATTATCAATAAAGAATACGACACTGATACTTTAATAACTTAAAACTAGTACCATCCTCAATATGAGTTGAAAGCAGAATCAGAGCAAAAGGTAGTTAGGAGAGGAAAACCCTTAATTTTTAGTGTTTTTTCTCTTATTAATAGCAATAATGGAAATGTGGGTTAAAATGATATGCAAACATACATAGCGTTCAGAAACAATAGGGAAGGAAGAAACGGATGGTAGTACTGATTAGGGAAGACACTGCAGTGTTGAAAAGAGAGGAGGTCCTTGAGGGGGCAAGGACAGAATCCATTTGTTTAGAGTTCAGAAGCAAGAAAGCTATGATCATGCTACTGATGCTATCTTATAGGCCTCCAAATACGAGAGTAATTAACAAAGAATATGGGATCTTAGGCCTCATAAATAGAAGTATTGAGTACAAAAGCAGGGAAGTTATGCTGAATCTTTATATAGCTCCGGTTAGGCCCCAGCTAAAGTATTGCATCCAATTCTGGTCACCACACTTTAGGAAGCATGTGAAGGTCCTTGAGAGGGTGCAGGGGAGATTTACCAGAATGGTTACAGGGATGAGGGATTTGAGCTACAAGGTTAGGTTGGAGAAGTTGGGGTTGTTCTCCTTGGAGCAAAGGAGATTGAGAGGAGAAGTGATAGAGGTGTACATGTTAATGACAAGTTTAGATAAGGTAGACAAAACAAAGATGTTCCCATTAGCTGATGGTAGAAGGACTAGGGGACACAGATTTAAGGTTTTGCGCAAGAGATGCAGGGCGGGATGGGAGGAAGACTTTTTCACACAGTGAGTGTTAATGACCTGGAACTTGCTGCCTACAAGAATGGTAGAAGCAGAGATGATCAATGATTTCAAAATAAAATTGGATGGTCACTTGCGGGAAATAAACTTGCAGGGCTATGGGGATAGAATGAAGGAATCTCGGTGTCAGCATCCTTCCATCTACATGAGATATCAGATAATGGGACTTACTGTATTGCTTGACAGAGAGCTGGCATGGTCTCAATGGGCTGACTGGCCTCCTTCTGTGCCGTCATGACTCTATGACTAATCTGGTTTTCAGAATGTGAGATTAAAAGGGAAGGTCACATTTTGAAAGCAGTAGAACCCTTCTACTCTAATTATTGTCACTGCCTCTTCAGATATTAAAAGTATAAGATGATGGTATTAGAGAAAAAAATCAATGTGTACTTACAAGCATATTAGAAATATTAGATTTTTCATTTGGGAGCTTTATGATTCAGCCTGGAAGTTCATCATGTGTAAAGTAATAACCAGGAAATGTGGAAAGGTTACTCTTTTGTAACAGTATATACGTTTAGGCATTATTTAATGACCCAAAATGTAACACAAAGTCACAGATAAAATAATTTTTATTTCAAAATGCAGCCGCTTTACTTATAAAATTACATTTTAAACATATCTTTTGCAAGACAATAATAAACCCAACATTAGAAAATATATTTCTTGGATTAAAATCAGGCTTATTTAGAAATCTCTAATGTCACAGTGCTTGTCTTTTTCCATTATCAGTAATTCAGTATTTATGTTGCTTCCAAAAAAGCTCATAGCATTGATTCCATGACATTTGTTTGGCTTTATCTATTTTGTTCTTTTATTTGTTGTAATCGTAAGGAAGATTGTAAATTTAAAAAATGAAATGCTATTTCTCTTATTGTCTCTGATTCTCTATTATGTTCCTCTTAAACAAACACTGACCTCATGGTGCTAACCCCTTAGGTTAGCAAGGCCAACCATAACTTTACCCTATTGAGTACTGGCATCTATCCCATTCGCTCTTTTGACTGATTGATGTGAATTCACAAGAGGCCTCAAGTCGAAAGCTATCATGAGCAATCCAAAAATGAGAAATCTCTCCCGTGTGACACATTGCAATACAACTGGGGTTAAGTATGAGAATACTCCGAAACAAAACTGCTTGTAGTTCCGTGCCCATTTAAGCAATTTGCTCTTTCCTCTCCTGAAAGCATCAGTTCCTGCTGGGGCAGGATTCCCTGGGCAATGATCATGTTCCGATAACTTGACTAACCGGGCATTCATCATGTGTGAACCCACACAGTGAGTATAGGCATCACAGCTGACCCTGATGCTAGCCAATTGCAGCACCCCTATTTGCATTCTGGTTCAAATCAGCGAACTTAGCACAAGCCATGGTGGAATTCAAATTTGGGATTCTGCAGTCTGCAGCTGTCTTTACCTCCTGACTGGGAAGCTCACATCAATGTAATTTTAAAGGAAGAATGAGCTAATTAATTTATAATCAGTAACTTTTTTTATACTTTCACGGGATGTGGCATTTATTGCCCATCCCTAATTACCCTTGAGAAGGGAGTAGTGAGCTGCCTTCTTGAACCGCTGCAGTCCTTGGTGTGTAGGTATACCAACAGTGCTGTTAGGAAGGGAGTTCCAGGATTTTGACCCAGCGATCGTGGAGGAATGGCAATATAGTTCCAAGTCAGAATGGTGTGTGACTTGGAGGGGAACTTGCAGGTGGTGGTGTTCTCATGCATCGGCTGCCTTTGTCCTTCTAGGTGGTAGAGGTCGCGGGTTTGGAGGGTGCTGTTGAAGGAGCTTTGGTGAGTTGCTGCAGTGCATCTTGTAGATGGTACACACTGCTGCCACTGTGTGTTGGTGGTGGAGGGAGTGAATGTTGAAGGTGGTGGATGGGGTGCCAATCAAGCGGGATGCTTTGTACTGGATGGTGTGGAGCTTCTTGAGTGTTGTTGGAGCTGCACCCATCCAGGCAAGTGGAGAGTATTCCATCACACTCCTGACTTGTGCCTTGTAAATGGTGGATGGGCTTTGGGGAGACAGGAGGTGAGTCACACACCACAGAATTCCCAGCCTCTGACCTGCTCTTGTAGCCACAGTTTTTATATGGCTGGTCCAGTTCAGTTTCTTGTCAATGGTAACCCCCAGGATGTTGATAGTGTAGTGTTCAGTGATGGTAATGTCATTGAATGTCAAGGGGAGATGGCCATTGCCTGGTACTTGTGTGGCATGAATGTAACTTGCCACTTATTAGCCCAAGCCTGAATGTTATCCAGGTCTTGCTGTAGATGGACACGGACTGCTTCAGTCTCTGAGGGGTTGTGTAGGGTGCTGAAAATTGTACAATCATCAGCAAACATCCCCATTTCTGATCTTATGATGGAGGGATGGTCATTGATGAAGCAGCTGAAGATGATTGGGCCTCGGTCACGACCCTGAGGAACTGCTAACAGATCTGTTCTAATAGAAACATCACAAATCATAGAACAAATGTAAGATTACTGCAAAACAGGTCCATCACGATTCATAGTAGCAGTGTTAATGTTGACAATTCTGAACATTTTATTTACATATTTACACAAAGGGTGATGGGTGGAGCGAGGGGATAGTGCAGCTGGACCTGCACTTACTCCAGGTATAGGTCATGTTAGTGAGGTGGGAGGGGGTGTTTTCAGTTTCCCTTCTCATTTTCTGGATTCATGTCTCATGGTCCACCTCTGTGCAGGGATGAACTAAAAATATTGCTCTGTGCCTGCCCTGTGACCTCCAATGCCAGTGGACCCATGTACAGTCAAAAGATAGAAGGTAGGAATTTTTTATTCTTCCTGCTCAGCAGATTCAGGTTTAATTGAGACCTTGTGGTTGCTGATTTTGAGGGCCTGAAATACAGTTGCGTGCCTGAGTGACCTGCAGCTTGACCTCAGTTTCTTGCCATTTGTGTCTGTACTAGGCCCTGCCAGGGGGTAGGCCAGTGCCAAAGATGCCCCAGACCATTTAAATGGACGATGAATGGAATCCCCAGCAGTCTTGCATCTGGAAAGACTGAAAACACTTTGTGCCCTGATCTTTTCCAGCACCAGAGCAGGAGAGGCAGATGATCTACCCCCTAAAGTTTAAAGACAACGAAAAGAGCAAATAGTGTCTTTAACATAGGAAAATGCCCCAAGGCACTGCACAGATTTCTTCTCTTCAGGCTGAATTATTCTCAGCCAAAAATTTAAACCAAGCCAAAGGCTTAGACAGGTGACTAAAATCTTAATCATTGGAATAGTCCAATCTGGAGGTGACAAAGGCAAGAATGAGAGTTTTGGCAGCAAATGGCCTGAAGCAGGGCAGAAATGAGCAATATTACAGAGTGAAAGTAGGTAGTCTTGGTGATGGAAAGGATATGGGGTTGGAAGCTCAGCTCAGGTCACATGGGACACCGAGTTTGCAAACAGTCTAAGACTGTGGCCAGGGAGGGGATGAATTTGGTGGCGAGGGGACAGAATTTGTGCAGGAGAAGACAAAGATATTGACTTTGATCTTCCTAATGTTTAACTGGAAGAAATTGTGGCTCATCCGGGAGTAGATGTCGCACAAGTATTCTGACAGTACAGAGGCAGTGCCGGGGCCGAGAGAAGAGGTGGAGAGATAGACTTAGTGCCATCAGCATACATGTGGACCCTGACATTGTATCTTTGGATATTGTTGGTGAGGGGCAACAGAATAGTTGAGGAACAGGAGAAAACCAAGGATAGATTCTTGGGGGACTTTAGAGATAACAACACAGGAGTAGAAAGAGAAGTAATTGCTGGAGAATCTCTGGCTACCATTGGATAGTTAAGAATGAAACTAAACAAGAGCAGCCCCAATGAGCTGAATAACAGAGGAGAGGCGTTCAAGGACGATGGTGTGATCACCGGATCAAAGGCTACAGAGAGTTCAAGAAGGATGCGGAGGGATAGTGCTCCATGGTTACAGCTAGCTGTCCACCAATGAACAATATATATCAATCATGGTGGAAGACCAGCTTTTCCAAACTACTAATTTCTGAGAAAGTGGTAGAATTATGCTGAACATTTATATATAAATTCAGTACTCACATCCTTCTAAGTAGTTATTTCCACAGAATTAATCAAAGCTCACTGTTCGGAGCTGGCTGAAGAGCTTTAGAGGAGTCTCCCATTTCTTCACTTTCGTGCAGTTAATAACAGCGCAGAAAAGAGCAAATTTACATAATGTCTTCAAAAAGCTATTACGTTTCTCCCATGCATGGCCCATATGTTGGTGTTTTCTTTTTTAAAATAATATTGAAAAAATGTTTAACGTTTCAAAGAAAAAGTTATATGCATTCAGCACCAACTGCCACTCAAGGTCTTGCTCAGGAAGAAACTATTATTGCTGTCTCTGGAGAAATTTATGCTAATACATAAAAATAATCTCAATTTGTGGCTGAACACTATATGGTTTAGAGAAATGTTGAAACAGGTCCCCCGAGACACACAGATTGCTGCAGTGGAGATTTGTGTGATATAGTTTTGTATTCTATCTTCCAATGATGACTCCCAATGCACCTAGTTTAAAATTCTGCATCAGAAATATTTCAAGCATTCATTGTGTAAAACTACTGTATTTAAGAATTAACCAGCTGATCTCCTGTGGTACCACTCCCAAGTACCCTGGGGTCTAGATTATTGTCGTGACATGCAACCTGGTCCCATTCTGAGACAGGGACTGAAACACAGTGGTTTTGGGGAGGATGCTGGATTGTTGGGCAGAGTCAATTTAAAAAGAAACATGTTATTGGAATATGTAGGCTGCATTTATTGCTTATCCCTAGATGCCCCGAGACGGTCTTTTCATTGAACCACTGCAGTCCTTATGCTGATGGGGCCTCTGCAATTCTGTTGGGTAGGAAGCTCCAGGATTTTAATGTAGTGATGACGCAGGAACAGCAATATATAACTAGATCTGAATGGTGTGTGACTTGCAGGTGATGATCTTGTTGTTCTCATCCTTCTTGGTGGCGAAGATCATGAGTCTGGGAGGTTGCTGTCGAAGTAAGTTCAGTCAGTGTCTGTAGTAATATTGGTGGATTGTACATGCAAGCTCCATGGTGAAATGGTGATGGCAGGGGCAGATACTGAGTCTAGTGGGAGGGGTACACTAACGAAGCAAACTGCTCTGGACCAGATGGTGCCATACTTCTTGGATGTAGTTGCATTCAAGCAAGTGGAAAATATACTATGACACACCTGACTTGAACATTTTGGAGGGTAGAAAGGCTTTGCGAGGTCAGGAGCAGTGCGAGGCTAATGCGGTGGACAAGAAATTTGACTTCCGCCTAAAATGGCCACCAAGTTGGTGTGGGCACACTGCCGTCCGAAGCTGATATCAGGATTCCCAAACTGCTTTCAGGTTTGCACCTCATTTGAATGCTGTTGGCGAGATGCAGGCCAGAATCCTCTCTTTAAAAATTTTCTGGCTTTGGGACCATTTCCGGGTCCTGATCCCACACAGGTCAAAGGTGTGCTGATAGAGTGAATCTTCTGAGAGGCAGTTAATTAAGAAGCCGCCTCCGTGTTCGCTGTATTTAACAAATGTTGTCCAATTGCGGAAGCACACCTAATTTTGGAAACTGTGTTTTGAGTTTTGCAAGCGTGGGCTGGTTGCGTGCAGCCTGTACCTTGCCCATTGTGAACAGCGGAAGCGGCATGTTGTTTGATATGATCCATCAGTCTTTGGGATGTACGGCCTATATACCTAACATTATGCTGGCATTGAATTTCATATATCACATTACTCATTTGTGTGATAGACAGAATGTCTTTTTGGCCGTATCCAACCAGCCCGTGCTTGCAAAACTCAAAACACAGCGTCCAACATTAGATGTGATTCTGTGGTTGGACAACATTTGCTAAATAATCCGCAGTGTGCTAAGAATTACGCTGACAACCAATTTAAGATTGTCAGTCAGGCTTGCAGTGTGGGGCATTTGTATGTACTGGAAGCTACATATATTAATACACAGGGCCCTGTTCTTTGCAGACAGAAAGAACATGCACACACATTGCGCCTGTTTCAGCTAAACAAAATAAGTAACAGCCATTTGTTGGTTCATTCCTCAGGGCAATGCCTTGACCAATCAGAGTCAAGCTGCCTGGTTTAAATTTCAAACAAAGCTTGGCAGTTAACTATCAGTCACCATAAACTGGTGCATTCTCCATGGCAATGCCTCTACCAGTCAGAGTCCACTTGCCAACCAATCAGCACTCTCTTCTCATACAGTATAAATTTGTTACTTTCCCTTACATTGATATTCTTGTGAATTGTCCTGATGAGTATAATATGAAAAGCTTCGACAAAATATCTCTATTTTCAGCAGTACTCAAGTTCTGTACTACCAAACGACTCCCAATAAGTTAATTGTACTTTGCCTTTTTGCCTCTTCCTCAAAACAATTCTTGAACAAAAGGCATACACATTGACCAAAAAGCAACAATCCAATCCAGCCTCTTACTCGTGTCGTTTACATTTTACCAATGACACTGTCCTGTCTAAGTGAAATATCACAAAGAGGAGATAGAAAATGCTTCTTCGCTGTGCAGTCAGTACATTTATTAAGGGAAGTGTTAAAATGTTTTTTCATACATTTTGCTCAAGATAATAGAAGGAAAAATCAGTCAAGTAAAGCCGTGTAAATTAAGGAGATTCTTTTACAAAGACATTTGAAATCAAATCTTGAAAGGCATCACTGATTTAATAAGCCATCAAAGTGATTGAACTGGTTTATTTGATCCAGATGACAACCATCTGCTTCATTCTAGCACTGAACATGATAGATTTATGATCCCACTGTTGCAAACAAGCACAATTAGGTACAGTATATCATCCCCTTCTATTTTGGAATTTTCTAAGCTGTATTGTGGTAGAATGGCACAGTGTGTTAGTTTGTGATGCATCTACTTCTGGACGATGGTTTCAAGTGTTCTTCAAACTCCTAGCATGCAAAACTTTTTCAGAATGTGCTCCCTGACCTCCTGCTTGGCATATAATATACCTGCCCAAATTTGGGCAGGGATATTATAATTATATGCAAATGACAGGACATGCAAATGATGGGAATGCATCATATAACGTAATTTGCATTTTAGTGCTGCCGATACAAAGGACAAGAAACATTATATGTGTTCAGACTTTAACTCCACCTGCCCGCAGGGTGAAGCATTCAAATTGCAAAAAAAATGTTCTGCCCCGTTCCCGCTCAGAATCCGCTGACTGGCATTTTAACTACAGCACTAAACATGTCAGAAAGGCATCTGACATGAATGCTTTGAGTTCAAACCTTGGATCAACAGATGCGACCGTGTGGAGATTGGTGGAGCAAGTGTATCGGGACCTGCAAGGTGTCACTCATCTTCTGCAATTCAGTAGAAGTGGTGACCCCAGTTCCATGGAAGTGCTCGTGGTGCAGCAGGATTGGCATGTGATGCCCTCTTTCAAGATGTCAGTACCTTTGCAAGTGGAAAGCATTCTGTCACACTCCTGACTTGTGCCTTGTAGATGGTGGATAGGTTTTGAGGAGTCAGGGGGTGAGTTACTCACTGCCAAATCCTCAGCCTCTGACCTGCTTTTGTAGCCATGGTATTTATACAGCTGGTCCAGTTAAGTTTCTTGTCAATGATAACCCCCAGATTGTTGATGGTGGGAGTTTCAGTGATGGTAATGCCATTGAATGTCAAGGGGAGAAGGTCATTGCCTGGCACTCATGTGGTGCAAATGTTACTTGTCACTAATCAGCCCAAGCCTGGATATTATCCAGGACTTGCTGCATGTGGGCATGGACAGCATCAGTATCTGAGAAGTTGCAAACCATACTGAGCACAATGCAATCATCAGAAACATCTCCACTTCAGAACTTATGTTAGAGGGAAGGTCATTGATGAAGCAGCTGAAGATGGTTGGGCCTAGGACACTGCCCTGAGGAGCTCCAGCAGCTATGGCCTGGAGCTGAGAAGATTGGCCTGCAGTGACTACAATCATCTTCATTTGTGCTAGGTATGACTCCAACAGTGGAGAGATTTCCCCCTAGTTCCTATTGACTTCAGTTTTGCTCAGGTTCATTGATGCCACACTCAGTCAAATGCTGCCTTGAAGTCAAGGGCAATCAATCTCACCTCTAAAGTTCAGCTCTTTTGTCCATGTTTGGACCAAGGTTGTAATGAGATCTGGAGCTGAGTGGCCTTGGTGGAACCCAAACTGAGGAGCGGTGAGCACGTTATTACTGAATAAGTGCTGCTTGATAGTAGTGTCAACAACACCTTTCATCATATTGCTCTTCATTGAGAGTAAACTAACGGGGTGGTAATTGGCCAGAATGGATTTGTCCTGCTTTTTGTGGACAGGACATAACTGGGCAATTCTCCACATGGTCTAACAGATGCCAATACTATAGTTGGAACAGCTTGGCTAAGGGCACTGATAGTTCTGGAGCACCAAGTTTCAGTTCTACAGCTGGGATGCCATCTTTTCTGCATCCAGTGCCTTCAGCCATTTCTTGATATTACGTGCAGTGAATTGAATGGGCTGAAGACTGGCATCTATGATGGTCGGGACCTAAGGAGGAGGCAAGATGGATCATCCATTCAGCCCTTCTGGCTGAAGATGATTGCAAATGCTTCAGCCTTGTCTTTTGCACTGATGTGCTGGGCTCCCACATCATTGAGGATGGAATGTCTTTGGAGCCTCTTCCTCCAGTTAGTTGTTTAATTATCCACCACCATTCATGACTAGTTGTGGCAGGACTGCAGATCTTTTATCTGATCCATTGGTTGTTGGATTGCTTACCTCTGTCTATAGCATGCTGTTTCTGCTGTTTTGCATGCATGCACTGCTGTCTTGTAGATTCACCAGGTTGGAACCCAATTTTTACGTATGCCTGGTGCATCTTCTGGCATGCTCTCCTACACTCTTCATTGAACCAGGGTTGGTCCCCTGGCTTGATGGTAATGGTAGAATGAGGGATATGCTAGTTCATAAGGTTACAGATTGTGGTTGAATACAATTTTGCCGCTACTGATGGCCCACAGCACCTCATGGATGCCCAGTTCTGAGCTGCTAGACCTGTTCTAAATTTATCTCATTTTGCTCGGGACTCCGTCTCCAGAAGGGCTGTGTGGTGGTCACTCCTACCAACACTGTCATGGACATATGTATCTGTCAGGCAAGCTCCTGACCTATCAAGACTGAGGCACACATTATTTTGCCAAATGAACATTAAAACTTAAAATTGCAAACCATGACTGGAAGGATATTTGCATAGTACTAGCAGTGTTGGAACAATGGGGACACAGTCATTGCTTCCCCAATACACAGAAGAAGTGGTCAGAGCAGTTTTAGTCACATGACTAACCGGCTATTGCAGAGAATGTGAACTTCCAACAAAGGATTTTGAACTCAGACAAAGCTGTGTGCTCATGGAGTAAAGATCTCTCCTGGAACCAAAGCAAGAATTACCTCCTCTCAAGTCTGCCTGTCCCATCTCCTTCCCACGGAACTGACTCTTGTGAAAACACGTGAAACTCAAAGAAAGAAAAGTTTCCTACATGAACAAGGTTTTTAGAAGACGACTGGGTCCTAAAGAAAAGCAAGACTACTTACAAAAGGATTACAGTGAGCTTGAAGCACCGTAACAAGATATTGCCTCAAACCCCTCTCTACTATCTTTTCCTCTTCTCTTTTCTGTCCCTAGCTGCATGTGATATCTCGTGTGAATGCTAGCGTGGGCGCATCGTATATCTGTAGGCATGAACCGGATTAGAGTTTAAGTTTTAAGGTTTAATAAAATTTCATCTTTCTTCTTTAAACCTGAGAAAGCCTGTGTGAATTGATTTCTTTGTCTTATAATTGGAAAACTGTGAACAAGGATTCACAAAAAGCAGAGCTCAAAACACTGTGTTTAAAATTAAACCCTGTTACACTTTGACTAGGTAAAGATAGCAAAAGACCCCTAGACACATTTCTCACCTGGTTGTAACAGTGAGGATGAGGTCAAGTAGGTTTTTCCCTCTTATTGGCTCTCTCACCACCTGTCGCAGCCCAGTCTGGCAGAAATGTCCTTTAGGACTTAGTTAGCTCGGTCAGTAGTGGTGCTACTGACCATTCTTGGAGATGGTTATTGAAATCCCCCACCCAGCATACATTCTGTGCCCTTGCTACCCTTAGTGCTTCTTCCAACTGATGTACAACATGGAGGAATATGGATTCATCAGCTGAGGGAAGGCGGTAGCTGGGGAGGTAATCAGGTTTCCTTGCCCGTGTTTATCCTGACGTCACAGGACTTCATGGGGTCCGGAGTCAAAATTGAGGACTCCCAGAGCCACTCCCTCCTGACTTCATACCATTGTGCTGCCACTGACAGGACAGACCCAGGGATGATGATGGAAGAGTCTGGGGCATTGGCTGCAAGATATGATTCTGTGAGTATGGCAATGTCAGGCTCTCCCAGTTTTAGCACAAGTCCCCAGATGTTAGTGAGGAAGACTTTGTAGGGTCAACTGGGCAGAGTGTGCCTTTGTCATTTCCAGTGCCTCGGTGGATGCCATGTGGTCCGTTCAGTTTTATTCTTATTTGACTTTTCTGCAGCAGTTTGATACAACTGAACGGCTTTCTAGGTCATTTCAGAGTGGGTCTGGAGGTACATGTAGGCCAAACTGGGTAAGAATGGCAGATTACCTCTGCTGATGGAAATTAGTGAACCTGATAGGTTTTTACGACAATCCGGTACTTTCATGATCATTATTAATGAGACTAGCATCTTATTCCAGATTTATTAATTATTTGAATTGGTAGGTAGGATTTGAAATTATGTCTCTGGAGCATTAGTCTGGGCATCTAGATCACTTGATGCATAACATTTCCACTATGCTACCGTCACCAGCTATTGTCCTCTTTTTGGGAGGGTTTGAGAAGGACCCAGAGGAAAGAAAATGCAACATGGTAGTAATGAGAGGTTGCAGAAGCAATGCATCACAATGCAATTTGATGCAGTCAAGCTGTCTGAATGTGTGATATTCAAGTGCGCAATGAAAAAGTATAGGTCGTCAGAAACCCTGCTAAGTGAAATTCCCAGTCTCAAAATGTCCAATGCATACTGCTCAGGTAGGCCCAAATATTTCCACTGCTTTCTGCTCCAGCTCACTCAAAAGCCTGAGGACAATTGCTCCTCCCTAATCTTGCTCCTCTCATGATTATTGTCCACTGTTTTCTCTTGCAGAAAGAGCAGACAATCGATGCTGAGTGGCTATTGAGACACAGAAACGTAAAAAATAGGAGCAGGAGTAGGCCATTCGGCCCTTCGAGCCTGCTCCGCCCTTCATTATGATCATGACTGATCATCCAACTCAGAAACCTGTTCCCACTTTCACCCCGTACCTTTTGATCCCTTTAGACTCACGAGGTTTATCGAACTCCTTCTTGAAAACATATAATGTTTTGGCCTCATCTGCTCTCTGTGGTAGTGAATTCCACAGGCTCACCACTCTCTGGGTGAAGAAATTTCTCCTCATCTCAGTCCTGAAAGGTTTACCCCGTATCTTTAGACTATGACCCCTGGTTCTGGACTCCCCCACCATCAGGAGCATCCTTCCTGCATCTACTCTGTCAAGTCCTGTTAGAATTTTATAGGTTTCTATGAGATCCCCCCTCACTCTTCTGAACTCCAGCGAATATAATCCTAACCGACTCAATCTCTCCTCATACTCCAGTCCCGCTGTCTCAGAAATCAGTCTGGTAAACCTTCACTGCACTCCCTCTATAGCAAGAACATCTTTCCTCAGATAAGGAGACCAAAACTGCACACAATATTCCAGGTGTGGCCTCACCAAGGCTCTGTATAATTGCAGCAAGACATCCCTGCTCCTATACTCGAATCCTCTCGCTATGAAGGCCAACATACCGTTTGCCTTTTTTACCGCTTGTTGGACATGCATGCTTACCTTCAGCGACTGGTGTACGAGAACACCCAGGTCTCGCTGCATATTCCCTTCTGTCAGTTTATAGCCGTTCAGATAATAATCTGCCTTCCTGTTTTTGCTACCAAAGTGGATAAACTCACATTTAGTTCCCTCATCTAAATCATTAATATATATTGTGAATAGCTGAGGTCCTAGCATCGATCCCTGCAGTACCCCACTAGTCACCACCTGCCATTCGGAAAAAGACCCATTTATCCCTATTCTTTGTTTCCTGTCTGCCGACCAATTTTCTATCCATCGTAATACACTACCCCCAATCCCATGTGCTTTAATTTTACATGCTAATCTCTTATGTGGGACTTTGTCGAAAGCCTTCTGAAAGTCCAAATAAACCACATCCACTGGCTCCCCCTAATCAACTCTATTAGTTACATCCTCGAAGAATTCTAGTAGATTTGTCAAGCATGATTTCCCTTTCATAAATCCATGCTGACTCTGCCCGATTCTATCACTATTCTCTAAGTGGTCTGCTACAAAATCTTTGATAATGGACTCCAGAATTTTCCCCACTACCGACATCAGGCTGACTGGTCTATAATTCCCTGCTTTCTCTCTACCTCCCTTTTTAAATAGTGGGGTTACATTAGCTACCCTCCAATCTGTAGGAACGTTTCCAGAGTCCATAGAATCTTGGAAGATGACCACCAATGCATCCACTATTTCGAGGGCCATTTCCTTAAGTACTCTGGGATGTAGATTATCAGGCCCTGAGGATTTATCAGCCTTCAATCCCATCAATTTCCCCAACACCATTTCTCTACGAATACTGAGTTCCTTCAGTTCCTCTCTCTCACTAAGCCCTGTGTTCCCCAACATTTCTGGTATGATACTTGTGTCCTCCTTTGTGAAGACAGAACCAAAGTATGCATTTAGTTGGTCAGCCATTTCTTTGTTCCCCATAATAAATTCCCCTGTTTCTGTAAGGGACCTACATTTGTCTTCACCAAGCTTTTTCTCTTCACATACCTATAGAAACTTTTACAGTCAGTATTTATGTTCCCTGTAAGCTTGCTCTTGTACTCTATTTTCCCCTTCTTAATCAATTCCTTGGTTCTCATTTGCTGAATTCTAAACTTCTCCCAATCCTCAGGTCTGTTTTTTTTTCTGGCAAATGTATATGCCTCTTCCTTGGATCTAATGTTATCTTTAATTTCCCTTGTAAGCCATGGCTTGGCTACCTTTCCAGTTTTACTTTTGCGCCAGACAGGGATAAACAATTGTTGCTGTTCATCCATGTGCTCTTTAAATGTTTGCCATTGCATATCCACCGTCATCCCTTTAAGTAACGTTTCCCAAGTAGTGCAGATGTGGGGGGGCTTGTACTGGTAGGGCATATGCTGAGGGGAGAAGAAGCAAGATGCAAGCAGGATGAAGTAGTATTGGGAACCAAGCATCTGGAGTGTGAAATGATGATGGAGCCCTGAGAAAAATTGTTGATTCTGCAAAATCTACCAAGTGAGAAGAGCATGGTGCTAATGGTTGATGTGAAGGGAAAAAGGAAGAAGTTAATTTGGAATGAGAATGAGAGATGGTCTAGTGTGTTGGGTGGTGATGGAAGTGATGGAGGGAAGAAAATTGTTCAGAGTGCTAGGGGAGTGGGTGAAGGACTGCAGCCTAGAGACAGAGTGATAATTGAAGAGCAGTACTCACCCCTGCAATGCCACTGAAGACACTGAGGCATTTTCTGCAGTGTATACAGATCCTGCAGGTGACACTCCTGGAGTTGACAATCTTTGGAAATTCTCTCCATGTCTGGTGGAGAACATGTTTGGTAGCTTATGATTAATATCTTAAAACCTGTACCTTCTAGTTCTACTCCTGCAGTTAATTTTAAGCTGAATTCCAGCCTAAGTTATTCAATACTCTTAACACACTGAATAAACCTCCACAATATTACCTCTCAGACAACACCTTTTTAGGCTAAAAAGCCCAAGTCTTTCCCCATAATTCATAATCCTGGCCCTAAGGATCAGCTTTGTGTAGAGCTTACAGCCTATTAATTCCAGTGTGGAATTGGTGGTCAACTCCATGTTACCCATGGACATTAGATGCGCACGCTTTAAACCCTTTACCAATAATGTGCTCAGCACACTTTATGTTGGAAGTTTATGCATCGCTGTGGCTATCAGTTTGGAACTTCACGGGGCCTTGTAGCACCCAAAAAAACAGGTGCTACACTACCCAATTTCAACCCCTTATTTCCAAGGAGTATGTGGCCTCTTTATTCTTCCTACCAAAATGTATTTCCCCACATTTATCTATATTGAAGTGCATTTGCCAATTGTATGCCCATTCTGCAAGTTTATTAATGTTTTCCTGTATTTTATCACAGTCCTCCTCTTTATTAATTGCACTGCACAATTTGGTGTTATCCGCAAATTTTGAAATTGGACTTCCAATTCCTGAGTCCAAATCAACTATGTAAATGGTGAACAACAATGCTCCCACTGCCAATCCTTGTGAAACACCACTGCCCACCATTTGCCAATTAACCCCTGCTCTCTGTTTTCTGTTTTGGAGCCAGTTTGCTATGGATTCTGCTACTTGTCCCCTGATTCCATATGTTCTGATTTTTACTACCCTATCAAAGGCTTTTTCAGAGTTTAAAAGATAATTAGATAAGTATTTGAAAAGAAAAATTATAAACGAATATGGGAAAAGGGCAGAGAGATTGGATTAGGTGAGTTAGCTCCAGCTAAAGAGTTGGCACCAGCACAGCAAAACTGACCTTCTGTGGTTTAATTTTTATGATTCAATACATAAATATCCTCTGCATGGTAAGTACATGAAAATGATAATTATTCACCTACTATTACAATTTGTGTAATTGCACTTAAACAGGAAGAGTTAATAAGTTGTTTCCATAATCTGAATAAAGAACATTTCTACCTAAGCAAGTAAATTAGAACTAATACTTCCTTCAAACCTCTTGACTCTGTTCTCCAAAGCATTCAGTCGACTCCATTTAAAAGCCAGTCAATTATTTTCCCTGTGCTTCACTCAGCACTCTATGGTACTTTATTTGGTGACAATGTACAGAAACGTCGAGTGTTATGGTAATTATTTGATGAACTATTCATGAGCTGTAGCTGCTTATTCGTGCTACAATTATCACTCTCATTTTTGTTAGTTTAGTTTTTGAAATGCAAATGTGGTGAATGTTGTTTGTTTTGATTGTGGACCATGAAAGACCTTACTACGTAGGGCTACGCACATCCATAAAATCAATGATATGGTTTTGAGGGATTCACAGAGACACAGTTAGTGAGGCATTCCTAACACTATCACTGACAGCTATTTATAGTTAGAAATCAGCATTAACTATTAACACATTGTTACAATAATGCTCAGAAAGTGGCATTGCTATTTTCTTCTGATTAGTATCTAACTTACAACATATGTCAGTTAGTCTGCACTGTGGACATTGCATTTTTGTACTAGATATTTCCAAAGACAAAGGTAGAGAGTCAGACTCCGCGTTCTGCATTTGACAAATGTCCATTACCATTGCAGAAACATCTTATACACAGCAGTTAAATGAGATAAAAACAGCCCAAAGTCATTTAATAATCTCTTCAAGAAACAAAACACCATTAGCATTCCCAGTGCACTCATTTGTGCTTTTACAGAGAAATCTGTCAAAAAGGACCACCCACTGTTCAGACCAAAAGTGGTCCTTATGAACAGTTAGTCCCTCTATGAAGTGCTGGAAAATAAACCCTCCAAAGACATTAGGATTATCCATTATTCGTTTATTGTGCGCTAACATATAATGGCTCATATAAATAAATAGAAAATCTGACTCTGTTATAATACATTATGCAGTATTAATATTCATTACAGAACCATTGCTAAATCTGTTTAGTCATATTAGACCAATGTATTTGATGGTATGTCTAAACAATAAAAGAAAGAAACAGATTGCCATTTCTGTGCATTCTACCCATTCTAGCGACAACTTCAGTAGCTATACTATTTTTCGAGTATGTAATATTTCTGTTACTTTAATATGCCAAGTCATAAATAATCAAATATGGAAAAACTTTGAATTCACAATGATTAGAAATGTTGCAATATTGATTCCATCATAATGTAGTCTTGCATGCTCCTATTGCACCTATCCTGATGATAAGTGCATGTTTCAGATAGCAAATTGATATAAGCAGATTGTCCAAGGAGGGACCATTTATAATAAAATCAGAAAATGCTGGAAATGCTCAACAGACCAGGCAGCATCCATGGAGCGAGAAACAGAGTTAACATTTCAGGTCAATGACCCGTCATCAGCACAGAATTTTCTGTTTTTATTTCAGATTTCCAGCATCCACAGTATTTTGTTCTTTAGGGATCATTTATATTGGTTCCAGAAAATGGCACCTGGAGGTTTACTGGATGCCACTGGGAATATATGGTGCATTGCAAGTCATATTTGCACAACTATGAAATTCATTCGCGTGGTACTGGAAGTGGCACTAGACAAACTAATTTCTCTCCCATAATCCCTTTCATATCCCCCCCATTTCAAGGGTAGCATCACAAATTAAAAAAAAAAATTAAAATACTACTACATCGTAAATGTCAAGAGTAATCTAACTTAATATTGAAGTGCACAAAAAATGCCAGGTGTCAAAGCATTAACGAAAGATCTATTGCCATGTCAGGAATAGTGTAAAGTCATCTCAAAGCTTACACTTTGGTGCAAGCAATACACAAATAATATAGAGCATGGATAGAAAACAGCTTTACCACTACTCTTTTGAAAACATCACAGGAATCTAAAGTAGAAACGATTTAACATAATCACTTTAAACCTGCTTTGCCTCAACATCCCAAGATGCTTCACAGACAGACTACAAATTATGAGCTTTGAACTTTAACTAAGGGTTTTAAAGTGCTGAACTTAAAAAGAGTTGCACTGTTTGTTTAACAATCAGTAAACTTTCTCATTGCTTATGCACAAAGTGAACGTAGACTGATCATTAATTATATCCCATAGATGGTTGTGCAGTTTTATGAACAGAGGAAGTTTACACTAATTTAATCCCTTGTGGAGCCTCATAAATTGTATGGAGAAAAGTACAGTTACATTAGCGAGCATAGCCTCCCATGCTCTTTAATTTTCACCCTATTGTGTGACAAATAGTCTCTCCGAACTAATCAGGTGCAGGGTATGCTCCAACACATTTAGCAATCGTGCAATGCAGCTTCCAATGCCAATACCAGCTGGAATAATTCTCTAAGAGAGGTGGAGCTTTTAACACCTGACAAATGATAGGTAAATAATATTTAACATAAAAGATGAAATTGAGTTGCTGTCTTTTCCAACCCCTGCCTCAAGACAGTAAAGTAATGCTGGAAGACCCACTAAAACAAGAATTGGCATTTGTTATATATGTCATGAAAATGAAACCTTCATTAACCCAATATTGAAAATACATATGGAGCAAAACTTTGTCAATTGTGAAATTATAGAGTCATAGAGTTATACAGCACAGAAACAGCCCCTTCGGCCCATCATGTCCATGCCGGCCATCAAGCACCTAACTATTCTAATCCCATTTTCCAGCACTTGGCCCGTAGCCTTGTATGCTATGGCATTTCAAGTGCTCATTTAAATACTTGTTAAATGTTGTGAGGGTTGCTGCCTCTACCACCTCTTCAGGCAGTGTGTTCCAGATTCCAACCACCCTCTGGGTGAAAATTATTTTCCTCAAATCCCCTCTAAACCTCCTGCTCCTTACCTTAAATCTATGCCCCCTGGTTATTGACCCCTCCACTAAGGGAAAAAGTTTCTTCCTATCTAACCTATCAATGCCCCTCATAATTTTGTATACCTCCATCATGTCCCCTTCCTCAGCCTTCTCTGTTCTAAGAAAAACAACCCTAGCCTTTTCAGTCTCTCTTCATAGCTGAAATGCTCCAGCCCAGGCAACATTCTGTTGAATCTCCTCTGCATCCTCTCCAGTGCAATCACATCCTTCCTTTAGTGTGGTGCCCAGAACGGTACACAGTACTCCAGTTGTGGCCTAACTAGCGTTTTATACAGCTCCATCATAACCTCCCTGCTCTTGTATTCTATGCCTCAGCTAACAAAGGCAAGTATCCCATATGCCTTCCTAACCACCTCATCTACCTGTGCTGCTGCCTTCAGTGATCTATGGACAAATACACCAATATCCCTATGACCTTCTGTACTTCCTAGGATCCTACCATCCATTGTATATTCCCTTGCCTTGTTAGTTCTCCCAAAATGCATCACCTCACACTTCTCAGGATTAAATTCCATTTGCCACTGCTCTGCCCATTTTACCAGCCCATCTATATCATCCTGTAATCTAAGGCTTTCCTCCTCACTATTTACGACACAACCAATTTTCGTGTCATCTGCAAACTTACTTATCATACCTCCTATATTTACGTCCAAATCATTAATGTACACTATGAACAGCAAGGGTCCCAGCACCGATCCCTGCGAAACACCGCTGTTCACAGGCTTCCACTCGCAAGAACAACCCTCGACCGTCACCCTCTGCCTCCTGCCACTAAGCCAATTTTGGATCCAATTTGCTGGATTCCATGGGCTCTTACCTTCTTAACCAATCTCCCATACGGGATCTTATCAAAAGCGTTACTGAAGTCCATGTAGACTACATAAACTGCTTTACTGTCATCTACACATCTAGTCACCTCCTCGAAAATTCAATCAAGTTAATTAGACATGATCTTCCCCCTGACAAAGCCATGCTGACTATCCCTGATTAATCCCTGCCTCTCCAAGTGGAGATTAATCCTGTCCCTCAGAATTTTTTCGAATATTTTCCCAACCACTGATGTTAGCCTGTAATTACCTGGTTTATCCCTGCTATGCTTCTTGAATAAAGCACCACATTCGCTGTCCTCTAGTCCTCGGGTACCTCTCCTGTGGCCAGAGAGGATTTGAAAATTTGTGTAAGAGCCCCTGCAATCTCCTTCCTTGCCTCACATAACAGCCTGGGATACATCTCAACTGGGCCTGGGGATATTTTTTTTATTCGTTTGTGGGATGTGGGCATCGCTGACTAGGCCAGCATTTGTTGCCCATCCCTTGACAACTGAGTGGCTTGTGCGGCCATTTCAGAGGGCAGTTAAGAGTCAACCACATTGCTGTGGGTCTGGAGTCACATGTAGGCCAGACCAGGTAAGGACAGCAGATTTCCTTCCCCAAAGGACATTAGTGAACCAGATAGGTTTTTACTACAATCGACAATGGTTTCATGGTGATCATTAGACTCGCTTTTAATTCCAGATTCATTAATTGAATTCAAATTTCACCATCTGCCATGGTGGGATCCGAACCCATGTCCCCAGAGCATTAGCCTGGGCTCTGGATTACTAATCCAGTGACATTACCACTACGCCACCACCTTCCCATTTTTATCCACTTTTAAGCCTGCTAAAAAAGCTAATACTTCCTCCCTTTCAATGCTAATTTGTTCAAGTATATCACAATCCCCCACCCTGATCTCTACACCTACATTGTCCTTCTCCATAGTGAACACAGATGCAAAGTAATTTAAAACTTCACCTATGTCCTCCGGCTCCACACACAGATTGCCACTTTGGTCCCTAATGGGCCCCACTCTTTCCCTGGTTATCCTCTTTCCCGTAATAGACTTATAAAATGCCTTAGGATTTTCCTTTATCTTGTCCGTCAGTGTTTTTTCATGTCCCCTCTTCGCTCTCCTAATTACTTTTTTTAGTACCCCCCTACACTTTCTATACTTCTCTAGTATGCTTAGAGAGGATAGAAATGTCCATCATTAGTACAGCTAATAAAATATCTGGCAAATTTCTTTTCCTGAATACACAAAAAAAAAACAGACCAGAGAGTTTAGTGCTCTCTGTGCATTAGTTTTAGTGCACTGGCTAATGTGTTTATGTAACTCCCTTTCTCCCCAATTTTCCTGTGATTCCTAGCCCTAAGGTGTTAAGATTAGTGACTGTGTTAAAGTAGTGAAGACACAAGGCTGATGAAATGTGTTAACAATAATATTGGCGAGTTGCAGACACAGATTGCCTTATTTTTATTCATTCATGGGATGTGGGTGTCGCTGGCTAGGCTAGCATTTATTGCCCATCCCTAATTGCCCTTGAGAAGGTGGTGGTGAGCTGCCTTCTTGAACCACTGCAGTCCTTGGGGTGCAGGTACACCAAGAGTGCTGTTAGGGAGTTCCAGGATTTTGACCCAGCGACAGTGAAGGACTGGCGATATAGTTCCAAGTCAGGATGGTGTGTGGCTTGGAGGGGAACTTGCTGGTGGTGGTGTTCCCATGCATCGGCTGCCTTTGGCCTTCTAAGTGGTAGAGGTCATGGGTTTGGAAGGTTCTGACAAAGGAGCCTTGGTGAGTTGCTGCAGTGCATCTTGTAGATGGTACACACTGTTGCCACTGTGCATCAGTGGTGAAGGAAGTGAATGTTGAAGGTGGTCAATGGGGTGCCTATCAAGCGGGATGCTTTGTCCTGGATGGTGTCAAGCTTCTTGAGTGTTGTTGGAGCTGCACTCATCTAGGCAAGTGGAGAGAATTCCATCAGACTCCTGACTTGTTCCTTGTAGATGGTGGACAGGCACTGGGGAGTCAGGAGGTGAGTTACTCATAGCAGAATTTACAGCCTCTGACCTGCTCTTGTACCCACAGTATTTATGTGGCTGGTCCAGTACAATTTCTGGTCAATGGTGACGCCCAAGATGTTGATAGTGGGGGATGTAGCAATGGTAATGCCATTGAACATTAAGGGGAGATGTTAGATTTTCTCTTGTTTCAAATGGTCATTGCCTGGCACTTATGCAGAGGATTTTGTTCCTCACTCGAAGACCTCCTCCCACATTCGAGTTCGCAACACCAGAATTACAAATGTATGACTTGAACAGAATAACCAGCGAGACAAGTTTCTTCTGATATCTCACAATCACTTTACTGAATTATCCACAATTCTTAGAGAAGGGCAACACTCAGCAATCGCAAATTACAGTTGCACCTACAGTTACATGACCCAGGACCCTGTCCTGCTACATGCTAAACGTAGGTTAAATTCCCCTATTCCTAACTTAATTTCCCAACTTAATTTCCTAACTTAATACTTACAATCACCCTCAGTTAGTCTGCTGATGGTGTTTGTAGGTCCCTCAGTGGAGTTGATCAATCTCTACTGTCTTCCTTGATTGCCTGCAGAATCAGTAACGTACCCCAATCTCCGTGTACATTTATACATTTCTTGCTGCTGGCTGTGCCATCTCGTCTCCAAATTTGGCAATGCTACAAAACCTTTAGTTCTGATTGACAACTTATGTCCTCATTCTTGATATACATTTTAAAAAAAATCTTCTGTGAAAGACACAATCACCTACTTCCTGCTGATAATCAATTTCAGGAAGGCCAGACTTTCACACCGGTTCAATCTTTAGATTTACACAGTACTTGAGCCCATCTCCTTCCATTGTCTGTTTCTTAAGGTCATCAGGCGCTAATCCCTTCTTTTATTGTGATTGCAAGACATATATGCTTATTGCACCCTTGCTTTTTGACTGGTCGATCTGACTGTGTTTCCACTGAAACCTGGTAACTTCAAAATCTTAACCATGGAGTTAGCCCCTTGTTGTCCTTCACTTGTGTTGTGCGAGTGTTACTTGCCACTTATCAACCCAAGCCTGGATATTGTCCAGGTCTCGCTGCATCTGGACATGGGCTGCTTCATTATCTGAGGATGCGCGAATGGTGTTGAACATTGTGCAATCATCAGCAAACATCCCCACTTCTGACCTTTTGATGGAGGGAAGATCATTGATGAAACAGCTGAAGATGGTTGGGCCTAGGACACTACCTTGAGGAACTCCTGCATCGTTGTCCTGGGACTGAGATGACTGACCTCCAACAACCACAACCATCTTCCTTTGTGCTAGGTATGACTCTATATGACACCAACCAGCGAAGAGTTTTACCCCTGATTCCCGATGACTCCAGTTTTGCTAGGGCTCCTTGATGCAATATTCGGTCAAATGCAGCCTTGATGTCAAGGGCAGTCATTCTCTCCTCACCTCTGGAGTTCAGCTCTTTTGTCCATGTTTGGACAAGGGCTGTAATGAGGTCAGGAGATGGGTGGCCCTGGCAGAACCCAAACTGGGTATCACTGAGCAGGTTATTGCTGAGCAAGTGCTGCTTGACAGCACTGTCAACAGCTACTTCCATCATGTGGGCATATGGAAATATGATGTTGTGGCTATAACAGAGACCTGGCTCAAAGAAGGGCGGACTGGGTATTAAATATTCTCAATACGAGGGGCTTGATTTTGTAGTCCTGGCAGTGGGTGGAAAAAATGGCGGCCAGCACGCAAGGCCCGCGCACCACCATGCTGCCGTGATCTTGAGCCCGGTGGTTCATTATCATATGCAGGGCAGCTGGAATTCGCACCTCCTATTGTTTGTGGTCTTACCCAAACTCACTATCGGTGGACTCCTAGATTCACAGTCTCTGAGCTCAAAATTTAACAAAGAGAGCTGTAAGAAACCAGTTAAATCATAAGTAGGTGTGAATGGCCACCATCCATCCCCCATTGTGTAGCCATGGCTTCAAACTTCAAATCATTCTGGGTGGACAAAAGGAGTATTGTTCAGCTGGTCACATGATCAAAACTAAACACAGATAACAGATCTTAATACTCCAAGGACCAGGGAGAAAACTCGTCAGTCTGCAAACCACCAACTGGAGAGAAGCAAGAAAGGCAGAACACCATTGTGCCTTAAACTGGAAACCACAACATCCTAAGGTCTGCAAGCCTGTTCCTTTTCATGTCCACCAGTACAGAAAACCTAGTAATGAGACTACAAGCAACTAACTTCGTGACCTGCTGAAAATCCATCTCTTCGAGAGAATCCTGCAATGACTTTGAGATACAACTCTGGATATCAAATCCACCTAACGACACTTAGGAGTGAAAATGCCTTCTTCATCGGGCCCACAATGTATGCCTTTTTCCCAAGTCGAGCCAAATCACATGACTTACGAACTATTCTTTTGCTTGTAATTTGTAAAAGTGCGCTATCCTTTTTAACGGCTTTCTTTCTCAAGTGTGTCCGTGTGTGTGTGTGTGTCCGTGTGTGTAGTGAGTGACATAGCGTCAGACCTTCAGGATGAACATGTGAATAAAAATAATCCTCTTTATTGAAATCCAAGAAAAGCGTGCTGCTGGTTATTCAAATTAACCATAGACCCAGGGGTTAAGAAACACACACATCTTCCTTGTCAAAAACACACTGATTATGGACAGAAAAGGGAAAAGTACCGGGGTTTCAGTTCTCTCTGAATCCTGTCCACAACATAAGGAACAAAAAAGGTGCAATTATATTGCCTGGTATAGTCTATAGGCCACCAATTAGTGGGAAAGATGTAGAGGAACAAATTTTAAAGGAAATTACAGAGATGTGCAAGAACTATAGAGTAGTTATAATGGGGTCCTTTATCCGAAAATAGGCTGGGATAGTAGTAGTATATAAGGCAGAGTAGGCAATTGTTCCTAGAGTGTGTTCAGCAAAATTTTCTACAGCAATATGTGTTGTGTGATTGCCTTTAAAGTAATGTACCTTTAAGATCTTAGTATGCTAATGAACCAAGTACCAGTATGTACGCATGTGACTACATGCCAGTCTCTCTCTGTAACATCAAGAGGCATGTTCTGTAATAGTTAGCTCTGTGCTGAATATAGTTGTTAGCTATTTAATAAACCTGTCTGAGATCTTCAATCAAGCTGAACTCCATGCATCTCATTTATATTGCATCAGACAACATAAAAGAAGCTTCTCATTGCCTAGTGGCAGGTGTAGTGAGAAAACAGAATCCAAGTTTGAAGACCACGGAAAGACAGCTTTAAAAAATACCTACAGCTAGAAGAGAGAAAGTTGAAAGAAACACTGGCCCAAACAGTTTAAAGAAAAAACTCACCTCCAGCTGTAGAAGACAGAGCTCTGAATGACAGGCTGCAAATCAATCACTGTGATCCGGCGAGTCAGTCTGCCATTGGTAGAGGAACCCCTGTTTTAAAAAAAGAGAAGTGTTGAAGTCCTCCAAAGATTGATTTCTTTTTCTCTCAAAGGCTCCCTAGGAGAGTAAAAAATATGGGGAAGACACAATCCCTTTCGTAGACTGATCGTGGTAGGCACCATTACAGGAGGTGCCCGACAGTGAAAAGCATGGAATCCTCCATTCACGCAGCTCGCAGCTACAGCTATAAACAGAAACCATTAAATCATTCGAATGCTGAAGAGTTTTTATTCACTCAAGGAGAGTATTTAAAATCCTATAAAAACACTCAAGTGTGAAAAGTTGCCTCTTGAATGGCTGTATAAACAAACCAGCAAAAAAAGACACTTGAAATACCTGTTGCATAGCTGTGTAAACAAACTGGCTTCATGCTGGAAGCCAGATAAACAGACAAGCTGCTGCTGTCAATCAAATCAGCCAAGAGCGTTTCTTAAAAGGGAAACCAGTGCAGAGTCACAGAGCCAGGTCTTAAAGCAAGTTCTTAAAGCAAGTTCTTAAAGCAAGCTTCAAAGCACAAGAACAGCAGGAACGTGGATATCAATTGTCCCAGCATGAACTGAAAAGCCTTGGATATCCTATCCGAGTTCAAACTGTTCCAACAGAGAATACCTTTGTGCTTTACAGACCAAGTAATTGTAGAACCGGGAAAACAGACTGCAAAAATAATGATCGTGATTGGAATTGAGGGATTGCACAGAATCAATAACTCTGGATTATCTGAACAGGACCAGAAAGATTCCGTTAAGATATGGCAAGTATTGGAAGATCCGCTCAGACTAAGAGTGAATTTTCAAATTCACCGCCTCGAATTGATGTCCTATAGGCAACAGCCACAGGAATCAATAGACCAGTACATCAGTAGATGCCGTAGCAAGGGCAACGAACGCAACTTCTCAGAAGCTGAGCTGTCAGACTGAATAATGGAACTGGTAATTGTATCAACACCCATTGAAGCATTTCAGAAAGACCTCTTGGGTAAATCAGAAAGACCTCTTGGGTAAAAAGAAAGGTCACAGCAATGATGCACTGCTGGAAGATGGCAGGAAATACAAAGCCATTGTAGCTAGAAAACAGCACCTGCAAGCCCTAGGTGCAGCAAACAGTATTGGCACCATAACCAGTTCAAAAAGAGCAAACAAGCCGTGTTGTAAGTGCAGTCTGTCCCACTCACGGCGAAATTGCCCTGCAATTCGAGGCCTGTGCAAGGCGTGTCATGTAAAAGGACACTGGGAGGATGAGGACAGGCGCAGGACATGCAATGTCCTGAAAAGGCAGAGGAGGAATGAGTTGAAGCAATGTCTAATGGCTCTTCAAGATGAGGTGCCGGAACTTTCCAAGAATGAAAAGGCCCCAAAAGTGGTCATCTTGAGAAAAGCAACAGAGTATGTTAGCAGGCTGAAGGCAGAGCAACAGAAACTGAATGCAGAGAGGGAGAAACTTCAGAAAGAACAGCAACAGATGAGACGCAAACTCCCTGAACAAGAGTTGTCAAACCACCGAGATGACACAGATACCCAAGAACTACCACCTGGGCAGGCAGTGGTTCAGGAGCAAGAGGTGGAAGAGGAACTGATGCTCAAGGAATACCGTCACTCACTCTCGCACTCGCAGCCTCCAGCTCAGATGCTGACACTGCGCGTACTTTAGAGGATAGTTCAGGTGTGAGATCTGCGTATGGTGAGACATTGGCCTAGAGTGGCCTGCAGCCACAGCAGGGAGAAAGGGTAGCACAGGTGCCAGCACTCCAGAGTGCAAGGTCATACATGGGTTCTGCTACAGAGTACTCAGATGAGGACGTCGATGAGTGGAGTACAGGGAAAGGCTGACGGATATGCACTCAGAAATGCTCGGAGCATTGGCAGGCCTGCCAGAAAGCCTGTAGTCATTGTCAAGGAGCCTGCAGGAGTCCAGCACCAACCTTGCACATGACTTTGCGCAGAGCTTGGAGCCCATCATTTCCAGTCCGGAAACTCCATTACCACACCGGGGGACCCAAACATAATGCAGTGCTTGATGGCTGATGTCTCAGCTTCCATTGTAGCACAAGCAGAAGCCACACAACATTTGAATGCTGCAGTGGAAGCTCAGATTAAAATCATGCAGGCTCAGCTTGTTGCCACGTAGGCTCAGACTGCTGCCTCGAATGCTTCTCTGCTGCCTTCATGGCTATGGATACTGGTGTTCAAAGGGGCTTGCAGAGTCTCACAGCAGTTCAGCAAACTGTCCTCCAGCAGATTACTAGGATTGCTGAGGTACTGCCCAGGAGAGTGGCAGTGGCTCTGTAGGACACAAACCTTCTATCCTCTCTCAGGATGACTACATTCATCTTCCTACCACTCCCACGCTGCCAATACCTTTGCTGTAGCCTTTCAGCCCACCAACCTAGAATGCTGCTGCCCATGCCGAGGTGGTGCAGTCCGCAGCTGGACCTTCTAGGGCCAGAGCTGCACAAGGTCATCCTGCAAGGCCATTTGCAATCTCCCCGAGTGAAAGTCAGCAACCTTCTACCAGTCATGCTGCAGCCACTAGGGGAACACTCCGTAGGAGTTCATGGACAAGCAAAGACACATGGAAGACAGGCACTAAGGGAATGCACAAGTGATCAGTTAACTTATGTATGAAATATTCGATGGTTTGATTATTAAAATAAGTTTGGAATGCTAGTTTTGTGGTGTTTTTTATTTCAGCACTGTGGCCAAGAGGTCATTCAAATGGTCAGTAGTCATGGAAGGTAAGGTGTGGGACTATTGATGCATGGTGAATTGGGGCTGTGTTCATTGGAACTGCTGTCAGATGAACTGATCACAGACAGCCCAGCCAGAAAGGAGCTATGCTGATTGCCTCCTCCCTTCCTTCTCCTCTTCCTCGTCCTCCTTCTCCTCGTCTGCTCACCGGTGGCATGGGCTGTGCCCTCATGATGCAACATTGTGCAGAATGCAGCAGACCACTACGAATTGTGAAACATGCTCTGCTGAGTACTGCAGGGCTCCTCCAGAGCAGTCCAGTGAGTGGAAGCATTACTTAAGCACCCCATTGGTCTGCTTCATGACAATTTGTGTGGCAATATGGCTCTCGTTATATGAATGCTGCCCACAGGGGATGTGCACCAAGCCAGGTGATCAGCGGGTAGCCTAGAGGCTGCACTCTAGTTCCTTGTGGTGATTCAAATGCTGATGGTACGGCAGACTGGTGCAGGATAAAGCCTTTATGACTGCTGCCAGGATACCGGGCATTGATGTGCTGAGCATAGTCACATGTCAGCTGGATTTTGAGGGAGTGGATGGTGTAAAATGAGGTGGTGGCGTAATGTCACTGGACTAATAATTCAGAGGCTCAGGCTAATGCTCTGGGGACATGGGTTCGAATCCCACCATGGCAGATGGTGAAATCTGAATTCAATTAATAAAAAATCTGGAATTAAAAACTAGTCTAATGGTGACCATGAAACCATTGTCAATTGTTGTAAAAACCCATCTGGTTCACTAACGCCCTTTAGGGAAGGAAATCTGCCGTCCTTACCTGGTCTGGCCTATATATGACTCCAGACCCACAGCAATGTGGTTGACTCTTAAATGCCCTCTGAAATGGCCTAGCAAGCCACTCAGTTCAAGGGTAATTAGGGATGGGCAATAAATGCTGGCCTAGCCAGCGACACCCACATCCCATGAATGAATAAATTTTTTTTAAAAAACTCTGAATTTACATATGGTGCCTGAAAAGCGACGTGTATGCAGTCAATGACACCCTGCACCATTGGAAAGCCTGCTATCCTGGCGAAGCCACCTTCTTCTTCTCTCTGGTCAAAGAGAACGCAATGTATTCCTCTCTGTTTGTATGCAGAGAGTCAGTGACTTCCCTTATACAGCAGTAAGCGGTGAACTGTGAGATGTTGGAGACATTGCCTGCTGCAGCCCAGAAAGAGCCCAATGTGAAGAAGTTGAAGGCCACTGGCAATGCTGTCCTTGCTTTGCTCTGATAGGGCAGGTCTGCCTGCAACAGGTGGCAGATTTCAGTGAGCACCTCCTTAGTGAAACAGAGATGGCACACTCACTGTTCCTGACTAAGGTTGAGATTCAAGAGATGCTTCCTGAAGACCCTAGGTGTATATGACCTCCTACTGACAGCTCTTCTCCCCCTCCTTCTGCTCTCTCTTCAAGCAACTTGACCTCCTCTGTCATTTCCCCTCATTCTCCATCATGCTGCAAGTCAAGGAGATTAGAAACTATAGCAGCTATGACTGGGAGCAAGTGTTGTGAACAGAAACCTTGAAGTGACGACCAAGGCCTTCACCATTTGCCACACCACTTCCTGATAACTTCAACTTTAAGTAGCAGTACAAACCACCAAATACTTAAAAAACAAAGCAACAGCCAGCCGAAATTAATCAACAACTAACCTGAAAGTATTTGATGATCCCTTTAAATAGCATTGGTGGAGAGTCCTTTCTGCTGCTGAATGCATGTTCGGCTGTACGTGCTTAAGAGAGGGTGTTAGCTAGAGCACTGAGGTCGAAAATGGCACCACTGGCATAAAATCAGCATTATATGCTGACTGATGTCATAATCTGCCTACTCTGCATACTTCTGGTGCGTGGTCCTAGTGCCCACGCTACCAACCTTCACAAGGTGACATCCAGTGTGGCCAGTACCAGCAGCGCCCACGGACACCTTTTTGGACACCTAGCACTGAAAAACGGGTGCTACGCAATTGAATCTTGATGCCTATATTTTTTCAAAAGCTGAAAAAGATGAGATAAATGCAACATTCAGCCTCCATTGAAATTAAAATATCAGCAATTAAATGACAGCAACCCGAAATAAAGAATACTGGGACATATTTTTTGGGCTGATTGTTCTCACCAGTGCAATTCAGGTGGATGGTCATTTTGTGCAAAAGCTTCGTATCTATATTAAATAAGGCCTAAATGTATGAATTCCAATTATTTATGATGGCATGTGAATCTCGTCCATCTGCAGTGAGCAGAAACAGACGCACCATGCTGCAGTTTGTTTTATTTTACTGTGTTATGCCTTTTTTCTAAATACATGTTTTTTTGCATTCCCTGTCATCATGACATAGTTGGAATGTTTACATGGACAAAAAAATGTCAAATATTGTCTACATGATCCGTGGGAAACCCAAGGTATTTGAAGTATTCCTAAGAGTTCAGCGGAACACGGAAAATTATAAAAAGACAGTGGACATAAAAAGAAGCTCTTACAATACAAGCACTCATTCCAGTTCAGGGAACAGCAAACCACCTAATCCATGCTCCAGGGTCCCATGTCAGTTGGCAGGGCAACTCAAAACTAGTGCTGCAGGGTGCTTTTAAAATGTACCAAATGCATCATTCCATGGTAGAAATGTATAAGATGAAAGCCAGCTTGTCAGGAAGATGAGCAGGTCCACCCCTACATTCACCATTATACCATCAACTGCATCTGCAGGCATGGCACACATATCTGGCAATGCCAGTGGCAAGCAAGATCACCACCGACTCTTCTTCTGCCTCCTCTCAGAATATAGACGGTCTGCAGTATTAATAATGTGTTATCCATGCATGTGTCAAACAGAAGACAGATACGTTGGTCAGCATGGCCAGTTCTTTAATTTCCTTTAGCAGTTGAATACCATTTCCCAAATTAGGGGCTGAAATTGATGGCAGCCATGTTAACTTGCTGCTCCTCTGCTAACACTACATGTTGTTCCTAACATGTGCATTGTGACTCACTTGGTACTGACTCCTCAAACTCGCTGACTGCAACCTCCAGGTGTTGGTGAAAGGGACGTAGGGTGCTGTGAGTGGATGCCTTGTAGTACTGGCGGGCTCCAGTTTATGTCCTACAATGAGAAAAGAGGCAAGTGTTAAAATGCTGGCTCCAAGACATATCTTCTTACAAAGCATGCATTAAGGTACTAACTCTCTGTCACATTTGTGGTTGTGTGAGAGAGTGTGCAGCAGAACCAGGCATTGGAACTTGCTCTGAGCCTAGGTAATGGCTGGGACTGTGGCCTCCACCTTCCTCGGCTCCCTCCACGTTCTTATATGCAGGGAAGGTCATAATGGCCTCCTCCAAGGGAATTTAAAGACTGTAATTTCTGAGCCCTCCTCCTGTTTGGGTCTTGTTCTCCTGTTCTGTGCCCTCACCAGTACCACTAAGTCAGCTGCTACGCCGATCAGTGGCCATGGTGGGGTAATGCTTAACAGCAGGGGAATTGCTGAAATAGGCACTATGATGATGGTGATATCTCTCAGGACAACAATGCATCCGGACTGTCCCACCAGCCCCCTCCAATGCCACACATAACAGATAGTGTGCAGGGCTAGGCTGCCCACATGTTTTCAAAAATGATGAAACACAGCTGGCCCATTGCAGGATTCAGTTGTGAGAGGGCAAGAGCTTCCTCAATCCCAAGGCACAGTGATCAGATACCTGACATATGCTAGCCACTGAGGTGGAGTATAGATGAAGCATAAATAGATTTAAGAGTATGCCACTGACAGGAAGGAGACGTTGGTCACTATCCACATCACATGAGCAGTTAATACTAATTGGTTGCAATGTAGTTGGGTCTGCAGTGAGTGTTCTTACAAAGGATTGGCAGCATGTTTCATCAATTGATAGGAATGGGAGAGTTTAGAGTTATGAAGAAAATTTAAAGTCATTTAGCTGAAGACATATTTGAGGAGGACATGGGCAAGTTGTAGAGAGGACTGTTCATACAGTGGACCCATTTCCAATTAGAGAGAATGTCTCCTGTATGAGAATTTGTTGGATCAAAATCCTGGTATTCCTGACCTGATAACTTTCACCACATGGACCACAGTGCTCAAGAAGGCAGCCCATCACAACCTTTTCAAGGGAAACTAAGGATGGGTGATAAATGCTGGCCTTGCCAGCAATGCCATATCCCAAAAAATAATTTTAATAATGCATATATTTATTTATTGGTGCATTACTTTAATTCTTTTGTGGAGAATGATAGTGATGGGAAATTAAACTTTGCTTCAATCTGATTGTGGGGACATTAAAATGTTAAGATGACCTGAATTATACTTTACATTCAGTAATGTATTTCTTCAGTTTGTCTAATAAAGAACCAAAACACCAACCTCTGAATAACACTCTTCTGAAAAATGTGGCATTTTGTCTCAGTACTGACTGTACAGGCCCTTCAAGATTTATGTTAATTATTGTTAATTAGTGGGGATGGTTCCATGTGGTTGCTATATAAATTCACTGGGGACTAAGTTTTAATCTGAGTTCGATAGGATGAAAAATATTTTTGATTGTAAATAAAGATCCTGAATGAAAGTGTAAATTTGATTGAGATTGCCCAATGAATTTTACTTTGAACACAACGCCAATCACAGATAGAAGATCTTCATGTCATGACCTACCTTCATCGAGATTTACATATTAAACCAGGCCTACTGCCTGAAACAGGTAGGTGGGTGCTTTGGGCACACAGTGTTAGACCCCTTTCAAAATGAAGTTGCTGTATTTTTGAAGATGAACAGATAGTAAGGCTACCAAACCTATTTTGAGGGAATTACTGCCTCATTAATGCCAGATAAACAAGTTAATGTTAACCTCTGTGTATTGGTCTGGTGTTACGACCTCAGTGGAGACAGCTAACGTTAAAACAAAAGATTTGAACTTCCCAGTGACTGATTAAAGAATTACACAAGGTTTCACATTTTAAGACTTTTACTGTAACAACAAAATTAAAAATCAAAATTAACTACTTAGTAGGTAGCTAATACACTAAATTACTGAGAAAGGTATTTCCCATTAACTTATTAAAACACTTGAAAACACCACGCCTCATTTATAGGTTACAGTGTTCTCAGCGAAAAAGGTATCCTTGCAGTTAAAAGTGCAAACTCCTCCCAGCTGCAATGGGTTGGATCTCCCAGTGCCCTTCTCAAAGCCAATGTCCTCTTCGCACACTTCTTCCGAGCAAATTCGACAGGACTTCAGTTAATAAGGCAATCTCTGGTAACCCGGTGGGTCTTTTCTCTTCCGCAAACCTCGAGCCTTCGAACAGGATTCAAATCTTAGCAGCCTTTTGCTGTATCAGTGATCTGAGAGCAGCTGCTTCCCTGGAAAGAGCCCACTGGTCTCTCTCTCTCTTTTAGGGTGTGCAGATGATTGCCCCCAGGCCTAGGAAAGCCTCTAGAATTTATCCAGATCAAAAGTCAATAGCTGTTTGCCTTTGACAATTCTTAGAGACCATAAGTCTGACCATAGCAAAAGTTGGGTCTTCCTTTGTTTCCAGGTGTTAAAAATTGCAACTCAAATCTGCACTTTAGAGCCTCTGACTCCCTGTTTACAATCTGTGAGTCTGGGAGAACAAAACCCATTATCCCTTAGGTGTTACAACCTTGCACCCTGCCGTCAAAAAGGTCTTTGATCTGGTTTATTGCTCTCATGGTAACCAAGACCCTTGGCTTGTCTCTGGGCAGATTTTGTATGAGGTCACATATTTCCTCTGAATATCTATTTTACGCTGCATTAAAGATCACAGTTTTTAATACATAACCAATCTACAAAGCAAAGTGTTCATTACACTAGGTTGATTCAAATGGAAAAGATCAAGGTTAAAAGAGCTAAATATGGAGAACATCCGGCACCTTGTGAAGAAACATTATGAATGCTGAATTTGAAAGTGCAAATAGTTATGCTATTTATATGGAAATCAAAGCTCGAACAGTTATCTGAAAATTAAATTCATTTATAAAGAGCACTCCGATGGTCTACAGTTGATCTCATGTTTCTATCACAGCACTGTGACTGCTTTGTGGAAGTTTAGCTTTATCAGACCCCACATTATTTGGTAGAAATAACCTTCAGTGAGGATGGATAGTAAGAAGGTGCTCACTAAGTTGACGGTAGTGGAAATTTTAGTAATAATTCCTCTGGAATTTCAGGTATCATGTAGGTAGCGATAGAAGATTAGATGCATTTAAGTTTGGAAATCCTAAACATTTTGCAGGGCTACAGGGAAAAGGTGGGGGGCGGGGGAGGCACGGGACTAGGTGAGTTGCTCTTGCAGAGATGTGGCACAGAAACAACGAGCCAAATGGCCTCTTTCTGTGCTGTAACCATTCTACAATCCAAAAGCAAGTAATGTGGGATCCATTAAATTGCAATTGCATGCCCAGAAAACAGGCTTAATGTTGCATTTTCAGTGTTCCTGAGGAAAGCTGGCTCTAAGATCTGAGGAATAACCTAAGTTGCAAACATGAACTGATTACAAACAGAATGTTCAATCATTCATGCAAAGATTTTTTGTTCTCTGTGGCCATTAGGCGAACAGACTGCTGAGGCTGGATTTAATTAGTTACTATTTGAAGATACTTGAACTTTTTCTAAGGAAAAATTTCCCAAGTGCTTTTAGGGAAAATTAGGGATTCAATTTTTTTCAGTTCTTTTTCATAAATTACTGCAGTTTTTTAAAAAATTCAGCAATGTTTTGGTATTCCCTACAATAATCTTGGGATAGAGAATGACTGTGATATGGGTCACTTCAACACTTCAAGATTAAATCCCTCTTTGCAGTGTTTCCTTCAGGAATGCAGAAAATATAGAATGAATCATATATCTCTAGCTTGTACATGGAGATTCATATGGGACTTTTTCTAGCACAAACATTAGCGCCATTGAAGTAATTCACGTAGAAGAGATTAAAATACTTGACAAAACTCAACAGAGACCGAAAAAGGATTGATATACATGTGTTATAGATTTATGGGAGCTCCTTGATGATATCATCTTTTCATCTCCTCCTGTTTATAGTTGTGTTCCAGAATCCTCTGAATACACAGATTTAGAAGCAATTTGTGAACTACATAAACATTTAATAGGATTTACATTACAGCTGTGAGGTCAAAGAAAGGACATGGCAAGTTTCAACTTTTTAATTTAGTGGATACAGCAGCAAGGTTATGAGTCCACATTTGAAAGTGGCAGGTTGATCAATGATGATAAAAACATATTATAAGACTAGGTCCTAAAATGGGGATTAATGTGGGAAAATATAAACAAAAAAGAAAGCCAGTCTGATGTCCCCGAGTAAGCTAGATTAGATAGAGTTATATGTTTGCTCGGCCTGTCACAGAACAATAATAATGATAATTGCAAAACTGATTTCAAATTATTCACAAGTGACAGTAACTAGATACTGCAAACATATAATCATAATAGCCCTGTATAATGAACTGATTACATTTGCAGCTTTGAAAATGGATACATTACACTATCTTCTTTGGCCTCCTTGTAACGAGAGACAATGGGTAAGCGCCTGGAGGTGGTCAGTGATTTGTGAAGCAGCGCCTGGAGTGGCTATAAAGGCCAATTCTAGAGTGACAGACTCTTCCACAGGTGCTGCAGAAAAATTTGTTTGTCGGGGCTGTTACACAGTTGGCTCTCTCCTTGCGCCTCTGTCTTTTTTCCTGCCAACTGCTAAGTCTCTTCGACTCGCCACACTTTAGCCCCACCTTTATGGCTGCCCGCCAGCTCTGGCGAACGCTGGCAACTGACTCCCACGACTTGTGATCAATGTCACAGGACTTCATGTCGCGTTTGCAGACGTCTTTAAAGCGGAGACATGGACGGCTGGTGGGTCTGATACCAGTGGCGAGCTCGCTGTACAATATGTCTTTGGGGATCCTGCCATCTTCCATGCGGCTCACATGGCCAAGCCATCTCAAGCGCCGCTGACTCAGTAGTGTGTATAAGCTGGGGATGCTGGCCGCCTCAAGGACTTCTGTGTTGGAGATACGGTCCTGCCACCTGATGCCAAGTATTCTCCGGAAGCAGCGAAGATGGAATGAATTGAGACGTCGCTCTTGGCTGACATACGTTGTCCAGGCCTCGCTGCCATATAGCAAGGTACTGAGGACACAGGCTTGATACACTCGGACTTTCGTGTTCCGTGTCAGTGAGCCATTTTCCCACACTCTCTTGGCCAGTCTGGACATGGCAGTAGAAGCCTTTCCCATGCGCTTGTTGATTTCTGCATCTAGAGACAGGTTACTGGTGATAGTTGAGCCTAGGTAGGTGAACTCTTGAACCACTTCCAGAGCATGGTCGCCAATATTGATGGATGGAGCATTTCTGACATCCTGCCCCATGATGTTCGTTTTCTTGAGGCTGATGGTTAGGCCAAATTCATTACAGGCAGCCGCAAACCTGTCGATGAGACTCTGCAGGCACTCTTCAGTGTGAGATGTTAAAGCAGCATCGTCAGCAAAGTGGAGTTCCCTGATGAGGACTTTCCGTACTTTGGACTTCGCTCTTAGACGGGCAAGGTTGAACAACCTGCCCCCTGATCTTGTGTGGAGGAAAATTCCTTCTTCAGAGGACTTGAACGCATGTGGGTGCGAGAACACAGCCCTGTTTCACGCCACTCAGGATAGGAAAGGGCTCTGATGAGGAGCCACCATGTTGAATAGTGCCTTTCATATTGTCATGGAATGAGGTGATGATACTTAGTAGCTTTGGGGGACATCCAATCTTTTCTAGTAGTCTGAAGAGACCACGTCTGCTGACGAGGTCAAAGGCTTTGGTGAGATCAATGAAAGCAATGTAGAGGGGCATCTGTTGTTCGCGGCATTTCTCCTGTATCTAACGAAGGGAGAACAGCATGTCGACGATCGATCTCTCTGCACGAACGCCACACTGTGCCTCAGGGTAGACGCGCTCGGCCAGCTTCTGGAGCCTGTTTAGAACGACTCGAGCAAAGACTTTCCCCACTATGCTGAGCAGGGAGATTCCACGGTAGTTGTTGCAGTCACCGCGGTCACCTTTGTTTTTATAGAGGGTGATGATATTGGCATCGCGTATGTCCTGAGGTACTGCTCCCTCGTCCCAACACAGGCATAGCAGTTCATGTAGTGCTGAGAGTATAGCAGGCTTGGCACTCTTGATTATTTCAGGGGTAATGCTGTCCTTCCCAGAGGCTTTTCCGCTGGCTAGAGAATCAAGGCATCACTGAGTTCTGATTTTGTTGGCTGTATGTCCAGCTCATCCATGACTGGTAGAGGCTGGGCTGCGTTGAAGGCAGTCTCAGTGACAACATTCTCCCTGGAGTACAGTTCTAGGTAGTGCTCCACCCAGCGGTCCATTTATTTGCGTTGGTCAGTGAATATGTCCCCTGATTTAGACTTGAGGGGGGCGATCTTCTTGATGGTTGGCCCAAGGGCTCTCTTAATGCCATCATACATTCCTCTGATGTTTCCGGTGTCTGAGGCCAGCTGAATATGACTGCATAGGTGTTGCCAGTAGTCGTTTGCGCAGCGCCTGGCTGTTCTTTGTGCAGTGCTTCTGGCTGCTTTAAGAGCTACGGATGTTAACTCGCTGGGGGCTTTCTTGTAGTTCAACAGTGCAATGCGCTTAGCGGCTATGACAGGTTCCAGCTCTTCATTATGAGATTGAAACCAGTCTGCATTTCTCTTCGCACTTTTGCCGTAGGTGGTCTAAGTGACTCATGGATGGTGTCTCTGATGTGGGCCCACTTGGTCTTAGCATCCCCTGTGGGAGTGTTTTGAAGGGCTGTTACAAGTGAATTTAGAAATTTTTGTAACAGCTGTGGGTGAGAAATTTTGCTTGTGTTGATGCGCGGGTGGCCCTTCTGCTTGGAATGATGCAACTTCTTTGGTCTGAGTCTAACCTTGCTGCACACCAGGGAGTGGTCGGTGTCGCAGTCCGCACTGTGGAAGCTGCGTGTGATTTGAACACTGTTTAAGGATGCTCGCCTTGTGACGATGAGGTCTAGCTGGTGCCAACGACGCGATCTTGGGTGCCTCCATGAAACCTGGTGACAGGATTTAGTGTGAAAGAACGAGTTGTTGATGCAGATGTTATGATAGGTACACAACTCAAGCAGTCTCTGCCCGTTATCATTCATCCTTCCAAAGCCATAGCGCCCAAGGCAGGAGGGCCATGAGTCATGGTCTTCCCCAACCCTGGAATTAAAGTCCCCCAGCAGGAATAGGTGTTCGGTGTTGGGGATGCTGCTAATGATGTTATGGAGTTCCTCGTAGAACTGATCTTTAGCTTCAGGTGGGTAGCAGAGTGTTGGAGCATAGATGCTGAGTAGGTGTACTGGACCAGAGGTGGTGAGCAGTCAGGTGGACAGTATGCATTCCGAGCCATTTGAGGGAGGCTCTATCATGCTGAGCAAGGAGTTTCTAATGGTGAAGCCCACTCCATGCTGTCTTGGTTCTTCAGGATCCCTGTCCTGCCAGAAGAAGGTGTAGTCTTGCTCTGCTAGAGATCCACTCGCGGGGAGGCGTGTCTCCTGAAGTGCTGCAATGTCTACATTGAGTCTACTGAGCTCGTTGTTAATGATGGCGGTCTTCCGAGAATCGTTGATTTGTGTAAGGTCTTGCGACAGGCCAAGACACATAGTTCTGACATTCCAGCTTGCAAAGCAAAGGGCTGGTACCTTCTTTCCTTTTTTCGCGTTGTTTGGTGCGGTGTTTCAGTCCACCTTTCGGGCAATGACCCTGAGCTCCAAGCACCCATTGAAGCAGATAGACCGTGGCGGGACAGAACCTTATTGACCAGGGGCTGCCCGGAGGCGGGCGGTAGCTGTCCAGTGAGGTACGATGACCTCTCCCACCGACAAAGGCAACCTGTGGAGCCCAGTTTCTACGCCAATTTATCTGGACTTATAACCCGTAACTGCTGCCTTCCGTGTTGTTTCAGTCGCTGTGAGGCAACTATAGAGTGACCTCTCCATGGCGCATGCCTGGGCGAATTTAAGGCGGTTGAGAGTTGCCCAGTCATCAAAACCCCCCTCTCGGCCTTTCTGGTGGGATCCAAAGGAGTGCAGAGCACGACGTTTGGCACCGGTATGGCTGCAGGAACTGCCGGAAACATGCCAAAGGTGACACATGACCGCCTACGGGGTTCCGCTCCGGATTTTCTGTTAGGGTTTACTCCCTTAGCCTTGGTCTCTCCCGAGACGCCCACAAGGCAGTGGGGTTGTTAGGGCCCCTACACAGGAAGATCTAACAAGCAACCATAGTCAGCGTTCAATTTGTAGAATCCTGCGGAATCTTAATATGCAGTTTTCTGCTTGTTAGTAACTCTTCAAACAAAGACACAATTACTGAGAAGCTATTTCTATTAAGCCAGTAGTTAGTAGGAATTGATTATTTTTATTACTTAACTCCAAATTTCACAGCATAAAAAAGTGAACAGTGAGTTCAATTTTTTAAATTCATTCATAGGATGTGGGTGCTGTCTGCAAGGCCAGCATTTATTGCCTATTCTTGATTGCCTTTGGTGAGCTGCCTTCTTGAACTGCTGCAGACTATATGGTGTAGGTACACCCACAGTGCTGTTAGGGAAGGGGTTTCAGGATTTTGACAGTGAAGGAACAGCGATATAGATCCAAGTCAAGTTGGTGTGTGGCTTGGAGGAGAACTTGCAGTTAGTGGTGTTACCATGTGCCTGCTGTCCTTGTTCTTCCAGGCAGTAGAGGTCACAGATTTGGAAGGTGCTGCTGAAGAAGCCTTGGTGAGTCGCTGCAGTGTATCTTGTAGATGGTATACACTACTGTCACGCTGCATCTGTGATGAAAGGAAGGAATGTTTAAGGCGGTGGATGAGATGCCAATCAAGCAGACTACTTTTTCCTGAATGGTGTCAAACTTCTTAAATGTTGGAGCTACACCCATCTAGGCAAGTGGAGAGTATTCCATCACACTCCTTGTTCCTTATACATAGTGGAAAGGCTTTGGGGAATCAGGAGGTGAGTTACTTGCCATGGAATACCCAGCGTTTGACCTGCTCTTGTAGCCATCGTATTTATACAGCTGGACCAGTTAATTTTCTAGTCAATGGTAACCCCCAGGATGTTGATGGTGGGAGATTCAGTGATGATAATGCTATTGAATGTCAAGGGGAGGTGGTTAGATTCTCTCTTGCAGGATGGTCATTTCCTGGCACTTGTGTGGCATGAATATTGCTTGTCACTTATCAGCCGAAGCTGGAATGTTGCTCAGGTCTTGCTGCATGTGAGTATGGACTGCTTCATTATCTGAGGAATTGCGAAGGGCACTGAACACTGTGCAATCATCAATGAACATTCACACTTTTGAGCTTTTGATGAAGGGAAGGTTATTGACGAAGCAGCTGAAGATGGTTGGGCCTAGGATACTGCCCTGAGGAACTCCTGATGTCCTGAGGCTGAGATGATTGACCTTCAACAACCACAACAACCTTCCTTATTGTTATGGACAACATGAGCCATTAGAGTGTCTGTCCCCTGATTCCAATTGACTTCAATTTTACTAGGGCTTCTTGATGCCACACCCAGTCACATGCTGCTTGATGTCAAAAGGCAGTGACTCGAATTCATCTCTGGAATTCAACCCTTTTGTTCATGTTTGGACTAAGGTTGTAATGAGGTCTGGAGCCGAGTGGTCCAAGTGGAAACCAAACTAAGCATTCATGGGCAGGTTGTTGGTAAGTGCTGCTTGATAGCACTGTTGATGACACCTTCCATCACTTTGTTGATTAAGAATAGACTGATAGGGAATTCCAAGGATTTAACCTCATCTGCTCACTGATTTTAAACTGTTGACCTTAAACAGCGCTGAATTATTTAATTATTGCTGAAAAATGAGACATGCTGTTGAAGCTTTTCCTCTTGCACTCATCAGGACAGACACAAGAATGCCAAATTTCAAAGTGAGCAACAATTTATACTGCATGAGAAAAGGGTGCTGATTGGTTGGCAAGTTGAGTCTGATTGGTGGAGGCAAACGCCATGGTTAATGCACCAGGGAATTATTGTCCCTCATGCTTTTGTTTAATTCAAAAAAAGCACAGTGCCTGGATATGTTCCTTTTGCCTGCAGAGGACAGGGTCCCTGCCTATGAATATACGTAGCTTCCAGCAAGTGTAGGTGAAACACATTGCGAGCCTGACTGATGATCTTAAATTGATTGTCAGTGTAATTCTTAGCACACTTGGGATTATTCAGTAAGTGCTGTCTAATCACGACCAATTAGAGTTAACTTGCCAACCAATCAGCACCCTTTTGTCAGGCAGTATAAATTGTTGCTCTCTTTGAAATTTGGCATTCTTGTGTCTGTCTTGATGAGTGCAATGTGAAAAGCTTCAACAGCATGTCTCTTTTTGTAGCAATGCTTAATTTCTGTACTACCAAGTGACCATAATTATTTAATTACAAAATTAAGGCCTTTCCAATCTTTAGCCACTGTTGTAAATCACTATCTGACTACAGGATTCATAAGCATTTGGCTTATATCCATTAGTCAAACCAAGAAAACTGGTTAAAAAAATTATTGCTAAATGAATCCCAGTCATATAAATTATTGATTACCATTAAATGAAAAATGAACCAGAAATAATACAGCTTGTTGGGACAGAGTCGGAATATGCAGGTTGGCTATCTCACTTAACAGTGGGGCATTAATTAATAAAATTGTTCATGATGTTCCAAATATCCCCTGTTGTGGCAATGAATAAAAGCTGTATTTAGTTAGGATTATGTCTCTCTCTCAATCCTATTCATTCCCATGAAGCACTTTATAATTTATGATGCCATCTAATTTGTTGTCATTTATTTTCTGTGTTGTATTATTAAATGGTTCTCTCCCTTCAGACTAATTGTAACAGTGCAGTGTGGCAGAATCCATCAGTAGTTGGTCCATTCACTGTGAAGATTTTTTTCATCTGAAATATATTTGTTTTTCTTTTTAAAATGTACTACATGGTTAGAAATGGGTAAAGTCTTCAGAAAGCTCACATTGAACATTTATGTTTTTCTGTCGGGATTTTAATGCTATAGCAATAATTTTTTTAGCTGATAATAAATATCCGGTATTCTTACTTGGGGGTAGAATTAAGTCTCAGGCCCACTCAATGTGCAGTAAATTTGAATACATGTTACTTGCTACTTGGTCTTTTTGGGCTTTACTCACTGATTATTTCAAAAAGATTTTATTTTATATTTTAAAAAATTCATTCTTGGGATGTAAGCATTGCTGGCAAGGCTGTTTTGAACTACCCATCCCTAGTTGCCCTTGAGAAGGTGATGGCGGTGGACCTTCTCCTTGAACCACTGCAGTCCATGTGGTGTAAGTGGTACCAATAAATGATGACATGATGACCACTATATTTATGTTATTGTACTTCTGTAAGCTTAAAAAAACAACAAAGATGCTCATAATAATATTCAGTTTAATGTGCTGTGTTATGAAAATATCCCAAGTTTTTGTCTAGTGTGAACTACCATCTTGCAATGTATACTAATTGTTACATCTGCCATGCAATTAATTTGCCTTATGGGTTTTTAATGCTTGTTGAACTCAGGCAGTCTTGCAGGAGAATTGCATTATTTAAGTCTTCTAAAAATAACCACAGATTAGGGCTTCTGAGTCGGGTAAAAGGTCAGTACCTTCCGGCTGAATATGCAGCTGGTTACAAGCAGCCTTACCAACCCTTGCATTGTAAAGGAAGAGATGTAAGATTGATTTTTAGATAATATATTTTCAATCTTGTCCTCTTCTGCCCTTCACCACTGACTGATTCATAGCATTTTATCCTTAGATTCTATGGGGGAATAAGTAAATTTTGCCCATTAGCAAGCACAGGGATCACGATGCACAATTACCCCATGCTTGGTCCAATCATCAACATGATTGTAGTGTGCAGCCCAGCATGGAAGACACTGTTGACTGGCTACATGCGCAGCAGGGGATCCAGGTGCATGTGTGGCTAGCGTGATGTACAATTAGCCTGAACTTCTTAAAGGCAGCCTGCTCCACCTAATAAAGGGCAGGTGGACTCAGGCTACTGTAGTGGTGGTATGGTCTCAGAAAGGCTATGCTGGAAGGAAGAAGACTAGTAATGAAGCAACGGGCCAGAGACAGGGCACTCAGGTTCCCTGATGCTGTGCTGGAGGCCTTAGTCCAGGTGGCCTTAGTCCAGGAGGTTGAAAGGAGCAGAGGGGGCCAGGAGACCGCCCCCCCCCCCACCCCCCAAGGCATAACCTGCAAAGACAATGGGAACAGGTGGTCAGGAGGTGAATTCCAGAGTCTGGCCCTGAGGATCTGGCTACATTGCTGGAAAATCTTCAATGACCTCACATGAGTGGTCAAGGTCATTCAGAAAACATTCAGGATGATGGTATGTTCCTGCCTTATGCACCTTCTCAAATCCACTTCACTGTCATCTTGCTGTCTGGCATGAGTGCAAGATGCAGACAGTGTGACCATGGACCTCTTGCTTTCCACTACACCACCCCACTTCCCTCACCCCAACTCTCCCCTTCTGTATTTCTGCTTTCAGATACCCAAAATTTGCCTCTTTGCCAGCCAGTGCAGCCTGACCAGGAAGGCGCAAGCAACAGCAGACCTCTGATGAAGAAGTACTGTCATTTGATCTAGCAGTTACAGCCACCAGCTCAGATACAGACACTGTGCGTATGTTAGAGGGTAGTATTAAATCAGGATCATCAAGTGGTGAGGCAGTGAGCATGGTTTTGCTGCAGCCAGGCCAGGGGAAAGGGTAGCATGTGTGCCAGCTCACCAAAGGGTGAGGCCACAGATGAGTTCTGCTGCAGGAGACTCAGATGAGGACTTCGATGGGCCACTGTACATGAGCATGCTAATGAAGCATGTACACAAAGATGCTGGGCGCATTAGCAGGCCTGCCACAGAACCTGTTCTCACAGTCAAGAAGCATGGAGGACTCTGGTTCCAATTTGGCACAGGATTTCGCACAGAGCTTGGAGCTCATTCTTTCCAGTGGGAAGTGGTGGCCAACTCCATGACAGCACTTGCGGATCCAGCCAAGGCAGAGGACCTGGTGGCCACTATCTCCGTTCCATTGCAGATGCTGCAGTGGAAGCACAGATATAGGTCATGAGATCCATGCTTCTTGCCATACAGGCTCAGACTGCCGTCAAGGCTGCAGATACCAGTGCTCAAGGGGCATGCAGGCTCTAACAGTGGTCCAGCGGTCTATGCTCCACCAGATAACTAGGATTGCCAATGCGACATAGCAGAGGGATGGAAAGGGATGGGGGATTGTGAAGCAACAGTGATTTGTGGGTGAGATCTCTAGGAAATCGGTGTCTGAGAAATGGGGTCCTGGATGCTTCTTCCTCTCCTCCTCCTGTTTCTCCTCTTCCTGCTCCTTCCAAAGTGTCCTCCAAAGGCCTGGTGGTAAGGGCTGCATCCTCAAGAGAGCAAAGTTGTGGGGGATGTAGCAGACCACCATGACTTTGGAGACAAGTTCCAGTGAGTACTGGAGGATGTCCCCCTGCCACTGAGCAGCCCAGGTAGTGGAACTGTTGTTTCAGAATGCTGATAGTTTGCTCCTCAACGTTCCTGGTCACAGCGTAGCTCTCATTGTTGACTCGCTGTTCACATGTGGTCAGGTGCCAGAGGAGAGGCATGAGCCTGGTGTAGAGTGGGTATCCCTTGTTACCCAGAAAACAGCCTCTAGTTCTTCGTGGTGACTCAAAGATGGTGGGTACAGCTGACTGGTGCAGGATGAATACATCGTGGCTGCTCCCAGGAGAGTGGGCGTTCATTGACAGAATATTCAGTGCACTTTCGTATACCAACCACACATTCACTGAGTGGTAGCCTTTGCGATTGCGGTACATCTCTCCATTAATATGTGGGGCCCACAGAGCCTCGTGCGTGTAGTTGTTAGTTCCCTGCGCCATTGGAATCCTGCTAGCCTGGTAAAGTCACATGCCCGCTTCGCTTTCTTCTCTCTAGTAAGAGACAAGAAAATAAAGTCGCCTCTCCTGGCGTACAGGGCCTCTGCCACCTTCCTGATGCAGTAATGGATGGCAATGTCACCTGCTCCTGGCTGGAAGAATCTGCTGGGGTAGAAAATGAGGGCCATGGTGACCTTCCTGGCCACTGGCAGTGCCCTCCTTGCCCTGCTGTGTGGCTGCAGGTTCTGTAGGAGGAGATGGCACAGTTCAGTGACCACCTACTTGATGAAACATAGCCACCTCAGACACTGCTTCTGGCTGAAGTGCAGGTAGGAAAGGTGCTCTCTGAAGACTCTTGGTGGGTAGGGCCTTCGGTTGACTGCCCTCCTCCTCCCTCTGCACACAGCTTCCCCTCTCCCCTGTGCTCCATCTCACTGTCATATTGCAGACGAAGAAGGACTACATCTATACCCCCAATAACTGAAAACAGGCCCTTGACCTCCTCTGATCTCTTTATCAAAGTCCAGCACCACTCCCTTGTCAATCTAAAATTTTTTCCAAACTCCTCCAATAACACTCAACGAAGTACTTCCACTAACTCTGCAGCAGCAAAGGACAGTCAAAAGCACCTCACCTGAAAGTCCTATCGTGATCACTTTAAATAACATTAGTCGGGTGGCAGGGTGGGGTTCCCTCATGCATGATGAAGAATAGCAATGCGTGAGCTAAATCCATCTTAGACGCTGTTCAACGTCATGATCTGCTCATGCTGCATGCTTTTGGCACATGCAGGGTATGCTCTCGTTAGTGCCACATTAATTAGACAGCACAGTGTGGGCTGTGCCGGAAGTGGCAGGAAGCAGTCTGACCGACATTTTTGAAGTTTCGGGCTTCTGTAGCGCCAGCACCAATGATACCACAGAGCCAGATTTTGCAGCCTATAACTATTGTTGTTAATGAAGTAACATGAAACAATTCAGTTTTACTTTTCCTTGTTTTTTTCCCCCCAGTTTTCTCTTTTTTTCTGTTCTCATCTCCTGAAAGTGTTGATTCTTGCAAGGGTATAGGTCCACAGGTCCCAGCAGCTGCGCAGTAACCATGTGTGATGTCTGCTAGCAAGCTCTTTGACCACGGAAGGTATCACACTGAGCCATAACATCTAGACAGGCATGTTCCAAAACAGCCCCAGACAAAGTGACTCCTGACAACGCAGCGGAGCGCCAGTGTCATCAGAGCACTCCAAGCTGCACACATGCACAAACGGTCTCTGGCTCTCAGTAAGATGTTGCACATGCACAGCCTTCATCTTGCCAGGACTAATACCAGCCTTTATTAGATAGTAATTTGGAACAGGAAGCATGGCTAGTGTTAATCCAGGCATACTGAGGCCAAAATTGAGATCAGAATCTGGCTGAAATCAGCTAATTCTCTCCTCACAGTGCTCGCAACATTTTTAAATTGATGAATACTCACCCCAACTCCCAAAGTTGAGGAAAGCGACTTTCTCTATTCATCCTATCACAACCCTTCAAAATTTAAATAAGTCTCTACTAAATCTTTACTGAGCCTTTTCTGCTTCAGTGACAATAGTTCTAGTATCACAAGTCTATTATCTTTCATTCAGATATATTATTTATTATACAAATGGCTAGAATGTCCTATATGTGTTACAGTTATCCTGCATGCAAAGTCATTGTGGATACATGTCTTTATCAGTGTGTCATGCTAGATCCCCACCTGCCAAGAATGAGGCATATTAATTTCACCATATAGACATTACATTTCAAACTGTTGCTGAAGTGAAGAAAGGACTTGTTTAAAAAATCGCCAGGCCCTTGGCTGGAAAAACATTTTTTGCATTCTAACAGCCAGTACTTGGAAGGACAAAGGGGCTATTCCCTGCTCCAATTTAACCCAAAATGGACTTTGAGCACCAGGCATTGTGAGTAAGAAGAGATATTCCAGGGTCGGCTAAGACCAGAGAATCCACAAACAGATGTGGTCAGACCAGCTAGTCACATGACTAACCTGCTTGGCAACCTGGGTTTTTCTAAATTGTACAAACAGTTTGAACTCAGAGTGTCTGTTTGCTCCTGGACTGAAAAGACCTCACCACAGCCTCTCCTGTCTGCTCCCGTCTCTTTCTCACGGAACTCCAAATCCACTGAAGACACATGAACCACAAGAAACAAAAGTCTCCTACAGCAATCAAGATTTAAGAAGAATACTGGGCCTCAAGGAAAAGCACTCTACAATGAGCTCGAAGAACTGTACCAAAAACTCTGTTCAGAGATTGCCTCAAACATTTCCACCTTATTTTCTTCTGCTCTTTTCTGTCTCTATCTGCATGTGTGTATGTGAATGCATGCAAGCGTGCGTGCGTTGTGTATCCATAGGCGTTAACTGAATTAGAGTTTAAGTTTAATAAATTTCAAGCTTTCTTCTTTAAACCTAAGAAAACCTGTTTGTGCTGGTTTCTTTGCCTTATAATTGGAAAACAGTGAACAATGATTCACCAAGGGGGAGCTAAAAACACGTGTTTAAAATTAAACTCTGTTACGGTAAGACCAGGTGACGGCTGAGAGGGAACCCTAGATGCCTTTCTCACCTGATCGTAACAGAATTTTGGGGGTTACCATCCGGGATTTTACCCACAGTGGGAAGCCAAATTGTTCCCAATCAAAAAAGAGCAAGATTTCAATACAGGTATTCTGTGTGTGCTTGAATACTAACATATCTGTAACTGAAGTTAGTAGCTCCCCAAGCCAGGGTGACGTAACTTGGGATAAGTTAAAAGCACTGTCTATGGAGGAGCTGAGAAAAATGGCTGTACGTGACAAGGCTAGAAAGTCTGAACTCCTAAGACTAGTGACCAACCATTTTCCCCTTGAATCTGAAGAAGCAGAAAAAAGGTTAGAAGTGGACTCCGACAAGGTATTGTCAGCAAAGATACAATTGGAACAGAGGAAACTTGAATTTGAAGAAAGGGAAAAAGAGAGAGAGAGGCAGGAGAGGGAGAAAGAAAGAGCCTTCCAGAAGAAATGTGAAGAAAATGAAAGGCAGGAAAGGGAAAGAGAAAGAACATTCCAGAAGGAATGTGAAGAGAGAGAGCTGAAGCAGCTTGAATTAAGGGGCGAGAGAATAACCCCACTGAAAGCATGGCTAATATGGAGGAGCGTAATTCAGGGCTGGGTACAAAAATTGTTAAAACTAGCTCAACTAATCCTAAAATTCAATGAGGAAGGTGTAGAAGAATTTTTTATGCCCTTTGAGAAGCTGGCAAGGCAGCTAAAATGGCCAGCTGAGACCTGGACCCTTTTATTACAAAGCAAGCTAACCGGAAAAACCCATGAGGTTTATTCTTTGTTGCCAGATGAGAGTTCATCAAATTATGAACTGACCAAAAATACTATCCTTGTGGCATATGAATTAGTACCCGAAGCCTATCGCAAAAAAGTTTAGAACCCTCAAGAAGCAAGCTAATCAAACTTATCTGGAGTTTGAAAGAAATAAGCAGCTGGCTTTTGACCAATGGCTGAGGGCTGTTCAAGTACTGCTCATCTATGAGAATCTCAGGGAAGTAATTCTGTTAGAGGAATTTAAACATTCTCTCCTGCTCTCCATAAAGACCCATATAGAGGAGCAACGGGTTTAGAGAGCCTGGCAAGTGGCCGTTCTGGCTGATGAGTTTGCTTTAATCTATAAGTCAGTTTCCCAGGGTAGAACTTTTCCTAGTCACCCCCAAAAATCCAAAAAGGACAACAGGGTGGGAAGGTGATAGGAGCGCAAGCAGTCCTGGGAGAGAAAGAAAAGCAGGAGACAGAGGGGGCCCTCCTCTAGCCAAAAAAGAAGGTGCAGTGAGCAGGAGTGAAACCCGGAGACATGTGTGCTTCCATTGTAATAAGGCAGATCCTCGAAAAAGCTGACTGCTGGAAACTAAAAGGAAAACCTGGAGGGTTAATCAGGGCACATCCACTCAGTAAAGCAGTAATCCTGGAGGAGAGATCAACAGAGCAGCTGTAGCTTTAACTGCAGTAAGAGTGCAACCCAGGAAGCTTACTACTTCAAGTGCAGGAAAAGTTAATAGGATTCCTGAAGGCTGTCAGGGTTTTGTGTTTGAAGGGAAAGTAACCCCATATCCCTCGAGTGGGGCAAACAAGCCCATAGTAATTATCAGGGACACAGGAGCCACTAGATCCCTTTTACTGGGAAAAGGCCTGACCTTTCCCCCAGAGAGTGCAGTGAACACCAGAATGGTGGTGAATGGTATTGGAGGGCAGTGTATGCCTGTACCTGTACACCGGGTGCACCTGGAGTGCAGCCTAGTTTCGGGACTGGTGACCGTAGGGATTGTCCCTAGTTTGCCTGTGGATGGGGTTAACCTGCTCCAAGGTAATGATCCGGAAGGGGTGAAGGTGGTAGTCCTCCCAGTAGTGAAAGTAAGACCGCAGGAGGCAGAGAGACAGGGCAGTGGCAGGAGACGGTCCCCTGCAGTTTCCCTGAATGTGTAATGAATCAGGCCATGATCAAACCAGCTCCCCCAGAGGAGACTGAATTGGCACTGCAGGCAGATGACCACGAGGTCTGTCTCTCTGAGACTTTCTTTGGAAAGCTAGAAGATCCAGGGAATTAGTTAATGGATTTTCCCTAGCTGAGGCTCAGCGAGCCGACCCAGTATTGAGAGGGTTAGCACAGGCTGCCCAGTCTGAAATAGAAGCAGAGGGAGTCCCTGACTGCTATAATTTAAAGAAGGAGGTACTGACGAGGAAATGGAATTCTCCTCACAGACCTAAGAGTCAGGAGTGGATAGTGGTTCACCAGTTAGTGGTGCCGCAGACGTACCGGAGAGAAATAGTAAAAATGGCCCATGAGAATACAATGGCTGTACATGCTGGTACACGTAAGACCAAAGAGAGCAGTTTGACTGGCCAAACCTCCACAAAGATGTGGTGGAGTACTGCAGGAGTTGCCACATGTGCCAGGTTGAGGAGAAACTCCAACCTACAGTGAAACCAGCACCCCTAAGTCCTGTACCAGTGTTAGGAGGACCCTCCAGTAGAGGGCTGGTGAACTGTAAGGGATCCCTGCCAAGAACAAAAGGGGACAGGTAGGCACAAGGCTGGCAAAAAGTTAGAAAGGGAAGGGGAAAAAGCGACCAAGGGGGCAGGTTAAAGGAAGTCCAGGAGGAATCCCGGATAAAAACCCTTACTGTCCGGTCAGCTAACCCCGAAAAATTTGAAAAGTTAGACCCCACATCCTATGTAAATGCAGACACTAGAAGCACCCCACCAGATTTGTTAACAGCATTAACAGGAACCTGAAGAGACAAAGAAAGACCTCTAGGAGGGAAGAGAAACCATAAGGGTGATGCCTCACCTAATGGAAATGCCACAGGGGAGTGCAGTAGAGTCTGCACAAATACCTGCAGGTAGGCGTGTCCCAGAGGACAAAAGGGAGATTAGCAAAGAATCCTCCCCCACAGTCAGAAAAGGGAAGCATCCATCCCCTGAAGTCAAAAGCCTTTGCATGACTCAGCAAAGCACTGAAAGGGAGTTAAGGATAGTCCCGCCCACCACTGACTCACCTGAGGAAAAAAAATCCAACTTAGTGCTAATTAAACCTAACACTCCCCCTTTGCTGACCTCAACAGGAACAAAGACCCTCGGCAGTCATGGGAATGTGCAAACTGAAAAAGCTTCCCCAAAAACCACATGTTTATTGGGATTCCAAAAAGGGGCAATTAAAGCAGCACTGCCAATAAGAAAAGACAGGCTGTAATAAGTTTTGGGATTTATGAATGAATGGGAATGAATGAGCGAAATGCATGTTTTTTTCTGTATCCTAGATTTTCTCTTGACCCTTTTAATGAAATGCGCTTTTCTCAAAGGTGGTTTCATTCCACCGGGAGTGGCGGTGTCATGCTAGACCCCCATCTGCAAGAATGAGGCATATTAATTTCACCATATAGACATTACATTTCAAACTGTTGCTGAAGTGAAGAAAGGACTCATTTAAAATCTCACCAGGCCTTTGGCTAGAAAAACATTTTTTGTATACTAACAACCAGTGCTTGGAAGGACAAAGGGACCATTCTCTGCTCCAATTTAACCTACAATGGACATTGAGCACCAGGTATTGTGTGTAAGAAGAGACATTCCAGGGTCGGCTAAGACCTGAGAAGCCACAACGTGGTCAGACCAGCTAGTCACATGACTAGCCTGCTTGGCAACCAGGGTTTTTCTGACTTGTATGAACAGTTTGAACTCAGAGTGCTTGTTTGCTCCTGGACTGAAAAGACCTCTCCTGGCTGCTCCCATCTTTCTCATGGAACTCCAAATCCACTGAAGACATATGAACCCCAAGAGAGAAAAGTCTCCTACAGCGATCAAGGTTTAAGAAAAATACTGGGCCTCAATGAAAAGCAAGACCCACCTACAAGGACTCTACAGTGAGCTCGAAGATCCGGAACAAAAACACTCTTCAGAGATTGCCTCAAACGTTTCCACTTTATTTCTTCTACTCTATTCTGTCTCTATCTGCATGTGTGTATCGCGTATGCATGCTAGCGTGGGCGCGTCATATATCCGTAGGTGTTAACCGAATTAGAGTTTACGTTTAAGTTTAATAACTTTCAACCTTTCTTCTTTAAACCTAAGAAAACCTGTTTGTGCTTGTTTCTTTGTCTTATAATTGGAAAGCAGTGAACAAGGATTCACCAAGGGGGGGCTAAAAAAAGTGTGTTTAAAAATTAAACCCTGTTACGGTAAGACCAGATGAAGGCTGAGAGGGAACCCTAGCCCCCTTTCTCAACTGGTTGTAATAAGTGCAATAAATTTAACACAAAGCGCCAATTTTATGGGCCCACACTCCTGGCAGGAGGCCTCACCAGCTAGAAGCAGATATTGGAAATCTGGGTGCACATTCATTGGTTCCCCTTTATCTACCCTGGTAGTTACATCCTCAAAAAAGGGTAACAGATTTGTCAAACACAATTTCCCTTTCATAGATACATAATTTTCCGACCGTTCATAAATTAATCCTTTTCAAGTGAAATCCATTCATTTAGTCACATCAATTAAACAGCAGTCTGTCTTAAGAACCATAGTTTACAGAACAGAAGAAGGCCATTCAGCTCTTCGTGTCTGTGCTACAGAACTACAAAACTAAATCTATTGCCTTTCTCCCTTGCCATAGTTTTGTATCTTTTCCTCTTGAAATATTTATCCCCCTCTCTCTTCTCTTTGGCCTCCTTGTCTTGAGAGACAATGGGTAAGAGCCTGGAGGTGGTCAGTGGTTTGTGAAGCGGCGCCTGGAGTGGCGATAAAGGTCAATTCTAGAGTGACAGACTCTTCCACAGGCGCTGCAGCTAAAATTGGTTGTCGGGGCTGTTACACAGTTGGCTCTCTCCTTGCGCTTCTGTCTTTTTTCCTGCCAACAGCTAAGTCTCTTCGACTCACCACGCTTTAGTCTTGCCTTTATGGCTGTCTGACAGCTCTGGCGATCACTGGCAACTGACTCCCACGACTTGTGGTCAATGTCACAGGACTTCATGTTGCATTTGCAGACATCTTTAAAGCGGAGACATGGACGGCCAGTGGGTCTGATACCAGTGACGAGCTCGCTGTACAATGTGTCCTTGGGGATCCTGCCATCTTCCATGCGGCTCACATGGCCAAGCCATCTCAAGAGCCGCTGACTCAGTAGGGTGTAAATGCTGGGGAAGTTGGCCGCCTTGAGGACTTCTGCGTTGGAGATATGGTCCTGCCACCTGATGCCAAGGATTCTCTGGAGGCAGCGAAGATGGAATGAATTGAGACGTCACTCTTGGCTGACATACGTTGTCCAGGCCTCGCTGCCATAGAGCAAGGTACTGAGGACGCAGGCTTGATACACTCGGACTTTTGTGTTCTGTGTCAGTGCGCCATTTTCCCACACTCTCTTGGCCAGTCTGGACATAGCAGCGGACGCCTTTCCCATGCGCAACTCGCAGGATTAACCAATGTCAGGGAACACAACAACTTATACTGCATGAGAAGAGATAGCTGATTGGTTGGCAAGTGAATTCTGATTGGTAGAGAGGTTGCCATGGAGAATGCGCCAGTTTACGGACTGACAGTTAACTGCCAAGCATTGCTTGAAATTTAAACCAGGCAACTTAACTCTGATTGGTCAAGGCATTGCCCTGTGGAATGAACCAGTGAGTGGCTGTCACTTATTTTGTTCAGTTGAAACACATATATGTTTGTACATATATTAATACACAGGGTCCTGTTCTTTGCAGACAGAAAGAATATATACAAACATTTGTTTCAGCTGAACAAATAAGTGACAGCTACTCACTGGGTCATTCCTCAGGGCAATGCCTTGACCAATCAGAGACAAGCTGCTTGGTTTAAATTTCAAACAAAGCTTGGCTGTTAACTGTCAGTATAAGTTGTTCTTTTCCCTCACATTGGTTATTCTTGCAGATTGTCCTGATGAGTGCAAGACAAAAAACTTCAACAACATGTCTCCATTTTCAGCAATACTCAAATCCTCAGTGTGCTAAGAATTATGCTGACAACCAATTTAAGATAGTCAGTCGGGCTTGCAGTGTGGCACATTTGTGTGTACTGGAAGCTACATATATTAACACAAAGGGCCCTGTTCTTTGCAGACAGAAAGAACGTGTGCACACATTGCGCCTGTTTCAGCTAAACAAAATAAGTGACAGCCATTCGCTGGCTCATTCCTCAGGGCAATGCCTTGACCAATCAAAGTCAAGCTGCCTGGTTTAAATTTCAAACAAAGCTTGGCAGTTAACTGTCAGTCCTCATAAACTGGTGCATTCTCCATGGCAATGCCTCTACCAATCAGAGTCCACTTGCCAACCAATCAGCACTCTCTTCTCATGCAGTATAATTTTGTTGTTTCCCTTACATCAGTATTCTTGCCTCCTGATGAGTGCAAGACGAAAAGCTTCGACAAAATGTCTCTATTTTCAGCAATACTAGATTCATTGGTTCCCCTTTATCTACCCTGGTAAAACATCCTCAAAAAACTGTAACAGATTTGTCAAACACAATTTCCCTTTCATAGATCCACATTGACTCTGTCTAATCATATTATGATTTTCTAAGTGCCCTGCTACCAAATCCTTATTAATTGAATGTAGCATTTTTCCTATCACTGATGTCAAACTAACTAGCCTATAGTTCCTGTTTTCTCCCTCCCTCCTTTCCTGAATAGTAGGATTATGTTTGCTACCTTTCAATCAATGGGAACTGTTCTAGAACCAAGGGAATTCTGGTCGATCAAAACCAATGCATCCACTGTCTATGTCAATACCTCTTTTAAACAGGCCACTAGGTACAGGGGATTTGTTAACTTTTAGTCCCATTAATTTCACCAGTGCTATGCCTTTACTGACACAAATTTTCTTTAGTTCCTCATTTTCACATGACCCTTGGTTCTCCATTATTTCTGGAAATTATTTGTGTCTCCTATCATGAAGACAGATACAAAGTATTTGTTTAATGTCTCTGTTATTTCCTTATTCCCCATTATAATATCTCTGCCTCTAAGGAACCTGTCTTTACTTTTGCTAGTTTATTGCTTTTTACATAAATATAGAAGCTTTTACAATCTGTTTTTATGTCTGTTGCTAGTTTACTTGCAAATTCTGATTTTCTTTATCAATTTCTTGATCATCCCTTGCTGAATTCTAAAATCTCCCAATCCCCAGGCTTACTACACTTTTTGGCAACATTATAAAGCTCTTCCTTTGAGCCTCTAGGGAAGAGTGATCATAATATTATAGAACTTTATACTGAGTTTGAGAGTAATTTAGTTATATCCAAAAGTGGAATTTTAAATCTGAACAAAGACAACTACATAGGTATGAAGGGCAGTTGGCTAGGTAGATTGGAAAACTCGATCAAAAGATACTATTTTTTAGATAATACTATCTTTAATTTATTTTGCTAGCCAAGGTTGGATGTTTGGATAAGACGTTAAATCAAGGCCCTGTCTGCCCTCTCAGGTGGACATCAACCAACATCATTAAAAACAAGTTACCTGGTCATTATCACATTGCTGGTTGTGGCAGTTTTCTGTGCACAGGTTGGCTGCCACATTTCCTACATTACAACAGTGGGCTACATTTCGAAAGTACTTCATTGGCTGTAAAGCACTTTGAGGCATCTGTTGGTCACAAAAGGCACTGTATAAATACAAGTCATTCTTTTCTTTCTTTCTGTGGGGTTTTCATTCCTTAAAGGATTGGATAATTGTTGTAAATTATGATTTAATTCTTTAAATGTTTGTCATTGCTTATCCACCATTGTATCTTTTAACCTTGTTTTCCATTCTACCTTAGCCAACTGCCCCTCATACCTTTGTAGTTTACTTTGTTCAGATTGAAGATCCCAGTTTCAGACTTAATATACTACTCTCAAACTCAATATGATCACACTTCCCTATAGCCTCCTTTAGGAGAAGGTCATTATGCAAAGCATCTGAAATAATAGAGATGAACTAGTGGCACATAGAGGGTTTAGATCTAATCGACATGACAGAGACATGGTTACAAGGTGATAAAGGTTGAGAAGTAAATATTTCAGGGTACTTAGTATTTTGGAAAGATAGACAGAATGGCAAAGGAGGAGGGGTAGCCTTGATAATAAAGGATGGCATAAGAATGTTAATGAGAAAGGATCTGGCCTCAGAAGATCATGAAGTAGAATCTTCTTTCTTCTTTGGCCTCCTTGTCTCGGGAGACAATGGGTAAGCACCTGGAGGTGGTCAGTGGTGTGTGGAGCAGCGCCTGGAGTGGCTATAAAGGCCAATACTAGAGTGACAGACTCTGCCACAGGTGCTGCAGCTAAAATTGGTTGTCAGGGTTGTTTCGCAGTTGGCTCTCCCCTTGCGCTTCTGTCTTTTTTCCTGCCAACTGCTAAGTCTCTTCGACTCGCCACACTTTAGCCCCGCCTTTATGGCTGCCCGACAGCTCTGGCGATCGCTGGCAACTGACTCCCACGACTTGTGATCAATGTCACAGGACTTCATGTCGTGTTTGCAGACATCTTTAAAGCGGAGACATGGACGGCCGGTGGGTCTGATACCAGTGGCGAGCTTGCTGTACAATGTGTCCTTGGGGATCCTGCCATCTTCCATGCGGCTCACATGGCCAAGCCATCTCAAGTGCCGCTGACTCAGTAGGGTGTATAAGCTGGGGATGTTGGCCACCTCGAGGACTTCTGTGTTGGAGATATGGTCCTGCCACCTGATGCCAAGGATTCTCCGGAGGCAGCGAAGATGGAATGAATTGAGACGTCGCTCGTGGCTGACATACGTTGTCCAGGCCTCGCTGCCGTAGAGCAAGGTACTGAGGACACAGGCTTGATACACGTGGACGTTTGTGTTCCGTGTCAGTGCTCCATTTTCCCACACTCTCTTGGCCAGTCTGGACATAGCAGTGGAAGCCTTTGCCATGCGCTTGTTGATTTCTGCATCGAGAGACTGGTTACTGGTGATAGTTGAGCCTAGGTAGGTGAACTCTTGAACCATTTTCAGAGCATGGTCGCCAATATTGATGGATGGAGCATTTCTGACGTCCTGTCCCATGATGTTCGTTTTCTTGAGGCTGATGGTTCGGCCAAATTCGTTGCAGGCAGCCGCAAACCTGTCGATGAGATTCTGCAGACACTCTTCAGTGTGAGATGTTAATGCAGCATCGTCAGCAAAGAGAAGTTCCCTGATGAGGACTTTCCGTACTTTGGTCTTCGCTCTTAGACGGGCAAGGTTGAACACCCTGCCACCTGATCTTGCGTGGAGGAAAATTTCTTCTTCTGAAGACTTGAACGCATATGAGAGCAGCAAGGAGAGGAAAATCCCAAACAGTGTACACTGTTTGGGATTTTCTTCTCCCTGCTGCTCTCACATGCTTTCAAGTCTTCAGAAGTAGGATCAGTATGGTGAAAATTAGGCATAGCAAGAATCAGAAAAACACTTCTGGGAGTAGTTTATAGGTCCCCTAACAGTAGTTATACCATTGGACAGAGCATTAACCAAGAAATTATTCGAGTTTGTAACAAAGGCAATGTAATAATTGTGGGGGACCTTAATCTTCATATAGACTGGGACAATGAAATTGGCAACAGTGGGCTAGAAAATGCGTTTGTAGAATGTTTTCAGAACAGTTTCTTGGAGCAATATGTTGTGGAATTGACCAGGGATAAAGCTATCTTGGATCTATTATGTAATGAAGCAGGGATAATTTGTAATATCATAGTAAAAGATCCAGTGGGAAATAATATCATAATACCATTGAATTCCATGTTAAGTTTGAAAGTGATATACTCCAATCACAAACAAGAATCTAAAACTTAAACAAAGCCAATTACATAGGTATGAGGGGAGAACTGGCTAAGGTAAATTGGGTAAATAGACTAAAAACTATGGTGGTAAATAAACAGTGGGAAACCTTTAAAGAAACAATTCAAAATGTTCAACAAAAATACATTCCATTGAAAAACAAAAACTCAGCAAGAAAGACCCATCCGTGGCTCACTCAGAAAGCTAAAGATAGTATTAGATTAAAAGAGGGTTACAATGTTACAAAAAAGAGTAGCAAGTCTGGGAATTGGGAGTGTTTGAGAAACAAGCAAAGGCCACCAAAAAGTTGATAAAAAAGGAAAAACTAGAATGAGTAAATTAGCCAGTAATATAAAGACAGATCCGAGCTTTAATAGGTATATAAAAAGTAGCTGAAGTAAACATTGATTCCTTAGAAGCAGAGAGAGGAGAAATTATCATGGAGAATGAGCAAATGGCAGCGGCATTGAACAAATATTTTGTGCCTGTCTTCACAGTAGAAGACACAAGTTTCAATCCAGAAGTAGGTGGTAAACTAGGGGCTAAAAAGAGTGAGGAAATCAAGGAAATTATTATCAGCAGAGAAAAAGTATTGGAGAAACTTAAGGAACTAAAATCTGACAAATCCCCGGGACCTGATGGCCAACACCTTAGGGTTCTAAATAAGATAGCTGCAGAGATAGTGCATGCTCTAGCTATGATTTTCCAAAGTTCCTTGGATTCGGGAATGGTCCCATCAGATTGGAAGTGGCAAATGTTACACTGCTTTTCAAGAAAGGATGGAGAGAAAAGACAGTGAAATACAGGCTGGTTAGCCTAACATCAGTTGTTGGGAAAATGCAGGAATCTGTTATCAAGGAAGTCTTAACAATGCACATGGTAAAGTACGGTCTGAATAGAACAAGTCATTATAGTTTTACTAAAGGGAAATCCTGTTTGACAAATTTGTTAAAGTTTTTTGAGGATGTAACTCGTAGGATAGATAAAGGGGAACCAGCAGATGTAGTCTACCAGGATTTTCAAAAGGCATCGAAAAGGTGCCACACAAAAGGTTAATAGGCAAAATAAGGGCTCATGGAGTTGGACTAATATATTAGCATGGATAGAGCACCGGTTAACAGACAGGAAGCAAAGAGTGGGCATAAACGGAGCATTTTCAAGTTGGCAGGCAGTGAATAGTGGTGTGCCACAAGGATCAGTGTTGGGGCCTCAGCTATTTGCAATCTATATCAATGACTTAGATGAAAAGACAGAGAGTAATGTATCTAAGGTAAGCTGTGGGGAGGATGCAGAAAGGTTGCAAAGAGATATCGACAGGTTAAGTGAGAAGGCAACAAGATGGTAGATGGAGTATAATGTAGGGAAGTGTGAAGTTATTCACTTTGGTCATAAGAATATAAAAGCAGAATATTTTTTAACAAGTGTGAAACTTGTAAGTGTTGATGTTCACAGAGACTTAGGTATGCTTGTACAAGGAATGCAGAAAGTTAGCATGCAGGTACAGCAAGCAATTAGGAAGGCAAATGGCATGTTGGCCTTTATTGCAAGGGGATTGGAGTACAGGAATAACGAAGTCTTGCTACAATTGTACAGGTTTTTGGTGAGACAACATCTGCAGTACTGTGTGCAGTTTTGGTCTCCACATTTAAGGAAGGATATACTTGCATTGGCAGCGGTACAGGAAAGGTTCACTAAATTGGTCCCTGGGATGAGGGGGTTGTCCTATGATGAGAGGCTGAGTAAATTGGGCCTATACTCTCTGGACCTTAGAAGAATGAGAGGTGATCTCATTGAAACATACAAGATTCTGAAGGGGCTGTATAGGGTAGAAACTGAGAGATTGTTTCTGCTGGTCGGGGAATCTAAAACACGGGGAACAGTCTTAGGATAACGGGCCGATCATTTAGGACTGAGATGAAGAGAAATTGCTTCAGTTAAAGGGTTGAGAATCTTTGGAATTCTCTACCCCAGAGGGTTGTGGATGCTCCATCGTTGAATACATTTAAGGCTGGGATAGACAGATTTTTGGTCTCTCAGGGAATCAAGGGATATGGCGAGCAGGCGAGCAGGCACGAAAGTGAAGTTGAATCCTAAGATCAGCCATGATCGTGTTGAATGTCAGAGCAGACTTGATGGGTCATATGGTCTACTCCTGCTTCTATTTCTTGTGTTCTTGTGTTAACCCTTTCTTATTGCACTATACTAGATCCAAAATAGCACTTTTGCCAAACTTGTATTTCACAACTATAATTTAGTTTTGGCCTGAAATATCTTGTCTATTAGTATAATGTTTTCTTTCAGTCAGAGATATCAAAACAGCATGTTGGTAGCTCATTATTCACTCAGTGACATTATTTAATTACGTTGTACATAAAGTCACATTTCAGTTCATATTGAGCAGAAATCTAGCAATGAAATGGACTTCTGTGCTGGGTATAAGTAAAAGATATTTGAAACATGTTCCAGTTGTCACAATAATATTGGGGTAGAATTTCACTGATTCAATCTAATTTAGGAAAATTATCTATAAATTCTTTATTTTGATTTTTCGTGGAGGCTACGGTCACTTTTAGGTGCTTAGATCATGGAACCAGCTCAAGTTCATACTCCAATTAAAACCATAGAAGTGTGCATGCAAGTGCCCTCTCATTCTTCAGGATGTACAAGAAGATGACATTGAATATCAGTCCAATGCATGCTCTCTGTTGTATAAACAGGTCCTGAAAAACAGCAAGGAATAAAAATGAAACTATTTTATAGGAGTCGAATAGATATCTTTTGATGAAAGTTCGATGACTTTTTATCAATTCTGACGAAAGGCTATTGACCAGAAACATATTAAACTCTGTTTCTCTCTCCACAGATGCTGACTGACCTGCAGAGTGTTTCCAGCATTTTCTGTCTTTCATTACCTGAATCGCAGTTTATTTAAAACCAATTTTATTCTGCAGTAACAAAGCAGTAAACAAGTTGGCACCATTTAATTTTAATTTAGACTAGCTGCAATTTCAATATAATATGGAATTAGTAGCTTCCAGCACATGTTGTGGGGAGGAGAGTCATAAACCATTTGGGCTAGAATTTCCTTGATCCTACTTACAGCAAAATTACACTGAAATTTATGACAGCTTCCACGTTGATCTTTCTAATAGCAACTCATGACGAAATTTCTTGTGAATCTCATCAGAATGTAAAAAGCAGCATAAATCAGCATCTAAAGTTAGTGTGAGAGAAAGTGCAGAAAGTACACCACCTTCCTTCTTTAAGTCCCTGTTCCTCTTATTGATGTTATGAAAATTGAAGTTTGAAGCAATTTAGCCATCATCTATGCACATCAAGCATAGCACGTTCAAGAAAATCCAATTGTGGAAGCTTTTCTCTTTTTAAATCCCCTAAAAAGCATTGAAAGTTAAAGAAAATACAATGCAGATCTCAGTAAGGAGATACTCAAAATACATTGAAACATTGCTATAAAAAGCTATAAATAATGACTTCAGGTCCTGTTGTGCCTTAAATTGTGGCTTTATATGTAAACTCATTCAAATCTAGCATACATGCAGGAACATTCTCTGGACTTTCACATAGGAATAAAGCAATGTTAATGGACTAAGTGGGGTTTCAGTGGATGTAACTCGAGAGTGGCATAAATGATTAAGCAAATTGCTGCGTGGCAAGATTCTGATATAAAACCAGTGTAAGTCACTTATGTATGAATTTACTCTGAAACAACCAACTCTATGCAGCTCTTACGCCATTGTCTTACTGAAAATTATGAGGAAATTCAAGGCCATTATGTCTTGTAATCAGAGATATAACTAAGTTATGGCTTATTATTTGCTGGACAAATTTGAATATTTATTCCCCCAAAGGATTAACACGTCAGCCTGGCAGGAGTTTCATCTTTGCTAGGAAAAATAAAACTGCAGCCATATTCATATTAATTTGGGGCAGCAGCAATTATTAGTGGGAAACAAAATGGAATCATACTGACAGCGAACTCAATCAGGATGAGAATAATTTTGATGCTTCATTAAAATGAAACAATCACCCCATCTACTATGTTTTAATCTGTTACTGTAAAACACATTATCATTTTTATATGCCTTTTGTATTTTATCTCTTCAAATAAAAAATAAATTTGCAACTATTGTTGGAATTGATCCAGCGTTTGCGAGAAGACTGAGTTATGCTGTTTGTTCTGAAGCCAAATGCAAAGTTATACAGCTGCCTGAGGACATCAGATGTGCTTTGATTATATTTTCATGCTGTTGTCTAAGCTGACGTAACTGTAGTTATTTATTGGGATCAAAATACATTTCTTTAGGGACTGGGTGACACGAGTTAGAACACTGTCCTATTATATCTGGTCTTGGATTTAAATCAGGTCCAAATTGATATTTCCTCTCTAATGTTTAAGAGGCCTAAAATGAAATCAGGCTGGAAGATCAGCCCAGCAGCCAGTGTGTTTGAGTCTACAGTATTGAACTAAAATTAGTCTAATAATAATTGACAAAGTAAGGTATATACAGTGCTATCAGCAAACAGCCACGTTCAAATGGACTGGGAAGCTGGAGATTTGGCACTACAAAGCAACAACCTTATCTCCAAAGAATGCTAATTTCCAGGACAGCTTTCCCTCCAAGCGTGAGATTGTTAAATTTGTACATATATTTGCAGTCTCACTGGGATGCCACCAAGATAGTTAACGTAGGGAAGGGTATGTACTCTTCTCAGGCTGTGGTTAAGACACACTGGGCATAAATCTGTCTTTTGATGATTGTCTTCAATGGAAATGAAAATCAGGAGCGATGTGTAACAGGTGGCTTACTTCTACCACCCTTTGTGTAAAGAAGTGTTTCCTAATTTCACACCTGAAAGTCTGGCTCTAAGTTTTTGACTATGCCCCATAGTCCTAGACTCTCCAACTAGTGGAAATAGTTTCTCCCAATCTCCCCTATCTGTTCCCCTTAATATCTTGAAAACTGCGATCAAATCATGCTTAGCCTCCTAAATTCCAGGGAATACAACCCATTCGTTTGTTTGATCAATCCCCGTAGTTTAACCCTTGGAGTCCAGGAATCATTCACATAAATCTATGCTGCACTATCTCCACAGCCAATATATCCTTCCTAAGGTATGGTGCCCAGAACTGCTCACAGTACTCCAGGAGTGGTCTAACCACAGCTTTGTATAACTGAAGCATGACTTCTACCCTTTGTATTCTAGTCCTCTGGTTATAAAGGTCAGCATTCCATTAGCTTTTTTGATTATTTTCTGCACCTGTTCACAACATTTTAATGATCTGTGTACCTTGACCCCCAAATCTCTTTGAGCATTCACAGTTTCTAGCGATTCATCATTTTGAAAGTAACCTATTCTATCATTTTTAGGTCCAAAGTGGATGACCACACATTGAATTCCATTTGCCACAGTTTTGTCCATTCATTGATCTATCAATATCTCTTTGTAATTTTACGCTTCCACCTACACTGCTTACATTACTGCCTATCCTTGTGTCATTGACAAGTTTGGATTTGTGGCTCAGTATCCTATCATCTAAGTTATTAATAAACATTGAATAGTTGAGGCTCCAACATAGATCCTTGCGTGACACCATGACTCATATCCTGCCAATTAGAGTACCTGCCCATTATCCCAACACTCTGTCTCCTTCCACTCAGCCAATTTGCTAACCAGGTCAATAATTTGCCTTCAATTCCATGAACTTCAAGTTTAGTTAACAGTGTCTTATGAAGGACTTTATAAAGGCCTTCTGGAAGTCCATCTATCCTTTACAAATCCACACTGGCTCCCTCTGATCAGCTGAAAGTTCTCAAGGTGTTCAGTCACTCTATGCTTAAGTATAGACTCCAGCAATTTCTCGACAATAGATGTTAGGTTAACTGGTCTATAACTTCCTGGTTTCCCTCTCTTACCTTTATTAAATAGCGCAGTTTCATTCACTAATTTCCAATAAAGGAACAGTTTCCAAATCAAGAGACCCTTGAAAGATTATAGTTAGGGCATCTCACCTACTTCTTTTGAAACCCTGGGATGGAAACCATCTGGAGATTTGTTACTCTTTAATGCCATTAATGTCTCCATTACTGTTATCTTTCTTAGGTTAATTTTGTTGAGTCCCTGCCCCTGATTCAATATTAGTTTCTTTGGGATGTCAGGCATGCTGACCTGTTCCTCTACTGTAAATACTGACACAAAATAATAATTCAGCATTCCTGCCATTTTCTTATTTTCATTGACAACATCACCATTATCAGCTTTCAGCTAGTCTTAGGAAAAGGGGTCAGCCATTTAGGACTGAGTTGAGGAGAAATTTCTTCACTCAGAGAGTTGTTAATCTTTGGATTTCTCTATCCCAGAGGGCAGTGGATGATCAGATGAGAAGTGTTTACAAGACTGGGATTGACAGATTTTTGGGCACTAAGGAAATCAAGTAATATTGGCTTAAGGTGAGAAAGTGGAGTTGGTGTAGATGTTTTATTGAATGGTGAAGCAGGCTGGAGGGCAATATAACCTACTCCTTTCCCTATTTCTTAGGTTCTTATGAATTGAAGTTCTGCCTGCTCCAATGGCGGGCTTAAGTCAAGAAAGAGATGATGTCAGTGGGATGGAACCATCAGCCACAATTCCTCCTGCTCTCATCATATTCCTTGAGTGGCCTGGATGCCAGCCAAGATACCCAAGTCCAGGTCAATGGTATGGTGGAAGTGGAGCCCACAGGTATGTCCAGGTCTGAGACTCGTCCTGAAACACCCCAAACTATTTAAAGTAGCTGCAGTAAAGTTGCTGTTCTGTTAAAGGGGACATCAAAGATCTCTATAACTTGGTCAAACATTAAATCTGTTTCTCTCTCCACAGATGCTGCCTGACTTTCTGAGTGTCTTCATCACTTTTTGTTCTTATTTCAGAATTCCACATCTGCAGTATTTTGCTTTTTTCATGTTTACAGTTCTAAGAATAGATTAAGCAACTACTTGATGGACTTTGCTGATAATGATCACATACCGGCTCTTACGGTTATCTTGCTGGTGTTAACTGCCTGATTGTGTGTATGCAAATTCCTGTTGCTTTTAAATATGACACAGTTATTATGGCTGTGCCAGGGTTGGGGCCGACCATGACTCATGGCCCTCCTGCCTTGGGCGCTATGGCGTTGGAAGGATGAATGAGAACGGGCAGAGACTGCTTGAGTTGTGTACCTATCATAACCTCTGCATCACCAACTCGTTCTTTCACACTAAACCCTGTCACCAGGTTTCATGGAGGCACCCAAGATCACGTCGTTGGCACCAGCTAGACCTCATTGTCACAAGGCGAGCCGCCTTAAACAGTGTTCAAATCACACGCAGCTTCCACAGTGCGGACTGCGACACCGACCACTCCCTGGTGTGCAGCAAGGTTAGACTCAGACCAAAGAAGTTGCATCATTCCAAGCAGAAGGGCCACCCGCGCATCAACACGAGCAGAATTTCTCACCCACAGCTGTTACAAAAATTTCTAAATTCACTTGTAACAGCCCTTCAAAACACTCCCACAGGGGATGCTGAGACCAAGTGGGCCCACATCAGAGACGCCATCTATGAGTCAGCTTTGACCACCTACGGCAAAAGTGCGAAGAGAAATGCAGACTGGTTTCAATCTCATAATGAAGAGCTGGAACCTGTCATAGCCGCTAAGCGCATTGCACTTTTGAACTACAAGAAAGCCCCCAGCGATTTAACATCCGCAGCACTTAAAGCAGCCAGAAGTACTGCACAAAGAACAGCTAGGCGTTGCGCAAACGACTACTGGCAACACCTATGCAGTCATATTCAGCTGGCCTCAGACACCGGAAACATCAGAGGAATGTATGATGGCATGAAGAGAGCTCTTGGGCCAACCATCAAGAAGATCACCCCCCTCAAATCTAAATCGGGGGACATAATCACTGACCAACGCAAACAGATGGACCGCTGGGTTGAGCACTACCTAGAACTGTACTCCAGGGAGAATGCTGTCACTGAGACTGCCCTCAATACAGCCCAGCCTCTACCAGTCATGGATGAGCTGGACATACAGCCAACCAAATCGGAACTCAGTGATGCCATTGATTCCCTAGCCAGCGGAAAAGCCCCTGGGAAGGACAGCATTACCCCTGAAATAATCAAGAGTGCCAAGCCTGCTATACTCTCAGCACTACATGAACTGCTATGCCTGTGCTGGGACGAGGGAGCAGTACCCCAGGACATGCGCGATGCCAACATCATCACCCTCTATAAAAACAAAGGTGACCGCGGTGACTGCAACAACTACCGTGGAATCTCCCTGCTCAGCATAGTGGGGAAAGTCTTTGCTCGAGTCGCTCTGAACAGGCTCCAGAAGCTGGCCGAGCGCGTCTACCCTGAGGCACAGTGTGGCTTTCGTGCAGAGAGATCGACTATTGACATGCTGTTCTCCCTTCGTCAGATACAGGAGAAATGCCGTGAACAACAGATGCCCCTCTACATTGCTTTCATTGATCTCACCAAAGCCTTTGACCTCGTCAGCAGACGTGGTCTCTTCAGACTACTAGAAAAGATCGGATGTCCACCAAAGCTACTAAGTATCATCACCTCATTCCATGACAATATGAAAGGCACAATTCAACATGGTGGCTCCTCATCAGAGCCCTTTCCTATCCTGAGTGGTGTGAAACAGGGCTGTGTTCTCGCACCCACACTTTTTGGGATTTTCTTCTCCCTGCTGCTTTCACATGCGTTCAAATCCTCTGAAGAAGGAATTTTCCTCCACACAAGATCAGGTGGGAGGGGGGCCGTTTTCTTTCTTCTTTAGTTACTAATTTATAAATGTGTGAATTGTACCCAATGTCTGTGACAATGTGATTTCCTTATTTCATTTGTTACTGATTAATTTAATTGGCTACAAACATACAGTCTCCAAAAGCAGAAGGTATAGCTAAATGTTGTTATTCAACGTGTTTCTCATTAATCATTTTCTTCATTGTTTAAAATAGATAAGAGAAAGTGTCCTTGAAATTAAAATATTAACCAGTTGGTTGAATTGCCTGCAGCAATGTCGGGCAGCATGTATGAACATGTAACCCACCAGTTGTTACAAATAGGGGTACCACCCTCCTTTGGTATGTGCCTATAACAGCTGCAAAGCAAATGGTGCCACAAAACCATATCAAACATGCTAAGATATAGTGATAGAAATTCATTAGGATTAAGTGATTGAAACTTATGCATAACTATATTCTTGAGCAACACAGAACCCGTTCTGTATTAAATCAAATAATTAAAATAAAAATCCCTCATAGAAACCCTATAAGTAAAAGAAAAATCACCCACCACTGCATGTTGCTGTGGCATTTTGTCCTTTGAATTAATTGATTATTTCAAATTGTACAGATGCTATCTTATGCCACGCATTTCCCAAAATAGTCATCTATATTGAACTCTTTTAATGGTTCTTTACTTGGTTAGATAAATGCTCACTCAAATCTGCCTTAATGTACACTGACTCATACAGCATTAGTTCATTACATCGCGGATCAATCAGAGTTTGTATAGTCTGTTGCTAAAGTCGATTGGATATCTTGCAGTTATACCTCCTTTTTTTATGCGCAGTTAAATATTTCAGTATTGATATGGATTTTTCTACTTAATGTAATTTAACAAATACATTTACATAAATGTAATTGTTAAGTGCTATCCTCATACGACCTGGGAATATTCTTCATTGCCTGAGTGCATAATGATTGCATTAGATGTAGCCTTTCTCCCAGTAACAAAATATTTGTTTGCATATGGCAATATGGGTGGTGATATAGAAATATACATCAAAGGTTATTTTTCAACCTACCTGAAGTGTGTGGGTAAATTCACCAATTCCACTCTTCTAACAGAGAGCCACACGAGAAGTTCACACAGGTTAGATAATTAGTGCTGCAGTTTTGTAGCTGTATCTCCTATTCTATACTTCCTCTGAGCACGGCTCACAGCTGGGACTGGGGGATTGGTGAATACATCTCCATGAGACCGGTGTGTCTCATAGATAAGTTTCATACATTGGTGCCAGTCAGAATATGAAATCGGACAAGCATTAGGCAAAAAAATCACAAGGCTTTGTCCCTAATTTCCGTTTCCCAACATAACAGTAAATGTTAAGAGCATGACTAGATCATACACAAATAACTCAATTAATGCCTTGTGAACTACAGTTCATTATAAACAATAGACAACAACAAAAACTTGCATTTACACAGTGCCTTTAACATAGTGAAACATTTCAAGGGGCATCATGGGAGTGTTATCCATCAAAATTTGACACTGAACCACATAAGGAGATATTAGGGCAGGTTGGTCAAAGAGGTAGGTTTTAAAGATTATCGTAAAGGAGGAGAGAGACAAAGCTGTAGAGGGACAAATTTGCAAGGAAATTTCAGAGGGGTGCAGGAATTATAGGGTGATTATAATTGGGGACTTTAAATATCTGAACATAGACTGGGATAGTAGTTGTGTAAAGGACAGAGAGAGACACAAGTTCTTAAGAGTGTGTTCAGCAGAATTTTCTACAGCAGTATGTTTCCAGTCCAATGAGAAAGGCGGCACTGCTAGATCCGATTCTTGGGAATGAGGTGGGCCAAGTGGATTAAGTGTCAGTAGGGAAATGATTATGGGACAGTGATCATTGTGTCATGAGGCTTTGGTTGGCTATGGAAAAGGACAAAGCGCGATCCAGAATAAGAATAATTAACTGGGGGAAAGCCAATTTCAATGAGGTAAGAATGGACCTGGCGCAGATAAATTGGAACCAAAGGTTGGCAGGCAAAATGGTAAGTGAACAATGGGCTGCCTTTAAAGAAGCGATAGTTTGAGCACAGTCAAGTCCTACGAACAGGAAAGGTAGGCCAAACAAATCCAAAGCTTCCTGGATGACGAAAAAGATAGAGAGTAAGATGAAGAAGAAAAAGTGTCCTAATGACAGATGTCAGGTGGATGATACAATCGAGAACCAGGCTGAATATAGAAGGTTCAGTGGGAAAGTGAAAAAGCAAATAAGAGAAGCAGAGAAAGTATGAAAAGATACTGGTAGCTAACATAAAAGAGAATCCAAAAGTCTTTTATAGGCGTATTAAGTAAAAGGGTGATAAAAGGAAGAGTGGAGCTGATTAGGGACCAAACAGGGGATTTACATATGTAGGCAGGTGGCATGGCTGAGGCATTAAATGAATACTTTGCATCTGTCTTTACCAAGGAAGAAGATGCGCGCAAGTCATGGTGAAAGAGGAGGTAATTCAGATACTTGCAGGATTTAAAATTGATCAAGATATTGGATAGGCTAACTGTACCTAAAGTTGATAAGGCAACAGGACCAGATGAGATGCATTTAAGCATACTGAAGGATGTGAGAGTGGAAATTGCAGAGGTACTGGCCATAATTTTCCAGCCTTTCTTAGACTCAGGGGTGGTGCCAGAGGACTAGAGAATTGCAAATGTTCAAAAAAGGGTGTAAAGATAAGCCCAACAACTACAGGCCAGTCAGTTTAACCTTGAAGATGGGGAAGCTTCTAAGAGCCAATAATTCAGGACAAAATTAATAGTCACTTGGGTAAATGCAGGTTATTTAGGGAAAACCAGCACAGATTTGTGAAGGGCAAATCATGTTTAACTAAATTGCTGGAGTTTTTTGATGAGATAACAGAGAAGGTTGATCAGGGTAATGTTGTTGATGTGCACATGGACTTCCAAAAGGCATTTGATAAAGTGCCGCACAACAGAATTGTGAGTAAACTTATAGGTCATGGAATAAAAGGGACAGTAACAACAGGGATACAAAATTGGCTGTTTGACAAGAAACAGAGATTAATGGATGTTTTTCGAACTGGAGAAAGGTTCGTAGTGGAGTTCCCCAAGAGTCATTATTAGGACCCTTGTTTTTCCTGATATATATTCATGACCTAGACCTTGGTGTACAAAGCCCAATTTCAAAATGTGCAGATGATACAAAACTTGGAAGCATTGTGAACTGTGAGGAGGATAGTGTAGAACTTCAAAAGGACATAGATAGGTTGGTGGAATGGGTGGATATGTGGCAGATGAAATTTAATGCAGAGAAGTGTGAAGTGATTCATTTTGGTAGGAAGAATAATATAAAATAAAAGGTGCAATTCTAAAGGGCATGCAGGATCAGAGGGACCTGGGTGTATGTGTGCATAAATAATTGAAGGTGGCCAGACAGGTTGAGAGTGCGGTTAATAGAGCATACAGCATCCTAAACTTCATTAACAGGGGCGGAGTACAAAAGCAAGGAAGTTATGTTAACAATGGTTCGGCCTTAACTGGAGTATTGTGTCCAGTTCTGAGGGCCACACGTTAGGAAATATGTGAAGGCATTAGACAGAGTGCAGATAAGATTCACAAGAATGGTTCCAGGGATGAGGAACTTCAGTTACATGGATAGATTGGAGAAGTTGGGACTGTTTTCCTTGGAGAAGGGAAGGTTAAGAGGAGATTTGATAGAGGTGTTCAAAATCATGAGGGGTCTGGACAGCATAGACAGGATAAATCTGTTCCCATTGGAGAAAGGATTGAAAACAAGAAATAAGCGGGCACAGATTTATGGTAAATGGCAAAAGAAGCAATGGTGACATGAGGAAAAACTTTTTCATGCAGCGAGTGGATGGAATCTAGAATGCACTGCCTGACAGTGTGGTGGAGGCAGGTTCAATTGAGACATTCAAGAGGGACTTGGATTGTTATCTGAAAAGGAAGAGTCTGCAGGGCTACGGGGAGAAGGCAGGGGAATGATACTAGGTAAATTGTTCTTTTGGAGAGCCAGTGGAGACAATGGGCCAAATGGCCTCCTTCTGTGCTGTAACAATTCTGTCATTCTGTGAGAGAGAGGTGGAGAAGCAGAGAGATATGGGGAGGGAATTCCAGAGCTTAAGGCCTAGGAAGGTGAAGGGACAGCCCCCAATGATAGAGCGATTAAAATCAGGGATGTGCAAGAGGCCAGAATTGGAGGAGTGCAGTGATTGTGGAGCATTATAGGACTGAAGAAGCTTAGAGTGATAGGGAGGGGCAAGGAAATGGAGGAATTTGAAAACCAAGGTAAGAAATTTAAAATAAAGGCATTGCCGGATGTGCAGCCAATGTAAATCAATGAGTGCAGGAGTAGTGGACAAACAGGGATTGCTAAAGCTAGAATACGGGCAGCAGAGTTTTGGATGAGCTGAAGTTTATGGCAGGTGGAAAATGGAAAAGCAACAGTGGAATAGTCAAGTTTAGAGGTAACAAGGGCATGGATGAGGGTTTCAGCAGCCGGTGAGCCGAGTAATGGAGATGGTGAATGTTATGCACGTGGAAGTAGGTGTTTTTGATGATGAAGTGGATGGAGTCAGAAACTCATTTCAGGATCCAATAGGACATTAAAGTTGCGAGCCATCTGGTGCAGTCTCAGACAGTGGCCGGGGGAGGGATGGAGTCGGTAGCCAGGGAACGGAGCTTGTGGCGGGGATCGAAGACATTGGTTTTGGTCTTCCCAACATTTAGTTGGAGGAAATTTCTGCTCACCTAGTACTGAATGTTGGACAAGCAGCATGACAAATCAAAGACAGTGGAGGGGCTGAGAGAGAGGTGATGGTAAGGTAGCGCTGGGTGTCATCAGCGTACATGTGGAGCCTAGTGTTGTCGGATGATGTTACTGAAGGACAACATGGAGATAAGCACTACCAGGGGGCTAAGGATATATTCTTGTGGGATTCCAATGACATAGGTAGGAAGAGGGATGAGGTCCTGAAAGCAGATTTAAGGGAGTTAGGAAGGAAATTAAAAAGCAGGACCTCAAAAGCAGGATTACTTCCAGTGCCACATGTTAGTAAGCATAGGAATAGGAGGATTGATCGATTGAACACGTGGCTGGAAAATTGGTGTAGGAGGGAGGGAATCAGATTTCTGAGGCATTGGGACCGGTTCTGGGGCAGGTGGGACCTGTACAATATGGACGGGCTACACCTTAACGTAGAAAAGTAGCAAGTGACATGAGAAGGCAGGCGAAACAAAGGCAAGCATCAACTAAGCTTAGAATGCAGAATAATGTCAAGAAGACAAGGTTAAGGGCATTATACCTGAATGCATGCAGCATTCGCGACAAGGCAGGTGATTTAAAGGCCCAAATAGAGGTAAATGGGTATGATCTAGTTGGATAACAGAAACGTGGCTACAGGGTGACCAAGGCTGGGAACTGAATATTCAAGGTTATTCGACATTTACGTAGGACAGGCAAAAAGGAAAAGGAGGTGGTGTTGTGCTGATAGTAAGGGATGGGATCAATACAAAGAAGGGTCGCTGACCCGAAACGTTAACTCTGCTTCTCTTTCCACAGATGCTGCCAGACCTGCTGAGTGATTCCAGCATTTCTTGTTTTTGTTTCAATTGCATAGCATCTTGGTTAGACAGCACCTGGAGTACTGTGTGCAGTTTTGGTCCCCTTACCTTAGGAAGGATGTTATTGCCATAGAAAGAGTGCAACAAAGGTTCACCAGACTTGTTCCTGGAATGATGGGACTGTCCTATGAAGATAGATTGGGGAAACTGGGCCTGTATTCTCTAGAGTTTTGAAGAATGAGAGATGATCTCATTGAAACCTACAAAATACTTAAAGGGATTGACAGGATAGATGCAGCTAAGATATTGCCTCTGGCTGGGGAGTCCAGAACCAGGGGACACAATTTCAAAATAAGGGGGAAATCACTTAGGACAGAAATGAGGAGAAATTTCTTTACTCAGAGGGTTATGAATCTTTGGAATTCTCCACCCCAGAGGGCTGTGGAAGCTCAGTCATTGAGTGTGTTTAAAGCAGAGATTGACAGGTTTCTAAATACCAATCACATAAGGGGATATGATGATCATGCGGGAAAAAAGGCATTGAAGTAGATGATCAGAATGGTGAGGCAGGCTCGATGGGCTGAATGGCCTACTCTTGTTCCTATGTTCCAGAGGATATACTTTCTATCTTTAATAAGGACCATTTCAGGAGCAAAATGCTATTTATTATTTTTTAATAACATCTTGATATTTACATGGAGAATCTTCTATGATCACTGCAAATGGAAGATTCATTTTTGAAGACTAACCCTGAGTAATTGCTAAAGTATATTAATTAATTAAATATTTATAACAATTTTTTGATATCATGTCTTCAAGGTCAATTCTTATCTGTTATAAACTATAATGCAGTTTTTCAAAAATAATTGCTTTCTCTCTTAAAGTAAAGGTTCACTACTTTGTTTGATCTATCCATATCTACAAAAGCACTGCAGATTATGAAAATAGTTTTTGATACTTCTATATGAATCTTCATTTACTCAAAATAAACATTTCTACCGCAAACCCCTGTGCATCATAACACATAATTAAAGCATGATTGGGAGAGACAAAATGCAGAATTTATCATAACAGACATGCATGCAAAGGAATGCCGGTAGCAGGTCGGGAACCTGTTAGTTCTGTTAGTGGGATTTGCCATGGTTCTTTCACTCAACCACGACATTAGCTTCCTTCTTTCAGGTTTCCTGACCAATCAGATAGTGTGGCCTCGATAACGCACTGAATCTGCCAAAGGCAGGATTTACAAAGTTACTCTGGTAGGGGTCAGAATGGCTGAACTGTACATTGATTCCTGGGGCTTCAGCAGCTACAGGAATGGAAAGGAGACCTGAGAAGCCTGTTTGCCGTGTCTCTGACTCTTACCAGCAGGTCCTGCTGTGGAATTTGAGGAACCGGAATGAGATGATGTTTACCAAGGATAGGAGGAAGAGGTCAACCTCTCAAACCAAGCAGGCATGGATGGAAGTGGCTGAGGAAGTCAACAGCAGGAGTTTGGTCTCTCGAGCCTGGATACAGTGTCACAAAAGGTTCAAGAACCTCAGCAAGGCAGGAAAGGTGTGTGGCATAACTTTTTCAGGTGTCAACCCCCACACTCTGACTTTTCCAGCATTCTCCTGCACAACACTCCTCAGACCAATGCACCTTGCAGCTCCACTCATTCCTCTCTCTCCAGGCACCTCTTCACATTTCCATCTGAATGGCCAACACTGGCACTCAACCGTCTCTTTGTGCCATCTCACACCCATGCCTCACAGTCACCCTCCAGAAATGTTATCCTTCCTTCCTTTCCACACGATCCATTTCTCACACTCACAATTTTCTCTCCTTGCAGAAGCAGAAAGGGCAAAACACCAAGAAGAGGAAGAGAACTCAGGTGGGAGCCCTTCAGTGACAGGCACCTTGTCAGCTATTGGCAATGTGTGGTCTACTGGGATGGAGGTCTTGTTCCAGGCGGCTGCAGATGTCAGCAACAATCTGCCAAGAAAGCCTGAACTTCCTGAGGTACTGGTGCACACACATGTTGAGAGAGCTGATCCTCTGTATGTAGACCCTGTGTTGGGGGTCCCGCCTCCTCCTAGTTGGATCTCTTGTATCCAACCCCTCTGTCCCACGGAGTGACATGTACCTAAGGGGAAGGCAGCTGCTGCTGCTGGTATTGCTCCTGTGGTTGCTGATGCTGTTGGTGTTGCTGGTCCTCTTGTTCCTCATCAAAGGTTTCCCTCAGATACTGGCAAATTTAACAGCAGGACCCGATTTCCAATTCTGGCCTTCATTTCCTGGCTGCAGCCAGCCGGATTGATAGTGGCTGTTGGGTGGATAGGCCTGCAGCACCATGCCATAGCCAGGGAGTTTAGAGGAGGGAGAGAGGGAGGGCGAGCATGTGAGTTGTTGGGGTGGGGCAAAATCTGTGGAGGGGCCCGAACAGAATGAGAGCCATGAGGGGACATTAGGGGATGTGGAGAAATCATGCTGGAGGTAGACTTGGTGGGGGTCAGGAGTGATCGTGGGTCAGGTGTCTGAGATATCCGAGGGACTGGAGAGAGGTAGGTCATGGGTTGGAAAGTTTGGGGGTGGGGTCTGATCATTGGGGAAGGGGGGGGGGGGGTGAGGTCCGACTTCCAAGGAGGTTAACAGGGTAACTTTGCACTTAATAAGGGAGCCCTGTTGTTCCTCCTGGCTCACAAGCATTGCTGGAAAGGCACCATTTGGCAGGGGAAACCCAGCTGGCCAGTGTTAAAGCTGAAAAAGTGATAACATCTCAGGTAGGCAGCTTCATTAAAATACTTAAATGAGGGACCCCCTCCTGAGTGAAGGTTGGTTGCCCTCCCCTTGCCCAGCCTCTGTTAAAACTGGGAAGTGGGCAGGTGCGAGGCTGGTTGGGTTCCGATTTAAAATTTTTAAATTTTAGCTTTGCACCCAACCCAAACAATTTGGGGATTAAAATTACTGCCTTTGTGACTGCATGGTACCTCCTGTGCCACAAATTACAGGCTGTGTGTTCTGCTGTTGTCTTTGGATTGCAAGCTAATTTCTCCATTATACAAAAAACACACACCAGTAACCTGCAAAACAGCACACTATTTATTTCTTAACTTTAATATTTCTGGTTGGTGGTACTTAGAGCTGATCAGTCCAAAGTAGACAAGGAACAAGCGATATAACATTAAATGGAGAGACATTTTCAAAGCAATACACAAGGAGGAAAATATTTATCTGTTCTTCAAAATGGACACTGATTATGTCAAATACGATCCTGCAGTCTGAAAATGACCATTGGTGATTCTGGGGCATTGGTGAGATCACATCTCGAATACTGTGTGCAGTTTTGGTCTCCTTATTTAGGAAGGTTATGAATGCGTTGGATGCGGTTCAGAGGAAGTTTACTAAATTGATACCTGGCATGAGTGGGTTGTCTTATGAAGAAATGTTGGACAGACTGGGCTTGTTTTCACTGGAGTTTAGAAGAGTGAGGAGAACTTGATTGACGTATATAAGATTCTGAATGATCTTGATAAGCTGGATGTGGAAATGATGTTTCCTCTTGTGGGTGTGTCCAGAACTAGGGGGCACTGTTTTAAAATTAGGGGTTGCCCTTTTAGGACAGAGATGAGGAGAAATTGTTTCTCTCAGAGGGTTGTGCGACTTTGGAACTCTCTGCCTCAGGTGCTGGTGGAGGCAGGGTCACTGAATAATTTTAAGGCAGGGGTATATAGATTCTTGTTAGGCAAGGGAATCAAAGGTTATCAGGGGTAGACGGGAGTGTGGAATTCGAGACACAAACAGATCAGCCATGATCTTATTGAATAGCGGAGCAGGCTAGAAGGGCTGAATGGCCTACTTCAGCTCCTAATTCATATGTTCGTAATAAACCAGCTGTTATTATTTTCTATGACTTTCCTGTGGCTCCAATTCTAACACAGACAGCAACCCGTTTGTATGGAAAATGGATTAATACCACTGTTAAAAGCGGCTAACCCAGAAATACCATATGAATATGTGAGATCATCCAATAACATTGGTAACATTAATTTCTACCTTTACAATCTTTATTGTAATCAGTCAATCATGATCAGTGTAGTGTTGTGCTTTTTTTTATTTTCTTGTGTAGAACTGTTAAACAGATCAGTGAGTCTTCTTAAGGATAGACGCAGGTTTGATATTCAGGTCCAACACAACACTCTTTATTACCTTAACTATTTACATTGTCTGAGCTCTATGTTACTCAGGTCTTGTCCTTGCTTCTGTGTGTGCTCTGTCTGCTGGTGGTGTGCTCAGTGTCTCCTTGCAAGATAGTGTCTCCTGCATATCATATTGCCGTTGTCAGTTACATCAGTGATCTGGTCTCTTAAGGGTAAGGTTAGTTAAAGGTGCGGTCACCACTACACTGCATTACATACAATACCCTCATCATTTAAATTTGAAGTTTCCTCCTTTTCTTTAAAGATTAGGAATTGCTCTATAGCTACTTAATTATGCAAGTTTACATTTGACAAAACTCAGTTGGACTGAAGTTTGAAAACTTGGAAGGGAGAGGTTTCAAGCACATCACCCTCAACACCAGAGCTTTTCTGCCTGGCTCCCATCATCATTGATACGCGATGTAGTCAGTAAATTAGACAGGTAATCGGATAAGGTTTCGATGATTTTCTCTGTGGATCTTGCAGTATTGATCTTGGCTGTGCTTGATTTGGCTGGGCTGCAGTTGTTGCAGGTGTGAGATCATCAGTCATTTCCATCTGTCTTCTGGAAGTATGTTAGCATTAACTCTTTTGAAGAAGGTTACATTTCTTTTCACAATGTAGTTTCCTCTCTTCACTATGATTATGCTGCCCTTTCTCTGAATTACCATAAGTACTCTTGGGTTAAATGTTGAGCTAATTTTCGACATTTCTTTTGCCAAACTAGAACTTTGTCTCCTTTTATCTTGTGATCTTTTGCGTGCATCCTTCAGTCTGCATGCATCTTTATCCTCTGTTTTGAACTCTTGTCTCTATCCCTCAAGCTTTCCATTGAGTTCATGCTCGGTTGAGTAGGCATGAATTGTGGCAGTTTGCACTTTATCTGTCTTTCTTTTAGAGCAAAGCTGGGTGATATATTTGTGCTTGAATGAGGGATTGTCTGTAGGCACTTAGAAATCTAAAGTGCTTTGGGACATCCCAAGGTCCTGAAAGGTGCTATATAAATGCAAGTTTGTCTTTCTTTCTATTACTGGAGTTTGTAGAATCACCCCTTAAAAGTGAGTTTAGACAATTTATAATTTAAATCTTTCATTTCTTTTGATGGGTGGGAATGGGGTGGTAGTCCGATTCAGTAGAAATATAGCACTTCCTACACCATTCCCACTGATGTCTGGGTCACTGCCATTTCGTGCATGGGGTTCTTGAAATGAGTGGCTTAGTGCCTGTCAGAAACAGTGGGAGCCTCATTAGCCTATTCAATTCGGGGTTCTGTACCATTAATAGGACCATAAAGCAATGCTGAGGTACAAATGGGTGGAACACTGGTACTTGGCAATGAGCAGCCTAATGTCAGTCCCCACAGGGTTTGCTGCAGACTATTTATAAAAATATTTTTAAAAGGCTTCGAAATCATCTTTTTGAGACCAGGAGGAGCACTAATAGTCCTCCTGGTACCACAAAAATCACCTACCTCCTCCCCACACCCACTCGATGCCCAACCCTCCTCACTGACACTCCCTGGGACTGCATTCCTTCTTTAGCTTTCTTGAAGCCACTGGATCACTGGCCCTTTCAATTGGCAAGTTCCTCCAAATTTGCGAATTTGTGAGCAGCTCCTCAACGGAATGCTAATGAGCCTGATCATGTAAATTGGCTGGCCTCGGACTGCTTCCATTGGGCAGCTGGCAAGCTCGCTCCGCCTGTTGTTATCCTGATGGAAGAGGTCACGTTGAATACATAGACACCAACATTGGTTGGTGAAACTGAGGTTCCATTACCTACAGAGAGTGAAGATAATAGCTTGCATAGCCCACAGGATTGTCAGATTAAAAATAAGTAATGGTGTTACAATTGATCTCTGAAACACTGAGCTAGGAAGGAATCAGTCAGGTTCTCATGCCTGAACGCCATTCAGTGACTCTTGCTGGCAAGTGCACTCACAAAGATCAAGTGAGGAAGGGATTGGGCTGGTCTGTGTTGCTAACCATCATTAAATCATCTGCTCACATCCATTATCTAGTCTTACAGATGAAGAACGACCACTTAGGTGAGGGACTGGAGAGAATCATTGACACCTGGGAACCATACTGTAGGAAGAGTCAGCACCCTCAAGACAGAAAAAGGAGAAAACTGGAGGTGGCAAGTAGAATCATAGAATCTTATAGCACAGAAGGAGACCATTTGGCCCATTGTGCCCTTACCAGCTCTTTGAAAGAGCTGTTTAATTTAGTCCCGCATCCTAGCTTTTTACTCACAACCCTGCAAATTAAACTTCAACATGTCCAATTGCTTTTTGAAAGTTCCTATAAGCATCTACTTCCACCAGTCTTTCAGGTAGTGCATTTCAGATCTTCATAACCCTCTGTGTGAAAATTTTTTTCCTCATTTCCCGTTTCTTTAGTCAATTATTTTAAATCTATGACATAGGTTCCCAACCCACTTACCAGGGGAAACAGTTTCTCCCTACTTGCTCCATCAAACTCTCTCACAACTTTGAACAACACTATTAAGCTTCCCCGTGACTTTCTCTGCTCTATGGAGAAAAATCCCAGCTTCTCCAATCTCTCCACATAACAGAAATCCCTCATTCCTGCTATCATCCTGGTAAACCTGCTTTGTACCCTCTCCAAGGCTTTGGCATCGTTCCTAAAGTGCGGTGCCCAGAACTGTACACAATACTCCAGCTGAGGCCTAACCAATGATTTTTAAATGTTTAGCATGAGTTCCTTGTTTTTGTACTCAGTCCCCCTATTTAAAAAGCCAAGTATCCCACATGCTTGTTAGGGTCTGAAGTTTTGTTAATGGATGATAAAGTAGTTTAAGATAATAGGGTGAACAAGTGTTGGGTGTTAATTAATTAATTGTATTCATATGCGTGTATATATATTTAAAGAGCCAGCCAGCACTGGCTGTGGGTGTTGTTAAAAGTGTAGAAGTAAGCTCTGTGGCAAGCAATAAACAATCTCCACCAAAGCATCCTAGTCTCAGTGTCTTCTTCACAAACGGGCTTTGGAGTTTCTCTAATAATGCTTTCTTTACTAACACAATGAAAGATTTGTGAATATGCACCTACAGGTCCCTCTGCTGGTCTGCTGCCACCCACCCCGCCCCCAAAATAGTACCATTTAGATTATACTGCCTCTCCATGTTGTTTCTCTCTGAATGTATTACTTCACACTTAACTGCATTAAATTGTGTCTGCCCATTTCACCAGTCTGTCTATGGCCTCCTGAAGACTGTTATTATCCTGTTTACTATTCACTACATTGCCAAGTTTTGTATAATCCACAGATTTCAAAGTTGTACTCCCTTTTATCCAAGTCCAGGTCATTTAAGTACAACAATAAAAGCAATAGTCCTAATACTGACCAGTGGGGGAAACCACTTCTCTCCAGCCAGAAAAACATCCATTCACCACCATTCTCTGCATTCTACTCCTTTACCAATTATGTACCCAAGCTACAAGTTTTGGTCTTCTTACTGAAGGAGGAATATACTTGCATTGGAAACAGTTCAGAGAAGATTCACTAGGCTGATTCCTGGGATGAAAGGGTTGTTTTATGAGGAAAAGTTGAACAGGTTGGGCCTATACTCGTTGGAGTTTAGAAGAACGAGAGGTGATCTTATTGAAACATATAAGATTCTGAGGGGGCTTGACAGAGTAGATGCTGAGAGGATGTTTCCCCTCATGGGGGAATCTAGAACTAGGGGGCACAGTTTCAAAATAAGGGGTCTCCCTTTTAAAATGGAGATGTGGAGGAATTTTTTCTCTCAGAGTGTCATTAATCTTTGAATTCTCTTCTCCAGAGAGCAGTGGAGTCTGGGTCATTGAATATATTCAAGGCTGAGTTAGACAGATTTTTGATCTACAAGGGAGTCAAAGGTTATGGGGGGCAGGCAGGAAAATGGAGTTAAAGCCACAATCAGATCAGTCATGATCTTATTGAATGGTGGAGCAGGCTCAAGGGGTCAAGTGGTCTCCTATTTCTGATGATCTTATGTACTGTCCATTTAATCCTGTGTGCTTCTATTTTTCAAATAGGTTTGTTATGTCATACTTTATCAAATGACTTTTGAAAGTCCATTGTCATGAAGACCCCCACCTGCCAAAAATGAGGCATATTAATTTCGTCACATGAACATTAATTTTAATCTGTTGCTGGAGTGGAGAGATGACTTGTTTAAAGCGATCGGCAGTGGCTGGAAGGCATTTGCATACTAAGAGACAGTGCTTAGAAAGACAATGGGAACTGCTCACTGATTCAATTAGGAGATTGGTCTGGGCAATGGTGATCCACATCTTGTCAGTGTAAGAGACAGCACTACACCCCCAGACCACCGCACCACCACCCCTCCCCCCCACCGCAACCAAGAGCTTTGAAATCCACAAACTGCAGGAGTGGTTGTTCCTAAATAAGGGGCTAGTCACATGACTAACCTGCTGGCCAACTTGGAGTTTTGAATTGTGCTCACAGGACAGCTTAAAGACAGAGACTGCAAACTGCAACTGAACTTGGAACAAAAGCCTCTCCCATGTCTGGCTCTCTTTCTTTCACTAATCTTTGGATCCACTGAAGTCATTTAAATCTCAAAAGAGAAAAGACTCCTATATCAAAACAAGTTTTAATGTGCGCACTGGGCCTCAACGAAACGGCAAGACTTACCAGCAGCCAAAGACTCTACATCGAACTCAAAGGGCCATAAATAGAAACCCAGCTATTGCCTCAAACTTTTCCCCTTTATTTTTCCTACTTTTTCAGTCTCTATCTGCATGTGTGTTTATCGCATATACATGCAAGCGTGGTCGCGTCGCATATTCATAATCATTAACCGAATTAGAGTTTAAGCTTAATAAACTTCCACCTTTCTTGTTTAAATCTAAGAAAACCTGTCAGATTGATTTCTTTGCCTTGAAATTGGAAAGCAGTGAACAAGGATTCCCTGAGGGGGAGCTAAAAACACGATGTTTTTAAAATTAAATCCTGATACGGTTAAACCAGGCAAAGGCTGAGAGGAAATCCCTAGACCCCTTTCTCACCTGGGCGTAACAAAAATTTGGGGGCTAGCGTCTGGGGTTTGACCCACAGACAAACAACAAATTGGAAGTGGGAAGCCAAACAGATCCAAATCAAAAAGAGAAAAGATTTCAATACAGGTTTTCTTGATGAAATGCAAATTCACCTAGCCTTAGGCGGGAGCCGTCCCACTCCATTATTATGGCTGCCGTTCGTGCTCCGCGTGCCTTCGAATCTCCATACGGAGTTCCAGGTGAGAACCTGGTGGAGAGGGGGAAGTAATAAAATTGTCAGGGCGGGAGGGGTGGAGGAGCGGGGAAAACACTTTTTTATTGGATCTGAGGATGGCGGGAAGGTTCAAAGGTTCGGGGGAAAGTTCGGAAAGGGAACAAATTATTTTTTGAGAATAAATGCCACTTAAATGACCATTGGGAGGGGGTTGGGGAAGGGCCTCAACATCTTTATTCATTGCTAATAAAACTTACCAAAGACTGCATCTTTAAAAATTAAAACTACATTGTAAGGGCTTAAAGCCCTTTAAAAATGTTGCTGGCGCCTGTGCCGGGGACATGGCGGCCGCCCCCTTACATCATCGGGGGCGGCCACTCTGCCCCCTATATTTAAATGAGTCCCTGCGCATAATATGGCGGGGGCTCAGGGACGGCGCATCTGCACAGGATGCACACTGTTTTTAGAGTGCGCTGCCGCAAACTGTGGTGCACTCATAAAATTCAGCCCACAGTGTTTTTAAAATTAAACCCTCTTATGGTTTAACCAGGCAAAGGCTGAGAGGAAACCCATAGATCCCTTTCTCACCTGGTCGTAGCACCATATTTATTACCTCTTGCATCACCTTCAACTTTCTCTTTTACTTCATTAAAGAACTCAATCAGCTAAGTCAGACACAATTTGCCTTTAACAAATCATTGCTGGCTATCTCGTATTAACCCATGATTCTCCAAGTGAAAATTTATTCTGTCTTTGACAATGGTATCTAATAGTTTTTCCACCACTTATATTAAACTGACAGGTCTATACTTGCTAGGTTTATCCCTCTTCCCTTTTTTGTAACATTTGCAATTGTTCAGTCCTCTGGCGCCATTCCCATACCCAAGGAGAATTGAAAGAATGCGATCAGAGTTTCTGTTATCCCCACCTGTGCTTCCAACAGCAATTGAGGATACATCACATTTGGACCGGGTGACTTGTTAGCTTTGAATGATGCCAACCTCTCCTCTACTCTGATCTTAACTTCATCCTCTTCTTTTGTGAAAGCACTCATTCCATACTTCAGTCAAGTCCTCTGCCTCCATAAAATTTATTTTCTTTGGCCCCACCATTCCTTTAACTATTTTTCTACTTTTTATGTTCTTAAAAAATTTGGGGGTTCTTTTGTGTTAGCCCATATTCTTTTCCCATACTCTCTCTTTGTCCTTCTCTTTGAATTCTGCTTGGTTTTCTATTGCATTTTGGACCTGACATTTGTCATAAACCTCCTTTTTCTGTGTTATTTTAACCTTTCCTATTCCGAACTATTTCCTTTATCATCCAGAGAGCTCTAGCTCTGGTGCCCCATCTTTTCTCCTAATGTGAATATGTTTGGTTTCCACCCAAACTATCACTGCCTTGAAGGCCTGCCATTTCTTATTTCCTATTTTCCTGGACAATATTTCTCATCCATCCATCTCAAAACACTGAAATTGGCTATCTTCCAGTTGGATATTTTCACCTTTGATTTTTCTTTGTCCTTTTCCAAAATTACTTTAAGTCTAACTATATTATGATCACTATTACCCAGATGTTCCCCCCCACTGAAACATACTCCATTTACCCTAAAACATTCCCCAGAACTAGATCCAGCATTGCTTCCTTACAATCTGCACCTTCTCCTTTGTTATCTCTTGCCCAACCCCCACCTCACTTGTTTATAATCTGTGACTTTTCTAATATTTGTCAGTTCCGAAGAAGGGTCACTGACCCGAAACGTTAACTCTGCTTCTCTTTCTACAGATGCTGCCAGACCTGCTGAGTGAATCCAGCATTTCTTGGTGAACATCAACGCAAGCTCGAGGAACAGCATCTCATCTACCGATTAGGCACACTACAGCCTGCCGGACTGAACATTGAGTTCAATAATTTCAGAGCATGACAGCCCCCCACTTTACTTTCATTTTTAGTCATTTTTAGTTATTTTTTCTTCCTTTTTTTTGCATTCCTTTTTACATTTTTTGCATTTATTTCATTTCATCTTAGTTTGTTCAGTTTGCTTACCCACTGTTTTTTTCAGGTTGTTTTTCTTCAGGTTTGCACTTGCTGATGTTCTATATTCAGTATATTCACACCTAATCTGTACTAATGCTTTGTCTTTCAAAACACCATTAACATATTGTTTGCCTTTGCTCTGTGACCTTTTGGTCAGCTATGTGGCCTGGTCCAATCTGCACCTTCTCCTTTGTTATCTCTTGCCCAACCCCCACCTCACTTGTTTATAATCTGTGACTTTTCTAATATTTGTCAGTTCCGAAGAAGGGTCACTGACCCGAAACGTTAACTCTGCTTCTCTTTCTACAGATGCTGCCAGACCTGCTGAGTGAATCCAGCATTTCTTGTTTTTGTTGCTTCCTTACTTGTTGGGCGAGAAACACACTGATTAGGAAAGTTCTCCTGTACATATTTCAGGAATTCCTCTCCCTTCTTAGCCTGTACAGCTTTGCTCCCAGTCTATACGAGGGTAATTGAAGTCCCGGACTATTACTGCTCTATTATTATTATATTTCTTTTAAATTTGCCTTAGATTTTACTTCTCTATCTCTATTTCATTATTTGGGGGTCTATGATAAACACCCAGCTATGTAAAAGCTTCCTTTCAATTCCTTAATTCCAACCAAATATATTTAATTTTTGAACCGTCTAGTGTATTGCCCCTCTGCAGAACTTTAAGACTATCCTTGATCAATACTGCCATTCCCCTTTCCTTGTTCCTTCTCTATCCCTCCTGAATACATTGTCGCCACAAAAATGTATTTTCCATTCCTTCCCATGATTTAACCAGGTGTCCATTATAGCCACTATATCATAACTCTATGTGGAAACTTGTGCCTGCAGCTCATCAACCTTATTTGTAACACTTCTCACATGAAGACACATGTATTATATGTGACGACCAAGGCGAGAGGAGTGCACTGTTTTTCTAGTTCTACTTCTGCATAGGTCACAACATATGTTTAAATGTTTACCCAGTTACCGATATGGTCAATCACAGACTCTATTTTAAGCCCATAATAAAATATACCAACCGGGTTTCTTTAATAACCAACAAAATTATCAGTTTATTATAAAAGAAAACTTAACCAGTAATGAAGCAAAGCATTAACACACAGAATGGAATATGAAAGTTCCCTTTTTTACCATAGCCCCTCACACACGCACACGCACACACACACCGGTTAACCGAAAAAAGAGATTTTCTCTTTAGAACTCTGCTACAAAAAAAATAAAAAAGAACACTTTGGCCAAATACTTGCTAATTCTTAAAGAAAAAAGAGAAGATATGGAAAGAGGTCAGTTGTCCCTTTTCAGGTTTGGCGTCCCAAATACGATCACTGCTGTCACTGGAATCTTTCTAGAACGGTTCTTTTCAGGTGACATTGAAGATCAGTTTGGCAGGCTTTCCAGGAGAAATGCGACAACAGGGGTTTCTGGCAGGCCGTTCAGGAGGAATGCAGCATCAGTTTTTCTATTTCTTACACTTGCTTCTAACAGCTTCTCAAAGAGATGGAAAAGCTGGTAGGCTTTTCAAAGAGATGGAATAGGCTGAGCTGAGCTTTTGTCCTTGGCAGGTTGATTCAAAACTCCTTTCAAAACACTCCACAACCCAACTGATTGTCCAAAGCGAAATCAAAACAATATCTCAAGAGTCAAGCCTCCTGATCACTATAAATATTGACCTGTCACTTCTTTGTAAACATCTTCCCCAAGTCAAAAAGCCCCTGATGGATATTTATCTGAAGACAGGTGACTTCCAGTAAGGGTTGTTTATAAACCAAGTCCAAAAGACTTTCCAATTACTTCTTTTCAATGACCCAGTGAAAAAAGAATCCATGGAATCCTTTTCAGTTTTCCCAAATAAAACAATATCCATAATTCTAAAATACGAAGCCTCAAAAAAACTAACAAAAAATACAGAAGCATGGTCATAACGATTCAAACATCAACGTAATCAGCTTTGCTTTTGTCCTCCATCCAATTCCCGTTGTTTCAAAATAGGCACACAAATGTTGTTTATTGGTTCACTGCTGAGACTCGCCCTTAAAACTGTCTTTGAGGTATAACAATAACTTGCATTTATATAGCACTTTAACATAATAAAACGTCCCAGGGTTATTCACAGGAGTGTTATCAAACAAAATTTGATACCGTCAATTAAGAAGATCTTAGTACAGATGATCAAAAGCTTGATAAAAAAGAGGTAGGTTTTAAAGAAGCATCTTAAAGGAGGAGAGGTAGAGAGGCAGAGAGCTTTAGGGAAGGAATTCCGGAGCTCAGGGCCTTGGCAGCTGAAAGCACCAGATGTAAATCTGAGACCTGAAGCATGGGAAAGATGCAGGAAAATTTCTGTGTCTTTCTGCCTACAACAAGAGGGCTGTCCATCATTGCTTTTGAAAAATAGGGACTTAACATTACATTTACATAACAGTTACCATCATGGACATTCAGGATGGTTCTGACCTTCCCCTCTCACCTTCACTTACTGCATGTCATGAATGACTGACAGGTTCCAAAGAAAACTGTTCAAGATTTAGCTTTTTTGTTTAATTCACAGAACATTACTTCTCTAAATTGAAAAAGAATTTTAAAGAAATACAATTTTTGGTATTAAAACAGACAAGTCTCATTCAGAGAAGCTAGAAAGACGAGGGAAGCAGTAGGTTCTGAGGCTCTTCCAATGAGTTGTTGGAACCGAGTAGACAGCTGTATTCTGTATCTGACTGTGTTGTACTCAACCTGTGAATGCATTTGATGCTGACACTAATAACAAAAGTGGAAAGCTGGTCTCTATTGCAGCATTGATATCACTCTCCTTGCTATGCATAAATGAAATTCAACAAGAAACATCGATAACAAAATAAAAAGTATACAAGATTTTGGTGGACAATTCTGCATTAAGTTAAGAATATGTATATAGCAGTACGGCTTTAAAACATTTGCGGTCATTGAACTCTGTTCTGAGTATTAATACAAAAATCCTGCTTAATCTATCATGGTGAATTATTTGTTTTGAAAATTAAAATATTTAAATAAACTGTCGTGGAACTTTTTAATCTTGCACTAAACTTCAATTATACTTCACCCTACATGAGGACCAAGGATTGTGAAACTACTTCATGGAGATCGTCGCATGCCTTATCTTTAGAGCAGTCTGCAGTTTGCTATGGTTGCTCATCCAAAACAACGCCTCATTAACACAAAGCCAATAATATGACTATCCACAAAGATTATATCATTGATGGTTAATTGTGAATAATCTTTCCAAAGCAGTATACTGCTACTCTCTGTAAATTAAAGGATAAAAATGAATCAATAGTAAGAACTGAAGCATGGAAATGACACTGTCTGATATTAGTGTACAAAAGGTTGACATGTTTGTATAAAATTACTTTATCGTGTATTTAATGGAAGTTTTACCTTGTTTAAAACAATTGGGTTTGTTCAAATGATGGACAGAGTACCTTAATTGGAGTGCATTAAGCATGGAAATGAAATTTCTATACTATAATTACTTGTCACTCTTTAATTATAATGTGAAATTAGCTGGATTTCAAGTTATTTTGTCTCTGGTATTAAGTCAAAGCTGTTATCCTAGTTTCCAGACAACATGGACCTATTCAAAGAACAAAGAAAATTACAGCACAGGAACAGGCCCTTCGGCCCTCCAAGCCTGCGCCGATCCAGATCCTCTATCTAATCCTGTCACCTATTTTCTAAGGGTCTGTATCTCTTTGCTTCCTGCCCATTCATGTATCTGTCTAGATACATCTTAAAAGACGCTATCGTGCCCGCGTCTACCACCTCCGCTGGCAACGCGTTCCAGGCACCCACCACCCTCTGCGTAAAGAACTTTCCACGCATATCCCCCCTAAACTTTTCCCCTCTCACTTTGAACTCGTGACCCCTAGTAATTGAATCCCCCACTCTGGGAAAAAGCTTCTTGCTATCCACCCTGTCTATACCTCTCATGATTTTGTACACCTCAATCAGGTCCCCCCTCAACCTCCGTCTTTCTAATGAAAATAATCCTAATCTACTCAACCTCTCTTCATAGCTAGCGCCCTCCATACCAGGCAACATCCTGGTGAACCTCCTCTGCACCCTATCCAAAGCATCTACATCCTTTTGGTAATGTGGCGACCAGAACTGCACGCAGTATTCCAAATGTGGCCGAACCAAAGTCTTATACAACTGTAACATGACCTGCCAACTCTTGTACTCAATACCCCGTCCGATGAAGGAAAGCATGCCGTATGCCTTCTTGACCACTCTATTGACCTGCATTGCCACCTTCAGGGAACAGTGGACCTGAACACCCAAATCTCTCTGTACATCAATTTTCCCCAGGACTTTTCCATTCATTCATAGCTCGCTCTGAAATACCAAGCGTCTTCATTTATTTACAAATATCAAGAGCATGGAAAGCAATTTTTTTTACATTTTCATTTAAAAGATAAAGTACCTGTAAAAGGTGACTGGATTAGATATCCTATGCACAAAATGTAGAACATTAACAAAAGCTGATCAAAATGTCAAAAGAAAAGTTGACATAGCCTCCAAAAACATTGACAACCAAACATCCCCAACTACTGACCTATGAGACGCAAACACAACTGGTTACACTGAAAGTGCAGTGGGACATGGTTAGTTATAATTTGAACTATAGGTATATCCAAGGTCCTATTCATTTTGTTGTAGGAGAAACCTCAAAGAACATAAAAGCACAATTTGTAACAGTGATGGATTTAGTAATTTCTTAAGGAGGTTGACATGTGAGATTCCAATGTGGTTTGGGAGCACGTCTCCTCACGCAAAACTTTGCATTCTTTGATCCGCATTACAGTTATTCATCACATTATTCCACGAAGAGAATCATTTGGTTTTAGAGTTCACTGATGTGTATGCAAAATAAAACAATGCCCCTTGTGTCTCAGCACTTCTTGTACAGAAACGTCAAAATGATGGTCCAGCTGCTTTATCTGATGAATAAATGAGCCATAACGAACAAATTCTACACCTGATCTATGCTGAGTTAACCAGCTTTAGCTAAGATGGTGATAGAAGGAGCTACAATTTGCCTCAGCATCTCAGGATTACAGAAGACAAAATTATTCAGAATTCCCACTCCTGCTTTCTCTCTAGTACTCCCTGCTGGAATGCATATTTGTAGCCGCCAGTTGTAATACCCTCTATGATTGTGTAGCCTGCCAACTCTCCATGTCAATACCCACACTTGAATTATGGACACCTGAACAAAGTACTGGAGGGTAGCCAAATCCCAAAAGAGCTGTAGCCTAACAAGGAATTGACCCCTTGAGAAGAAGAGGGGAAGAGGGGCAATTGTCAGGAAAAATTGGAAAAGAAACTGATTGTTTATTTAAAAAATTAAAATTATTGGTAAACTGTCTGCGGGATTGCTCACAGTCAGTTGTTGAAGATTTTTTTTAATACACAAAATGGAGTTTGGAGATTTCAGAAGCTTGCTCCACAAGGTCACTTAGTGGCCAAAGCCTACAACTACATTGTCACAGATAACAGCAAAATTAAATAGGAAATGTTGACATAGCAATTTACAATGATCAATGATGGTAGAAAAGTGTGACCAAAATTCATGATAACTGAAAGTAGCACATGCTACTACAATAAGCAAAGTGATACCTCACATTAATGTTTTGTTCAAACATAAGTCTCCAAGGGATTGTGTTGTAACATATTTACCATAGAAAATAAACATATATGTTTAATTTACCCTAAATGCTCTTTAAATATATTTAAAATATTTATCTAGGCTTTTTTTCAAATCAGGTACATGACTTGATCAGGCACTTTATTGAACATATTTCTTTTGCTTTACCTTATTGGAAGGATAATGTTACAAGTACCAACTAGGATATCTGGGCTATCCAAAATAGAACACCTATGCATTTTAAACTTTGTCCATTCTTCAAATAATTTGTTGAAAGTATCTGAGGAGTTATCTGGCTCAGAAAAAAAACTGGTCCCATGGCTTGATTCAGCTATCTGTTCAAAAGCAACTCTCCAAGCACAAGATCTATAAGAGCTGGTTAATACTATTATAATTCAGTGCTGCTATTTTGTGCCTCCTATGAAATAGTTTCTTCATTGATATATCCTTAATGCATGTCATCAGAGTTTTACACTAGCAATTTAATGTATTATTAGGTTAATACAGCATCATACTACACTGTCCACAAGAAGAAGCATAAAATGTAAAATTCCCATAAGACTTCCTCCACACAGTCACTTTACTGTACAGAGTACCCTCACCTAGAAAAGGTGCACCACTTCATCTCTTCAGTCCATATTGTCACAAAAGTTGTATGTGTGCCTTTAAGACTGAGAAAAAGGATTTCTCTGAGAACAGTGAATGCTGGACTGCGTGGGGAAATTGCAAGGCAATCTGTTTTACCAAGCAAATCAGCAGAGAGAAATGGCTGTCACATGACTGGCTGCTGGGGCGTTTTTAGCTTCTCTTTTGCAAGAAAAAAAACAACTTAGGCTGTTTTTGGAAACCAGAGAAAGAGACCTCTCTCTGAAAGGAAGTAAAAGACCAGTTGCTGCTGGAAACCTGGGGTTTGCAGACCAGAAAAAGAACTCTCCCTGAGTGGAATGCTTGTCTCTTTTATGAAAAAAGGAATCTTACATTTAAGGTGTGGTTTCGACTTGCCTGAAGAGAGGGGAGAAGACCCTGGAGAGAGAAAAGACCAGAGAAAGAGAATCACTGCTTTGGAGAAAGGCTCCTTTGCTGACAGGAAGTGTTGCATTGTTAAGGGTGGAAAAATTCCTGTTGTCTCGAGTCTCTGGAAACTCTCTGTCTGAAAAGTGAGTCCTGTTGCCTTTTTTGTGTGTTTGAAAGATCCTGAAACGTCAGAAAAATTTCTGCTGTTGGAATGCTACTTCGAAATTCAAGTCGACCCACTGCTGCAACCTTTTGCTGGGAGATCTGTGTAACGCCTGGTGCAGATGAATTGCCTTGAATGCCTATCCACCACGTTCATTAATTTCACCTGAAGACTTTGAGTGGCATCTGACTATACGACTCTGGGACACCTCAGCGAACTGGAAATAACCCACCAGGACTTACAACTCAGTTATTTTACTATTCCTAAGAAACAGCTCTAACTTAAAGCATCATATTAAAACAGGTTAACTGTCGGGTTTGGAATGTATGTGTGTGCATGAGGGTTTGGAAGAATAAGAAGTTATAAAATCTGTTCATACACATAGGTTTATCTCTATCATTTAAAATTGGTTTATTAATAATTAGTTAATTTGTTGTTGTTTAAAGAAACCTGGTTTAGTGTACTTTAATCTGGGGAATAAATACAGTGTTTAATTTGGCTAATTCCCTGGTAGGTGGGAAACTTTACTAATATGCTGTGACCTGTGGAGTACTGGGACTGAATTAACAGTGCATTACTCCCGCCTTGGTCATAGCAATATATCAATTTGTATTTTAAGTAAAGGCTAAATGTATTGGATACAGATAAATGCAATATAAAGCTGAATCATGAAAACCATGCTGTGTATGATGTTATGTCAACTCTCCAAAGCACCTTTGGTGGCTTCCATTCCTAAGGTACAGCCTTCCAATGGTCAATCGTAGCTATGGCAGTTCGAATCCCAGAAGAAGGATTTGTCCTTTGCAGATCTATACTCACAGGATGTCTCAGTGACCTTCGTTCTAGATTCAGCCGTGACTTGGGGTTGCTCAGTTCAAGCACTTCCCAAATGCAATTACTAACTGTAGTTTGTCAACAGATGTGATGTTAGGTACTGTTTATCCCTACCAGAAAAGTGACCTAAGTGCTTTGTGTTCAGCCATAAAATGACTCCCTAATAAAGCAGAACTAGATTTCCTATAAGGCACAGCCCGATTGAGCAAAGGTAAAGATGCTGAGATTTAGCAGCTTGAGTCATAGTAAGAAGGATTTGCTAAGATTTAAAGAAATTAGGAACAAGATCCAACCTGTTGATATTTTTGCATAAACGTATTGCCTTGCAGAAACTGATTAACATAAATTTACAAATTCCGGTCAAATATTTTGAAAAATCCTATATGCTGGTGGACTAAAACATCCATAGAGCCAATATAAAAGGGGAAACCACAGATTCAATTTCCTCAAATCAAATGACAACTTCGAAATCATTAAGTGGTACTCTCTAATGGCACCATCAATCACACTCAGTTAAAACTTTTTGTAAATTGAGAAACTGAGATGAAGAGACAAGACATGCCATCTCTCAGATTATAGAAGGGTGAAGCTATTGTGTAGAGGGGTCTGAGTGTAAAATATTTTAATGTGTTGCACTATGATGTTATTTGTAATTCTTAAAATGTTGGAAACTTATTAATGTGATCTTTATCAAATCTATTTCACTAAAGTAGCACGAATATGGCTGAATCTTTATATATTACTGGGATTGAAAAGTATAGGAGAGGAGACATACTAAATCAAGAAGTAATGAAGCAAGCAAGTAGATTATGGGAGAGAGAGAAGAATGAGGGACTTCAAAGTTTGGGTAGAAAGAGCTGGAAAGTTCAAAGGAGCATAACTATGATAGATGAAACAGAGATTAGAGGCTAAAGACAATCTACACCAGCAGATAATAGTTAAATGAGTATTTCTTAATGTTCGATAAATTAATGTGCTTACCTACTGATGTATATGGAGGCACAGTGCAGTAATACTGATAGGTTTTACCAAAATTGGTGCACATTGCAATATGTGAATCCTCTTTGCAGCTTATTATGGCAGTGCATTGAAAGGAACGTGCATGTAACTTGAAAATACTGTAGAAAAATGGAACACTTGCATGAAAGAATTTCTCTTTTTAATTTCTCTGTTGCTACCCTCTACATGAATATATTAAAGATAGTAGACTTACTGGATGCAAAAGAACCACAGGTAACTGAAAAGTTTAGAAACAGTAACTGTTGCACTAACAGACCAACCATTCATTCACGCTTCTGTTATCAGTAGAATCTATTTTGCTCCAAAAGAAATTTTGAGTTTGATGAATTTTCATTAGAATTAACATTTTTCCCTCTGCAATACAATGGTTTGTCTTTTCACTTTAAAAGTAGATGTTCGTGTTAGGTTCTCATTTTTATTGTCACCAATATATATCACATTAATCAGCATAAACAAAGCAATTATTTTTGTTTACTTAAGGTGAAAAATTAGAAATTCTAACTACTGATTGGATAACTTAACAGACTGCCAAATCAATAAAGGCGATAATTATTTGAATTTTCAGAGTTCCTATCTGGGTGATAACTGAATATGCTTTGTTACGATCAGGTGAGGAGGGGCTGAATGGTTCCCCTATTTTCCCTGTCCTTGTTTGACTGCAACAGGTTTACTTTTTTGAAAAGGATATATTTGCCAATTCAGTGTTTACCACTGTAATCATAAAAAGAACCAATCAGATGGGTTTTCTTGAGTTTAACAAAGAAAGGAGTTAGCTTTATTGTACTTAAACTGATCTAATTAAAATAATAAAATACACTCTGACTTTCACACACACTCATAGACACACACACTCGAAGTTCACACACGCACACAAATAGGTTATAGAGTGGGAAAAGATAGATTGGTCAAATTTGAGTCCGGAGAAAAAGAAGGGGTATACAGTCTGTAGAGATTGGTGACTTGACTGGTTTCAGGCTGAATTTGGTGGTCGTGCGACATTCCTTTGGTGGTCCTGAGGCTTCCGATTTGAAGATGTGAATGGCTGATTTGGTGGTTTTCCTGAGCACAGTAGTATGGCTGATTTCCATCAAGGAGTCTCTGTCTGCAGCAGGGGCATCCCCGGGTGGTCACAGTCAGCAAACAGGGTTTGAAGCTTGCAAGATTGGTTGGAGAGAGAGAAAGGAAGCAGGGACCCCACTGGGGTTTTCCGTCCTCAGTGTCTAGCTGCTTGTCTCCTTACTGAAGAGAAAATAGAAGCTTAAGCACACAAAGGGTGGGCCTGTCACATGACTCACACCCAGTGATTCAAGCAAAGTCATTACTAGTGTAGTCCCTTTGCAACTCAATTAGTCCATGTCTAGGAATCCCCTTCTCACAGCTAGGGTTCCATTGTCCAAGTGATTAGGTTGAGTGGTTCATCTCGACCAGTTGAATACCTAAGGTACCTTGATACCTCGCTAATGGGAACAGGATAAGTGGTTCACTCCTATTCTGCAGGTCATTGTCCTTGATGGGTCTGTGTGGACGTATTGACTCCATCTCAATGTATTGGAATGTGGAAGGTCTTCTTATTTTTTGGCCTTCTTGTCTCAAGAGACAATGGGTAAGCACCTGGAGGTGGTCAGTGGTTTGTGAAGCAGCGCCTGGAGTGGCTATAAAGGCCAATTCTAGAGTGACAGACTCTTCCACAGGTGCTGCAGATAAAATTGGTTGTCGGGGCTGTTACACAATTGCCTCTCCCCTTGCGCTTCTGTCTTTTTTCCTGCCAACTGCTAAGTCTCTTCGACTCGCCACTCTTTAGTCCCGCCTTTATGGCTGCCCGCCAGCTCTGGCGATCACAGGCAACTGACTCCCATGACTTGTGATCAATGTCACAGGACATCATTTCGTGTTTGCAGACATCTTTAAAGCGGAGACATGGATGGCTGGTGGGTCTGATATCAGTGACGAGCTCGCTGTACAATGTGTCCTTGGGGTTCCTGCCATCTTCCATGTGGCTCACATGGCCAAGCCATCTCAAGCGCCACTGGCTCAGTAGGGTGTAATTGCTGGGGATGCTGGCCACCTTGAGGACTTCTGCGTTGGAGATACGGCTCTGCCACCTGATGCCAAGGATTCTCCGGAGGCAGCGAAGATGGAATGAATTGAGACGTCGCTCTTGGCTGACATACATTGTCCAGGCCTCGCTGCCATAGAGCAAGGTACTGAGGACACAGGCCTGATACACTCAGACTTTTGTGTTCCGTGTCAGTGCGCCATTTTCCCACACTCTCTTGGCCAGTCTGGACATAGTAGTGGACGCCTTTCCCATGCACTTGTTGATTTCTGCATCGAGAGACAGGTTACTGATGACAGTTGAGCCTAGGTAGGTGAACTCTTGAACCACTTCCGGAGCGTGGTCACTGGTATTGATGGATGGAGCATTTCTGACATCCTGTCCCATGATGTTCATTTTCTTGAGGCTGATGGTTAGGCCAAATTCGTTGCAGGCAGCCGCAATCCTGTCGGTGAGTCTCTGCAGACACTCTTCAGTGTGGGATGTTAATGCAGCATCGTCAGCAAAGAGGAGTTCCCTGATGAAGACTTTCCGTACTTAGGTCTTCGCTCTTAGGCGGGCAAGGTTGAACAACCTGCCATCTGATCTTGTGTGGAGGAAAATTCCTTCTTCTGAAGACTTGAACGCATGTGAAAGCAGCAGGGAGAAGAAGATCCCAAACAGTGTAGATGCGAGAACACAGCCCTGTTTCACGCCACTCAGAATAGGAAAGGGGTCTGATGAGGCACCGCTATGCTGAATTGTGCTTTCATATTGTCATGGAATGAGGTGATGATACTTAGTAGCTTTGGTGGACATCTGACCTTTGCTAGTAGTCTGAAGAGACCACGTCTGCTGACGAGGTCAAAGGCTTTGGTGAGATCAATGAAAGCAATATAGAGGGGCATCTGTTGTTCACGGCATTTCTCCTGTAGCTGGCGAAGGGAGAACAGTATGTCAACAGTGGATCTCTCTGCTCGAAAGCCACACTGTGCCTCAGGGTAGACACGCTCAGCCAGCTTCTGGAGCCTGTTTAGAACGACTCGAGCGAAGACTTTCCCCACTATGCTGAGCAGGGAGATTCCACGGTAGTTGTTGCAGTCACCGTAGTCACCCTTGTTCTTATAGAGGGTGATGATATTGGCATCGCACATGTCCTGTGGTACTGCTCCCTCGTCCCAGCACAGGCAAAGCAGTTCGTGGAGTGCTGAAAGTATAGCAGGCTTGGCACTCTTGATTATTTCAGGGGTAATGCTGTCCTTCCCAGGGGCTTTTCCACTGGCTAGAGAATCAATGACATCACTGAGTTCTGATTTTGTTAGCTGTTCGTGCAGCTCATCCATAACTGGCAGAGACTGGACTGTATTGAGGGTGGTCTCAGTGACAACATTTTCCCTGGAGTACAGTTCTAGGTAGTGCTCCACCCAGCGGTCCATTTACTTGCGTTGGTCAGGGATTGTGTTCCCTGATTTATGTGGAAGGTACAGTGATGAAAATTGGGGTAGTCATCCTTAATTGCAAGCATCGAGTCACCTTTAATCTCTTTTTTAAATTCAATTCCGGTTTCCAGACGGTGGATTGACAATCATCATTCGACATAAAGCACGTTTTCGTGACAGCTTACCTTCACATAACTCGCCAAAGTGTTCTAGTCTTTCACTATTGCCTTTTCCAGATCTAGACCATTGAGATTAAGACTCTTAAATTAGAGATCTAATTTTTTTTTTGAACACCTTTTTTGATTTCCCATGACAATTGAATGATCCCATTATAGCAGGAACTTATCGCAGTAATTGGAAAATTACCAATGTGCAGTTCTGTATGAAATTTAAGACACTTACTTGATAACATGCAGATTTTAATTGTTCCCCTGCCAATTGAACCAACTGCGAATCTGATTCCAGGTTAGTAAAAGCTACAATGATATTCACATAAGGGAAACTGTCAGGGTATTAAAAGCATTTACCGTAGCCTCACCATATGTACAAACTATGCCTCAATGGACAAAATATTGAAGTTGATACATGTGTGGCTGAGTGAACAACGTCTGCTTTATGCTTTATGACCTCTGACAGGCCTATTTAATATTGAAAGCACTTTATGAAACTTGCGTTTGTTAATATCTTGGCTTCTGTAACCTGTCTTCTGATCAAAATGCAATCCATAAAGAAATAAGACAAGAAAAAGAATGATTGTTACAACGTGAAGCGAATAAACAAATCATGTAACAGCTCATGCTGACATGTTGTTATAACTTCATGAAACTGGATTGTTGCAGGACAAGAGGTGACGGGAAAGTATTGTGCAAAAAGTTTAATATAGTTGCCATTGCACTGAAATGTGCCCCAAATGTGTGGGGAAGTTTTAATTACTTTTTTTTTTGCCAGCTTTATGTTTTCGCCTAAGTACTCCAAATTCCAGTAAATAATATTGTCAGAGATGTTAAAATATAAGTTGGGAATTTTGCACCCTTAACAACTGAAACGTGTTTTGGAGAAATATCAGCAAATGCTAATGATTAGGGGTAACGCAGTCAGAATGTCACAACGTTGGTCAGCTTTGGGGGTTCCCAGTACATTACAGAGCCGGGACTCTCTCAACTCTGCATCAATCACAATTGATGGATTTAATCATCCAACAACATGGCGGATATTAGATAACAAGCAGGAGGAACCCAGTGCGCTGAGTGCCTACATCTGTTTTACTTCAACCTGGGAATATACACAGTGCCAATGCATTTCTGCGCGGCTTGAACGACAGTGCAAGACAAGACAGAGCGTGACCCACAGGGATCCGAGCACTGTTAAATCAGACCTAAAACCATGGGGAGGGGTTTGAGGCTACAGCACAGTCAGTTCAGCCCGCACACAGATATGCCAGCGGAATAAATCCAAGCAGTGGCTGTCAAATACAGGGCAGTGCACAATGGACACGCTACATCGCTCTGAAAAATTGCTGCAGCATGCTGAGCGTAGATTAGATTCAGAGGCGAGCTGGGGCGAAATTCTTTGCATATGCAGATCCAACATGATGCTACTCACTTGGAGGATGTGCCAGGGTGCAGTGGAGTGATGTGAGAAAACGCTTGCAGCAGCTCTCGGGACTCTTCGCTCGCACAGTTACAAACTGATACTCTGGCTCTGAACATTTTCTGCGACGGTGCTCAGCGCCTTGCCAAAGATTAATAAGGGGCGGGGGGGGGGGGGGGGTGGGAAGGGGTGCAATTTGATTTTTTCCAACGTCGCTGTTTTTCACCCCTTCCACCTGTCTTTCAAAAGGACCGACGGCAAGGTGATTTGGCGCAAGTGGGAGCGTTCACTCACATCCCAAGCGACCTGAGGTGGCTGCATGGCCGTTTGTGTTGCTCTCCCTCTAAACTGTGGCCAAGCGTGTAGAGACAAGTCGAAGACGGACTGACTCCAAATAAAATGCCTTCAGAGTCTCTCGAGTGCTCACGGTACATCGCCTGTTGCAGCAACTGCCTGAACGAGTGCGTTATGTGATCTTTCTTATCAGTTAAAACTGCCGTTTGGGAGAAGATTTTTTTTTCCTTTAAGCTTTGCTAACTTTTTCTGGCTCGCTGAATATATATTTTCAGGCAGCACTTTTGTGTTGCGGCCATTGCGATATTAAGTCAGATCTGGCCTCTCAGTATAAAACAGAAGAGCCAAGTTGTCTCAAACAAGGAACGGAAATCTCTCTCAGTTTAAGCGCGATCCGCAAGTGTGTGAAGAGAGGCTGGAGCTGCCTCATGTCTCGGGGAACAAGTCAACAAGGACAATTTAGCTGTGAGGAGACGGAAAGTCTTTCTGGAACATTCTAACCCTCCCCAAGCAAAAAAAGTTTGTGGGAGCAGTTCAAATTTGAAGCCGATTTGCTGTCTTTTGGTGCGGTAATCCCGCCCCAATTTAACGTGTTGCGACTTGGTGTTTTAATCGCGCAGGAGGAATGCTGACCGCTGACCTGTCATTTACTCTCTACCCCTGGATTCGCTGCCTTGTCACCTCGCTGGTATTTTTCTTTCAGGTGAGTGCAGGAGTGAGCAGGTAACACTTATAATGTGGATCATATTTGTTATCTTCTCCCCGAACAACCCGCCCCCCGCGTCTGCTGGTTGTTTAATGCAAGTTTGTTTTACTTTGCCAGCTTTCTCAGGGCGAACTCCAGAAATCAGGCGGGAGATCGGTTTTTGAGACGGTGACTGACAGCTGCCATGAGATCTGCTCGTGTCGACCTCCCCCGTTACCCCCGCCACCGCCGCCCCCTCCACCGCCCAGGCAATTGGTGTCTTCAAGTAAGTGGAAAACATGCCCTTAGAATACAACTCAGTCCCTTTAGTTTGTGTGTGTGTGAGAGAGAAATAAAAAGCCCACGCAAGTGATGAACACGTCTGGACTGGGAAGAGTGAGTGGACTAGGGCCGACCCTCCTTCCTACTGAGCTCCTCTAACTTAAAGTCAGGAGTTGAAATTCACCCTGAGGTTAGGAGATGACCGTGATCTCATCCCCTACAATCTGCAACATCACCACCTGCAAGTTCCCCTCCAAGCCACACAGCATCCTGACTTGGAACTATATTGCCGTTCCTTCACTGTCACTGGGTCAAAATCCTGGAATTCCAATCCTAACAGCACTGTGTGGGTGTACCTTCCCCAAATGGACTGCAGCAGGTTCAAGAAGGCAGCTCACCACCCCCTTCTCAAGGGCAATTAGGGATGGGAAATAAATGCTGGCCTAGCCAGTGACACCCACATCCCGTGAATGAATAAATTTTGTGCCAGGTATGACTCCAGCAGTGGAGAATTTTCCCCCTGATTCCCATTGACTTCAGTTTTGCCAGATCTTGATGCTACATTCAGTCAAATGCTGCCTTGATGTCAAGGGGATGAACGTTACAAGGATAGGTATTTTGGAAATGAACTGAAGCAATAATCTTCATGGCCAGTTTCTTTTTTTTTGTTAAAGATCGTATTCATTGCACTGCTGGTGGGTGAAATGCTTGTGCTATGCATAGTAGTAAACTATCTACTTGCTAGAATCTAATCTGTATAACAAAACTGTTTCATATATTGAAACGTAACCTTGTTTTAGGCACCTTTGGACGAGTCTGTCTTTGCTTGGCTGTTGTGGGCGTTTCTGCTGACAACATGGTTCACTTCCACTCACCAGCAACAGTGACCAAACAAGCTCAGCTTTTACGTAAAGTTTTGCAGCGCTGGGAGATTAAAATTAATTGCTGTGCCGAAAATTGCTTCCAACACAATTTGAGAACGAAAATCTGGAAAATTTGTGATGTTTTGAGATCTTTGAGCTGTTTTGGAAATTTAAGGACTTGAATCACCTGTGATTTTAACTAACTGATTTGTAAGGATGAAATTTTAAGTTACAATGTTTGCAATTTTTTTGTGAAAGATCCAGATTCTGTTTCTATTTTTTCAGAAGATTTGCAGGTCCTGAATAGTGTTAAAAGCAGGGTAACCATTCCACAAAATTAGAGATTTGCACTGATTTTAACATCCAGCTGGACAGAGGTAAAAGCTTAGAAAGGACTGTTAAAATTGAAGATCACAATCCCTACCAAAAAGTGCTATAAACATCTGTTTATTATAACCCAAATACTCATTGTTCAGGATTCCATTTCTCCTCTGTTTATTCTGCTGGGTTACATGGAATTTCACTGTAAACTATTGCAAAATAGGTTTAAAGCAGTTGAGAAAAGTACAGCTGCAACACTGGCATCTACCCAGCAATGTGGAAAATTGCCCAGATATGTCCTGTACACAAAAAGCAGGACAATTCCAACCCAGCCAAGTACCGCCCCATCAGTCTACTCTCAAACATCATTAAAGTGCTGGAAGGTGTCGTCAGCAGTGCTATCAAGTGGCACTGGCTTAGCAATAACCCTGCTCGGTGACGCTCAATTTGAGTTCCGCCAGAGCCACTCAGCTCCTGACCTCATTACAGTCTTGGTTCAAACATGGACAAAGAGCTGAACTCAAGAGGCGAGGGGAGTGTGACTGCCCTTGACATCAAGGCAGCATTTGACCGAGTATGGCATCAAGGAGCCCTAGCAAAACTGGAGTCAATGGGAATCAGGGGAAAAACTCCCTACTGGCTGGAGTTGTACCTAGCATAAAGGAAATTGGCTATAGTTGTTGGTGGTGAAACATCTCAGCTCCAGGACATCACTGCAGGAGTTCCTCAGGGTAGTGTCCTAGGCCCAACCATCTTCAGCTGCTTCATCAATGACCTTCCTTCAATCATAGGGTCAGAAGTGGGGATGTTCGCTGATGATTGCACAATGTTCAGCACCATTCGTGACTCCTCAGATACTGAAGCAGTCCCTGTAAAAATGCAGCCAGACCTGGACAATATCCAGGCTTGGGCTGATCAGTGGCAAGTAACATTTGTGCCACACAAGTGCCAGGCAATGAACCAACAAGAGAGAGAGAATTTGACCATCTCCCCTTGACATTCAATGGCATTACAATCACTGAATCCCCCACTATCAATATCCTGGGGGTTACCATTGACCAGAGAGTGAACTGGAGTAGGTATATAAATACTGGGGCTACAAGACCAGGTCAGAGGCTAGGAATCTTACAGCGAGTAGCTCACCTTCTGACTCCCCAAAGCTTGTCCACCATCTACAACGCACAAGTCAGGAGTGTGATGGAATACTTTCCACTTGGCCTAGATGGGTGCAGCTCCAACAACACTCAAGAAGCTTGACACCATCCAGGACAAAGCAGCCCACCTGATTGGCACATCATCCACAAACATTCACTCCCTCCACCACCGATGCACAGTGGCAGCAGTGTGAACTATCTACATGATGCACTGCAGCAATGCACCAAGGCTCCTTCGACAACACCTTCCAAACCTGCGATCTCTACTACCGAGAAGGACAAGTGCAGCAGATGCATGGGACCATCACCACCTGCAAGTTCCCCTCCAAGCCACACAGCATCCTGACTTGGAACTATATTGCCGTTCCTTCACTGTCACTGGGTCAAAATCCTGGAATTCCAATCCTAACAGCACTGTGTGGGTGTACCTTCCCCAAATGGACTGCAGCAGGTTCAAGAAGGCAGCTCACCACCCCCTTCTCAAGGGCAATTAGGGATGGGAAATAAATGCTGGCCTAGCCAGTGACACCCACATCCCGTGAATGAATAAATTTTGTGCCAGGTATGACTCCAGCAGTGGAGAATTTTCCCCCTGATTCCCATTGACTTCAGTTTTGCCAGATCTTGATGCTACATTCAGTCAAATGCTGCCTTGATGTCAAGGGGATGAACGTTACAAGGATAGGTATTTTGGAAATGAACTGAAGCAATAATCTTCATGGCCAGTTTCTTTTTTTTTGTTAAAGATCGTATTCATTGCACTGCTGGTGGGTGAAATGCTTGTGCTATGCATAGTAGTAAACTATCTACTTGCTAGAATCTAATCTGTATAACAAAACTGTTTCATATATTGAAACGTAACCTTGTTTTTTTTTACTATAAATCACTACTGTGTATTAACATTTCGATGAATGTTCCATTTCAGAGCAATGTATTTGAATGGCCTCAACAGGCTAAATTTGTTTACCAAAAGCTTTTCGAAGGAAATCTTTGTGACTGGACATAATTACTGAACCTTTGAAACAAATTAGATCTTTGTTTAGAATAGTTTTGTCATGTGTAAGTCGAAGGAAAAGAACACACTTTTAATTTGTAATGTAACTTTTTTTTCCCTCAGTAGGTCCAATCCAACAACATTTAGCTCATGGGTTGAAATTCTAACTACCTCAACTATTCAGGGAAACATATAGTGGCAAGTAATTTGCCCAATTAACTCAGTAGAAAATAACTATATGCTGCAAGTATGTTTGAATTAGTCGCTACTTTCTCCTGCAGTACTAATTTCATTCTTCTCTGTCAAACTATCTATTTCTCCCTTACAAAATTATATCTCCGTTATCATTATTCTTATAGCTTAAATTTACAATCACATAAAATATTTTATCGTAAGTGTGACTTTGTCTTATTACTTACAAGACAAACTCACTTGGAAATTCTTTCTTTTGGGCCTCCTTATCTCGAGAGACAATGGATACGCGCCTGGAGGTGGTCAGTGGTTTGTGAAGCAGCGCCTGGAGTGGCTATAAAGGCCAATTCTGGAGTGACAGGCTCTTCCACAGGTGCTGCAGAGAAATTTGTTTGTTGGGGCTGTTTCACAGTTGGCTCTCCCCTTGCGCCTCTGTCTTTTTTCCTGCCAACTACTAAGTCTCTTCGACTCGCCACAATTTAGCCCTGTCTTTATGGCTGCCCGCCAGCTCTGGCGACTGCTGGCAACTGACTCCCACGACTTGTGATCAATGTCACACGATTTCATGTCGCGTTTGCAGACGTCTTTATAACGGAGACATGGACGGCCGGTGGGTCTGATACCAGTGGCGAGCTCGCTGTACAATGTGTCTTTGGGGATCCTGCCATCTTCCATGCGGCTCACATGGCCAAGCCATCTCAAGCGCCGCTGACTCAGTAGTGTGTATAAGCTGGGGGTGTTGGCCGCTTCAAGGACTTCTGTGTTGGAGATATAGTCCTGCCACCTGATGCCAAGTATTCTCCGAAGGCAGCGAAGATGGAATGAATTGAGACGTCGCTCTTGGCTGGCATACGTTGTCCAGGCCTCGCTGCCGTAGAGCAAGGTACTGAGGACACAGGCCTGATACACTCGGACTTTTGTGTTCCGTGTCAGTGCGCCATTTTCCCACACTCTCTTGGCCAGTCTGGACATAGCAGTGGAAGCCTTACCCATGCGCTTGTTGATTTCTGCATCTAGAGACAGGTTACTGGTGATAGTTGAGCCTAGGTAGGTGAACTCTTGAACCACTTCCAGAGCGTGGTCGCCAATATTGATGGATGGAGCATTTCTGACATCCTGCCCCATGATGTTCGTTTTCTTGAGGCTGATGGTTAGGCCAAATTCATTGCAGGCAGACGCAAACCTGTCGATGAGACTCTGCAGGCATTCTTCAGTGTGAGATGTTAAAGCAGCATCGTCAGCAAAGAGGAGTTCTCTGATGAGGACTTTCCGTACTTTGGACTTCGCTCTTAGACGGGCAAGGTTGAACAACCTGCCCCCTGATCTTGTGTGGAGGAAAATTCCTTCTTCAGAGGATTTGAACGCATGTGAAAGCAGCAGGGAGAAGAAAATCCCAAAAAGTGTGGGTGCGAGAACACAGCCCTGTTTCACACCACTCAGGATAGGAAAGGGCTCTGATGAGGAGCCACCATGTTGAATTGTGCCTTTCATATTGTCATGGAATGAGGTGATGATACTTAGTAGCTTTGGTGGACATCCGATCTTTTCTAGTAGTCTGAAGAGACCACGTCTGCTGACGAGGTCAAAGGCTTTGGTGAGATCAATGAAAGCAATGTAGAGGGGCATCTGTTGTTCACGGCATTTCTCCTGTATCTGACGAAGGGAGAACAGCATGTCAATAGTCGATCTCTCTGCACGAAAGCCACACTGTGCCTCAGGGTAGACGCGCTCGGCCAGCTTCTGGAGCCTGTTCAGAGCGACTCGAGCAAAGACTTTCCCCACTATGCTGAGCAGGGAGATTCCACGGTAGTTGTTGCAGTCACCGCGGTCACCTTTGTTTTTATAGAGGGTGATGATGTTGGCATCGCGCATGTCCTGGGGTACTGCTCCCTCGTCCCAGCACAGGCATAGCAGTTCATGTAGTGCTGAGAGTATAGCAGGCTTGGCACTCTTGATTATTTCAGGGGTAATGCTGTCCTTCCCAGGGGCTTTTCCGCTGGCTAGGGAATCAATGGCATCACTGAGTTCCGATTTGGTTGGCTGTATGTCCAGCTCATCCATGACTGGTAGAGGCTGGGCTGCATTGAGGGCAGTCTCAGTGACAGCATTCTCCCTGGAGTACAGTTCTAGGTAGTGCTCAACCCAGCGGTCCATCTGTTTGCATTGGTCAGTGATTATGTCCCCCGATTTAGATTTGAGGGGTGCGATCTTCTTGATGGTTGGCCCAAGAGCTCTCTTCATGCCATCATACATTCCTCTGATGTTTCCGGTGTCTGAGGCCAGCTGAATATGACTGCATAGGTGTTGCCAGTAGTCGTTTGCGCAACGCCTAGCTGTTCTTTGTGCAGTACTTCTGGCTGCTTTAAGTGCTACGGATGTTAAATCGCTGGGGGCTTTCTTGTAGTTCAAAAGTGCAATGCGCTTAGCGGCTATGACAGGTTCCAGCTCTTCATTATGAGATTGAAACCAGTCTGCATTTCTCTTCGCACTTTTGCCGTAGGTGGTCAAAGCTGACTCATAGATGGCGTCTCTGATGTGGGCCCACTTGGTCTCAGCATCCCCTGTGGGAGTGTTTTGAAGGGCTGTTACAAGTGAATTTAGAAATTTTTGTAACAGCTGTGGGTGAGAAATTCTGCTCGTGTTGATGCGCGGGTGGCCCTTCTGCTTGGAATGATGCAACTTCTTTGGTCTGAGTCTAACATTGCTGCACACCAGGGAGTGGTCGGTGTCGCAGTCCGCACTGTGGAAGCTGCGTGTGATTTGAACACTGTTTAAGGCGGCTCGCCTTGTGACAATGAGGTCTAGCTGGTGCCAACGACGTGATCTTGGGTGCTTCCATGAAACCTGGTGACAGGGTTTAGTGTGAAAGAACGAGTTGGTGATGCAGAGGTTATGATAGGTACACAACTCAAGCAGTCTCTGCCCGTTCTCATTCATCCTTCCAACGCCATAGCGCCCAAGGCAGGAGGGCCATGAGTCATGGTCGGCCCCAACCCTGGCATTAAAGTCCCCCAGCAGGAATAGGTGTTCGGTGTTGGGGATGCTGCTAATGATGTTATGGAGTTGTTCATAGAACTGGTCTTTAGCTTCAGGTGCGGAGCAGAGTGTTGGAGCATAGATGCTGAGTAGGTGTACTGGACCAGAGGTGGTGAGCAGTCGGATGGACAGTATGCGTTCCGAGCCATTTGAGGGAGGCTCTATCATGCTGAGCAAGGAGTTTCTGATGGCGAAGCCCACTCCATGCTGTCTTGGTTCTTCAGGATCCCTGCCCTGCCAGAAGAAGGTGTAGTCTTGCTCTGCTAGAGAGCCACTTGCGGGGAGGCGAGTCTCCTGAAGTGCTGCAATGTCTACATTGAGTCTACTGAGCTCGTTGTTAATGATGGCGGTCTTCCGAGAATCGTTGATTTGTGTAAGGTCTTCCGACAGGCCAGGACACATAGTTCTGACGTTCCAGCTTGCAAAGCGAAGGGCTGGTACCTTCTTTCCTTTTTTCATGTTGTTTGGTGCGGTGTATCAGTCCACCTTTCGGGCAATGACCCTGAGCTCCAAGCACCCATTGAAGCAGGCAGACTGTGGCGGGACAGAACCTTATTGACCGGGGGCTGCCCGGTTTGACGCGGGCGGTAGCTGTCCAGTGAGGTGCAATGACCTCTCCCACCGACAAAGGCAACCCGTGGCGCCCAGTTTCTACGCCAATTTATCTGGACTTATAACCCGTAACTGCTGCCTTCCGTGTTGTTTTAGTCGCTGTGAGGCAACTATGGAGTGACCTCTCCATGGCGCATGCCTGGGCAAATTTATGGAGGTTGAGAGTTGCCCAGTCGTCAAAACCCCCCTCTCGGCCTTTCTGGTGGGGTCCAAAGGAGTGCAGGACACGACGTTTGGCACCAGTATGGCTGCAGGAACTGCCGGAAACATGCCAAAGGTGACACATGACCGCCTACGGGGTTCCGCTCCGGATTTTCTGTTAGGGTTTACTCCCTTAGCCTTGGTCTCTCCCGAGACGCCCACAAGGCAGTGGGGTTGTTGGGGCCCCTACACAGGTGTAGGATGGTGCCGGTGGGAGGAGGGGATGCAAGGGGGAGGGGTAGAGGGAGGGGGTGGGGGGGGTGTGCAGGGGAAGGGGGTGCGGGGTGAAGATGGTGCGAGGGGGGGGCGGGCTGGGACGGGGTTGTGAGGGGGTGAGCTGAGAGGGTGGAGCAGGGAAGGGGACGGGGGTGGGGGGGGGTGGAAGGGGGGTAAAGGGGGGGGGAGGGGGGGTGGAATCTGGTGCAGGTAATAAGCCATTTCCTCAGTGCCCACCATCGACGTCCGGAAAGCTCATCCACGTCCTTCGGGAGGTGAAGCATCATTTGGCAGACTTAGAGGTGATTACATTTGCTAAGGGTTTTTTTTTTTGCAGTGGTTTAAATAAAGGCATGCAGCATTGCCGACAGTGCGCTGCAGATGCTCTCCGAGCCATCTCCCGCGGGCGCTTTGAAGTTGCGGCCGGGGGCGCCGTTCGTGGATTTTTTGGGTGTTCGGGGCACCTTTTCACAGGACTTCTCTCGGGTCCCGCAGCTCCTTCTTCACCTCAATGGACTTACCGCATGCCGTGGCTGCAGACACTCTGGACTGTGAAGATAGCAGGATCGGAGATTGAAGTATCGGCAGCTGTGCTCGTCAGTTTCATCCGGATCAATTTCATTGAGAAAACAAAGAGCAGGTGTGGCTGGGGGAGGGCAGTGGGCCCAGGTAACATACACTAAACTAACTGTTAACTTTTAGATAGGGCTAAAATGAACTGATTTAAAGAGCCAGGGGAATTTAAACAGTTTAAGAGGGCAGATTGGGGGAGAAAACGTTAGGGATGGGAGCAGATGGCCATGGATAGAGTTGAACAGCAAGGGAGCTTCCTAGGGAGCTTCCAGCCCAGGAGCCATCTTGAACTTGGAAATATTTTACACTAATTCATATGCTTACAACTAAAATAGAAACAGCTACCAGTTTCCGTGTGTAACTTATACAACAAAGCCTTAAATCTGCACTCTCATGCATCATGAGTGGATGTCCCATGACATTGTTCACATTAAATGAGATGATGCACTGTATTATAAGTACGGGAGTTTAATACAATGTAATGGATAGATTGTTCTGCTAAAGTGGAATTGTGTCCCGTTTAAGCAAACAAACTCTAATTGTTGTGGAGTAAACATAAAGTTAGGTTGCTCGGAGTTTAATTGTTGCTTGGTTCAGCTTCAAGAGAGAAGTGCCCAGCAGTAAATAACTAGATTGTTTTGCAATCACTTTGCACCTGTAACCCTTCAAAATGGGGAGATGGTGGATTAGTGATAATGTCACTTAACTGGTAATCAAGAGGCCCAGACTAATTCCTTGGGGCGACGGGTTCAAATCCCAACCAGTTGGTGGAATTTGAATTTAATTAATTAATAACTATCTGGAATTAAAAGCTAGACTCAGTAATGGTGTCACGAAACTATCATCGATTGTTGTAAAAACCCAGCCAGTTCACAACTGTCCTTTAGTGAAGGAAATGTGCCATCCTTACCTGATCAGGCCTACCTTACACGTGACTCCAGACTCACAGCAATGTAGTTGACTCTTAACTGCACACTGAAATGACCCAGCAAGCTACTCAGTTGTGAAGAGCAATTAGGGATAGGCAACAAATGCTGACCTTGCCAGTGACACCCATATCCCATGAAAGAATTAAAAAAATGAATTGGATAAATAGTGAAAGGAGATATAAATTGCAAGGAAATGGAGAATGAGTGGGGGAGTGAGACTAACTGGTTGATCTTTGAAAAAACCGGTGCAGACTTGATGGGTTGAATCACCTCCTTGTCTGAATACTATTCTGTGATTTTATAATAACCCTGTTTAACAGCATGGTAAGTCTTAATTACTGCCCAACAACCACTCTGGCACTAACAATTAACTTTTACAAGTGTGGAGTCTCATTCCTTTGGCTTTTGGTTATTGTAGATTTAAAAACCTATATACAATTGCTAAACTTTCTGCAAAATGACCTTCTGAATCTTTTAAATGCTTAACCTTCAACGAAGAGAGGAACCATAACAAATGAAACAAAAGATACCAAGTAATACTTTTTCTAAAGTATAAAGAAACTTAGGAATTCTCCAGTAGCACTGAGCTTTTTATTTCTTTTTTATTGTTCTCTTAATCCAATCTTTCTTTTCTTCCCTTTATTTAGCTTTCTATGCCTGATTAGAAATTTGATTTACTATTCTAACTTACACTTCCTCGTTCAGACTCTAGGTTATTCTTTAACAATGCTTAAACATGATTTGCTAAGGGGATTCGCAGTTGATTGCCCTGTTACTCAGGTCCCAGATGTTCATTTCAGTGTCCCACTTGTAGCAATTTACTGTGCAAATGCTCATGGAAATTGATTGGACAAGGAGACCAAGGCGGACCTGCAAGGAGACACGCACCGGCGAGTGGGAGTTCCAGCAGCTTAAGAGAGGCTGCGAGAGGTCAGGGAAAGAGAGAGACCAAGGCGCACCTGCGAGGAGACAGGCACCGGTGAGCGGGAGGTCCAGCGGCTTAAAAGAGGCATACTCTCACACACTCTCACAGGGACAGTGAGAGAGTTCCACGACTGACGTCACAGTTCAGAAAGTGATGTGTTGCAAGAGGAGGCAGCTGATTGGTAAGTAGGAACAGGTGGGTATTTAACCCTTTTTTACTAGTTTCAGTAGCTGTAAAAGTAAAGGTGGGGAATTTAGATTGTAGTAGGTAGTGTTTGGAGTAAAGTAAGGTCCCTATTGTAATTAAAGTGAGTAACTAAAGAACTGAGTTATGGCAGGAGAACTCAGCCCCGTGGTATGCTCCTCCTGTGCTATGTCCCGCAGTGTCGCTGGCGACCATTTGTGCAGGAATTGTGTCCTGCTGCAGCTACCAGCTGACTGCATTGCGCAGCTGGAGCTGCGGATGGACTCACTGTGGAGCATCCGCGATGCTGAGGAAGTCGTGGATAGCAGGCTTAGCGAGGTGGTCACACCGCAGGTACTGGCTGCAGAGGCAGAAAAGGGATGGGTCACCACCAGGAGGAGTAGTAGATGCAGGCAGGTAGTGCAGGAGTCCCCTGTGGCCATCCCTCACTCAAACAGATATGCCGCTTTGCATATTGTTGGGGGGAGGATGGCCTCCCAGGGGAAAGCAGCAACAGCCAAGATTGTGGTACCACAAATGGCTCTGCTGCACAGGAGGGGGTGATAAAGAGTGGGGGAGCCATACTGATAGGGGATTCAATTATCAGGGGAACAGACAGGCGTTTCTGTGGCCGCAAACAAGACTCCAGGATGGTACGTTGCCTCCCTGGTGATAGGGTCAAGGATGTCTCGGAGCAGCTGCAGGACATTCTGAAGGGAGACAGTGAACAGTCAGAGGTTGTGGTACACATTGGTACCAACGACATAGGTAGAAAGAGGGATGAGGTCCTGCAACAAGAATTTAGGGAGCTTGGTAGCAGATAAAAAAGCAGGACCTCAGAGGTTGTAATCTCTGGATAACTCCCAGTGCCACGTACTAGTGAGTATAGGAATAGGAGAATAGAGCATGGCTGAGGAGGTGGTGCAGGAGGGAGGACTTTAGTTTCCTGGATCACTGGGTCTGTTTCTGGCAAAGGTGGGACCTGTACAAGTTGGACAGATTGCACCTGAACCGGCACGGGACCAACATCTTTGCTGGGAGGTTTGCTAGTGCTGTTGGCGGGTGTTTAAACTAATTTGGCGGCAGATGGGATACAGAGTGGAGGTAAAGTAGGAGGCATTGCACAGTCAAATATAGAAAAGGAACTGAGTCAGTCTGGAAGGCACAAGTGAAAAATGCAAGGCTGGATTGCATCTATTTTAATGCAAGGAGTCTTACTAGTAAGGCAGATGAATTGAGCGCATTAATTAACACATGGCATTATGATATTATTGCTATCACAGAGACGTGGTTGAGGGAGGGGCAGGACTGGCAGCTCAATATTCCAGGGTAAAGAATCTTCAGGCATGACAGGGGAGGGGGTAAAAGAAGAGACGCATTGCACTGTTGACCAAGGAGTCAATTACTGCAGTAAGGAGGGATGATATCTTAGAAGGTTCCTCAAATGAGGCCATATGGGTAGAACTTAAAAACAAAAAGGGGGCAGTCACTTTGCTGGGAGTGTACTACAGACCTCCAAACAGTCAGGGAAAGATAGAGGAGCAGATATGTAGTCAAATCTCACAGAGGTGTGAAAATAATAGGGTGATAATAGTAGGGGTTTTCAACTTCTCCAGTATCAACTAGGATAGTCTTAGTGCAAAAGGCTTAAAGGGGGCGGAATTCTTAAAGTGCACACAGGAGAGCTTTTTGAGCCAGTACGTAGAAAGTCCTACAAGAGAAGGGGCAGTACTGGACCTAATCCTAGGGGTTGAAGCCGGACAAGTGGTAGAAGTGTCAGTGGGGGAACAGAATTGAGGAGCGGCCAATTTTAAGATGATAAAACAGGATCTGGCTAAAGTGGACTGGGAGCAGCTACTTGTAGGAAAATCTACACCAGATCAGTGGAGTCATTCAAAGAGGAAATAGTGAGAGTTCAGAGCCACTATGTATCCATTAAGGTGAAGGGTAGGGCCAACAAGTCCAGGGAACCCTGGATGTCAAGGGATATAGAGGATTGGATCGCGAAAAAAAGGAGGCTTATGGCAGATTCAGAGCGCTGAAAACAGTGGAGGCACTAGAGGAGTATAGAAAGTGTAGGGGGGTACTTAAAAAAGTAATCAGGAGAGCGAAGCAGGGGCATGAAAAAACATTGGCAGGCAAGATAAAGGAAAATCCTAAGGCGTTTTATAAGTATATTAAGTGCAAGAGGATAACCAGGGAAAGAGTAGGGCCCATTAGGGACCAAAGTGGCAATCTGTGTGTGGAGCCGGAGGACACAGGTGAGGTTTTAAATGATTACTTTTCATCTGTGTTCACTATGGAGAAGGACGTTGTAGGTGTAATGATCAGGGAGGGGAATTATGATATACTTGAACATATTAGCATTGAAAGGGAGGAAGTATTAGCTGTTTTAGCGGGCTTAAAAGTGGATAAATCCACAGGCTCAGATGAGATGTATTCCAGGCTTTTAAGTGAGGCAAGGGACGAGATAGCAGGGGCTCTGACACAAATTTTCAAATCCTCTCTGGTCACAGGAGCAGTACCAGAGGATTGGTGGACAGCGAATGTGGTACCATTATTTAAGAAGGGTAGCAGGGATAAACCAGGTAATTACAGGCCAGTGAGTCTAACATCAGTGGTTGGGAAACTGTTGGAAAAATTTCTGAGGGACGGGATTAATCTCCACTTGGAGAGGCAGGGATTAATCAAGGATAGTCAGCATGGCTTTGTCGGGGGAGATCGTGTCTAACTAACTTGATTGAATTTTTCGAGGTCATGACGCGATGTGTAGATGAAGGTAAAGCAGTTGATGTAGTCTACATGGACTTCAGTAAGGCTTTTGGTAAGGTCCCGCATGGGAGATTGGTTAAGAAGGTAGGAGCCCATGGGATCCAGGGCAATTTGGATCCAAAATTGGCTTAGTGACAGGAGGCAGAGGGTGATGGTTGAGGGTTGTTTTTGCGAGTGGAAGCCTGTGACCAGTGGTGTACCACAGGGATTGGTGCTGGGACCCTTGCTGTTTGTAGTGTACATTAATGATTTAGACATGAATATAGGAGGTATGATCAGTAAGTTCGCAAATGGCGCGAAAATTGGTGGTGTCATAAATAGTGAGGAGGAAAGCCTTAGATTACAGGACGATATAGATGGACTGGTAAGATGGGCGGAGCTGTGGCAAATGTAATTTAATCATGAGATGTGTGAGGTGATGCATTTTGGGAGGACTAACAAGGCAAGGGAATATACAGTGGATGGTAGGACCCTAGGAAGTACAGAGGGTCAGAGGGACCTTGGTGTACTTGTCCATAGATCACTGAAGGCAGCAACAAAGGTAGATAAGGTGGTTAGGAAGGCATATGGAATATTGGCCTTTATTAGCCGAGGCATAGAGTATAAGAACAGGGAGGTTATGATGGAGTTGTATAAAATGCTAGTTAGGCCACAGCTGGAGTACTGTGTACAGTTCTGGGCACCACACTATAGGAAGGATGTGATTTCACTGGAGAGGATGCAGAGGTGATTCACCAGCATGTTGCCTGGGCTGCAGCATTTCAACTATGAAGAGAGACTGAAAAGTCTAGGGTTGTTTTCCTTAGAGCAGAGGAGGCCGAGGGGAGATATGATTGAGGTATACAAAATTATGAGGGGCATTGGTAGGTTAGATAGGAAGAAACTTTTTCCCTTAGTGGAGGTGTCAATAACCAGGGAGCATAGATTTAAGGTAATGTGCAGGAGGTTTAGAGGGGATTTGAGGAAAAAAGTTTTCACCCAGAGGGTGGTTGGAGTCTGGAACGCACTGCCTGAAGAGGTGGTAGAGGCAGGAACCCTCACATTTAAAATGTATTTAGATGAGCACTTGAAACATCATAGCATACAAGGCTACTGGCCAAGTGCTGGAAAATGGGATTAGAATAGTAAGGTTTTTGATGGCCGACAGAGACACGATGGGCCGATGGGCCTGTTTCTGTGCTGTATAACTCTATGACTCTAAGTCTAATCAACATGGATGCTGATTGTTCACTGGTTACATTAAATTCTGACACAATGAATGACTCTTCTGCTAAAGTGTAGGTATGTATGCTTCTTTAAGGCTACAAAGTTTAAAAAAAATCATTCATGGGATGTGGACGTCACTGGCCAGGCCAGCATTTATTGCCCATCCCTAATTGCCCTTGAGAAGGTGGAGATGAGCTGCCTTCTTGAACCACTGCAGTCCATGTGAGGTAGGTATACCCACAGTGCTGTTAGGAAGGGAATTCCAGGATTTTGACCCAGCGACAGTGAAAGAATGGCGATATAGTTCCGAGTCAGGATGGTGTGTGACTTGGAGGGGAACTTGCAGGTGGTGGTGTTCCCATGCATTTGCTGCCCTTGTCCTTGTAATTGGTCGAGCTCGTGGGTTTGGAAGGTGCTGTCAAAGTTGAATACAGTGAATTTGTACAAATCTCAATTATGATACATTCTGGCTCAGTGCTACTGGAGAATTCCTTTGTTTCTTTATACTTTAGAAAAAGTGTTACTCGGTTATCCACTTTCATTTGTTATGGTTCCTCATTTAGTTGAAGGATATGCATATAAAAGATTCAGAAGGTCATTTTGCCGAAAGTTTAGCAATTTTATATCGGCTTAGCAATTTCAACCATACAAAATATTACTCAAGAAGGAATGTATTTTCTTAATACTTTGATTTAAGGCTTTTAAGAGTTTGCCTCATTTATACATGCAATTATGATGCAATGACAATAGAAAATGAGGCATGTGCTGACAGTGACATCTCAGAATGGTAGGTTGGATGCATAATTATCTTTTTTGGAGAACAGTTCTTTTGGCTATTAATGATGTGAAAACAGAGAATACTAAGGTTTGGCAGTATCTTTGAAAAGAGAAATAGAATTCATGTTTTAGGTCTGTGACCTTTCATCAGAACCACCACCTCAAGGGCAATTAGGGATGGGCAATGACGGCTGGCTTTGCCAGCGACGTCCATATCACATGTATAATTTTTTTAAAAATCTGCCTTAGTAGTCAGGATCGTGTGTGACTTGGAGGGGAACGTGAAAGTGATAGCAGATAAAGGTGCTGTTGAAGTAAGCTTGTTGTAGTGCCATTTTCATATGGGATGTTCAACTATTCTAGTGGACATAAAAGAATTCTGGGGTAGAAATTGGACCTTGTTGCTTGGATGTTTTATGGGGGTAAAACTTAATGCAACAAGAGCTAATTTCAGCAGGAAATGTCCTGCACTCCAAAGATGCCTGACTCTCTGATGAAGGGTCACTGACCTGAAACATTAACTCTGCTTCTTTCTCCACAGATGCTGCCAGACCTGCTGAGTATTTCCAGCATTTCTTGTTTGTGTTCCTGACCCGATATTGGATTAAGCCATTTTTTGTGGATTTCCTGGTGGCTGCCTAAAACAGTCATCATAGCCCTTACATTTGTGTGTGAGGGGCCTAATACCTAGGTTAGGCCCCCTCTGCTAATTTGAAAATTGGAGAGCAGAGCAGGAGCCAGGCCTGCTCCACTTGGGAATTTTAAGTCACCAAAAAGTAAACTTTGAAAAACAAAAAACATAGCTGTGGAACCACTACGAGCATGAGAATACCCTCCAAGTACACAATAGCTAGGTATCACTGCACCTTCCTCAAGTGTCCCAATGTTCAACAATGTAAAATGGGCAAGCTGCCTTTGGAGGTGCGATAGGTGCCAGCAGCTCATCCAAATAATGTAAATGAGGCCCGAAGCCCAATTTTAGGCCAGCCTCAGGTCTGTTTGGGTCACGCAATCTCTGTACACCACGGGTTATGCGACTGAAAATGTCCCGTAACCAATTTCTGTTGTCCTGGTCAGCATTCTTTCCCCAATTAGGACCACCAGAAACAAATTATCTGGTCATTCATTCATTCATTTGTTATTTGTGGCAACTTGCAGTTTGGAAATTGGCTGTTACATGAACAGTACTATAAAAATTCAAGTCCATTCTTCCATCCTTCCTTCCTGTTACTGTTAGCATGCTTTTCACATTCTGGTTTAGCAGTTTTCTTAATGTGCTTATTCTGTAGTTCAGCTTAATGAAATGGTAAACAAACCAGCTTTTATTTCTGTCCCAGAGCCAGTGCTCTATGTATTTCCTGACATGTTCACAAAACTTTCTGCACCTTTAATGAAGGCTGCATTTAACTCTGTGGTTAGTTTTTACTCTTTAGAGTGCTGCAAGATTCTTCTAAATTGCAATATTAATTTCATTATTGCATGGAAAGGGAATGGCAAGTTTCTACAGATCAAATGAGTGAAAGATCATAGTATAATCTAGGCTTGGGAATTTTGCCTTTAGTTGGAATTTGACAATGTTGTTTTCCCTGTTTATTTCTTATATCATATGTCCTTGTAAACAAAGGTCTTTTATTTCAAAAGTGGTAAGAGAAATTTGATATTTATTAAGTCTTGCAATAGAGAGGAAACCTAATCTCCTAATGAGTTGAGGGGGTAATAGACTAGAACTGCAGAAAGGCAGGATTAGATATGCTTTGTCCTTGTGTCACTCAGTGTTGTAGCGAGAGAACTGAAGAGTTGATCACAAAGAGCAATATGTCATCTTGTTTAGAAAGTGCATTTTCATGGTATGTCTTACTTGCAATTATTCTCTTAATTGCAAATGCACCTTAACCAGCAAGGGGCTTGAAAGGAGTAGTAACTACATAGGAATAAAAGGGGAAACCCTATGGTGTACATAACCTGAAGGCTAAGACTGAGTGTCATGAAGGCCCCTACCTGCCAAGAATGAGGCATATTAATTTTGTCATATGAACATTGATTTTAAATTTGCTGGGAAGAAGAGAAGGACTGTTACAAGGGCTGACAGACACTTAGCAGAAAAACATTTGCATACTAACAAACAGTGCTTGTGGAGACAAAAGGACCATTTCCTGGCACATTCAATCCACAATCCATTTTGATCACCAGACATTGAAGGTGTAAAGAAGAGCATTCCAGCGACTGCTAAGGTGATACAATCCACAAAAGCCAGAACTGGTTAAACCAGCTGGTCACATGACTAACTGGCTGGTCCAGGGTTTTTTGAACTAGCCACAGAGTTTGAACTCAGAAGAAAGACTGCTCCTGGAGTCAGAAACCCTCTCCTGTCTGCTCCCAACTCTTTCTCACAAGCCTCTGGATCCACTGAGGACACATGAACTTCAAGAGAGAAAAGTCTTCCACATCGAACAAGGTTTAAGGAGAATACTGGGCCCCAACAGAAAGCAAGACCTATCTACAATCAAGGACTGTACAGTGAACTCAAAGAACCGTAACCAAAACCATCTTCAGATATTGCCTCAAACTTTTCCACTTTATTTCTTTTGCTCTTGTATCACGTGTATCACATATGCATGCAAGCATGGGCTCATCGTGTATCTGTAGGCGTTAAGCGAATTAGAGTTTAAGATGAATAAAGTTCAACCTTTTTTCTTTAAATCTAAGGAACCTGTTTGGCTCATTTCTTTGCTTTATAATTGGAAGTTAGTGGACAAGGATTCACTAAGGGGGAGCTACAAAAAAACCGGTGTGTTTAAAATTAAACCCTGTTACGGTGAGTGCATTTGAAGGCTGAGAGGGAACCCTAGACCCTTTTCTCACCTGGTCGTAACAGAAATTTGGGGGCTGCCATCCTGGATTTGACCCACAGACAAACAAGAGAAATTGGAAGTGGGAAGCCACATTGTTTCCAATCAAAAAAGAGCAAGATTTCAGTACAGGTTTTCATGTGGTTGTGTGTGCTTGTATACTAACATGTCTGCAACTGAAGCTAGTAGCTCCCCAAGCCAGGGTGAAGTAACTTGGGATAAGTTAAAAGCATTGTCTATGGAGGAGTTGAGGAAAATGGCTGAGCAGTGTGGGATCACTGTATGTGGCAAGACTAGGAAGTCTGAACTCCTAAGGCTAGTGGCCAACCATTTTTCCCTTGAATCTGAAGAAGCAGAAACAGGGTTAGAAGCAGACCATGATAGGGTATTGTTGGCAAAGATACAACTGGAACAGAGGAAACTTGAATTTGAGGAAAGGGAAAAAGAGAGAGAGGCAGGAGAGGGAGAAAGAAAGAGACTTTCAGAAGGAACGTGAAGAAAAAGAAAGACAGGAGAAAGAAAGAGAGACGGGGAAAGAGAGAGAGATAGAACCTTCCAGAAAGAATGCGAAGAAAGAGAGCTAAGGCGGCTTGAGTTAATTAGGGAGTGACAGAGTAACCCCAGTGAAAGCATGGCCAATATGGAGGAGTGTAATTTAGGGCTGGGTATAGAATTGTTAAAACTATCTCAACTAAGCCCAACATTCAATGAGGAAGATGTGGAAGCGTTCTTTTGTGTCTTTTGAGAAACTGGAAAGGCAGCTAAAATGACCAGCTGAGACCTGGCCTCTTTTATTACAAAGCAAGCAAACCGGAAAAGCCTATGAAGTTTATTCCCTGTTGCCAGGTGAGAGCTCATCAAACTGACCAAAAATGCTATCCTTGGGGCATATGAATTAGTACCCGAAGCCTATCGCCAAAAGTTTAGAACCCTCAAGAAGCAAGCTAATCAAACTTACCTAGAGTTTGAAAGAAGTAAGTAGCTGGCTTTTGAACAGTGGCTGAGGGCTCTTAAAGTGCAGCTCAGCTATGAGAATCTCAGAGAAGTAATTCTGTTAGAGGAATTTAAATACTCTCTCTCACTTACCACAAAGACCCATGTAGAGGAGCAGTGGGTTCAAAGAGCCTGGCAAGCGGCCGTTCTAGCTGATGAGTTTGCTTTAATTTATAAGTCGGTTTCCCAGGGGCAAACATTTCCTAATCACCCCCACAAATCCGTAAAGGACAAAGGGTGGGAAGGTGATAGGAGCCCAAGCAGTCCTGGGAGAGAAAGAAAAGCTGGAGACACAGGGGGCCCTCCTCTAGCCAAAAAAGAAGGTGCTGTGAGCAGGAGTGAGACTCGGAGACCTGTGTGCTTCCATTGTAATAAGGCAGGTCATCTGAAGACTGACTGCTAGGTAATGATCTGGCTGGGGTGAAAGTGGTAGCCCTCCCAGTAGTGAAAGAAAGACTGCAGGAGGTCAGAGAGACAGGGCAGTGTCAGGGGACGGTCCCCTGCAGTTTCCCTGAATGTGTAATGAATCAGGCCATGATCAAACCAGCTCCCCCAGAGGAGACTGAATTGGCACTGCAGGAAGATGACCACGAGGGCTGTCTGTCTGAGACCTTCTTTGGGAAGTTAGAAGACCCAGGGAGTGAAATAAATAAATTTTCCCTAACTGAGACTCAGCGAGCTGACTCAGTATTGCGAGAGTTAGCACAGGCTGCCCAGTCTGAAAGTGAAGCAGAGGGAGTTCCTGATTGCTACTATTTAAAGAATGAGGTACTCATGAGGAAATGGAGTTCTCCTCACAGACCTGAGAGCAAGGAATGGACAGTAGTTCACCAGTGTCACAGAGGTACCGGAGAGAAATATTAAGAAGGGCCCACGAAACTACAGTGGCTGTACATGCCGGTATACGAAAGACCAAAGCCCGCATAAGACAGCAGTTTGACTGGCCAAAACTTCACAAAGATGTGGTGGAGTACTGCTGGAGTTGCCACTTGTGCCAGGTTGAGGGGAAACGTCATAGCATACAAGGCTATGGGCCAAGTGCTGGAAAATGGGATTAGAATAGATGGATAATTGATGGCTGGCACGGACACGATGGGCCGAAGGGCCTGTTTCTGTAGTCTGTAACTCTATGACTCTACAGTGAAACCTGCACCCCTAAGTTCTGTACCAGTGTTAGGAGGACCCTGCAGCAGAGGGCTGGTGAACTGTAAGGGACCCCCGTTGAGAACAAATAGGGACAGGCAGGCACAAGGCTGGCAAAAGATTTGAAAGGGAAGGGATAAAGGGACCAAGAGGGCAGGTTGAAGGAAGTCCCAGGAGGAATTCCGGATAAAAACCCCTACTGTCCGGTCAGCCAACCCCGAAAAATTTGAAAAGTTAGACCCCACATCCTCCTATGTAAATGCAGACACTAGAAGCACCCCACCAGAGTTGCTAACAGCATTTACAGGAACCTGCAGAGACAAAGAAAGACCTCTAGGGGGCAGAGAAACCATGATGGTGATGCCTTGCCTCGTCGAAGTGCCACAGGGGAGTGCAGTAGAGTCTGCACAAATACTTGCAGGCAGGAGTGTCCTCTGGGACAAAGGGGAGATTAGCAAAGACTCCTCCCCCACAGTCAGAAAAAAAGAGAACCTCCTATCCCTTGAAGTGAAAAGCTTTTGCCTGACTCAGCAAAGCACTGAAAGCACTATTGACTCTCCTGAGCAAAAAAATTCCAATTTAGGGCTAATTAAATTCCGCCCCCGCCCCCCCCCACCTTTTTGCAGACCTCAACATGATCAAAGGGCGTAGGCAGTCATAGAAATGGACAAACTGAAGAAAAACTTCCCCAAAGAACCACAGGTTTATCGGGATACCAAAAAAGGCAGTATAAAGCAACACTGCTACCAAGAAAAGACAGGCTGTAATAAGTCTTTGGATTTATGGATGAATGTGAACGACTGAGAGAGAGAGAGATGCATGCTTTTTTATGTGTCTTATATCTTCTCCCTCGACCTTTTTAAATGAAATGTGCTTTTCTCAAATCGCAGTTCATTCCGCTGGGTGTGGAGGTGTCATGCAGGCCCCCACCTGCCAAGAATGAGGCATATTAATTTTGTCATATGAACATTGATTTTAAACTTGCTGGGAAGAATAGAAGGCCTGTTACAAGGGCTGCCAGACACGTAGCTGAAAAACATTTGCAGACTAACAGACAGTGCTTGTGGAGCCAAAAGGACCATTCCCTGACACATTCAACCCACAATGGATTTTGATCACCGGACATTGAAGGTATAAAGAAGAGCATTCCAGCGACTGCTAAGGTGATACAATCCACAAAAGCCAGAACTGGTTAAACCAGCTGGTCACATGACTAACTGGCTAGTCCAGGGTTTTTTGAATTAGCTACAGAGTTTGAATTCAGAAGACTGTTTTCTCCTGGAGTGAGAAAACCTCTCCTGTCTGCTCTCATTTCTTTCTCACAAGCCTCTGGACCCGCTGAGGACACATGAACTTCAAGAGAGAAAAGTCTCCTACATCGAACAAGGTTTAAGGAGAATACTGGGCCCCAACAAAAAGCAAGACCTACCTACAATCAAGGATTTTACAGTGAGCTCAAAGAACAGTAACCAAAACCATCTTCAGATAATGCCTAAAACGTTTCCACTTTATTTCTTCTGTTCTTTTCTGTCTCTATCTGCATGTGTGTATCGCGTATATGCATGCAAGCATGGGTGTGTCGCGTATCCGTAGGCATTTACCGAATTAGAGTACAAGTTTAATGAAGTTCAATCTTTTTTCTTTAAACCTAAGAAAACCTGTTTGGCTCGTTTCTTGGCCTTATAATTGTAAGTTACTGAACAAGAATTCACTAAGGGGAAGCTAAAACAAAACGGTGTATTTAAAATTAAACCCTGTTATGGTAAGACCAGGTGAAGGCTGAGAGGGAACCCTAGACCCCTTTGTCACTTGGTCGTAACACAGACATTAGAATATACGTCTGTGTGTTGTGCTATATTATTTGTGTGCATTATTAAATATGGGACAAAGCCAAATATACACAGAGCTGAAAGAAGTTCTGTTCCACCCAGTCAGATACTTTCTGCACATCTAGGTAGGTTGCCACAGCTGGTGTTTCTCCTTGGTTGCATAGCTCTATTAGATTTAGTACTTTGCTGATGTTGCCAGAACCATGTCCTCCGCACATAAAGCTTCTTTGTCAATTAGTGTCATTAATGTCTTCCTGTAGAAATGGTGCAGGAAGCCTTTCAATGCTAGAGTTACCAGGGCTATTGTCTTTCTTGCATATTCATACTTATCACAGACAATTAATCTTCCAGCCTAATTAATAATGTAGTGTGGATAAGGTATATCAACTAAAGGCATTCTTGATTTTCATTGGCTTGATTAGTCTGAGTTTCTGTATGTTGGAATACTAATCTTTAGATTCTTTATTATATGGGGTGATAGTCACCAGAGAATCACTAAGTAAGGGTAGTGGCTGTAATTTGTGGGTTTTATGAAGTGACTTAAAAAGCATTTTGCTTAAACACACATGAGGCAGATCAGTACATAAAATATACACTAACTTGCTACCTGAAGTATTGTTTGAATACCATGAGATTCACAAGGGTCAGCCTTAGTTCAGTGGTCACCCTCTTAACCTCTTGAGTTAGAAGGGTATAGATTCAAGGCCCACTTAAGCAGATGACAGTAACTGCCATATCTATGCAGTATTGGAAAAATGTTGTATTGTCAGAGGTGCTGCTTTTCAAATGAGGTGTTAAACCAAGACTCTGACAGCTCTTTCAGATGCATGTAACAGATCTGTTTAAAGAAGAGCAAGGGAATTTGCCTGGTGTCTGAGTCTACACCACCAAAAACAGATTAACAGGGCATTTATTTCTTCTTGCCATTTGCAGTCACCTGGGGCTGGCAGTGGGATATCTGAAACAATATCCAAAGGACTATTTTCATTTGCATTAAGGAGCTGACTGGTGAAGCATTCCTGAAGGGACAGAGGTTCAGTCATTTGACAGACTTGCTTAGTTAAAAGTTTGGAGAGATAGCAATGTCTTACCAATTTTAGCTTCCCCAGGGGCTTGTGTATGATCACCTGCAGGTATGTGGGAAAAAGAGTCAGTGAATCAGATGGCATAATTTAAACACATTGAATGTATAGGCAGTCTGTGAAGCACAAGTAAAGATCTTTCATGTAAATGCCCAATGCCGAGCGTTGATAAATGACTTATTCATGCCCAGGCAGTCATCTCTGACTGTGTGGCATTAGACCACATTGAAGTGAAATGCTGGATGTTAGGATTTTGGCTTGAAAAATGGCCTGAAAATGTTGGCAATAGTAAGTCAAGCTGACCAATAAAATCTTAAATGTAATAATACAAGCTTAACAACTAGAAATAAGCCAGCTGACTCTTGTTAAAAAGTCTGATTTATTTAGTTCTGGCAGTAATTGAAGCAAAATCATTAACTGAATTCCAGTAAAGGTGCAGCCCATATTTCAGGGGGCATGATCTTTGTATTTTAGAGAAATAATTAATTAAAATGAAAGAGAAATGATGGGCTCAAAAAGCCATTTTCCTTCAGTGAGTGGGAGCTGAAGTGCTTGTGCTATTATTGCTTACACACAAAATGAATCATTGCACAAAATGCAAGTTTCTGGGTTATCTGAGTTAATGTCAAAATAACTATCCCTCCACAAGTACTGAACAAATGGAAATGTTATCTCAACTCTTCCTGCCTCTGGGTAGGCTTAACAGTACTGTAGCACAGAAAGGGCTGGCCCAGCAGGGGGCGAAAAAATGGCCGCCCGCAGGTGTGGGCTGTGCACTGCCACGATCTTGAGTGCAGCAACTCATTTAAATATGCAGAGCGGCCATCCCCCCCAAATTGATTTCTTTGCCTTACAATTGTAAAGTATTGAACAAGGATTCACCAAGGGGGAGCTAAAAATACGGTGTGTTTAAAATTAAACACTGTTATGGTAAGACCAGGCAAAGGCTGAGAGGGAACCCTAGACCCCTTTCTTACCTGGTCGTAATCATTGACTCACACGTATCTAAAGTTTGTGCACGAAGTGCATGCCATAACATGCACCTCATGCTGGAACACTGCTGAGCAGGAATTAAGACACATCTCTGCCAAGATAGGTGAGAGTGAACTTTGGAAGGAACCTGAAGTGACTAGGAGCATAGAGATGAGTATGATCCACCCTGTGTTCCTGGATCCCCTTGCCATGATGAGGCATCTCCACCGGAGGCGGTCCCAAGAGGCTGGTATGGCCCACGAGGAACCTTCCAGACGTGAGCAGCAACAGTCACCAAGGCGCAGAGTAATCCATACACGCCAGCGAGTCTATAGGTCTCGCATGATATACCTCCAGATTTCTGAGAGCCAGTGTCAGAGACGACTGCGGATGACCAAAGAGGCCATCACACAGCTATGCGCACTGCTGAATAATGACCTATAACCAATGGGCTTTGGTGGTCACCCTATGCCTGTGGCCCTCAAAGTGTCAGTGGCTCTAAACTTCTATGCCTATAGATCATTCCAGGGATCAACTGGTGATGTGTGTGGGGTCTCTCAATCTGCAGTGCACTGCTGCATAAAGGAGGTCACTGATGCTTTGTACAGGAGGGCTGGCAACTTTATCCGTTTCAGGAAAGACCCTGAGAGTCAGGCCAAGATGGCCTTTGGATTTGGGACCATTGCTGGATTCCCACAGGTGCAGGGTGTCATTGACTGCATGCATGTGACCATCAAGGCTCCCACAGAACAACCAGCCTGCTTCATAAACAGAAAGGGTTTTCACTCCATCAATGTGCAACTGATGTGCGACTGCAGGAAGCGCTGATATGACTCATACTGCGCCAGTCCCAGGTGCCGCTGCTGCTCTCTGCTCAACTTCAGTGGTGGCTTCTTAGGGATAAGGGCTGCCCCTTAATGACATGGCTTCTGATGCCAGTGAGGAACCCCAGCAATGATGCTGAAGAGCACTACAACGTCTGCCATGGCTCCACTCGAGCCACCGTCGAGAAGGCCATCGGTATGCTGAAGATGTGTTTCTGCTGCGTCGATAGATCTGGTGGAACCCTACAGTATGCACCAGACAGGGTTTGGCGCATCGTTGTAGTCTGCTGCGTTCTGCACAACATTGCAGCCCAGAGGGAGGAGGCCTTGCAGGATGAAGAGGTATGGGAGAAGGATATATCCTCCGACGATGAGGACACAGAGGCCAACCAAGAACAACCACTCATGGGAGCAGTGATGGAGGGCCGACATGGCAAGCAGTGAGTAAGGGAGGCAAGGCAATGACTGATAACTGAACGCTTCCATAAGTTCAACACATGTTTCTCAGAGCACAAAGCACCATCCTGCATCCCATCTGAAATCTTCTGCCTCTCTGATGTCCATCTCTCCATCATGACTGGCAGTAGCTATGACTTAAACTGTGCAGTGTCACATTGTGCATATTGGCATGGCAGTGATGTTATTGCTTACATTGGCAGTACTGTCAAGCTCATAATATAATGGAAATCCATGGTGGCATGCTTTATTCAGACAATGAAGGCTGATGATTGTTGGACAACACATTTAATTAAACTACACATGACATATTTGTCTCACCTGTGAATATCCAAATGTGTCAAGGTGTCTTTTTGAAACATTTGTGGGTGCTCTTTAGTGGTGTGACCCCTGCGTTGGCAGCTAGCCTGGAGGCAGGCTGCTGATCAGGCTGCGCCTTAGCCTGGGATGACTTCGGCGGTCGTCCTCTGCAAGCCTGATGCCTGGAGGGCCCCGGATGCCTGCGGGCCTCCTGCACCAGTGCAGCGCTATCCTCAGGCATCATGGCTGCTAGAGCTTGGACTCACTGGCGGAGGGGCTGAGGAGCCGGATCGCCCCGAGGGGAGACCCCAGCCTCTCCTCCTCCCTCTCAAGTCACATTGGAACCTCCCTGCTCTCCGGAGAAGGACCAGGAGCGGGAACATTCTTCATGCTCCCAGTTCTTCTCTCGCCCAGCCACTGTTGCATTGCAGTCATGCCTGAGGCGAGGGTTTGCAGGTGATTGAGCATCTGTGGAATGTGGCTGTCCATGAGGGTCGCCATCCTCTCCATGGAGGAAGCCATGTGCTCACATGCTTGGGGCATGGCAGCACTCATGGCATGGATGGACTCCCCCATCATCAGCTCAAGCCTCTGCCAGATTGTTGTCTTACCTCTCCCTGCAACTCCAACATGCCTTGTGCTGCCGACACCAGAGGCTCATCATCAGCCTGGGGTCAGCATGAGTCTAGACACAGACAGTCCTCCAACTGGCAACGGCCTGGGCTGTCTCAGCCTCAGCCAGCTGCTCGGACGCATGTGTGGTGCTCTCACCAGCTTGTGACCCTGATTCTAATTCTGATTGGATACCCACCAAGGTGAGAGTATCTGCGCTGGTGGAAGGCGCAGGAGAGTCATGGGACGGTGCATCCTCTAACTGTTGATCATCTTCAGAGGTGGTCCTCATTCCCTCGGTCCCTGGGGGCATTGGTGAGCATCGCTCTGAATAATACAATGAAAAGAACAGACATTTAGGCGTTATGTTGCAATGAGGACAGCAGAGGAGTTGAAAATTTGAATCATTCTATGTTTGGCAATAATCACTCTTGTCAGCTGGGACCCCGAGCTCCACGTCCAAAATGGCACATGTTCCTTGTCTCCCGGCTACTCCATTGCCTCTTCTTCGGCTTGTGAATGCACTCTCAGGTCGGGCACCTCGCCTCCGGTTCTGCTGTTACGGGCCCTCTTCGGAAAGAGCAATGATGCAGATATTGAACATTGGCAAACATCAACATCACAGTGGTACCAACATGGGCCCTTCATCAACACCTGGGGGCTGCTTGGTCTGGCATACTGACTCACCCTGTCATGGGTCTGGCGTGCTCTGAAGTACTAATAAGGGAGACTTGACTCATATACGCAGCCAGTCATGTGCCATCAACCCTCCCTGACCTGCCTGTCTCTGAAATGGCAGTGGCACCCTGTGGCATACCACGTGGGGATAACCAGATCACACTGAGCAATTTGTAAAAGTGCCACTTACCTTGGCTGAACGAAGGAGGTCATTCACCCTCTTAATGACACTGCACCAGTTTCGACGGGTGACCCCCTGGCTGCTCACTTCTTCTGCAATCTCCATCCGGGCTTGCTTGGTCAGGCGGGAGGACCTCTTCTTGCCATCGCTGAGGTAAAGAACCTCCCACCATTCCCTTGCAGCCTGGAGGGGAAACGATAGGGAGGCATCACTGAACCGTGGGGCCACCCTCGAGCGTTCACCTGCCATTGTTAAAATGATGCCCGGCGGGGGGGCGGGGGGTGTGGGGGTTGCTGCTTGCAGTTAAAGTAACGTTTTGAAGAGCACAGACTTTTATCCTAAGGAACCTGGTGCTGAAAGAATGCAGAGAGTAAATGCAGGGCTGGCAGCCTTTGAAAGATGGTGCCAGCACCTGCACCTGCATCAGGTGGCGCCATTCACGGTGACACTGAGGCCACCCCTGCCATGTAATTTGGGGAGCGGCCACTGTGAATATGTAAAATGGCCGCCTGCCGCTTGATTGCAGCGGTGTGGGTTCCGTGGGAGACGGCTGCCATGTTCCGCACCCGCCGCTCCCAGCGGCGGGAATGCAAAAACCAGCCCACTGTCTGTAGCCAGCTGGGAGGTGAACAGTGGAAACCAGCCACGCCTTCACCCACCTGGCCATAACAATGTGTATATGTCAGTGCATGCATGGTAGCTGCATTTGTACCATCATACATTATAAGGCAAACTGTAGTGCTGTTTATGGGGGAAATTTCACCCAAAAACACAACTGTTCCAGCTGCTTTTTGGTCTGAATCCCCTGGCCTGAGTGGGAGTTTGGATTTCCATGGGTGAGAAATTAGTGATCTCAAAAAACAAAAAATAATATGGTGCCACTGGGGGAGACAGAGACTTCTCAGGTGATACATTTGCTTTGCCTGGAGTTGGCAAAATGCTACATCATGATTGAACAACTTACTTAGGTGGACTGTCATGGAAACAGTTCAGCTAAGCTAAAGTCTGACTATACCAGGATTTTTGCCTTGAATCAACATGGTCACAGCTTTGAATGTGCTATCAAAATCCTAATGGGCAAGAAAAAAAAGTCTGTACATGAGAAACACAAACTGGCGTGGGAGCATTCTTATTAAAATTACTGGAGGATCATTTCCTCTTTGGGCAAATTGCAAACCCATTCTTTGCAAACAGGTTTTCAAAGTTGCTGTGCATTATGCAACAAGGAAATCTGTGTGTGCAAAGGACATCACTGTTTTGTGTACACAGAAGAAACATTTGCTGTTTTGTACATCAGAAAGGGTTTTGATCGACTCAGTGCTTCATAATTTGTATTGAGAGAATGAGCTTGATTTAGGACCAACTAATTTTAGTGAGATAAAAACAAGAAATGCTGGTCTGGCAGCATCTGTGGAGAGAGAAGCAGAGTTAAGATTTCAGGTCAGTGACCCTGGTTAGCTTTGCCTTCCAGCTTTGACTTTGTACAAGAAGATACAATACAGGATGAAGTGCCCAAAGCAAAGACAGCAGCAGTTCATAATTCATGAGTGTCAAAAATGTGAGTTGTGATACTGCCTTTTCATCAGGTACCAATAGCTGTCATATAAAACACTTCCAGAAATTGATTGTATTGCTGAAAATCTCTACTTATTAACCTTCATATTAAAACTCTACCAGACTGCAGACGTCTGCCTACCCTTTCTAATAAAGGTTTTCAAAACTTCACAGTAAAACCAATCACCAAGCATTAACTGCTAAAACATATTCAAACCTTACTCATTGCTGTTGAATTAAAGCAACTGCACCTGCATTTCAGTTGAAACATTTGAGTTCGAAATGTGATCTCCAGCAGACTTTCAGCACATTGTAATGATCTCTGCATGATTCAAATGAGACTCACGCAGCAGTTGCTTTTGAAACTACTCAAGCTGGAGTTGACTTTAAAGTAATCATTTCATTCTAAGTGCCTGTGAAGTTCATTTTCACCTGTTTCCACTGAGACATTTCTTATCAGAATTCATTGCTTGCTTGATCTGCTCATCCATGCTTTACATACATCTTCCTTCCGTCTTGGCTTCTCATTGAGCCATAATATTTGGCTAACATTAATCAGGACCAAAGCCAGACAACAGACGCCAGTGTTGCTCAGATTTCCATCATCTCAGCCCAGGTTTAAATAGTATATTGAATAAAAACAACAAAACAAGATCATTCACAGTGTAATGTGGAAGCCCCAATAATTGGAGACATTTTTCTGTCAGCAACTCTTTAAAGGGAAATGCCTAACGAAGAGGAATGCTTTCAATGTAAAAGATTGGTTGTGTTTGCTATTTTTGGGTAATATGACTGCTCTGCTGCATGCATGGGAAGCAACGCTTATGAAGGATTAGCATGTAACCTAATATTAGCTAGTGGTTCAGAAAATAGTGGTGAATGGTTGTTTTTCGGACTGGAGGAAGATATATAGTGGGATTCCCAGGGGTAGGCGCTTTTCTTGATCTATTATTAATGACCTAGACTTTGGTGTACAGGGACAATTTCAAAAGTTACGGATGACACAAAACTTGGAACTATTGTGAACTGTGACGAGTTTGGTGATAAACTTCAAGAAGACTTAGACTAGCGGAATGGGCGGACAAATGACAGATGAAATTTAATGCAGAAAAGTGCGATGTGTTTCATTTTGGTAGGCAGACGAGGAGCGGCAATATAAAATAAAGGGTACAAGTCTAAAGGGGGTGCAGGAGCAGAGGGACCTGGGAGTATATGTGCACAAATCATTGAGTGGCAGGGCAGGTTGAGAATGGGATCCTGAACTTTATAAATCAGGGCATAGAGTACAAAAGCAAGGAAGTTATGATAACGTTGTATAAAACCTTGCTTCAGCCTCAACTGGAGTATTGTGCCCAATTCTGGGCATCACACTTTAGGAAGCATGTGAAAGATGAGAGAGTGCAGAAAAGATTCACGAGAATGGTTCCAGGGATGAGGAACTTCAGTTACATGGATAGATTGGAGAAGCTGGGGCTGTTCTCCTTGGAAAAGAGATTAAGAGGAGATTTGATAGAAGTGTTCAAAATCATGAAGGGTGTGGACAGAGTAGATAGGGAGAAACTGTTCCCATTGGCAGAAAAGTCGAGAACCAGAGGACACCAATTTAAGGTGATTGGCAAAGAAGCAACGACACCATGAGGAAAAGCTTTTTTATGCAGCGAGTGGTTAGGATCTGGAATGCGCTACCTGAGAGAGTGGTGGAGGCAGATTCAATTGAGGCCTTCTAAAGGGAATTGGGTAATTATCTGAAGAGAAAAATTTGCAGGGCTGCAGGGAAAAGGTGGGGCGGAAGTGGGACAAGGTGAGTTGGTCTTGCAGAGAGCCGGCACGGACACAACGGGCTGAAAGGTCTCCTTCTGTGCTGTAATGATTCTATGATTTTCCTCTCATCCACTCTTGTTCCTGTTTTCCCTGGGATTGCCTGGTTAAGCCTGTTAGTAGTTTCAGAGCTAATGATGGCAATGCCCCAAAGTCCCCAGTTGGAGAGAAAGGACCTTATCACAGCCTTCTCTCCCTTCATGTTGCCCTCCCAGCACTTACCTGCCTGTCTCTATCGCTATAATCTCCTCCAGCCCCAAACACTCCGAGATAGCTGCGCTCATCTAATTCTGGCCTCTTGAGCGTCCTCAATTTTATTGCTCCAACATTGGTGGCTATTAAGAGCCGTTTTGGTACTGTGGCTGGGGCAGAAACCTGATTGGATGGAATCAAACATGGAGTTCCGGGAGAGTTGGGCACAGATTTGGGAGGTGGCAGCACGTTTGGGGACTGTGTAGAGATGAGGGAGGTTAGAAATGGGGCGGTAGTTTGCAAGAACGGAGGGGTCAATGGTTTTTGAGGAGAGGAGTGATGACGGCAGTTTTAAAGGAGAGGGGAACAACAGTTGAAGAGAGGGAACTGGTAACAGCATCGGTTAACATGGGGACCATGAGGGGAAGTTGGGTGGTCAGCAGTTTAGTGGGATCGAGGGAACTGGAGTTGGGTCTCATGGAGAAGATGAACTCGGAGAGTACATGAGGGGAGAGAGGAGAGAAGCTAAATAAAGATGCAAGTTCAGAGCTAGGGTAGCGTGGAACTTTAGAGGAAGTTTGGTCAGGTGGGCTAGTGGAAGGGAGGGGCATAGCAGAGGCAGCTGATCAGATGGTCTCGATCTTAATTACAAAGAAATCCATGAGCTCTTTGCCCTTATTTTTGGAAGTGAGGGTGGAGGAGACAGGGGAAAGGGGTTTAAGAAGATGATTTGCAGCATGTTGATACAGCAAGCTTGTGATACAGACAAAATGTTTCTAGTGGATTAGATGACAGTCCAAGTGCTGCAGTTAGAGCTGGCCTGATAATTTGAAACAGCTTAATTCAAGTTAATCTGATTGCTTGTCCACTAATTTGAAAATTTTGTGAATGGAATTCATCGTGTCTGAGAAGTTTTTGGCTTGTTATGGTTATCTAAAATGTTCATGCTTTGTTAATGGGAAATAAACTTAATTGCATCAAAGGAAGAACACTGATAAGTACAGGAAGGAAAGGGAAAGCCAACCTCACTGCTTTGAGACTGTGTGATAGTTTAAAACTGATATTAGCGAATCAAAAGCCCATTTTACATCTCTCCCAAATTTTATTCAGTGAATTGAAGTAGGGAAGACTTTAGAAAGATGAGGAGTGAGCTGACTGAGGATGGCAGAAGGAGAAATTGGTTCAGTAATGTGATTTTTGAAAAGTAGATTGAAAAGTTGCAGAATTAATATATACCATTAAAAAGAAAGTGATTATTTCAAGTTATGCTATGGACAAAGGAATAGGTCAAAAACAAACCAAAATTGCTTAAGAAGAAGGCATGTGGGGTCTATGGATATGATAAAATAAGATAGAACGTGAAAATATAAGGAACAATTTCAGAGAGTGATAAAGAAAGCAGGGAGATAGAGAGGACAGAATTGCAGAATATGCTAAAAGTAACAGTAAATTATTCTATAAATAGATTAGTAAAATGAGAATTGTTAAAGTTGAAGTAGGATTCCTGAGAGGAGAGGATAGTGAGTTTGTTGCAGATAAACAAGAAATGGCAGGAATGCTTAGCATGTACTTTGACTCACTGTTTATAAAAGAAGATAGTGGGGAGAAGATAAATCCTGAATTGGTTAAAATCGAGATGAGAGGGATCATAAGAAATAAAAGGAAAGTATTAGAGAAGCTAATTAAACTAAAATTGAACAAATTGTCAATACCTGATGGCATACATCCAAAAATCCTGAGAGAATTGGGGGAAAGAAACAACAGAAGCCTTAATAATTGTTTAGTAGATTTCCATGGAGAGCGGATGGGGGAATTTTAACCTGCAAGTGGCAGGGATGGGTGTTGGTGCATGCGGGAGTGTAAACATCAAAAATGCCTGACGGAGGTGGAGGGGCGACATGATAGAGATTTACAAAGTTATGAGCGGCATGGACAGAGTGGATAGTCAGAAGCTTTTTCCCAGGGTGGAAGAGTCAGTTACTAGGGGACATAGGTTTAAGGTGAGAGGGGCAAAGTTTAGAGGGGATGTGCGAGGCAAGTTCTTTGCACAGAGGGTGGTGAGTGCCTGGAACTTGCTGCCGGGGGAGGTGGTGGAAGCAGGTACAATAGCGACGTTTAAGAGGCATCTTGACAAATACATGAATAGGATGGGAATAGAGGGATATGGGCCCCGGAAGTGCAGAAGACTTTAGTTTAGGCAGGCATCAAGATCAGCGCAGGCTTGGAGGGCCGAATGGCTTGTTCCTGTGCTGTACTGTTCTTTGTTCTTTGTCAGAAACCCAATATGATCCCGCTCACTTCGGCATTTAACTGGTGCGCATTTGGAGGTGTGCTGGAAACACCTGTGGCTGGCCTGATATTTAAGTATGTAAAAAGGCAGTTGAATGGAAATTTAACTCTGCGTTCTGGCTTTAACTCGCCAGGGTCAACAAAGCAAAAACACATTGGAGACAGGCAGGGCTGGAAAGCCTTTAAATACTGAACCAGAGCAACTGCCTCCTGCAGAAGTGAAATGCTTTTGCTCACAAAACTTGTCCCGAGTGTGTGTTTTCACTGCTTTGGAGGATATTTCCCACACTTTGGAGGTTATTTCTGCTATTGTGGACTTTTTTGCCTTCGATCTGTGCTTTCCTGCTGTCAACCTTTGCAGCATCATGGGAACAGCTTATGCAGCTGTCTTGGATCTCTGATGAGGAACAAGAGGAGCAGCAACACCAACACCAACAGCAGGAGGAGCAGCACAGTAGCAACATCAGCATCAGCCCCCCTGCTGCCTTCTCTTCTGCCATCTCTCACTCCACAGGACAGAGAGGATGAATACAGAGCTCCAGCACGACGGAGGCAATATCCCCAATACAGATATACAAACAGAGGATCAACTTTCTCAATATGACTAAGCAACAGTGCCTCAGAAGGCTTAGACTTTCTCGGCAGGTGACTGCTGACATTGGAAGCTTTCTGGAACAAGACCTCCTTCTCAGCCCTGAATTGTTTCACCTTTGGCTCTTTTCAGGGACCTGCTGGTGACATCCACAGAATCACAGAATCTGCTGTGCACAAGTGCATCTCCCAGGTGACTGATGCCACGTTTTTCAGGCCTGCCACTTACATCCTATTTGTTAACGATGAGGCCGATCAGAATGAGAGGGCTCTCGGATTTGCTGCAATGGCTGAATTCCCACAGGTCCAGGGAGTCATAGATTGCTCTCGTGGTAATCAAGGTGCCCTTAGATAAACTGGGAGTATTCGCCAATCGAAAGGGATTCAACTCCCATCAGTGTTTAGCTGGCATGTAATCATCGGGAAGTTATCCATGCATGGCTGTGCAAGATATCCTGGAAGCTGCCATGGTGCCAGTCATGGCTCCCACAGATCACGGCAGCTCCAAAGCTCCAAACAGTCAGCAGATGGCTCCTTGGAGAGAAAGGATACCCTTTAAGGACATGGCTGATGACACCTGTAGGCACATGAGCACGAGTGGTCATAGAGCAAGCCATTGGGTTGCTGAGGATGTGATTCAGGTGCCTGGACAGATCTGGGGGATGCTCTTCCGTATGCACCAGCAAGGTTGTCCAGAATGGTCGTGGTCTGCTGTGCCTTGCACAATATCGTGTTGCAGAGAGGACTGGAACTGCAGAAGGAGGAGGGTGAACGCCATTTTGCATCCTCGGAGGAGGAGAAGGAATAGTAGGAGGAGGAGTCTGATGCGGCCAGGGTCCCTGCAGCCGTTCACCTAGCTGCCAGAGATGCCTGTGACGGACTCATATTAGCATTCTTCAACTAAGCTGAGTCTGTGAAGCCATATGGCATACCAGCGCTGAACCCACTCTCCTCCACCCTTCCCACAAAGAAACATTCCCACAGTCAATAATCCCATATACCCATTGATACCCTTTGCTTGTCGTCTACCCTTGGCATACCATATTCCTCACTGGTTATGGCCATTTAGGAGGCGAGAGGCCACAATGAAGATGACTGGATAATGGAGACTTGAAATAAAGTTTTGGTGCAATAACATTTACAATACAATTGACACAGTGACATACTGGTAAACACCCACATGATCCTCCTTACAAAACTACAAAGCCTTTCTCTTCCTTTTCCTATTACTTCTACATGGCGCTACCCCTGTAGTTTCAGCAGATCTAGAGGCAGGCTGCTCATTCCCTTGCTCTGACAGCTGAGATGCTTGTGGTGGACGTCCTTGTGGGCCCCACCCACACACTGGCAGACTCAGCCATCAGGACAGGAGGCAACGTTTGAGGCTCTGACTGGGGTGGCCTTTTTTTTCAAATCCTTTCATGGGATGTCGATGTCGCTGGCAAGGCCAGCATTTTTTGCCCATCCAGTGGCTTGTTTGGCCATTTTGGAGGGCAGTTAAAAGTCAGCCACATTGCTGTGAGTCTGGAGTCACATGTACAGCAGATTTCCTAAAGGGCATTAATGAACCAGATGGATTTTTACCGCAATCAATGATAATTTCATGGCACTATCACTGAGACTAGCTTTCAGTTGCAGATTTTTTTATTAAATAAATTTATTAATTAATTGAATTAAAATTCCACCAGCTGTCATGGTGGGATTTGAACCTGTGTAACCAGGGAGCCTGGGCCTCTGGATTACTAGTCCAGTGACATTACCACTACACCACTATATCCATATGGTGAAGAAGAGTTCTGACTTCCTTGTGCCCTTTCTCTAGCTGCCCACTCATGACCCACCCACGCTTCCCTGCTAGCCAAAAGCTGAAGAGCACTTTGCTGCACTTGAGTGAGGCGCTGAATGGTCAAGACGCGGCTATCCTCCATCCTATTTAAACTGGCAGACTGAGTGTGCAGACACTTGGTGAAAGTGAGCAAACACTTGGTTGCCTGCTGTGTCTGATGCTCCATGCAGGTGACCACTCTTGTCATGGAGGTTGAGGTCAGTGTAAAGCCCTGAAACATCATGGCATTTATGCTAGAGATGGACTCCTCCGATCTCTCTCCAGTGGTGCACAGTGCCTCTGAAAATGTTGACAGAACCTTGCACATTTTCTGCTGCAGCTCCAGAATTGTTCTCTTTGTGAATGACCCTTGAGACCTGTGTCCGGCTGAGCAGAGCTTGGAGTGCCCTGCGCCCTCTGACGGGACTCTCCACTGCTATCCCTGTCTCCAACAGCTGTACTTGCTCACTTGTGGATGTGGCTCACCATGTGACAACTTATCTACCTGCCTTCGAGGCCTTACAGAGGTGTGTTTATCTAAGCAGGTAGAGGGTCCTTTGGTGCTTCCTCAGAGTGTGCAACTTCCTCTAAGGAATCCTTGGCCTCCTCCTGCAGTAGCTCTTGGGTCATGCTTGAAGGACCTGTGGAAAATGAAAGATGTGAGTTACAACTGACAAGGGGTAAGTATTCAAAATTGTCTTTGTGAAGAAGATCATATTTTCACTTAGGGGTGACTTCAGTTCAACGTGAATGAGTGCTGTGTACCATGTGATTGTGTTATATCTAATTCTGTGACCAGGTATCGGGGAGACTCCCATCTCTTCACTTTCAATGGCCATGCACTCCACCAGTCTGCTGATCTCCATGGTCTCCCACTCCACCGTGGTCAGGGTGTCTATGACTGGGGAGCCATCCCAGTTCTCTGCCTCTCCCTGGTGTTCTGTGTTCTCTTCTGTGTGGAGAGAAAGCAGAGAGTTATGAGCATGAGAAATGGAATGTTTTGAGAGGATGGAATTATAACATTTGTGGAGGGTGATTGTGAGGGATGAGTGTCAGTGCTGGCAGTTCAGATGGGGATTTGAGGAGGTTCCTCAAGGGAGAGGTATGTGTAGAGCTGTAAGGTAGATTCGTCTGAAGAGTGCTATGCAAGAGAATGCTGGGGAAGTCAGAGTGTGGAGGTTAGCACCTGAAAGCAGGATGCCATTCACCTTTCCTGCCCTTTCAATCATTGAACCTTTTTTCGGCACTGTATGCAACTGCGAGGTACCACATTCCAGCAGATGGCCTCCTCAGTTACTTCGAGCTACACCTGCTTAGTTTCAGAGGCTGGCCTCTATATCCTGTCTGCTAGAAACAGTGCTTCTCTGTGGGCCCTTACAGCCTAAAGCATGACCTCCAGGGATGCCTCAGAGAACTGAGGGGGATGTCTTCCCACATTGAGCCGCCATCATTATGCTCGCTCTCTCTTTCCTCCCAGTTTTCTAATGGAGCCATTCTGATCCCTGCTGTGGCCTGTATAAATAGAGAGGCTTCAACTGACAGGCACGGATCCTCATCTTGCCCACCCACTTCGATTGGTCAGGAAACCTGGAAGTGGGATGCTAATACTGTGGCTGAGTTAATCCCCCATTGCAACCTTTCCAAAGGTAAAAATTCTGCCCGATATGTATCATAGGACCAGAAAGTGGCCATTTTCAAAAAGGGAGTTGGAACTAACTCAGCTACTTGCAGATCAGTTAGTTTGTCTATGGTAGGGAAAATTTTGAAATCCTTAATTAAAGATGCAATTACTAAATATCTAATTAAAGAGAAGATGGTTAGAAGCAGCCATCTTAGATTTTAGAGTGCAAAATCATGCTTGACAAACCGGCTAAGTTCTTTGTGGAGGTGTCAGATGTGATGGACGGGGAAAATGCAGTGCATGTGGTGTATGTGGACTTTGAGAAGACCTTTAACAAGATATCCAATAGGAGACTATTGGAGATTAAGGGTTTTAGATTTATAGGAACGACAGAAAATTGGATTGAAAACTGGTTAGAAGAAGGGAGGAAACAGAGTAGGAGCTGGGGCAATTTCTTAGAGTGGTCGAAAATGGGTAACTGTGTCCCATAGAGTTCTGGACCGTTTTTGTATTGTAATTTATTTATTTCCATTAAAATAAAGTCTGTTTAATATTATAAGCATGTTGATTTATCACATTTACCTAAATCTCCTGTTACATATCCGCACTGGAAATAACCCCATAATTAACCATATGAGCAATCTATGAGGACATCACCTTGACTTTGAGTTAACTCTTATTCATTAGTAATTTTTTATATCATGAGATTTAGTTCTTCCTCATTTCTTTGACTTTTTATGGTACAGTTGCCTCTCTTGTTTTCTTTGACCATTTTCAATTCAATTTTAGTTATGTAGTTGCCAAGTCAGTTTGCTATGATCCTGATTTATGTAACTTGGGCCAGTGAATTGAGGATGGAAGTCAATGGAAACAAAAATTGGGAGAAGTGTTTAACGCGCGATTGAACCAATGTCAGCTTTCTTACAGTATTGTCTAAATTATCTCCATTGAGTGCAAAAGGCTGGCTACAGATGAATACTAACCCCAATTTTATGCAATTAACAACGTTCATCGTACGGGGCTTGTTCTCTCCTGTCATAAAACACGTTCAAACATATTGATCTGTATGATAGGGTGGAAAACATTATTTGATTTTTGTTCAATTCTTTGTTAACCTTGTACTTATGTTTATCTGTAAAAATAAATTCTGCTTTATTATTAAACTTGTTTTAAATTTTAGAATGCATCGTATTAAATTGTGCATATATGAAGCACCCTCTCTCAATTTACTATAAATAGATGAGGAATGCTGTTTTGATATTGGTATTATGTTATATTGCTTATGGGTAACCTCAGATAACCCAATTTATCCTTGTCACCCTAGTCAATAGTATTCATGGCATCCCATTACAGTTGTGACATTTATAGTTAATATAAATTGTGATTATAGAAAAATGTCAGCTTTAAATATTCAGAGTAGAAACTCAATTAAAAATACATTGAAAGTGGTTGCATCTTGCATTTTGTTTTATAGATTGTCTAATGCTAAACTTAAGATTTCATTTCAGTTTATACTTAGACTCCAGAAGGAAACATATAAGAAAAAGTAATTGACAGAAAAAGTTATAGCTGGACATTTCATCATTGTTTTAGTATTATTGTACTCGATACAATAGTCTAGAAATTAGCTAGTATAAAAAACATATGAAAATTGTAATTGAGGGAAAAGCATCAGATAAAATTGCAAGTGTTCCTTTACATGCATGTGCAACTAGTTTACTCAGTATCCAATATTTCTGTCAGTGCAAGGAGGCTTCTCTGTATTAAAGTGCATAATGCACATGTAATTGTAATTAGGCTTTTAATAGCAACACAATGGATGCTTAAAAGAGAACAAACATATTAGTAAGCATGTGCATCATATGCTCATATATGTCTTTTCTGCTCACTTAATTTGGCTACTGAAGTTAAGTGCTGATTGTGTAACATGCCAGTGGAAACCCCCCAAGAAACAGCTGATTTTGTGATCGAACGTAATGAGTATTGCATTCAGTAGTCTCCTAGCAATCAACTTGGCCAAGGAAGCTGAGCAGCCGAAGCTATAAGATGGTGCCAAAGATGTATTGTTTGGACTCACTGCTGCAATTCCCTTCAGCAGGACCTGGGCATGAACTAAAGAGCTGTGCCTTATAAGGCAACAATTAATAAGAAAGCAGTGATGATGCTGTGCCATCTCTATTCAAAAACCTCCAAACAATATTTTTGATCCAGATGGCACAGCTAATGACCATCAAGGTCACCATGGCTCGCAATGTTACTATACTTCCAATTCCTTCCAGGAGAATACTGGGGACATCTGTAGTGCCACCCAGTTTGCTGCCCATAGACTCAGTAAGAACATGACTAATTCTTTTTGAAGAGGGAAAATACCTTCATAGCTTACACTACTGAGCAGCAGCAGTATGACAAGGCTGCAAAATTCTGTTGTACCACTTGATTCTTAGAAATACAAAGGATGATTGTATGTGCCCCTGCTCATAATTCTGTGGCATACATGAACAGAAAAAGGTTCTACTTTCTTACTGTTCAACAGCAACCAGAACAGAAACATACAGGATAATACCTGGTTTCCTTGTAGTACTCCCAATACATTTATTTTGCATCAATTTTCTGTGCCAGAAGGTAGGTAGACTGAAAGCAAAGAAAGAACCTGCCTTTATACAGCACCTGTCATGACCTCAGGACATCCCAATGTGATTCACAGCCAACCAGGTAATTTTGAAGTATAGTCACTGTTGTCGGGACACGTGACAGCCAATTTGCACACAGCAATGAGATAAATGACGAGATAATCTGTCTTCGTGATATTAGTTGAAGGATAAATGTTGGACAGCACCTTTTATGCCCCCACAGAGGACAGTCAAGGTCTTGGTTTAACTTTTCACCTGAAAGATGGTACTTCCAACAGTGCAACATTCCCTCAGTACTGCACTGAAATGTCAGCCTGCATTATGTGCTCAAGTCTTTGGAGTAAGTTTTGAATCCAAACCCTATAGTTCCAAGTCAGGATGATGTGTGACTTGGAGGGGAACTTGCAGGCAGTGGTATTTCCAGGTGTCTGCTGCCCTTTTTCTTCTCGGTGGTCAAGGTCTTGGGTTTGGAAGGTGTTGTTGAAGGAGCCTTGAGCTTACATTTGTTATTTTGAAGCATTGTTTCAGATGACTGATTAGATCAGGGCTGCATGTCAGTGCTGATGAGCCCTATCAAGGTCTCCAGTATCACCATCATGAGCCACATTCTTCATAAACTTTGCTCTGGAAGGAGGCCCAGCCATGGAGGAAGAAGAACAGCATGCAGAACCTGTGATAGTAGTAGAGGGAGGTCAGTGAACATGAGGAATTGGTTCATGAAACATTAGTGCAACCTGGTAGACTGGTACACCTCTAATTAATAAAGATACATTTGCCTTACTGCCATCTCCTCCTATGCCTAGTGCACTAGTTGGACCATCAGTTCTATAAATTGCATGCTTCCATTCAAAAACACTAGTGTCTTCTGGGTTTCTACATGTAGTAGCATCAAATCCTTTGCTAAGCAATCAGCAGTCTTAACCTTTGTTTGCAGTGCAATTTCAGCTGTTTAAGTGCCTTCTAATTGCAGTTTGAAGCTGATTTAGAGAAATAATGCTGTCACCTTTTCATTGGTTAAGCCAGCATGCTGGAGAGAAAAAACATAGATTGAAAACAAACAAATCCAGAGCTAAACCAAAAGGAGCACAATCTCTTTGTAACCCACAGATAGCCCTTGAATGAATAGTGCACCAACAATTTCTAGACTAATACTACCCAGATGTCAGTCTATAGCCTACTTTCAGCAGTCTGGACATTGGATTGCTTGTGAGGTCATAACTGAGCATGATCCTGTAGCACATGTCATAATCATAGAGATATAGCACTGAAACAGGCCCTTTGGCCCACCGAGTCTGTGCCAACCAACAACCACCCATTTATACTAATCCTACATTGATCCCAGATTCCCTACCACCTACCTACACTAGGGGCAATTTACAATGGCCAATTTACCTATCAAACTGCAAGTCTTTGGCTGTGGGAGGAAACCGGAGCACCCGGCAGAAACCCACATGGTCACAGGGAGAACTTGCAAAGTCCACACAGGCAGTACCCAGAATCAAACCCGTGTCACTGGAGCTGTGAGGCTGCGGTGCTAACCACTGCACCACTGTGCCACCCATGCAAGCACCAAAAGATATGATTTACCTTTTCTCCAATGCTTTGCTTCTAAAGATTGGCAAACAGATGCTAAATTATTATCTTACCCAATGCTTGCTACTGATGTCTTATTTTACCAAACTTCATCTTGCAATGCCCATTTTTTAGCCAAACTCTTTCTGTGGGTTCCTTGCGGGGCTCAATTCCTTTGTTACTATTCATTTAGATGACTTTTTTTTAGTAATTAATTATTAGAACATTAGTCTAGTGCAGTAATCTTCATGCAGTTTTGGTTCCAAATATTCCACACACTTTTAAAATCAATTTTTCAATTTGTATATTTTAGCAGCTGCTAAGCGGTTTTGATATTCCATACCTCACCCCACATTCTGCTGAACAAATTAATCTCTTTCACCTTGTTCTTTAACTGATGAATGTGATTCCTTCACCTTTACAGAAATCCATTTGGACAATCTAGAAGCTTCTAATTCTAGTGAAGAAAAAAATCTGAAACAAAACCTGTATAGTAGGTTTGAGTAATATTTATCAGAAACTTTTCCATTGCTAAGAGTCTGGGAATGATAAAACAAGTGAGCTTAACAATCATAGTTGCGAAACTGTTTAAAGCAATTTTACAGGATGCTTTCAATGTTCATCTGAAGATAACAGATAGTCATTGTTTAGGATTTAGATGCTTCACAAATCTGCTAGGATTCTTTAAGCAGACAGGTAAAAAGGTTGATGAAGATTGTGTGATGAAAATAATCTGCTTGTACTTTTAGAAACAATTTGATGATAAAGTTTCACGTGTTAGATAGGTAAAGGAGGTTAAAGTCTATGGAAGTAATATCAAATTACGATCAGGTGAGGAGGGGTCGAAGGGCTCCCCTCTTGTCCTTTTCCTCGTTTTTACTGCAACAGGGTTTATTTTCTTTTTAAAGTGAATGTGCTGGCCAATTCAGTAAGTGTTTAACTATTTACGTGCTATCATCATAAAAGAAGCAATCATACAGGTTTTCTTGAGTTTAACAAAGAAAGAGGTTAGCTTTATTGTACTTAAACCGATCTAAGTAAAATAACAAACTACGCTCCAACTTCCCCACACACACATGCATGTGCGCGAGGTTCACACACACACACAAATAGGTTACAGAGTGGGGAAGGATAGATTGGTTGGATTAAAGTCTGGAGCAATAAAAAGGGGGATACAATCTGTGGAGTTTAGTGACTCAGTTGGCTTCCGGCTGAACCCGGTGGTCCTGAGGCATCCGTTTTGTGGATGTGACCAGCAGGTCAGTGGTCTTCCTGGAAACAGCCATGTGGATGAGTTCCTTCACAGGATTTCTGTTGGCCGCAATGAGAGGCTTAGGTGGTTACGGCCAGCAGGCAGGGTTTGAAACTTACCAGGCAGACTGAGGAGAGAGAGGGAACCCACTTGGGTCTCTTCTGATGTGCAGTTGCTTGTCTGCTGCAGAGAGAGAAAACCTAGCATAAAACACAGAGATGATGGGTCTGTCACATGATGTCTCAGTGTGTATTTCCTCTTGCAATTTAATTAGTTCATATCTAGGAATTGCCTTCTCTCAATCAGGGTCCCAGTGTTCAAGTAATTACACTTAAATGGTTTGTCTCCACCAGTTTAATGTCCCAAGTGTTTGCCTTTAAATGTCTTATTAATGGGGACTAGCCAGGTGAATTACTCCAAACTTCTCAAGTCATTGTTCTGGAGGGGACTGGCCAGACAATTCAGCTCCCTCTCGATGCATTGGAATGTAGGGGATTTTGATGCAAATTTTGGTGTCCATTTTAGCTGCTAGCAGACACCTTTTTAAAAAATCTTAGTTCAGGTTTCCAGCCGATGGATTAAAAAAAAATCATTTGGCGTAGCACGTGTTTGTGACAGATGACAAAACATTTGAAAAATAAGAAGAAACAGATGATGATCAATAGGAAAAGTTCTGACTGGGACCCAGTGTTTAGTAAAGTTCCACAAGAATCTGTTGTGTGTGCCCTGCTGCTCACACTGTTGAAAAACAACATTTAGAGATGACACTGAATTGTCAGCTACTGCATATAAGAACACTGAAAACATTTAATGAGAAACTTATAAAAAGTAGGTGTGTATTCATGGGAGTATAGAAGATTAAGAGTATCTAATTAAAAGGATTTGAGAAAGTAAATAGATTAATTCAATTGGGTATTGACTCAGTAAGAAGAGGTTATAAAATCAAGATTATTGCTAGGACTTTAAAGGATTTTTCTGAATCACAGATGGTTATTAGATTTGTGAAATTTAGCTAAAAACTTGAAAAAAGGTTAAATTATATGGTAAAGATCAGGGAACTGGGATTAGAGGAGTTATGACTCCAATGGGAGCACTAGGATTACTGGCCTCTTCCTACAACAAGAATTCTATGACTCTTATGATTTAAAGGGATTTGAGCAAGCCAAGGAATGGCAGATGGATTTTAATGTGAATAAATATAAAGTATTGGAACAAGAAATGTGAAATCTTTCTCAGAATGAAGGACTATCCTTTAGCCAAAATATAAAAGGAAGTGGATTTCGATGTGATTAGTGACCATTCACTGGAAAGTATCCAGTCAGTGTGAAGCTGCCAACAAGGGTAATTATGGCTTGTGATACATATAAAAGGCAATTAACTTGGGAATGCAAGTTATTCCAACCTTGTATGGATTAATGATGAGGCTACATTTGGAATATTGTCTAATTTTGGATACTATGCCTTGAAAAGGACATTAATGTGTCAGCTAGCATTCGGAGATGAACAACAAGGACGATTTTAGGGTCACAGGACTAGAATTTCCATTTTGCTCTGATAATTTTACAGAAGATCTCGTTGGTAGGAAGGTGTTGAGCACGGTTCTCTGCCACGACCATGCTATTTTCACCTCCTTGCTCATTTCTCAGTCTTGAAGCCTGATTATAAAATTAGCATACTTGAAATTAGACAGGAAGCTAAAGTTGTTTTAGCTTAAGGTATCAATTTTATGTGTACAAACTGCAATTTTTCCATTTGAAAACTGCAGAGGAAGATATTAGTAAGATGTACTCTGGGCTCAAAGATTGCCAACAACCCCTAGACCTCAACATTGTATGGTCAGTGGAGGAGTCCTGGTATTGCTTATAGTATTGCTGATAGAGATGGCTTGGCCATGTGAGCCACATGGAAGATGGCAGGATCCCCAAGGACACATTGTACAGCGAGCTCGCCACTGGTATCAGACCCACCGGTCGTCCATGTCTCTGCTTTAAAGACGTCTGCAAACGCGACATGAAGTCCTGTGACATTGATCACAAGTCGTGGGAGTCAGTTGCCAGCGTTTGCCAAATTTAGCGGGCAGCCATAAAGGCGGGGCTAAAGTGTGGCGAGTCGAAGAGACTTGGCAGTTGGCAGTAAAAAAGACAGAGGCGCAAGGGGAGAGCCAACTGTGTAACAGCCCCGACAAACAAATTTTTCTGCAGCACCTGTGGAAGAGCCTGTCACTCTAGAATTGGCCTTTATAGCCACTCCAGGCGCTGCTCCACACACCACTGACCACCTCCAGGCGCTTACCCATTGTCTCTCGAGATAAGGAGGCCAAAGAAAGATTCAGGGCTCTGCAAGTGCTCGTGGAATGTAGCCCAAGGAAGAGGCAACAAAATTGATGTCAAAAAGAAAAAGTTTTTGCAGGTGACCTGAAACCTCTGGGGTCTGCTGCAGTAAAAATCCAACCCTATTCTGGCACATCTTCAAGGCTGGAGGATTAACTAAGGTTTTGGTTTCCAGAAATACAGTTAATAATACCAATGACGTTAAACTAAATTCCTAATGCAATAATCAGTTGACCTCTGCACATTCAGGGATAACAAAGTAAATTTGAAAATGCTTTATGATGAGATTAGATAGGAAGAAATAAAGTCAGAAATGTAAGTGTTCCTGGAATCACTTCAACCATCACTGATTTCTGAACCATTTTGAGTGGATGTTCTTCTTGAACAAGGAGGGCAGTGACACATAATAGATGAAAGACTGTGCGGATTATAAAAGAAAAGCTGAATGTCTTACCCCACTCTTTGCAAATGAAAAAGTTGCAGTCTGTACATATATAAAATTGATACCTTAAGCTAAAACAATTTCAGTTTGTCGGGTGAAATCCATGGTCAAATTTCGATTATGATAACTTGATTTATTCTCAACCTTTTATGTATCTGCTGATGATCTTTTTGTGATTGTAATTTCACTGTTGCCTCTTTTACGAGAAAAGAGGGAACAGGGGATGAGACACGACGGAAATGCAAGAGACATAGAATTGCACAGCATAGAAATGAGTCAGATGCCAAAGCATTTCAGAAGAGTAAAACCAGACGACCACCTGGCATCGATCTTGACACCGGAAATGACAAAGGCACACCCTGCCCAGTGGACCCTGCAAAGTCCTCTTCAATAACATCTGAGGACTTGTGCTAAAATTGGGAGAGCTTTCCCACAGACTAATCCTACTCACCGAATTATATCTTACAGCCAATGTCCCAGGCACCACCATCACTATCCCTGAATATGTCCTGTCCCACTGGCAGGCCAGACACACCAGAGGTGGAAGCATGGGATGCAGTCGGGAGGGAGTGGCCCTAGGAGTCCTCAATATTGACTCTGGACCCCATGAAGTCTCATGGCATCAGGTCAAACATGGGAGAGGAAACCTCCTACTGATTACCACCTACTGCCCTCCCTCAGTGATGAATAAGTACTCCCCCATGTTGAACACCACTTGGAAGAAGCACTGAGGGTAGCAAGGGCACAGAATGTATTCTTGGTACTTCAATATCCATCACCAAGAGGGGCTCAGTAGTACCACTACTGACCAAGCTGCCTGAAGGACATATCTGCCAGACTGGGCCTGTGGCGAGTGGTGAGAGAACCAACAAGAAGGAAAAACCCTACTTAACCTCATCCTCACCAATCTACCTGTTGACATTGACGGTAAAGTCACTAATCTTGAAACATAAGGAGACCAATCAAGACATTCAAATAGTAATGTTGCACCTGTGAGCAGCACCACTAGAAATGGGATTACCATCCCCAGCAGAGATCATGCTTGGAAGGCAGGTTGGGACAACTCTTTCAAGTCATCATCTGATCAGATTGTCGTCAGTCCAAGATAAATTATTGGTTAGAAAAGAGAAAATGAACATCACACATGACAAATATGCAGGCATGGCGTTGCCTCCTCTGCAGATCTAACAGAAGGTCCACCCGCAAAAGAAGACTTGGTTCCCTGTGGAAGTGTCAAAGATCTGTGATGAGCCACGGTCATATGAGGTCAATGCCCTGAATGGAATGACGTTGAGGAGAAATAGAAGTCAGCTGAGAGAATTATCCAGCAGCATCATTCCAAACACTCTTGTAGCGTCAAGAACATGTTCACATTCAAGTCCTGAGAGTGGAGTTAAGGAAGATGATGTACAACACTCAAGTACAAGATAATTGTCAGTCTATGTGTCAAGTGCAAAGAATTGACAATTCCAGATTTCAACAAAGTTTCACTGTTACCAGATCAGGTCGAGTCAGCAGACCACCTGTACGTTTCAGAGACACTTGAATAATTAATGTGAGAGTCCATACATATGCGAATACTGTTCACAATTATCATATTTCATTATGTACGTAGCTTATAATTTATGTAATTTTTCTATTTAAGGAAAGGAGGATGTTGTGATATTGCTTTAATTGCTTTAATACTGATTAACATACTACTGAATATGTAAATAGTTTAGCGTGCATCATCACCGGAAGTGATGCAAGTTAGCATATGATACAGTAGTTACAGCAGTCTTAGTCAGCAGATAGCACCTCTGCTGAAGAGCTCTCCTAAAATACTGTTATTCTTCAACAAAGAACCCTTTGTTTAGTTTACCAGTCATTGTCATAGTGTTTGGTCTGTTTGTGTTAAGAGCCAATAACACAACTGCCTTGAGGCCGCCACCACTAGTGGTCTTCCTTACAGCCTGCTCTGAGGCTGCACCCATTGGTTTCCTATCTTACAGCTTGTCTGCCTTCAGAAAATCTGTTAAATTTAAAGTCAATAGCTCATTGTCCTTTTCCAATATAAAAAGTCCACAAGTCTGGCTGCAGCAGAGTCACCTAGGCGTTCCATTGTTGCCAGATGTTTGCAGCTGCTATGCACATTTACATCCTCAGAATCACTGACTCTTTGTTTACGATCTGAAAGTCTGGGAGTGTGAAACCCATTGTTCCTCAGGTGTTATACTGCTGCAATCTTTGCTTTTCAAAAAAAGCTTTGATCTGTGTTCTCTGATGTCTTGTTAACCAAGATTTCAGTCTTGTCTTTAAGCAGAGTTGATGTGAGGTCACCTGACTTCTCTGACTCCATCTTAAACTTTAAAAAAAATCACAGATTTTAAAACACAATCATGTTACAAAGTCCAGCATTCATAACATGTAGGCACAGCAAGAGTCCACAAATAGCACAAGTTAAATCACCGTTTAACCTGTTTTGGTGGTGTCAGTTAAGGGATAAATGTTTGGCTAGGACACAGGATGAACTCTTCTGCTCTTCTTTGAATAGTGCTAGAGAACCTTACTTTCATGTGAACAGGCAACTGGACTCTCAGTTTAACAAAAAGGCAGCACCTCTGGCGATGCAGCAGTGCCTCACTACTGCACAGAAATATCAGCCTAGATTATTGCTCAAGTCCTGTCATGGGGCTGAAACCCACGACTTTTATGACTCAGAAGCCAGAGGGGTAGATAGGCAAGACTGCTACCACTGAGCCAAGCTGATCATGAATACTTTTTACATAATCATCAAAAGCATTACCCTTGGGAGGGAAGATGGTAAAATTTAATTTTATTTTTTTAGTGGACAAGCAATGTCAACCCTATTCGTGGACATCCTGGAGTCCTAGATGACAGGGAAATCCCAAAAGGCTTCTTACATTTACAAAGGTACGTTTTTCCAGGCCTATGAGTACCAACGGTGATTGCAGACAACTACAGTTGATGATCAAAAACTCCTCACAACTGGACTGTGTTGAATGACAAGTGGACATCCATGTTATAGCCTGAAGATTTGTCACAGACCTCAGTCAGAGTCTATTAATACCTGGTTACAGCTGCAGATTCAGAAAGGGGGAAAGGAGGAGAGAGATGGCATGTGTGAGCGAGCAGATATTCATTGGAGCTAATGCTAATGGGCTGATGAACTACAGTTAATTCAGACAGTATGTTCCTGCCAAGTATAATCCCAGACTGGAAAATCGCGTGACACTATGTGGCAGATTTCATCTTTACCCACTGCGCTTTAAAAAGAATGAAAATCAGATGGATGCCGTAAACAACGTGCAGTCTACTCTTCCAGCTTACCACCCAGGCAGTGAAGATTAAAATCCACCTCTATGATTAGATTTTGGAGTACAAAATGCACCTCAAAATCACACTGCAAACTAATGTAGAAAATGAGCATTTGTTGTGGACAAACTACTGTACCAAATAGGGCAGTTAGCAATGCATCTTGAAATTATTGGGCTGGAGTTTGTTCTCCCCCAGGCGTCAGCTTCTGTGGTGTGGGGGGCACCTAAGATGGCTCCGGATGAGGCCCACCACAGACCTTGATGCTGTGAGGGCCCGGCCCGATCTTCCTGGCGGCGGCGAGGCTCCAAGGCGGCTCCCCCGCTGCTCGGTGACAGGACCACAATTTAAATATTAAAATTAATAAATTTAAATATACTTAACCTGAGATCTTGAGGGCCCGCCACCATCGTCGGCACAGCAGCCGGCACTGCCGTGCCTTCAGATCGTCATGTGGGGAAACGAACCACCACATTGGTGGGAAGGAGGAGGTAAGTTTGTCAGTGCGGGAGTGGGAGGGACGGGTCAAATAAACATAATGCGTGTAGGGGAAGGTGGGAAGGGTTGAAACTTAAACTTTGTGCAGTTTGTAGGGGGGGGAAGGTCAGATGTAAAAGGTAAGACTTTTGGGGGGGAGGAGGGCAAATAGTTATTATAATTTTTTGGGGGTGGTGGTTGGAAAGGGGCATAATAAATTTATTTATTTAATGTTGGGGAATCTTACTTTAAAGATTTAAATATGCCAGCAGGGCTGGCTGCTCTTTAAAGATGGCGCGGGCCGACCCAGCTGTTTAAATGATCTGCCACGCTTAAGATCGCGGTGGCTCTTTGGCGTGCGGCCTGCACAGGCGGGCTGCCATTTTTTGAGCTTGTCGCCAAGACCAGCAGCGCGCTGTTAAAATTCGGCCCATTATGTGCGTCAGCATATTAAGCAGTATACTTTGCATATAGTATTGAATGACCGGAATTCTCAGGACATTTTTGTTACACTACTGGACATTTTGATTGCTTAGCCTTCAAACTTTAATGGCAGAGCTAATATTCAAAGTCAGGTTAAGAAAACCTTGACAAAGTTTTTTGATAAAACAAGTCTGAGAGTGACTGCAAAAATGGTTTCACAAGAACCTTATTTCCAAGCCACGGTTTATTCTTAATATGTTCAAGTGTTTTTCCTCTGGATTTGGTCTCTAAAAACCCTTAAGGAAACCAATTATTACCTTATGTGTATCCATTTCCAATGATGATGAAAGGAAATAACCACTGACTCTTGAGTAAAAGAGACTATGTTCATGGTTTACTCTTTTTATTTTAAAGGAGCCAATCATACCATAACGTCAAAGAATTTATGTTCTTGGTTTGCCTTTCAAGGAACTTTTCTTCACATAAAGAATGATCAAAAGATGGAATGGAATGCCGGATAGAATAGTGCAAGCAAAAATCAGCCCCCTTAGCTCACTCCACCCTCTCTTCCAGGACTGCCCTGACTGGTGGTGCTTAGCAGCCTGAAATTGACATCTCCTGTCGGGCAAGTTGCAGGCGTAAATGAAGGGTTTACCACATGTTAAAGGACCACACTGACAAATTTATCAGCCATGAGTGGGGGACATGTTAGGGTTCCTCCGCTCAGGATTCTTCAGCAGTTCCTGCAGCTGATGACGAAAGTTAAGTGTTTTAATTTTGTTTTAAGTAATACCTCAAAAAACTTTTGTCGCTGTGCTACTCGCAATTTCGGTGAAAATGGTACAAAGTTTCTGGAAATAATTGACAGGTGACGTAAGTGACTTCATTTCAATTTTCCTGTCCTGATTGCAAGGAAATAATTAATAAAGAATATGTGACTTCACTGAATGTAGAGTTACTGGGGGTTAAATTGGATAACTCCTGAAAACAGGTGCGGAGATCGTGGGCAATTAACCCACAACTGTTCGTTGCGTTGCAGATAACATATTAACTTCATGTCTTGTGTTTTATATGATTGTTCTGTGCAGTCAGTGCTACCCGTGCTGTTCATTGGCTGCACGCATCAGCAGGGGGTCCAACATCATGGGTGGCTAATGCTGCTGAAAGGCTGCACCACTAAAAAGGATGGTGCATTATGGCTGCAAGAAGTAGCAAGAATTCTTTGTCAACTGAATTTGTGCTGTAATATATTGAAAAATGGCTGAACATGCGAGAGAGCCAAGTATAAGAAACCTTCAAAATACCTACAATTGCACAAGCAGCCAGAAGAAATAATACAAGTAACCTGTAAGTACTTCATAATTCCTGGAATTAGCTCCGGTTGGGGTCCTTCATTCCATTTAACATCCCGTTCTGCTGTGCAAGATTAAGACAGGGCGTTGTATGCAGCAGGGAGTTGGAAAATAGCAGCAGTGTTTTCCAGTCATCTTGCTGCTCTGCATGCTGCCAGCGGTCGTGAGGCATATGTGCAGAAAGTCCCTTTACCAAGATGGCATCAAGTGCACTTCCTATTGGAAGTGTGCGTGGGCATCTTGGACCCCATCTGAGAGCCTTAGTCCAATTTAGCCTCCATTGTTTTCCAGTTAGGCACCTAAAATAATGGTGGTGGTGTATTAATTATCATTTATATGACTTTTTTTATAGTTTAACTAATATTGTACTCCTATACCTATTGGAGCAATAACTGTACTTGGCATTATCTGTCATTGGACAGATTTAAGAGTTTACATGTAGCAGAAAAAACCTAGGTTGTGAAAGTACACCATGGGAGGTTCACTTTCGAAGGCTGAACTCATTTGTCTGAAATTCCTCTCTGATGTTTTAGTTGAGATGTTAACCCACTTAAAATGCTAGACAACTGTAACAAAATTAAGACTAATCTCAGATAGTTAAGCATAGTTGAAACTATTACAGTTCAGCTGGCAGTAAAATACCCTTTCCCTTTCAGCCAAGCTTTGTATTTAATTATTTATTGTAAAGTGTATGATTAAATGAGATGAAGAAAATTTCATACAGATGCTGCTATGTTGATTGTTCTTGCAGTTCTTGTGTGTTTTAAACCTTCAGGCTAAAGCAAGCGCTGGTCTGCTTTATCATTTGTTTTAGTCTGTTGCCTCGTATACCAATAACAACTTTTACAAGATTAAATACCCTGTCCTGAAGACATTTATCCTGGCAAAACTCCCAGATTTCAATTTACTACAGTAGTGTTTATGCATCCAGTTCCAAACCTCTTTTAAGGTCACTTATACTTCTAATATGTGTTCGTTATTTCATCTTGTCACAGCTGGTTTCATCTTTTGAACAAGTTTTCCTAAAAATGCTAGTTAGCCCTGAACTCCCCTTCGTTGTGTGTTAACTATATGGAACATTTTCACCTTTTACTTGGATGGTAAACTGTTGGAGTGAATTGCCAGCTCCTTAAAGAAACCTCCTTATTTTTATCTCCACCAGATCAGATGCACGCTGTATTAGACAAATGAAACTGCCATCTCAGGTACATCTACGGCAGTTTTTTTTTAACTTGCCATGCAGGCCCCCACCTGCCAAGAATGAGACACATTAGGATCGCCACATGAACATTGATTTTTTTAAACTGTTACTGAAGTAAAGAAAGAACTTGTTTTTAAAAAAATCACCAAACCCTTGACTGGAAAGACATTTTTGCATAGTAACAGATAGTACTTGGAAAGGACAAAGGGGCCACTCCCTGCTCCAATTTAATTCACAATGGACTTTTGATTATCAGACATTGAAGGTGGAGAGGCTGGCATTCCAGGTTAACTGCTAAGATGGCTGAATACACAAACAGAAGTGGTCAGACCAGTTTAGTCACATGACAAACTGGCTGTTGGAGTTTTTTTTATTTGAACTCGCTACAGAGTTTTAAAACTCAGAAAGCTGTTTGCTCCTGGACTGAAAAGACCTCTCTCCTGTCTGCTCTCATCTCGCTCTCACCAGCTTTGGAAACCATTGAAGACATATGAACCCCAAGAGAGAAAACTCTCCTACAGTGAACAAGGTTTAAGAAGAATACTGGGCCCCAACGTAAAGCAAGACCTACCTACAGTCAAAGACTCTACAGCGAGCTCAAAGTACAGGAAAAAAAACCCTCTTCAGAGATTACCTCAAACCTGTCCACTATTTTTCTTCTCTTTTCTGTCTCTGTTTGCATGTGCATATCGCATATGCCTGCTGGCGTGGGGCATGGCATGTATCCATAGGCGTTAACTGAATTAGAGTTTAAGTTTTAATAAATTTCACTTTTCTTCTTTAAACCTAAGGAAACCTGTTTGTGCTCATTTCTTTGTCTTATCATTGGAAAGCGGTGAACAAGGATTCACCAAGGGGCAGCTCAAAACGCAGTGTGTTTAAAACAAAATCCTGTTACAGTAAGACCAGATGAAGACGGAAAGGGACCCCTAGACACCTTTCTCACCTGGTCGTAACAAACTCTTAATTGAGAACTTTTTTTGCTATCACTTCAAATAATGGCAGTCACTTGCTCACTGCCGTTAAAGTGGAAATATATACAGTGAGATGGGTAAAATTGCACTATATGTGCACCAGGGGACATTTGTTGCTCCATGCTTGCACTATGCTGTTTTTAAAGGAACTGGCCATGCATTTTAAATAAATCTGAGATGATCTGAAGTTAACACCATTCAGGTATTTTTGAAGAAATTACAAGTTGCTTAATGTGAGTTACTTTAAGACTTCACTTTGTCTTAGAGCTCTCTCTCAGGTATTTGCTGTAATGTAGGCAAATTATTAAAAATGAATGCTTGTTATGCATTCAGAACACTGATGCAACGATTGAGATGAAGGCATTTTCCCTCACTCAGCACTATAGGAATTCATAGTTTCTTTCCCTCAATAAAACAAGATTTGAATAAAACACTACAATACAGATTCTGGCAGATCACTAGACTATTGAATCAATAATGAGAATGATGTGCTAATAGTATCCCTGTATGTGTCAGAAACATCTGATTCATTAGGTGGAAATTGAATCCTTCTGCTCCAATTTGGTTTTGAGGTTGTTGCTAGGTATGCATGATATTGTACTTACTGCTTCTGGGAATCGTGAGGTGCAAGGAATCAGACGAGTTGATTATAACTTTTTAAGTTAACACTTAGTTTACACTAATAACCTTAATATGTTTACAATAATTTAAATGCTTTTTTGAAGAAAAAAAAATCACTGGCTGAAAGGCTTCTTATCGTTCCTCTCTTCCTCATAATATTAGCAATATTCCAATGTATTTCTTAAGCAATTTTACTTCTGCAATAAATTTCCTAAATTTATATTTTAGCAGTTGGTTTCCTAATTCTGTCACGCAGCACAATCATTTACCTTATCTCAGAATGATAACGTGACCAATAGCTTTCAGAAAGGATCAGAGACTGCAAAAATCTCTTGTGTGGTCTCTTAGATTGGAAATGTGCATACATGTGCTGTAAGCCAGAAGAGTTCAGCTTGTGCCATGCATGCACTTATTATACCTTTAAAAAATTACCTTCACATTTCAAAGAGTCAGGTCACAAGAGACTTAACGCTGCTCCCTTAATCTGATATTAGTAATACATTTTAGGCAACAATCTGATGCATGGATGCTGTGGATGGAAATTGGTTTATATCAGTCTGTTTGAGTCTACAAAAATTTAAAATAAAATCTATTATTTGATGTGCAATTTTTGAATGCAGATTCTACATATAAAGGGTAGGAATGAGATATGAAATATATATAAAAAATATATAAGGTGTGCAACACATTTTTAAAATAAGCTTATAATAATTAAGTTTAAAATATATAGAAAGGCATAATTCTGAAGAATTCTCCATTGTCAATTTTTATTGTAGGTTCTTTGGTACATTAAAGAAACAGCTTCACCATCAGTACTACATAAGAATCAAATTAAGAATTACAATTTAACTTCAACTTTAGACTCCTGCACAAGTATGTATACTTTATACACAGTGTAACAAACTAATACTCAGCAGTATTTCCGATTTCAGTTGTCAGTTGCAAACATGTGCAAGTAAGAGGCCTCTAGACCAAAGAATATTGTTGACTTTGAGGGCTGAATTTTACGCAGCCCCAGCGGGTCAGTTGGTGGCGTGGGGGCAGCGTAAGGCGCGGAGGCTCCGGGAGGCCTACCCATCCCGCCTCCGGTCGACTTTACGGTGGGGGGAAACGGCCTGCCTGCCCAAGGCCAATCAAGGCCCTTAAGTGGCCACTTAAAGGCCCGCACCCGTCTCCACGGGTATTTTACCCATGGCAAGCGGGTGTGCTGGAGACGTGAAAGGCCGCCCAACGATAGCTGCCGGCCTTTCCACACCTTGGGAGTATGTCCCTGGCAGTCGGGCACAGGGTGCCTGATTGAGGGCCGCTCCTGCCTCCCAACCCACCCCCGGGACCCAAGACACCCCCCCCCCCCTCCCCTCCCCCCAAATGACCGCTCCAGCCTCACCAGGGAAGGACTGATCCCCTGGTGAAGCATGCCCAATTTACCTCATCTCTAGGCTCCATGGTGTCGGCTGGGCTGCAGTAGTGTGCACCACTCCCGGTGGCGCTGCTGGGACTAAGAGCTGCCGGCCCGCTGATTGGCTGGCAGCTCACTGAGGTGGGACCTCCTCCCTCAAGGGACAGTTAAAGCCCAGGGACCCGTAAAATGTGGGACGGATCCCTGGGCTAAGCCGAAGTGGGTTAGCCACTGACTTTTACGTCGGTGGCGAATTCCCGTCCGCCTAAGGTAAAATCCAGCCCTGAGTCTCTAATGCACATAATATGAAGATTAATATTTTCAAATGTCTAATTATTGCACTAAAACAATGACAGAGACAAGTTGGAGAGAGAAATGGATAATTCTGGAATACTAATATGTTTTGTAACTCGTTTAACCTGTTTCAGAATTTCTGTGTGGTTACTTCCAAATGGACTCAGCTTGATGCAGTTTGTGACTGTATAACCTAATGACAAATGTCAGGTCAAGACCCTTTTCCTAATGTCTGAATTAATACAATAAGATGAACTATTAGGTATAACTTAGTAACAATTGATCCTAAAACAATATGGCTCTACAAGCAATGTCACACAAATAAAAAAATCTTCGGTCTATTTCATCTGATTTAGATTTTTTTTAAAAGTGAGTGTTGATGATATTGTGAGGGCTGATTTGGAGGATATGCTGAGCCTGACAGTTTGAATGAAATGAATGGAGCCCCAGAGAAATTTTATTTTTAATCAGAGTGCTTCAACAACTGTATTATTTCAGTGTTGCATGTTAATTCAGCTTCCTCACTTGAGCACAAAAATTAGTTCCCTCAATCATTTCATTTGCATTTATACATTCTTGGAATTGAATTCTTCTGTTTAGTGTTTTAATGAAGTCATTTACCAGTTTAAAATAATTGTCAGGTTAACGACATTATTAAAATAGTGAACAAACAAATTCCATGCCACGTTAGCCATTGTATAAAAAATACTGCTGTGACATTTCCAAAAAAAATCAAAAGAAAGACAAACTTTGCAAAAAAAAAGAACCGACTGATATGCTTCATAGCTGTACTGTACAACAATGTCATTCAAATTGTGGTAAAATGGCAGTAATTGTATAGTCCGCAGAGCCTGGCATTAACCATTCTATGGCTATCTTGAGAAATTGTGGGCAAGATTTTATTCGGCCCTTGGAAATGGGCACGGAGGCAGAGGGGCAAACAAAATGGCAGGGGGCGCCGCTCCCGATGTTGCCCTGGTGCCCTACCATTTTGTCTAGGGTGGTGAAGACTGAGGATGGCCTTCCTGCCCCAGGCCAATTGATTAATGGGCCACTTCAGGACCTCTTCTCACCTCCACTTCAATTATATTGAAGGCAGAGTGGCCTGCCGCCGCCGCAGGGAGACACAGCCAGGTCACGGCTGGTGGCCTTCTAGTGGGGTCAGGGGTGGGCCATTATGTGATGGCAATCTAGGGTTCCTGGAGGGCCCTCCCCCACCAGCAGTGATGGCTGCTCCCCCACGAAGTTCCTCTCCCTTCCCACCCCACCCTGTCGCCAGGGCCTGCCTAAATGGCCCTGCGATCCTGACCCCACTCACCTCTCCCGGGGTTTCCTCCATTCTTAAGGACTGCACCGCTCCTGGTTTTGCTGCTGGCACTGCAGAGCTGCCGGCCTTCTGATTGGCTGGCAGCTCTGGAGGCAGGAGTTCGTCCCTTAAAGGGGCAGTGTCCCTGATGACGGGCAGTTAATTGGCTGCCTGCCATGTGATAGCAACAGGAATCAGACAGAGGACTGAGGCGGGGTCTTTAACCCGCATTCTAGCCCACCCCCGGGACCTCTGTCGCCAGAATAAAATTCAGCCCTATATGTTCATTGCTGTCAAATGCTGTGAGTTGGGAGAGATGTAATGTTCTTATTTATTTCCCAATATTTATCAAATGAGTGTGAATTCATAATATACAAAAAAACTCCAATATATTTTTTTCTTTTTGATACAGCTGTAAAACCAACAGATTATTCCCCATTAAAACCTTGGTGGACGGACATGGTCATTTTAGTTGTAGTGGGTTGTACAACGCTTGCTTTCCTGGTGGTAGCTGTAATTATCTGCTACAAAGCAATAAAAAGGTAAGCCTAAACTTTTCATATTCTGTGGACCAATTTGGCTGATGTGAGTGTTCTGTTGGTTTACTGTGGGGATTTCTTCTTGTGATTTTGTCTTCCTGTCATTTCACCAGTCAATTTGCATAAAAACCAAACCAAAACATCCCTTTATAAATGATAGTTAGACCTGACATGCCTGCACTGTGGATTTTACAGTTACCATAAAATAGTCATCACTGCTTAGTATGAAGTGTTAAGGAGAAAATGTAGAATACAGATTTTGTAGTTAAAGTTTTTAAAATGTTCTATATTCACTAGAAGAGCAAGTTTATGAACACTACTTGAACTGCAAAAGTTGAACAACTGCTGCCTTTAACTCCATCCGTAGTGCTTTTTATTTTTGTATAATCTATAGTGTAAGTGATTCAGTTATTCAATGGAGAGATTGTAGTATTCTGATGGTTATATATCTTGTTGGTTGGAGTGATTTTTACAGGAACATGCTGCAATGTAACTAATAACTTGAAGATCTATGTTCAAGTCCAGCTGCAGTGAAGCTTTGCAAAGTGGTCCTATTAAATTTTTGCTGATCAGCTATAACTTCTGCTGATTTTTCACAAAAGGACTGGCAGCATCATATGATATATACTGCAGACTAACTGTACCATGAGGTACCAACTTCCGGAATTTAAATGGATTAGCAATTGCACTTAAATAGAGAAGAATTAGATGCCAATAATCACTTGCACATTTGTACCTCACTGCATAATTTTGAGGAGTGAGTATTTTTTGAAGGTTGCTGGAGTATATGGTGTCGAAGAATAATGCAAGATACACGTTTTGGAGGGATAATATGCAAATGGGTTGAAATCGCTCCGTACAATATTAGTGACTAATGTGTATAACACATTTGTATGAAAGTCTTTTCTTCTTGCCTAATGAAGAAAGTAGCCAATTTCTTTTAATTATTTTAATTAACTTCACTTCTGTTGAAATAACTGGCTGAAGAATCTCTTGCAACTGCATAAACACATTTCCTACTAATATCACACAGTGTAATAACACGGCAGATATTATTGAGTAATCTCACAAACAATAGAAACATCATAAAAATGCATTATATTTAATTTTTTTGAGGTTACAACTTTTTTGAATCTAGCCATGAAAATTATTTGTCTACTTTAAAAAAAGATAGACTTGCTTTTATAAAGCACTTTTCATGATCTTGGGATCCTTGGCTTTATTAATAGAGGTTTAGAGTACAAAAGCAAGGAAGTTATGCTAAATCTTTATAAAACACTGGTTAGGCCTCAGCTGGAATATTGGCTGGAATTTAACACTCTCTCACAACCAGAGCTGGCTAGGAGGTGGGAGGGGGGGTTGCCGTGTAAAATTGTCAGGAGGGAGGGGGCCATGCCCGTCGCCTACCTGCCCCCGCTGCTATTTTACCAGTGGCGGGGAAGGTGACAGCCTGCCCTTAGTTCAATTGAGGCTCTTAAGTGGCCAATTGATGGCTACTTATGGGCCTCTTCCAGCTGTCGCTGGTATTTTACCAGCGACAGACGGGCACTTCAGCACTTGAGGAGGCCACCCAGTAATACCTGGTGGCCCCCTTGCGGGCTGATGGGGGGGGCCTTCCTGATGGCCCCGGCGCCTCACGTAAGTGACCCCCCAGCAACATGGGATGCTCCCACTAAAACTCCAACCACTGCCACCCCCCTCCCCCTTTACTGGGGTCTAGCCACTTGTCCCCAGTGATATATAACCCCACTTTCCTGTTCCCAGGCCGGGGTCCATGGTGGCTTGTCTCACTGGGTGCAGTCCCAGCAGTGGCCACTGCTCCCGATGGCGCTGCTGGGACTGAAGAGCTGCCGGCCCTCTGTTTAGCCTGCAGCTCTTGGAGGCGGGATTTCCTGCCTCAGAGGGTCAGAAGCCCTGACTGAAGCCAGTTAAGAGCCTGAGCCATACAAAATGGCTTTCAGGCCCAGCAAAGGCCACAACTTCACTGTTAAATTCTGGCCATTATAGTCAATTCTGGGCATTGCACTTTAGAAAGGATGTCAAGGCCTTAGAGAGGGTGCAGAAAAGGTTTAGATTAGAGATACAGCACTGAAACAGGCCCTTCGGCCCACCGAGTCTGTGCCGAACATCAACCACCCATTTATACTAATCCTACACTAATCCCATATTCCTACCAAACATCCCCACCTGTCCCTATATTTCCCTACCACCTACCTACACTAGTGACAATTTATAATGGCCAATTTACCTATCAACCTGCAAGTCTTTTGGCTTGTGGGAGGAAACCGGAGCACCCGGAGAAAACCCACGCAGACACAGGGAGAACTTGCAAACTCCACACAGGCAGTACCTGGAATCGAACCCGGGTCCCTGGAGCTGTGAGGCTGCGGTGCTAACCACTGCGCCACTGTGCCGCCCTAAATTTACTAGAATGGTACTAGGGATGAGGGACTTCAGTTTTGTGGAGAGACTGAAGAAGCTGGGGTTGTTCTGGGAGAAACACATCTGCTCCTCCTGGGTCCACAACAATCCTAAAGACTATTGCCAACCTCTGCATGGCTGGCTGTTCCCTCCCATTTGTTAAGATAGTTTGCTAGCTCATTTGTATCTGGTGTTAGATAAATATATATTTTCTTTTTACCAATCTGCGCAAACACAAATACATTCTGTGATGGGCAGATCAAAAAATTGAGAACTTGAACAACAACTTATAGAGTGCCTTTAACATCATAAAATATTCCAAGGGACTTCAAAGCAGCATTATTAAGCAAAATTTGACACCAAGCCATATAAGGAGATATTAGGGCATATGACTAAAAGCTTGGCCAATGAGGTAGGTTTTAATGAGCTTCTTAAAGGAGAAAAGAGAGGTGGAGGAGTTTAGGGAGTGAATTCCAGAGCTGAGGGCCTTGGCAGCTGAAGGCACGGACACCAGTGGTGGAGAGATTAATATTGGGAATGCTTAACAGGCCAGAATTAAAGGAGCACAGATATCCCTGAGAGTTTTATGGCTGGAGGAGATTGCAACGATAGGGAAAGATGAGGCCAAGGAGTGATTTGAATACAAGAATGAGAACTTTAAAATCAAGGTGTTGCTTAACCAGGAGCCAACACAGTTCAGTGAGCACAGGCGTAATGGGTGAACTACATTTGGTGTGTGTTAGGAGCATGGGCAGCAGAGTTTTGGATGATCTCAGTATGCAGAGGGTAGACTGAGGGAAACTGGCTAAGAGTGCATTGGGACAGTCAAGTCTAGAGAGAACAAAGGCATGGATATTTCAATAGCATGTGGCCAACACTATTGAGGTGGGAATAGGCACTCTTAGTGATGGCATGAATATGTGGTTGGAATAGGCACTGTTGATGATGGCATGAATATGTGGCCGGAAGCTCATCTTGGAGTCAGACATGACACCAAGGTTGCGAACATTCTGACTCAGCCTCAGACATTTGCCAGGGAGAGGGATAGAGTCGACTGTTGGGGTACGGAGTTTGCCACAGGAACCACAGATAATGGCTTCAGTCTTCCCAGTATTTAATTGGAGGAAATTTCTGCTCATCCAGTACGATATGTTGGTCTTGCAGTCTGACAATTTAAGTGATAGTGGAGGGGTCGAGAAAGGTGATAGCGAGCTAAGGCTGTGTGTCATCAGCATTAATGTGAAAACTGACACTTTTTTGAAGGAGCAGAGGAAAAGCATGTAGGTGAGAAATAGGAGGGGGCAAGGATAGATCACTGGGAGGTATGGTGTAGAAGTAGGATGAGAAGCCATTAGGGCGGCACAGTGGCGCAGTGGTTAGCACCGCATCCTCACAGCTCCAGCGAACCGGGTTCAATTCCGGGTACTGCCTGTGTGGAGTTTGCAAGTTCTCCCTGTGTCTGTGTGGGTTTCCTCCAGGTGCTCCGGTTTCCTCCCACATGCCAAAGACTTGCAGGTTGATCGGTAAATTGGCCATTAGAAATTGCCCCTAGTATAGGTAGGTGGTAGGGAAAATATAGGGACAGGTGGGGATGTGGTAGGAATATGGGATTAGTGTAGGATTAGTATAAATGGGTGGTTGATGGTCGGCACAGACTCGGTGGGCCGAAGGGCCTGTTTCAGTGCTGTATCTCTAAAAAAAAAGGTGATTCTCTGGCTACCTTTAGATAGATAAGAATGGAACTAGGCAAATGCAATCCCACCAAACTGGATGATGATGGAAAGGCATTGGAGAAGGGTGGTGTGGCCAGTCATGTCAAAGGCTGCAGACAGATCAAAAAGGAGGAAAAGGGACATTTAATCATTGTCACAGCCACATAGATTGCCATTTGTGACTTTGGTAACCTGATTGGAGGGATTCAAATATGGAGTTCCATAAAAGATGGGCACAGGATTGGGAGGTGAGAGCACATTCAAAGACTTTGAAGGGAAAAGAGAAGTGGAGATGGGGTGGTAGAGGGTGATGATGGCAGACGGAAGGCAAAATTAAATGGAGATACTAATGATGGTTTTGTGTGTCAATTGGTTGTACCTTGCCTTTGAGTCAGTGGGTTGTGCATTTAAGTTCTACTCCAGGACTTGAGCACAAAAATCAAGACTGACACTCCAGTGCAGTACTGAGGGAGTGCTGCACCATTGGAGGTGCCTTCTTTCGGATGCGATGTAAACTGAAGCCGCATCTGTCTTCTCAGATGGGTGTAAATGATCCTATGGCAGTCTTTCAAAGAAGAGCAAGGGAGTTATCTCCGGTGTCCTAGCCAATATTTATCCCTCAGTCGACAACATAAACAGATTATCTGGCCATTACCACTTTGCTATTTGTGGGAGCTTGCTGTGCGCAAATTAAATGCCACAATTCCTACATTACAACTGTGACTACTTTTCAAAAGTACTTAATTAGCTGTAAAGTCCATTGGTTGTGAAAGATGCTGTTTAAATACAAGTTTTCCTTTATATGTCGCTGTGACTGTGTTACATTATTTCTCTATTGTACATCTCACAAAATTGCTGAAAAAGACGAAATCAAATCCATGTTGCAAAATATATAGTTTTGTTTGGCAAAGCAATGATGTACAAATAGTAAGACAGACTAAGTTAAGTATACCTTCTAGAGCTGTTCTATCACATGGTGGAGTGCCAAGCATTACCCCATTCAGCATCTTAATTGCAGTAGAGTTTATTCGCCTACTATTTAACCAGCATAAGAACTGATTGTCTGAAATCATAACAGAAACCACAATGAATTAGTAATAATGGATTCCACTGTGTTCCACCTGGGAATAGAGATTAGATTGAAACTGATTGAAAGATTTGAGTTTCTGATCTGTAGTTTATTGGCATGGCACAAGTTGTTGTTGATTACTGATTAAGTTACATCAACTTCTGTCAACTTCATCGCCTGTTACTTTGACAACAAATGTGAGATTGAGATGATCACTTTGTATATTTGTCATTTTCCAATTGGCATTAATGTCACTTATGTCATGCATTTTTCGCAAGGATAAAATGCAGCGGATGTGCTTACCACAGCATAGTTATCTACCTAGGGAATGTAAAGCATTGTGTTTGGACTATGCCATTTTATGCCCTTCCCATTTAGTTAAAATCATTTAGTTCTATTAATGGTATAATAATTGATGTGAGTAACCTTGTCAGGCAGTTGATAGATTGTTAATCTGTTTTTCTCTATGCTTGTATAGAACATTTCTGCAGGATGTTGCTTCAAGCGTAGTCCTTCTTGCTTAGCTTTGATGGAGTATATTTTGCCTCAGGCTACTTTAAATATCATTGCTACAAGGTGCAAGTTGTCTCCCATATTTCTGGTACAGCCAGTCTCCTGCTAACACCTGACAGATCCTCTGCCTTATATCTTAGTGGTAACAAATGGAAGGGTTCTGTTCACAGGTTGAAGCAACTATTTGAATCTCTCCAGTTGTCACTCATGCAGAGCAGTAAAGATTACATTGAACTTGGTCCTTCTGAGGTATATCTTTATTGGCGGGTGGAATAATCACATCACTCCATCTCAGCAAGCTGTGGTTGAGTATTTAACAAATCTTTATCCTCTGCCACCGTGGGATTCTGGCCGTGACAGCTGTCGAGTCCGCTTAGGTTGCAGATCTGGCTTGTCTTTTCGAAAGAATGCTTTTTCCCTTAAGTAGTGAACTGAGCTATCCCTAGCCTAATGGATAAAACCGTCGCTTAATTCAATACTAAGCAACATCCATGTGAAGCTTCCAGATTCACTTCCAGGTCTGCCCTGTGCTAAATGACCTGATCTGTGGGCAACAGTAGTGGTATTACAATTCACCTCAGATTCCTTTGGCTGAAGATGAGAAAAATCAGTGCATTTTCCATGTTTGATTATTATCCATTGATCCTTGAAGGAGAGTGCATGTGTGGCCTTTAAACAAGAAGAGGCTCTGGCTTAGGAATGGGCAATAAATGCTGGCCTAGCCAGCGATGCCCACATCCCATGAATGAGTTAAAAAAAAATGACCCCTCTGAAACTGACGACAACTTCATTATTTACTACAAGCACAGATTAACGTGGAAATCCTGAAGTTGAGGTCTGTTACTCACTACTCCAACACAGGCTACACTATGGATTCCCTCCCCACCTCAGCCCCCCGCAGAGCAAGCAATTGTTGAAATCAGTTGATCCGATGAGAACTTTCCCTCTTCTGTTCTCAAATTGTTGTCAGAAACCTGATGAAAAAAAAATACCTTGTTCGAGCAGGTGTAACTGAGTTTTTAACAGTGATCTGAGTACTAACAATTGCTGAACAACAGATCTGGCCCTGAAAAATAAATGTTATATTTGTGGGGTTTTGTTGAAAGTCTCCAGTGTCGTGGCGAATTGTATAACTAGGGCTGTAGCAAAGGCTTTAAACTAAATAGTGGGGGTGAGGGTTCAGGTGAGGGGAAATTTAGAAAGTTAATGAGAAAGGGCAAGGCAATAGTGTAGGGTAGCGATACTGGTAATGAAAACCAGAGTGTGAAAGGAAGGGACAGAGCGTACAAACATTAGAGTGCTGCAGCAAATAAGGTCAGAGTCGGTAGAAATGATAGAATTAAAGGCTCTTTATCGGAATGCATGCAGCATTTGTAACAAGATGGATGAATTGATAGCACAAATAGAAATAAATGGGTATGATATGGTAACCATTAAATAGACATGATTGCAAGGCGACCGAGGCTGTGAACTAAATATTCAAGGGTATTTGCCATTTCAGAAGGATAGGAAGAAAGGAGAGGAGGTGGGGTAGCTCCGTCATAGAGTGCATTAGGGGCAGTTTGTTAGAACAATAGGTTCTGGAACCAACCCAGGAGCAGGTTGTTTTAGACCTGGTAATGTGCAATGAGACAAGATTAATAAATGACCTCATAGTAAAGGATCCTTTAGGCAAGAGTGATCATAACATGATAGAATTTCACATTCAGTTTGAGCGTGAGAAGTTTGGGTCTGAAACCAGTGTCTTAAACTTTTTTAAAAAGGCAATTACCGGGGTATGAATAGAGAGTTGGCTAAAGTGGACTGGGAGAATCAATTTAAAGGTGAGACAGTAGAGAAGCAGTGGCAGACATTTAAGGAGATATTTCATAACTCTCAACAAGGATATATTCCATTGAGAAAGAAAGACTCCATGAGAAGGATGCACCATCCGTGGATAACTAAGGAAGTTAAGGATGGTATCAAATTGAAAGAAAAGGTGTACAATGGTGCAAAGATTAGTGGAAGGCCAGAAGATTGGGAAAATTTTAGAAACCAGCAGAGGATGACTGAAAAACAGAGGGAGAAATTAGCCTATGGGAGTAAACTAGCAAGAAATATATAAACATCTTAGGGTCTTAAAAGAAGTGGCTGCAGAAATAGATGCATTGGTTGTAATCTTCTGAAAAATTCCTAAATTTTGGAAAGGTACCAGCAGATTGGAAAACTGCAAATGTAACATCTCTATTCAAGGAAGTGGTGGTGGTGGGGGGCAGGGTTGGCAAAGCAGGAAACTATAGGCCAGTTAGCCTGACATCTGTCACTGGAAAAGTGCTGGAATCCATTATTAAGGAAGTAGTAGCAGGACATTTAGAAAATCATAATGCAATCAGGCAGAGACAACATGGTTTTATGAAAAGAAATCCTGTTTGACAGATTTATTAGAGTTCTTTGAGGATGTAACAAGCAGGGTGAATAAAGAGGAACTAGTAGATGTAGTGTATTTGGATTTCCAAAAGGCATTCGATAAGGTGCCACATAAAATGTTAGCACACAAGATAGGAGCTCATGGTGTTGGAGGTAATTTATTAGCATGGCTAGAGGATTGGTTAATTAACAGGAAACAGTCAGGATAAATGGGACATTTTTTGGTGCCATACCACAACTAGTGGAGTGCCACAGGGATCAGTGCTAGGGCCTCAACTATTTACGATCTATATTAATGACTTGGATGAAGGCACCGAGTGTATTGTAGTCAGATTTCTGCAGACAATACAAAGATAGGTAGGAAAGGAAGTCAAGAGGAGGACACAAAGGGCTGAATTTTATAGGGGTCTTGACTTCAGGATCCGTGGCAGGAGGGGCATGAAGATTGCCCCGGATGAGGCACGCCACTGACCTCGACGCCAGCAGGGCCCATCCCAATTTTGATTGCGGCAGGGAGGCCTTGTGGCGGCCCGCTTCCCGCCGCTCGGTGGTGGGACCGTCATTTAAATATTCAGATTAATTTACTTGCCTGCATTAATAAAGTTCCCGTCGCCTCTTGATGTGCCACTGTGATCTTCAACCGGCGGCCGGCACTGCGGCATCTTTGAATCCCCGCCGGGGGAAATGAGGTGCACCACCTGTGGGGAGGGGGGAGGAGGGAAATTTACCAGTGCAGGAGGCGGGGAGCGGGGTCAAACTTACTTGATTGGTCTATGGGGTGATGGGAAGGGGTAAAGGTAAAAGGTTCTGAACTTTGCTGGGGGGAAAGGTTATATATTCAAGGTAAGTATTTCGGGGGGAGGGGTGGGGTCAGAAAGGGCAGGAATAACATGTAATGCTATTGGGGGGTGGTGGGAGAAAGGCAGGAAAGATTTTTTAAATTAATTATTGTTAATTTAAAATTCACTGTTCCTTTAAAATGGCACTGGCACAGTGGTGCCTTATGCCGTTGCCGCCTCGCCCGCCCCCTCCACGTCATCGGAGGTTGAGGGGGGGGGTAGTCCACCCTGGTCATGTTAATGAGGCGCTGCATATAAGATAGCGGCCGCTCAGTGGAGCGAAAGCAGCGCGTTCGGGCCGCCATCTTTTACAGCCGCCGCCACACTTGGTGGCGGCAACATAAAATCCAGCCCAAAGTGTCTGCAGAGAGACTGAGAAAAGTTAAGTCAGTGGGCAAAAATCTGGCAGATGGACTATGATGTTGGAAAGTGTGAAGTTGTCCACTTTGGCAGGAAGACTAGAAAAACAGAATATTATTTACATGGAGAGAGACTGCAAAATGCGGCAGTACAGAAGGATCTGGGTGTCTTTGTACATGAATCATAAAAAAGCATGAACATACAGCAAGTAATCAGGAAGGCAAATGGAATTAGAATTAGAATTAGAACATTACAGCGCAGTACAGGCCCTTCGGCCCTCGATGTTGCGCCGACCTGTGAAACCATCTGACCTACACTATTCCATTTTCATCCATATGTCTATCCAATGACCACTTAAATGCCCTTAAAGTTGGCGAGTCTACTACTGTTGCAGGCAGGGCGTTCCACGCCCCTACTACTCTCGGCCTTTATTGCAATGGGGATGGATATAAAAGTAGGAAAGTCTTGCTATAACTGTACAGGGCATTGGTGAGACTGCAAAAAGAGTACTGCATATAGTTTTGGTCTCCTTACCTAAAGAGGGATATACTTGCATTGGAAGCAGATCAGAGAAGGTTCACTTGGCTGATTCCTGGAATAAAGGGGTTGTCTAATGAGGAAAGGTTGAGCAGGTTAAGCCTATACTCATTGGAGTTTGGAAGAATGAGAAGTGATCTTGAAACATATAAGATTCTGAGGGGGCTTGACAGGGTAGACGCTGAGAGTTTTTTTCCTCTCGTGGAGGAATCTAGAACTCGGGTGCACAGTTTCAAAACAAAGGGTTTCCCTTTTAAGATGGAGATGAGGAGGAATTTCTTCTCTCAGAGGGTCGTTAATCTTTGGAATTCTCTTCTCCAGAGAGCATTGGAGGCTGAGCCATTGAATATTTTCGAGGCTCAGTGTCATGCACACCAAAAGTGTGATGATACAAATTCCTGACTAACTCTGAAGAGTTATGAAAAACTGACTTTGTCTTTTTAAATTACCTTTTTTTTTTAAATGACCAATAGTCCAAAATGGCCACTGAAGAAAAAGGGATTGGCTTTGTGTATTCAAACTGTCTGACAAAGGCAAAGGACAAATCCTCAAAGCTAGGAGACGTCAACTTCACCCATCCTAAAACATTCCAGAATTGAATGTCTTCTTCTGAAAAAAAATGTGTGAAGAAGCCACGTCCTGGGCCATTGTGAGATCACAGTGGGGAGGAGATCAGAACGTCTCCTACCAGGAGGTGAGAAGTAACACGGCTTTACCTTAAAAAACACAGCCTCAGGGGAGAGAGTCAGAGAGAAAGAGAGAGAAGCAACATACAGCAGTTTGTTTTACAGCAAGCCAGAAGGCACATGCCCTGCTGTAGAATCCTACATCTACATTAGACAGTAGTGAACTAGAAGTGACATTACCATTGCTGAATCACTATCAACATCCTGAGGGATACCATTGACCAGAAACTGAACTGGACCAGCCACATAAATACTGTAGCTACAAGAGCAGGTCAGAGGCTGGGAATTCTCCTGTCTCCCCAATGCCTGTCCTTCATCTACAAGGCACAAGTCAAGAGTGTAATGGAATATCCTCCACTTGCCTGGATGGGTGCAGCTCCAACAACACTGAAGCAGATCAATACTGCTTGATTGCTACCCCATCCACTACTTTCAACAGTCACTCCCTTCACCACCAATGCACAGTAGCAACAGTGGGTACCATCTTTTTTGTTTATTCATTTATGGGATGTGGGTGTTGCTGGCTAGGCCAGCATTTATTGCCCATCCCTAATTGCTCTTGAACTGAATGGATTGCTAGGCCATTTCAGAGGGTATTTTAAGAGTCAACCACATTGCTGTGGGTCTGGAGTTATATGTAGGCCAGACCAGGTAAGGATGATGGATTTCCTTCCCTAAAGGGCATTAGTGAACCAAATAGGTTTTTACAACAATCGACAGTGGTTTCATGGTTGTCATTAGACTCACTTTCTAATTCCAGATTTATTATTTGAATTCAAATTTCACCTTCTGCCATAGTGGGATTCAAACCCATGTCCCCAGAGCATTAGCCTGGGCTCTGGATTACTATTCCAGTGACATTACCACAATGCCACTTACTTCCGTACACAATGTGCTGCAGCAACTTACCAAGGCTCCTTCGACAGCACCTTCCAAACCAGCGACCTCAACCACCTAGAAGGACAAGTTTAGCAGATGCATGGGAATACCACAACCTGCAGGTTCCCCTCCAAGCCACACACCATCCTGACTTGAACTATATCGCCAGTCCTTCACTGTCATTGGGTCAAAATCCTGGAACTCCCTTCCTAACAGCACTGTAGGTGTAGCTACCTCACATGGACTGCAGTGGTTGAAGAAGGCAGCTCACTACCACCTTGTCGATGGCAATTAGGGATGGACAATAAATGCTGTCCTAGCCAGCGACAACCACATCGAACGAACAAATAAAAAAAAAACGATTTCAACTGAACTTTCAATCAAGAGAGAAATCTACAATCATCTCAGGCCTGCACCCATCGAGAACCCTATTTCCAAGAGAATTCAAAAGGTTTATCGTGACCTCCCCCCAGTAAAAATCACTCACCCCTTTTTACCTCTCCATCTGTCTCTTGTGTGTGAGCGAATGCGTGAGTGGATGTGGTTGTGACAATTTCTGGATAAGCTGTATTGATCAATTAGCAAGTGATTTTCTGCTTTTTAAACCTACAAGAAAACCTGTTGCTGTCTGTTTATTTGAAAAATAAAACACCAAGTGATTAAACCCTAATAACAAAACACTTGCTGCGGTCAGGTGGGGAGTTAAACAGTGGGAACCACACACATCGCACCACATGGCCATAACACTGAGTCAGACAGATTTTTTATCTACAAGGGAGTCAAGTGTTATGGAGGGCAGGCAGGAAAGTGGAGTTAAGGCCACAATATCAGATCAGCTATGACCTTATTAAATGGTGGAGCAGGCTCGAGGGGCCGAATTGTCTATCCTGCTCCTATTTCTTATGCTCTTTTGTTCTCATTATGACCAATTATTAGATTATTTACACGACTTTTTTAAAATAATTATTTTTCTAAGTTTTTTCATGATCTTTCAGCTGCTCCATTCACCCCAAGTCTAAATCAGGGTTAATATGCTTGAATGCACAGAGTGTTTCTAGTAAGATTGGTGAGTTAAAGGCACTGATTGATATATGGAAATATGATGTTGTGGCCTTTAACAGAGACCTGGCTCAAAGAAGGGCAGAACTGGGTGTTAAATATTCCTGGAAATAAGGTGTTCAGGAAAGATAGGAAAGGGAAAAAATGGGAGGGGTGGCAGTATAGATTAAGGAGAGCATTGCAGTGTTGGAGAAAAAAGACGTCCCAGAGAGGTCGAGGGTAGAATCTATTTGGCTAGAGCTAAGGAACAAAAAAGGTACAGTTATATTGCTTGGTGTTGTCTTTAGGCCACGAATGAGTGGAAAGGGTGTAGAGGAACAAATTTGCAAGGAAATTACAGAGAAGTGCAAAAATTATAGGATCGTTATAATGGGGTGTTTTAATTATCCAAACATGGACTGGGTTAATCTTATTGTAAAGGGCAGTGCGGGGCAAGAGTTCTTAGAGTGTGTTCAGGAAAATTTTCTACAGTAATATGTTTCTAGTCCAATGAGAAAGGAGGCACTGCTTGACCTGGTTCTTGGGAATGAGGTGGGCCAAGTGGATCAGATGTTAGTAGGAGAACATATAGGGGACCATGATCATTGTATCATAAGGTTTAGGCTGTCTATGGAAAAGAGTAAAGAACAATCCAGGATAAGAATAATTAACTGGGGAAAGGCCAACTTCAGTGGGGTAAGAAAGGATCTGGGACAAATAAATTGGAGTCAGAGGTTGGCAGGAAAAATGGTCGCTGAACAATGGGCTACCTTCAAAGAAGAGATATGTCAAGGTATGTACCCTCGAAGGGGAAAGGTAGGGTAAATAAATCCAGAGCTCCCGAGATGACTAAAGAGGTAGAGATTAAGATGCTTATGACAGATGTCTGTTAGAAAATACTATTGGGAGCCAGGCTGAATATAGAAGGTTCAGAGGGGAAGTGAAAAAGCAAGTAAGAGAAGCAAAGAGAGAGTATGAAAAGAGACTGGCAATCCCAAAGTTTTCAATAGATATATAAATAGTAAAAGCGGGGTATAAAGGAGGAGTGAAGCTGATTAGAGACCAGAAAGGGGATTTACACATGGAAACAGAGGGCAGAGCTGAGGTATTAAATGAATACTTTGCATCTGTCTTTACTAAGGAAGAAGATACAACCCAGGCAATGGTGAAAGAGGAAGTAATTCAGGCACTAGAAAGGTTTAAAATTGATAAAAAGGAGGTATTGGATAGACTGTATTTGAAGGGACTGCGCTATGAGATGTATCGAAGGATACTGAGGGAAGTGAGAGTGGAAATTGCGGAGGCACTGGCCATAATTTTTCAGTCCTCCATAGACATGGGGGTAGTGCCAGAGGACTGGAGAATTGCAAACGTTACAGCCTTGTTCAAAAAAGGGTGTAAAGATAAGTCCAGCAACTACAGGCCAGTTAGTTTAACTTTGGTGGTGGGGAAAATTCTAAAAAGAATAACTCAGGACAAAATTAATAGTCACATGGACAAATGCAGGAATTCCTTAAGAGAAAGTCATGTTTAACTAACTTGCTGGAGTGTTTTGAAGAGGTAACAGAGAGGTTTGATAAGGGCAATGCAGCTGATACGATAGAAACATAGAAAATAGGTGCAGGAGTAGGCCATTTGGCCCTTTGGGCCTGCTCCGCCATTCAAAAAAGATCATAACTGATTGTCTGATTCAGTACCTTCTTCCCGCTTTCTTCCCATATCCCTTGATCCCCTTGGCATTAAGAAATATATCTATCTCCTTCTTGAATATATTTAATGATTTGCCCTCCAGTGCTTTCTGTGGTAGAGAATTCCACAGGTTCACCACCCTGTGAGTGAAAAAATTTCTCCTCATCCCCCGAGGAAATTGGCCCCGGTCCTGCCCAGATGCAACCCGTCCAGCTTGTACTGGTCCCAACTTCCCCAGAACTGGTCCCAATGTCGCAGGAATCTGAATCCCTCCCCCCTACACCATTTCTCCAGCCAGTATTCATCTGATATATCGTGCTATTTCTGCTCTCACATGCACGTGGCACTGGTAGTAATCCTGAGATTACTACCTTTGAGGTCCTACTTTTAATTTTCGTCCCAACTCCCTATATTCAGAGTAGATAGGGAGGAACTGTTCCTACTCGTGAAAGGATCAAGAACGAGAGGACACAGATTTAAGCTAATTGGTAAAAGAAGCAAAAGCGACATGAGGAAAAACTTTTTCACGCAGCGAGTGGTTAAGATCTGGAATGTGCCTGAGAGTGTGGTGGAGGCAGGTTCAATCAAAGCATTCAAAAGGGAATTAGACAGTAATATGAAAAGGAAGAATGTGCAGGGTTACCGGGAGAAGGCAGGGAAGTGGCACTAAGTGAGTTGCTCACTCGGAGAGCCAGTGCAGACACGATAGGCCAAATGGCCTCCTTCTACGCTGTAACAATTCTGTGATTCTGTGATGTGTATGTCCCAATCTTTATTTTGATTTATGTAAAAAAGTTATTTAAGTGATTTGATTTTGGTGCTTTTCATTTTATGGTTGGCTGTCTGTGAGAATTCTTTCATGTGTTTGGCTGCTTGGACAGCTTGTTGACATCACTGCAGCTCCATGCTAGGAATCCCCATTGGAGAATGCTGCAATCCACTGCGTGGCGAGTAAGGTAAAATTCTCGCCACAGCGATTGCTAGATCTCTCAGGAGATTATTTTTTCGCTTTGAAGAACAAATGACAAACAACTTCCATGGCAGTTCCCAACTTGCCTAAACTTCTGTCTGACCTCATTCCTTGGCCCCAAGCCCCAATACTTCATATGGCTCTGGACTTTGCTCGATGTCTATTTGTTCTCTTCCCCATGTTTCCAACCTCTGCTACCACCACTCTTTGATTCCAGGCCCTACCTCCAATCCAGTGAAGTTTCCAGCCCCTGATTCCACTGTTGTATTTTCTGATGCTAAATTGCTGTGCTTCACCTTCTGTGCTATTGTGGAGGAAAACTGAAAGACTGGACTGTGAGGCTGTGGTTAAATATGGTATGCCCACTCCCTTAGACTGAATGGTTTCTATATCCAGTGGCAGATCTGTAACACTAGTTTTATTCCCAGACATCTGCCACTATATGTCTAGAGAATGAAGGCATAATTACAAAAGTATTAGTTTATTCTAAATAAAATCTGCTTTGTAAGATTTACTGAGACCTGAAAGTGATGACAATGTCAAAGTGTTACTGCTGGAGTTTTTGGTATAATATAATAATGGGGATTTTTCTCTACATTCATATTGTGAATGGGGACCTATAACTTTCCACTGACCCCTGGACCCAGGCAGCTTGATCTTCCCTGCTGTCTCCCATGAAGTCCCAGCCTCCCTTCGCTCCTTCCTCACTCTCCAGTCTCCCTATTTACTCCTTCCCAGCTTGCTTGTTCCTTCACCTGAATCACTCCATTCCAGCCATAGCCTCCTTACTCACTCCGATTTGATCCCAGACAGGCCTCACCTCATTCACACTTTCCCTGGCCTTTCAACTCCCTTTCCTGGCCTGGAAGCAAGTGGAGGTTTAGGGTCCTGAACTGGAATGCTAGAAAAGGTTCAAAGCTGTGGTTCTATGGGAAGTGCAGGAAAAAGAGTGCAAAACATAGAGGAAAAGATAAAAAAACATACAGGGCTGAATTTTAGTAGCGCGTCGCAGGCAATGGTGTCCTGGAACGCAAGTGTAAAATGAAAGTAGCACATTAAATAACATCTTCACTCCCCTCACCCACATCCCCAAGGAATAATTGATTCATTCATAGCTCATTCCCCCCCAAAAAAACTTTTATTCAGATCACGACCTTTTCTGCCTGACCTTTAATAACTTTAACCCTCAACCCCGTCCCACTGTTCCCCAACCAATCCAAAGTGTTTTCCCCGTGCCCCCACCCCCAGCCCTGAAAATTTCACCCCTACCCACTTCCCACAAGTGCCACGCCTCGGAACGCCAAACGGAGTTCCGAAGGCGCGGGTGTTGCGGCCGGCAGCCAGAATATCGGCCTGGGAAAGATGCCGGGACAAGATAAATTAATTTGCATGTTTTAAAATTAATTTCAATATTAAAATGAAGGCCCCGATGCTGAGCGGTGGCTGGGGGAGGCGCACCGAGGCCAGTGCAGCGGGGCCTTCCCGGCGTCGAGGGGCGTGGCGTTCCTCTCCCGGAAGAATGTTCCAGGCCCCCCACGCCACGACCCCAGACGTCGGAGGGCTAGTAGAATTCAGCCCATAGAGTTAAAGGGCTGTAATTTATGAGCGCGCCGCAAATTGCAGTCTTCAGGCGTGGATGTGCCGTTGCTGAGCCCCTGCGATATTTCGCGTGGGGGCTCATTTAAATGGAGGGGGCGGAGCGGCCATCCCCGATGACGTAGAAGGGGCAGCTGCTCCGGCCACGGCATCGGTGCCACTGCGCAGGCACCGGTGCCATTTTTAAAGGGCTTCAAGCCCTGCAGTAACAATTAAAATTTTAAAGGGACATTACTTTGAAATTTGTGTAAAAGACTAAATAAAAGCGGGAATTCCCTCTCCTATCCACCCCCCCCCCCCCGCCACCATGTTTGTTTCTTGGCCTATCCCATTCAAAACAAGCTTAATTCCCAACCCGAACATCCCCCCCTCCACCCCCCCACCGATCCTTGTTATCTTTGCCCTTCAACCCCTTGCCACCATCCCCCCCTTGCCAATGGAATAAGCTTCCTCTGTTTCCGCTCCCCACCTGAAAATTAATCTCCTACTTCCTCCCCACCAGTGACTCGTCTTGAATCCCCGGTAAAATGCGGGGGGACCTTCTCGGCGTCGGGGGCCGTGGTGGACCTCTGCCGGAAGAATTTTCTGGGCACCCCCACCATGACCCCCGACTCTGGAGGGCTCATAAAATTCAGCCAAAGTGTGTAACAGACATTTACTGGGGACAATCTGCATGCAAGCAAGTATTTCATGCAATTGCAAGGGACTTGTTTCTAATACAGTATGTAAAAGAACCCAAAAAAGGGTTAATGTAATATTTAATTACATTCTAATGAATGAAGAGTGAACAATAAGCAAAGTAGAAGTGAGGAAACATTTGGGATCCAGTGACCATAATGTTTTGACATTCAGATTAGAAAACAATTAAAAATCTAAGTTTTAATCTAGCTCATTTCAACAGTACGAGACAATGCCTGGGGATATTAAAATACAACGAGATAGTAGGGGAGGACAATGTGGAAGGAAAGTGGAATAGTTTCAATAGGATTTTTTTTAAGATGAAAAGAGAATTTATTCCTGAAATAGATAATGGACTGAATAAAAGACGAAGACCAATTTCACTTACTAACAAAATCGTGGGCATTAAGGAGAATAGAAAGCATACACATGTTTTGAATGTTCAGGAAAGAAACAACATAGCAAAATCTACAAAAGATAGGGCTGAGGAATGCTAGGAAACTGATTAGGGCTGCAAAGGGGAATCACAAGGAAAGCATAGTTAGAAATATAAGGCTGAAGTTAATGGGCCCCCCCGGAGATGTGTTAGGAGGCAGGGTGAGGGGGTGGCCATGGAATTACGGCAGGGTGGAGAGGACCCATTGCCTTCCTGTCGCACCAGAATTTAGTCAGGGGCGGGATAGGCCAATGATGGCCTTCCTGCTCAGAAGCCAATGGAGGCCCTTAAGTGGCCTATTACCGTCCACTTAAGAGCCTCATCCTGCCACTGCTGGGATTTAACCAGCAACAGGGCTGGGGGTGAGGGGGCCTCCACCACGTGGGGAGGTTGCTCAGTAATGCAAGGTGACCTCCTTGCAGTGAGGGGGAGGAGGGGTTGCCTCCTCCACGGGCAATCTGTGGCCCACGTGGAGGGCCCCCCGCCAGGAAGCACTTTTCCTACATGAATTGCCCGCCCCCTGCCCCGCACTAAACGCCCACCCTCCCCACTCTCGCCTTGCCGGTCTGGCCCTGGCAACCCTGCCTCACTTACCTTGGGTCCAGTCTCCAGCGCTGGCCCTGGGTACAAGGCCTCTTGTAGTACCGGCAGTGGCCACTGCTCTCGGTAGCGCTGCCGATACTACCAAGTTGCCGGCCTTCTGATTGGCCAGCAGCTCTTGGAGGCTGTATCCCTGTCTTTAAAGGGAAGGGGATCCTGAGGCTGGGCACTTAAGTGCCAGAACACCGTTAAATCCTGCTGAGGTGGTGGGGGGGGGGGGCGGGGGGGTGGTGTAGCTGCGAAAGGCCGAGGCGGGGTTCCCCCTGCGTTTTCAGCTTTGCACTGGGAGTTGCATTGGCACGATAAAGTCCAGCTAATAAAGTAGAACAGTAAAGTACTTAAGCAGTGAACAACAGGTGCAAAGAGGTGTTAGCGCACCTATAATTTAAAGGTGAATGTAGACTGAAAAAGAGAGGATATATTGGGAGGTTACTGAAGTTCAAAACAGATAAAGCTTCTGGATCTTGTAGTTTTCACCCCAGAGTTCTTAAGGAATTGGTCCAAACAATTACGAGTCTTCTAGTGGATATTGTTTAGAGTTCACTGAATTCAGGTCAAATTCCAGAGTATCTGAAAATACCAAATGTTGACTGGCATTTTGAAAAAAGGGTGAGGGTTGAACCATCAAATACAGTCCTTTTAACCTTCCTTCCGATGTTGGGATAGTGTAAGGGAGCATCTTGAGGAAACTAATTTGGGACAGTCAGGAGTTAGGAGTGGGCTGACTTGCTTGACTAATTTATTGAATGTCTTTGAGAAGGTGACAGAACCAGTGGATAGGGGAGAGACAGTGAATGTCTTTTGGGAACGGTGTTTAAAAATAACAGTTATCTACCTGGAAGACATTGGACACTGCCCCAAATAGTAGGCTACTACATACTGGAAAGTAGGCTTCTTCCACAGGAGATCCATGATGCCAAAATCACCACACTATACAAAAACAAAGGCAACAGAGGAGACTGCAACAACTATAGAGACATCTCACTCCTTAGCGTCACAGTGAAGGCCTTTGCTAGGGTCATACTTAAAAGACTCTGTTTACTTGCAGAACAAGTGCACCTAGAGAGTAAAGAGAGAGCATTTTGGTGAATTAACACCATTAGGAGTGGTGAAGGAAATTAGTACACATGGAAAGGTTTCATTTTACACACTGAAACTATAGCAGTAAATGGGAATGAATTCCCCTGGTTGCTATGAATTAATGGCATGATGTGCATAGTGGGAGGATTTCCTATGTACGCCATTTTGAATACACCTCTTTGGCCTCCTTATCTCGAGAGACAATGGGTAAGCGCCTGGAGGTGGTCAGTGGTGTGTGGAGCAGCGCGTGGAGTGGCTATAAAGGCCAATTCTAGAGTGACAGGCTCTTCCACAGGTGCTGCAGAAAAATTTGTTTGTCGGGGCTGTTACACAGTTGGCTCTCCCCTTGCGCCTCTGTCTTTTTTCCTGCCAACTGCTAAGTCTCTTCGACTCGCCACACTTTAGCCCCGCCTTTATGGCTGCCCGCCAGCTCTGGCGAACGCTGGCAACTGACTCCTACGACTTGTGATCAATGTCACAGGACTTCATGTCGCGTTTGCAGACGTCTTTAAAGCAGAGACATGGACGGCCGGTGGGTCTGATACCAGTGGCGAGCTCGCTGTACAATGTGTCTTTGGGGATCCTGCCATCTTCCATGCGGCTCACATGGCCAAGCCATCTCAAGCGCCGCTGACTCAGTAGTGTGTATAAGCTGGGGATGTTGGCTGCCTCGAGGACTTCTGTGTTGGAGATATGGTCCTGTCAACTGATGCCAAGTATTCTCCGGAGTCTGCGAAGATGGAATGAATTGAGACGTCGCTCTTGGCTGACATACGTTGTCCAGGCCTCGCTGCCATAGAGCAAGGTACTGAGGACACAGGCTTGATACACTCGGACTTTTGTGTTTCGTGTCAGTGCGCCATTTTCCCACACTCTCTTGGCCAGCCTGGACATAGCAGTGGAAGCCTTTCCCATGCGCTTGTTGATTTCTGCATCTAGAGACAGGTTACTGGTGATAGTTGAGCCTAGGTAGGTGAACTCTTGAACCACTTCTAGAGTGTGGTCGCCAATATTGATGGATGGAGCATTTCTGACGTCCTGTCCCATGATGTTCATTTTCTTGAGGCTGATGGTTAGGCCAAATTCATGCAAGTTAATACAACCATTAGATATTTCAAGGAAGTGCTCACAGCTTTGCTGGAAATGCATGGAATGTCACTAACACAACCAGAGAAAATCTTTCTCCACGCTGATTAAAGCTGTGGCAGTAAGTCTGAAGAGAAAGGTGTCACAACACAATAAGCAAAACGGCCGTTAACAGGATTAATGCACAGTGAGTGCATCCAGCACTCAGTCACTAAAACAGCTATAAATACTTGAAAAGTCATTTTATGTACTTATGAACGTAAACTTTAGCCATCCCCTTTATAAAACATAATTATGCCAGAAAGGTAATTTATAGCTACTGCAAATCTGCACCAGCTGGGATTTAGTAGTAAAGTGAATCCATTAGTCTAATAGCACAACAGAAACAATTATACTTTGAGAATTAATTAACTGAGGTGCTATCCATGCTTGTTCCTACAATGTGAAAATTACCATGTTAGATTGCAGAGTTAAAAGAGCACGCATTTTTTAATTCATTCATGGGATGTGAACATCGCTGGTAAGCATTAGCTTATTCCTAATTGTCCTTGAGAAGATGGTGGTGAGCCACCTTCTTGAGTACAACTGAGTGGTTTGCTAGGCCATTTCAGAGACTAGTTAAGGGTTTAACACGTTGCTGTGGGACTGCAAGCACATGTAGGTCAGACTGGATAAGAACAGCAGATTTCCTTCCCTAACGGACATTAGTGAACCAAATTACAACAACCCAGTACTTTATTGGTCACCATTACTGATACAAGCTTTCTAGTGCCATATTTTGTTAATTGAATTTAAATTCAATGGTGGGGTTTGAAGTCATGGGCTGAATTTCGTGGAGGCAGCAAAAGTCCTACCGCCAGAGCCAAAAGCAGGAGGTATCTATTGCTGAGGCTGCAGCACAAGAGAGAAGGTGCCTCAATGGCTGGGTGCCTTCAGAGAAAGGTAAGTGGGGTTGGGGGTCACTGAGGCCAGGCAGCCAATTTTTGGGGTGGGGGTGGGGGTGCCTCTGAGCAGTGGCAGCGCCATTTCTCTAAGGGTAGCCATGGCCATGGACTATCCATAAAGGAGGGGTTCCCCAGATCCCACTGGGAGGCTGCCAGGTTTGACAGACCAGTCTCCCCACATGGCAGCGGGAAAAATGTCCTTGGAGGCTGTAAGTGGCCCTTAATTGGCCAGTTAAGTGGCTCAATTGGCTTCCCAATGGGCAGCCAATCTACCAACTTTCCAACTGCTGGCAAAATGGCATAGTGGTGGGAAGACATTGGGCACTGGCACAACACCTTCACCCACCATTCTGCCAGCCTTCCCATCCAGCCCATCACCAAAGGAAAATTCTGACCCAGGTCTGTGGATCACTAGTCTAGTAACGTAGCTATTACGCTACTACTGCACCCTGTAATACTTTGATCCTATGGTAAACAATATAGTCATGATTACTCTGGGTTGATGTTAGTAGTAATTAGCTTTAAATTATATAATTTTTGTAGAAAAGGTGGCATATCAATAAGCTGCAGCAAGAGGCAACTAAAACAATGATCAATGCCTATTAAAATTGCCCCTGATGTTGCTGGCTTTGCAAAAAGACTTGCTCAAGATTGCCAATTGGCACGGGAAAAGTTAAGCACCTTTTATGATCTGCTTTTATATTGCACCAGTGCAGTGTTAGTACAGCCAGCTGCCAATATACAGGTTTGATACAGCCGACAGGTAAAGGTTAGGAAGACCCACCCCTTACTATGTCTTTGACTTTCTTTTCCTGTTGGAGAGTATTTGGAAGTACTGTGTACTGTGTTACTGGAAGAGTTGCCAGGAGTTCTTTAAGTCAGAAGGGAGTAGTGCTGTTCCTTTGGAAGTAATGATGTTGATTTGAAAGGCCTCTGAGCAGAAAACTTGCTCCCAGTCACAGAGCTGATAATTGCAGCTGCAGAGGGGAGAAGCTGTTTGCAGAGAGAGCAGGAGGAGGGCTCTCAGTAGGAGGCCTTACCCACCTGGGGTCTTTAAAGAGCACTTCTCTTGCCTCCACCTCAGCCAAGAGCAGTGTCTGAGGCGGCTACACTTCACCAAGGAGGTGGTCACAAAACTGTACCAAAATTTAAATTACCAATACACAGGCATGAAGGGTCAAATGGTGTCCTGTACTGAAATTACTATGATTCTGGCACAGTTTTGAATTTGTAACTTCTGCGCACTTGTTCGTTGCTTTATTTGTTCATAGGATGTGGATGTCACTTATTGTCCAACCTTAATTGCCCTGGAGAAGGTGGTGGTGAGCTGCCTTCTTGGGCCACTGCAGTCCACGTAGTGAAGGTAACCCCACAATATTTTTGGATAGGGAGTTTCAGGATTTTAACTGAGCAATAATAAAGGAACACAATATATTTCCAAGTCATGTTGGCATGTGACTAGGAGGTGGTGTTGTTCCCATGTACCTGCTGGCCTTGTTCTTCTTGGCAGTAGAGGTCATTGGTTTAGAAGGTGCTGTCAAAGAAGAGTTGCTGCTTTGCATTTTGTAAATGGTACACACTGTAGCCACAGTGCACCGGTGGTGGAGGGAGTAAATGCTTAAGGTGATAGATGGGGTGCCAGTCAAGCAGGCTGCTTTGTCCTGGATGGGGTTGAGCTTCTTGAGTTTTGTTGGAGCTGCACCCATCCAGGCAAGTAGAGAGTATTCCATCACACTCCTGACTTGTGCCTTGTAGATGATGGACAGGCATTGTGGAGTCAGGAGGTGAGTTACTTTTTTGCCAACATTCCAGCCTCTGTCTGTGCAATCATCAGTGAGCTCTCTACTTCTGACCTTATGATGGAGGGAAGGTCATTAGTTATTAAAGTATGATAGTAACTTATTCATTTCTGTTTTAGTTTTCATTTTTCTTTATTTTGTAAATTGTATCATTTTTAAATTTGCTGACTGTCAACTTTCAATTTTATTTGCTGTCTTAACCCTTGAGTTTTTTTTCTTACTTTTTTTAGCTTGCAGTATTTACTGAATTACATTTCAACAGCTCTGTTCTGTTCTAATATACCTAACAACTGGCTATGTTAGCTTAGTGCTTATGGTAATGCTTCGTCAATGACCTTCCCTCCGTCATAAGGTCAGAAGTGGAGATGTTTGCTGATGATTGGATAGTGTTCAGTTCCATTTGCAACTCTTCTGATAATGATGCAGTCCGTATCCGCATGCAGTAAGACCTGGATAACGTTCAGGCTTGGGCTGCTAAGTGGCAAGTGACAGTCGCGCCACAAATGTGCCAGGCCATGACCATCTCCAACAAGAGAGAATCTAACCATCTCCCCTTGACATTCAACAGCATTAATATTGCTGAATCCTCCACTGGGATCACCATTGAGCAGAAACTTAACTGGACCGGCCACATAAATACTGTGGCTACAAGAGCAGGCCAGAGACTGGACATTCTGCAACAAGTTACTCAGTTCCCTACTCCCAATTCTGACCATCATCTACAAAGCTCAAGGCAGGAGTGTGATGAAATACTCCCAGTTGGCCTGGATGAGTGCAGCTCCAACAACCCTTAAGAAGCTCGAGACCATACAGATCAAAGCAGCCTGCATGATTGGCACTTCATCGGCCACCTTAAACATTCCCTCCTTGCTCCACTGGCGCACAGTGGCTGCAGCAACTCGCCAAGGCTGCTTCAAAAGCACCTGCCAAACCCATGACCTCTACCACTTAAAAAGACAAGGGCAGCAGTTGCATGGGAACACCACCACCTGCAAATTCCCTTCCAAGTCACACATCATCCTGACTTAGAAATATACCCCCATTCCTTGGTTGTCGCTGACAAAATCCTGGAATTCCCTACCTAACAACACTATGAAAGTACCATCATGACACAAACTAGAGCAGTTCAAGAAGGCGGCTCACTAGCACCTTCTGACGGGTAATTAATTATGAGCAATAAATACAGAGCTTGCCAGCAATGGCCACATCCCATGAATTAATAAAAAAAATTATTTATACACCAGCAACCACAATATTACTGCCTGCAGGACTTGTGAATTATTCAGCTTTCTTTCTGAATTGTATGATTCATTCTACATTCGTTCATAGAATAGATTAAAGCAAAAGCTTGTTTGTCAGCAGACGCTAAACAGCTTCAATCATAATCTAAATGCCAGAGCCATCATTCCATGATTCTTAATGTTAAAAACTAAATTTCTCTACATTATCATTTTTTTTCTGTAATGTCCAAGATTAACAATAATCCTCAGACCTCTTGTATGTAGATGATACTTTAAGAAAATTATAGTTGGCAGTCTTAACTCCAACTCTTGGTCTAGTTTTAAATTTACTACAAATGTAATATTCTTCTATGGTCCATAGTTAATATTTCAAATAAGGAACAGCAAAGTCTAGCCTTTTAGGCATTACTCTTAAAGCTACCAAAGGGATCCTCAGGAAAAAGTCAGAATTTTGCGCAGTAACAAATACCTTTAAAAACAAAAGGCAGTAAATCACACACACAGGTTGTGAATCTGTTTACTCGCAACCTCCTGCCATTATACACAGATCTGATAGAACAGACATTTTTCTGTGGCATACGTCTGGACATAAAAATGTGCTGCTCAGTATATTTGTTCATGATTGTCAAAAGGAGCTAAAAAGGAGATAATTTTTAATGCTTTGAAATTTTTTGAGGAGCAGATCAGGTTGTTGTATTAAGAAAATTTGTACCAATATTAGTTTGGTCACTACTATCCTCTGCAGTTCCCATGTTGATACCTCATTGATTGGCACCATTTCACGTTGCTGCCAAATAGTTATGATCATCATTAATTAGGTTTGTTTTCTAATCAACAATGACATTTTACTATCAAAGGAAGCTATAACAAAAGTGACATCAGTACTACCTATTTGGCCCTCATGATCTAAAGACCTCATGACCTATTTGTTTGGGACTTAGAAGACAAAAAAATCAAATTTCTTTGAAGCTGCCAGCTGTTAGTGTAAAAAGAAATTGGTAGACAACTGCAGATTACAGTTGCAGAATATCCAACTCACTCAGTTAATCATGCTCAAAGCAATACATTTAATCTAAAACAGAATAAAAGGTAAAGATGTACCCCATTTTTCTTGAAATCTCTGAAAAATCTAAATGTCATAATTGTAATAGTAATGCACAAGACTAGTCATATGTGAAAACCTAAGATCTCATCAAAAATAAGAAAGCACAGCATGTTGGGTAAATAATTAACTCATCCCTTATCATTTGCTGGAGTCAGTAAGTCGGCAAGGCTTTCATTTAGTTGCACAAAGAAATATAGGGAAAGGAAAGGCCATTCGAGTATTATCTGCTTGTAGAATTTCTACTGCTATAGACTCTCTCAGATTATTTAATATATTAATGGAGGTGGATAGTCACTGGGGGGAAATTGGATAAGGCCCAAAAAAGGATATGGGGATCGCGATACACGATTAGCCCTTGCCTGTTTGTTGCAATGCATACAGTCAGTGGGAAGTGCGCTGTTGTGTGGCTGTACACCTGATTAGGGCGCAAAATCTTGAAAGGCTAGCACAAGTTCAAGCTAACCTGTGCTAGTTAAAACTAGCCTGCACCTCTTAAAGGGGAGGTGCATTTTAGCTTCAGCAGGTGCTGAAATTCATTGCAGAAATTACTTGGACCTGGGAAAAACAAATAAGTGGCACATGGCAGAGTGTGGGCACTGAGGCTTGCCCACACAGCACTGGAGGCCTTGGTGCAGGAGGTCAACAGGAGGAGGGAGGTCCTGTATCTGCAGGGGTCCAGGACGCACTCCACTGAGAAGACAATGGGAGCAGAAAGCCATGCAGGTCAATTCCAGGAGTGTAGCCCCAAGAACTGGATGCAGTGTCGAAAGACATTCAGTGATCTCGCGAGTGGTCAATGTTAGTGGATGCATCTTCAAATGCAACATGCCACCAACTGCATGACAAGCCTCACACACTGTTCAATGCTTCACACCACTATCACTCACCTATCATCAATCTCTTAACAATCATGACTCATACCCAACATTCATAGCTTCACCTCAACCTCACGCACATAACACTGCTGTAAGCCTCACATACACATCCTAAACCTTGCAGAGACTGTCAGCTATCAAACCATGACAGCTACTTCATCCAAACACATTGCACCTCATTCACTGACATATTTCCTTCTCTCTTGCAGTGCAAAGTGGCACATAACCAAAGGCAGCATCATCTAACTGGCAGGGGACAGACACGGCTGCATGTCTTTGCCCTAATGGACGAAATGTTGCTTGCCATCACTGGAGCAGCCATAACTGAGATTGTGGCCAGCGGCGTGGTTGAAAGGACTCAAAATGACTGTAGGTTCCTAATTCTCCTTTTTCACAACCAACTTCCCACTCATCCCACAACCTCTTCTGACTCCCAAGCTGCAGGTTATGTGCGTATGTGCCTCTTGCTTTTCTCCTATTCCCTCACCATAACCCTACCCTTATGCCTTTCTCCTCTTAGATATCCAAGAACTGCCAGCTGTCCAGGCAGTGGGTCAGGAGCATGAAGTACAAGAGGAAGAAGTCTGATGATTATGAAACATCATCACTCAATCTCGCACTAAATACTCCAGCTCAGATACTTGCACTGCGCGTACTTTAGAGGGTAGCATAGAGGCAGAATCTCCACGTGGTGTTGCCTAACATAACTGGGCTGCAGCCAGGCAAGAGGAAAGGGTTGCGCAGGTGCCAGCTCCCTGGAAAGTGAGGTCGCACAAGAGTTCTGCTGCAGAGGACTCACATGGACTTCGATGGGGTGGTGTACAGAAAAAGAATGATAGGCATACACAGTGAAATGCTTGGTGCATTGGGAAGCCGGCCAGAAAGCCTGGTGTCACTGTCAAGGAGCCTGGCAGCAACTTGGCACAGGGCTTTGCACAGATCTTGGAGCCCATCCTTTTCAGAGTGGAAGTAGCGGTCAACCCCATGAGAACACTTGCAAATTCAATCATCATGCAGCTCTGATGTCTCAACTTCTCTTGTAGCATAAGCAGAAGCCACTCAATGTCTGAAGGCTACAGTAGAAGCTTAGAATGAAGTTACGCAAGTTCAGCTTGTTGCCATGCAGACTAAGACTGCTGTACTGGCTGTGGATACCAGTGCTCAAATTGGCTTTCAGGGTCTCACTGCAGTCCAGCAATCTGCTCCAACAGATGACTAAGATTGCTGAGGCACCGCACCGGGCGAGTGGCAGTGGCTCTGTGGAGCACAAACCTGCTGACAGGTTGAACCTGTCGGACCTACTCTCTCAGACTGACAGCATGCATCCTCCCACAACTGCCACTCTGCCGGTGCCCTTGCTGTTGCCTGTTGGATAGCCAGACCTGACTGCTGCCGCCCAAGCCGAGGTGGTGGAGTCCAAAGCCGATGTTGCTTGAGTGCGACCTGGAAGGCCATCTACAGTCTCCCCCAGTGAAAGACAGCAGTCTTCCACCTGTCTTACTGCAGTCACTACAATGGCACTGCACAGGACCACTAGGACAGGCAAAGACATGCAGAAGACAGGCACTAAGGGAATGCAGAAGGTTATTTGTTAACTTTTGTATGGAATATTATATGGTTTGTTTGATATAGTTATTTGGAATGGTTGATTTGAGGTTGCTTTTTTTCAGCATTATGGCCAAGGGGACACTGTGGTGGTCAGTAACAGGGGAGTGTAATGTATGGGACTGTTGTTGAATGGGGGTTTGGGGTTGCGTTCACTGGTACCACAGTAGGACGAGTCAATCACAGACAGTTCAGTCATAAAGGTTGGTTTCCTTCCCCTTTACTCCTCCTCCTCTTCCTCCTCCTCCTCAGCTGCTTGCCGTGTACCTGGTGGCCAGGGCTGTATCCTCATGATAGCGAGGTTCTTCAGCGTGCAACAAGCAATGACAAATCATGACGCACACTCTGGAGAGTATTGCAGGGCTCCTGCAGACAAGCACAAGCATTGGAAGTGTTGCTTAAGCACCCCAGCTGAATTGCTGAATTACATTCCGTGTGGCACCGTGGCTCTCATTATACGCGTGCTGCCCAAGTGTGCTTGGGTTGCGCACTGGAATCATGAGCCAGATGGCCAGTGGATAGCCCTTGTCAACCAGTGTTGACCCTCTGGTTTGACATGGTGGCTCAAATACTGATTGTACAGTGGACTGGTGTGGAATAAAGGCATCATGACTGCTGCCAGCCTATCAGGCGTTCACTAGCATGATGTGCGTGAGCATGGTTGCACACCAGCTGCATATTTGGGAGTTGGAATCCTTTGCGGTTGCAGTACATCACTGCATTTAGATGCGGTGCCCATATAGTCACGTGTGCAGTCAGTGGCACCCCGCACCATGGGGAAGCCTGCTATCCTGGTGAAGCCACATGCATGCTCCATCTGCGTCTCTCTAGTACTCTCCTCTGCTGGAATACAGAGCGTCAGCCACCTCCGTTATACAGTAGTGGACGAAAAACTGAGATGTTAGAGATGTCGGCTGCTCCAGCCTGGAAGCACCCTGACACAAAGTAATCCATAGACAGGGCCACCTTCACAGCCACTGACAGCACTCTCCTTGTCCTGCTCTGAGGTTGCAGGTCTGCCTGCAAGAGGTGAGAGCTTTCAGTCAGCACCTCCTTCGTAAAACAGAGACACTATTCCTCACACAGTATTCCTTGGTGAGGTTGAGGTTAGAGAGTTGCTCCCTGGGGTGGATAAGGCCTCCTTCTGCTTCCTTTGTGAGCAGCTTGTCCTCTTCTGCTCAATCTTCATAAGATGCTGCAGGCCTAGGGGAATGATAACTACAGCACCCATGGAGCATGTGGTCTGAGCTGAACTCTGAAAGTTAGAACCAAGGCCTTCATCACATACAGCATCACTCCTTGTAGACTTCACCAACTTTAACCAGCAGTAGAAACCTCACAGCACTTCAACAAACTCAGCTGCTAGTAGAAATCAATCAGCAACTATCCTGAAAATAGTGGATGATTCCTTTAAATTGCACTGGTGGGCTGCTCCTTCCTGTTGGTGAACGTATGTTCAGCTGTGTCCGTTTAAGCAAGGGTGTTTGCTGGAACATTGCGATCAAAAATGGCACTGCTGGCATCAAATCAGCATTACACGCTGACTGATATCTCGATCTGCCTTTGTTGCATGGTTCCGGTGCACACTCCGAACGCCCATGCTAATGCCCTCACCAAAATGGCATTTTGCACACAAAACCTCACCCCAGCAGGGAAAATAAGAGCAGAGCCAAATTTTGCAGGTGCTGTGTTTACAATTGAGCTTCAAGTTCAATTCGAAACAGACATAATATTCTTGATCAATCAATGTTATTGTAAATTGGCTACTATAATACCTGGCAAATTAGCTGGTGCTGGCACATCACTAACAGAACACCAAACAGAAGACTGTACAGAACCAGCAACAACACAGAGATGGGAGACACCAGCCAATATTACAGCTATCGGCAAAGTTGAACAGTCATCACGCTCACTCTAAAACTAACTGAAATTCAGCACAAAATTTGAGTTGAGATGAGAACATTTACAGTATTTCCCATTGGTCGTTGAAGCAGGCACTTCCCAGCCAAGATATAAAAAAATCATCTTCTCCCCTTTGTGTTTTGTGCAACTTCAGCACAAAATTTCAACTACTTCAATGTAATCTTTTTCTTTATTGCTTTGTTCCACTTATTCTTTGTGGAGGTTAACACCAGCTACAGCACAAAAATTTAAAACTGCTTTTTCTCTGTGAAAGTGTAAGCCAATTAGAAAACGGTACGAGTACAAATGATCGTTGTGTCAAGTTGGAAGTTTCTCCCGTACTTAAGTGAGTATTTATTCTTAATTCCGCTTTCTGCACACACTGCAAGGGCTGCCCTTTGTCCAGTTGGTCTTTGGGAGCCACAGGCTTGACATTGTAGAATGTGATGACACAAGCACAATTATCAAGCATCCTGCAGAAAGTGTTGACATGAGCCCACTTATCAAGATGTCCTTGCCAGGTTCTGCCTATATCAAGCAGGCACCTTGCACATTTTCCCCAGTCACAGCATTGAGTCCTCCTACCTGATGTTGTTTAAATTACTTCAGGTTACATACCTTGCTACAAGATTTTCTACAGACATTATCAAAGTAATTTGTTCTCTACAATTACTTTTGAAAGAGTATCTCGGCATATAAAAAAGCTTCAGGGAGGTGTGAGTCTGTCACCCTCTGCAAGGGAAGGAAAGGAGGAATCTGTTCGAGCACAGAGAGCAAGTCGTCTATCACAACAGTATGCACTTTTAGCAAAGTCTTCAAACATGATAAACACCTGTTGGCGAAATAAAAATCCCTCAGTGTTCTCCCAAAAATGGAATCAGACAAACTAGCTGCCTGTGGAGGCATCATAGGCACCGGCAGGGGGATGGTAACATAGTGGTAATGGTACTAGACTAGTAGTCCAGAGGTCCAGACTAATGCTCTAGAGAAATAAGTTCAAATCCACCATGGTAGCTGGACAAATTTAAATGCAATTAATAAATCTGGAATAAAATGCGAGTCTCATTAATAATGATTATGAAACTGCTGGAGTGTTGTAAAAACCCATTGAGTTCATGAATGTCTTTCAGGAGAGGAAATTTGCAATCCTTACCTGGTCTAGCCTACATGTGACTCCCGACCGATAGCAATGTGGTTGACTCTTAACTCCCCTGTGAGCAAGTGTAGCAAGCCAGTTGTATCAAACCGCTACAGGAAAAAAGCCCTGTAGGTGTACCTACATCACATGGACTGCAGCGGTTCACGAAGGCAGCTCACCACCATCTTCCCAAGGGCAAGTAGGGATGGGCAATAAATGTTGGCCCTGCCAGTAATCCTCACATCCCAAGAACAAATGAAAAAAACAGACACACATATGTTATTTAGGTAAGGCCCAATGTCCAATTTAATGCTGAACTCTGGCCTCCTGGTTTGGGCAGCATTGTGAGCATAGCTCTTCCTTTGAGCTGGATTTTCCCTCCGGGGTGGGACTGTTCCTAGGTCGCAAACTCATTCCGCCCCCTAACCCAGGGGGGTGGGGGAGCCGTGGAAACAGTCACTCATTGGGATTTTCACGAGGTGTCCCCTTAATTGGCATGGAGACAGATTTTCTGTCCAATTAAAGTTGGTGGGTGGGCTCTTGAAACTGGAGGGCCAATCAGAGGCCTTCCAACTGGAGAGGAGCAGCAGACTGCAATGGAGGATAAGTAAGGGAGTGGTGCTTCAACATGGCAAGTACAGTCAGCCTTCCCTCTGCTATAGACAGCAGCCCTCAGCAAGTCTCTGACAGCACTGCCCACTTCAGAGATCCATTGGATGGGCGCTCTCTGTACTGAATGACCCTGTTTACTGACTGGGCTTCTTCCCTGGATGTTCCCTACACTGGCTCCTGATTCTAACTCTTACAGCTATATAGACAATCCTGCCCTGTCTATTCTTCTACTTGGACCATAAGCCATAAACAGAGACTCCCTGAATTGTGACTGATAGGTACGGACATACACGTTGTTTATCGCATATAGACTCTCGCTAGTCTCTCCTGCTTGAAGTAGAACTGCCTTGATCTCTACTTATTCCCTCTCACCAACGTTTTTAAAACTTTAATTAAAAAATTTCTTGCAGCCAGGCCACCACTATTGGTGGGGAGGAGCTCCTCTACAGGGTGGCATGTGGCTGCTCTCACCCAGGCAGGCAGGGAGGTCCTTTAGGCCTGCCCTGAGTGCTGCCTCACCCTCCTGGGCCTGTTGCCAGGTGCCCGCCTCCAGACACCTAAACTGGTCCCCACTGGTACTAATTTTCCAGTTGGCCTCCTTTAATTGGACACTATGGCTTTTAATAAGCCTAATTGGCTACCTGCCATTTGCAGATGGGTAGCCCTGCTGGCCCCGATCCCGCCTCTGCAAAAATGGCCTGGGGTGTGATGGAGCCAGGGAACTGGCATGTGGCAGAAGGGGCTGATCTTCAGCCCTGCCCACCACCAAACCCAGCAGGGGCCAAAAATCCAGCCCTTTGTGTTGTCACGATCCTTTTTTTTTTCTCCTCGGGAAATGAGCGGTGTGCCTTTAATGCTGTAAAAGATTAGTACTTTTTTAAGGCAGCAAGCTCCAGAGATGAGCAAAAGTGCATTCTTGTTGCTTAGCTACAACTATACAAATCGAGAAGAGACGAAATACAATGTTGCCATTTGACTTTAAAGCCGGCTGACAGAGACAGACAGTTAACAGACTGTGCTGGTGCATGAAGGAAATAGGAGAGCTCTCTCTCAGTCTGTCTAAATCCTATTTATTAGACACTCTCAAAATTCTAAAGAAGCTTCAAGCCACAGTAATTTCTTAAAGAAAACAAATTCTTGATCTACTGTGTTCCTCGCTGGAAAGAAGAGTTTGATGCTTCAAATGCTGAACTGAACTGCTGAATTCCCACCTGTGGAAAGATCTTTAGACTCATCAGGCCTTGGAAGACTGCAAGTGAACTTTGTATCAGAGGATCATTCCTCGGGAAGCATAATCTGCAAAGACTTTATTGTTACTTCTATTTTTTCGGGCAATAATTAAACATCAAACTACCATTAGTTTGGGTATATGTATGCGAATGCGGAAGTTAGGTTCTTTAAATAAGTTATAAGGTCTTTAGATATTGGTTTATCTTAATAGTGTTTTAAGATGTTAGTTTTTTTTAATAGCCAGTTAATTTGTTGATATCTGAAGATACCTGGTTAGGTTCGCCTCATTCGGGGGTTACTAGATTGTTTCAGTTCAGCTGCTGCTTTCTTTGATATGTATCAAAGAAGCTTAAAGATATGTACAATGCGACCTGTGGACTGGCGGGACTGAATTGACAGTGTGTTGCTCCCACCGCAATCAGAATCATATATTTTGATTGGGGTCTTTGTCCTGAGCAGTCGTACCATAACAGTGTTTAAATGGTGTGTCAATGATTTCCTATCCCATGAAATATACTTTTGTTATTTATGTAATTCTATTCTATTAGAGTTGACAGAAAGTTCTTCATTTCTGTCTTTTAGAATTGATTTGTGATCACAATTAAGCTGGAACTTTGAATAGCATTTCCGCTAAGAGTTGCAATAAGAGTTTCACAGCTGTAATTAACCATTTCTGCCAGTCACCAGATCAGCTAATTACATTCTGGATTGAATCTGTTCAAAAGACTACTCCTATTTGAATTAACTTGTGTTTACTGGTGTAGTAAAATGGTACATTTCTGGGCTGGCGATTTTCTAAACCAATAAACAGCTCTTGCAGTCTGAATAAATGAATTGGTGCTGTTCTCTTCACTTAAGGCTTCTTGAGTGAATTGTTTTTGTGAATGCACTTAGAACATCTGACATGCAAAGCTGTTGTACTGCATTAATGACAATGATTTTTTTTTAGCATGGTAAATGTATAATATATTAAGACATATAATTCTAGGTGTTGAGTAGCATGGAATCTTTAAAAATTAAACAAACTACTTTTAGATTATAAATGTCTTCCTCTTATGGAACTGGTTCTCGGAAAAGTTACTTAAATGTGGTACTTTCTGTTTAGGTGACGGGTTTTTAAAATTGATAATTGTCAGATCTATAACTTGCTGGTAAATCATGAATAATAAGCTGTGGGGTTTTAATAAGTTAGTTGGTCATTTTATAGTTAGCTGAAACTTCATAACAGTGTAATCAATGAACACTAATTCATAACAATTATGGAGAGTGATGCTGCTGATTCTTCATCAGAAACCCAGAATGTGCTTTGTTAAAAGGAATGGGTCATATGTCTGCTTCTGTGAAAAACTATTTGCTGTGTGTCCTTTAACAGGCAAGACATAAAGGCAACTTTTATAGGTGTGACCTTCCAGTGCAGAGCCTCTTCCTTCAGGAATGAATATAGGAAAATCTTGGGCATGCTGCCCATGAATTTCTTGTCCTGGAATGCTATTTTATAAAGGCAGCCCAAGAAGCATGGTAGCTACATGGAACATCATTCATAATGGAATTTTAAGTCAAGCTCTTGACTAAGACATTACTGCACTTTTAGATGTAGAAATATAGTGATAAAGATGAAAGTGAATGTGTGATAGTTCCTCAAACACTCAGACTAACCTTAACAGTTAATTAAACAGTGCTGAACATTCAGTTCCCAAAAGAGGTGGAAAACTCCCTTTTAACACTGCAAACTTGATCCTTTCCCAAAAACAGATCAAATGCACATGATTAATAAGTACTAACAATTAACATTTTTTCTTTTTGTTTTTCTTACATTTAACCATCCTTCCTTCACTGGAATCAGGAAGCCGATGCGGAAAGAAGAGAATGGGACAAGTCGAGCTGAATATGCAATGACCTCCCAAAACGACAAAATGCTGGACGCAAATAGTGCAATCATTTAACTTTTTTTAAAAAACTACCACAAGTTGTCTCAAGACAGGAGAGTGTTTAGTTCAAAATGCACGCAATGTGCTGTGTGGAAAGGTTGGAAAGGTGTTCTGAAGATAAGGACCTCATTTTAAAAAAAAAGTGAGCACATCAATTATTCAGAGCAGAGAAGCAGACTTCCCTTCAGCCAAGTTGATTGTGAGGTGGAGGATAAGCCTGCCAATCAAAGTAAGAGACAAGACCTCAGAAAGGCATAATCGCAGCCTCCATTGAAAGCAACAACTTCAAGATGCCTCAGCTCCTGGATGAATCTCAACTAGTTCTTGCAATCTATAAACTCTCTCCAAAATAAATGCAATCTATTAAAATAGTTTTAACTTCCTGTATTCAGTTGCAACCAGAGATAGACATGTTGAAGCCTTTACCTGCATAACTCAGTGTCTCCAGAATCAAACAGGTTACAGTGAAAGGGAGAAGATTGTTTCCATAAAACCAATGACTTAACAAAGAGCATTGTCATCTCACACCAAGCGCATTTGCAGTCTGATTGACTATGCAATTTCCTTTATCTAAAGACATCTCGCCTAAATGTACTATTTTTTTCAGAAAATACAACCAGTCAAGTTTTGTGAATCATTTTTAAAACAGGTACTTTTTAAACTTCATTGGCATATATTTTGACTTGATTGGTAAGGCCTTTTTTACGCTGGCAGGTTGTATCCCAGGTTCCTTTAGCATTATTTTAAATCACAATAAATAGTGCTGTTAATAGTCACAAACTTGGCAAAATATTAAGTTTCTTTTCTCAAGACCAAATCAATTGGTTTATATTTCAAGTGAACTTAGAAGCATTTATTTCCTATATCAGACATGTACTGTATAATGATTTGTAGAATTTTGAACATAATGGGCTGGATTTTAAGTGGCCACCACCGAGTGTGGCAGCGGCCGTAAAAGATGGTGGCCCCTATGCGCGATTTTCAGTCCGCGGAGCCAACGCAATCTTAAACGCGGCAGCTCATTAAAATGGCCTGGGCGGCCGGACCCCCCCAATGACGTGGGGAGGGCGGGCGAGCCATCCCGGCAACGGCATCCAGCGCCAATGTGCAGGCACCAGCGCCATCTTTAAAGGATTTAGAGTCCTTGCCGGTAAATTAAAATGTTTAAAGGGCCCACCGCACTACTATTAGGAATTAAATTTTATTCAGACTTTGCATCCCCTCTCCCACCTCCCCAATGAGTTCTCAATAAATGAAATAATCTATACCCCGGAAAGCCAAATTTGGAAATGCCAAATTTTAACCCCTCCATTTTCAGAAAATTTGACACTCCACCCCTTCCCACCATCCCCACAACCGATTGGAGGGGGTTTTCCCCACTCCCACACCCCTCCCGAACTGAAAATTTAACTGCTCCCGCGTCCCCACAGGAGTCGCGCCTCGTTACCCCGGAGGGGGATCTGAAGGCACGCCAGTGCCGGCCGCCGGGATGAAGATCGCAGTGGCACATCAGGAGGCCACAGGACCTTCATTAATTTATTTACATATTTAAATTGAGGTCCCATCGCCGAGCGGCGGGGGGGGGCTGCCATAAGGCCTCGCCGCCGCTGTCAAGATCAGGCCGGGCCCAACCGTCGTTGAGGTCCGTGGTGGGCCTCATCTGGGGCGATCTTCATGACCACCACCCACCCCCACCACGGATCCCGATGTCGAAGGCAGTCTAAACTCCAGCCCAATGGGGTAATGGGGTGGAGATTAGCAGCGCCAGAACTGCTGCTGCAATCTTAAGCACAGCGGCCCATTTAGATAGTTGGGGCACCCCCTCTCTCCCTCACTCCCCCACCAATCACGTGGTGGTGGCAGGCTGTCCGTCCCGTTAATGGCATCAGCTGCCTTTTACACCAGACCTCACGCCCCCCCCCCCCCCAAACTGCACAAAGTTTAAGGTTCAACACTTCACACCATCCCCTACACCCATTACGTGTATTTGACCCCGTTCACCTCCCCTCCTGCACTGACAAACTTACCTCCTCCCCTCTCCCCACCAGTGTTGCGCCTTGTTTCCCCGGACGGGGATATGAAAGTGCAGGCGTGCCAGCTGCCGCACTGAAGATGGCGGCAGGCCTGCAAGATCTCAAGTAAGTACATGTTAATTGATTAATTTTATTAATTTGAATATGGAAATTGTGGTCTCGTCACCCAGCAATGGAAGGATCGGGCCAGGCACTGCCGGCATCATGATCCATGGAAAGTCTCATCCAGTGCCATCTTCACGACTCCCCTCCACAGATCTCAATGTTGAGGGCTTCTTAAAATCCAGCTCAATATTTTGTAATAGACATTGGCAATATTCATTGGTGGTAGAACAGGGTTAGTCAGGATGGCAGATTTCTCATCACTTCACGCTTCCTTGTATTATTTAAGTTGATGTTTTTCATTTCTGGATTTTGTTTATATGAATCTTTCTAATATATTTTCCATTGAACTTTAAAGATTTACTTCCCATTTTCAAAGAAAACTTTCTTCTACTTTTTAATCTAAGTGTATGTTTTGCAAATGAACTGTTTTAAGTTCTTTTTCTAACAGATGGAAGAAATTTAAAAGGCTTACATGTGCGTTACCTTTCACATACATGCTTCTAAAACTGAAATGAATTGACTACAAAAGCAAATGTAGTCCAGTATAAAAAGACTTTAGTTTACTGAAGAAATGACCAAGCCGCATCTCTGATTTTGTAGCATTTTCCAATACTAAAGCCACATTTCAGATGCATTCTCCTTTAGTGAACAATCAATAATTATTATCTGTGGTAACTGCTGATAGTGTTCAGTAATGGGTTAAGCTATCTAAATCTTAATCATATCGTTCCTGAGTTATTCCTTTTATGTTTATGATAAATACACATAGAACATGGCCATTTGTTACATATTCAAATTGATTGCATGCAAAAGTGAGAATGTATATAGACTGAATGTAGAAATGTTCAGCATGGCACAAGCTCAGGATCAGCTCCCTGCAGTTGCATTCTTCGACACTGTCTTCAAAGCTTTTAGTAGCATGTAGGTTTATAATAGTCATATCATTCACACATATCTGTTCTAAATTCCTAAACAGCGACACAAATTTGTGGAGGCTTTTAACAAGTTTGCTTGCATCAACTCTTGGGAGCAACAAATGTACTTTTTTCAAAACGATCACAAAGGAGTCATAAATTGGTTTTGATGCCACGCGGCCATGATTGAAGTCCATGTATAGAATTAAACACAGAGCAAAATTTTTGAACAGTGCCAATATTCCTCTTAGAATGTGCATCCTTTTAACATCTAAGTTGGCATCCCTAACCACTACTCAAGCCTTTCCTACATATAAATTCATTGATCCAGCACTCAAAGGATGTGTTGATCACAGAAAGGGCTATAACATTGTAGCCTTAATTTCCCACCTTTTGTGGTAGCTCAGCACTGGAAACATAGGATTGTTGAATTTACTCTCTGCTCTTTTCAGCTTTGAATGGGATCCATCAACCTGTTTCTCAATTTAAAACAAATGCTCCAATTTTGCTTTCATGCATTACGGAAGGATGTTCCTAATCAGTGAAATAGTAATTAGATCTAACTAGAATTTGACAAGTAGAAAGAAAGCCTAGTGTCGTTTGCCTTGGATATCTGCAGAAGGCTGCTGAACAGTATGACATGCCATTCTCTAGCGATCTGAGATATTGCCATTATCACTGCGTATCTTCCAGGTACTGTAACGTTTATAATTATTAAACATTGGGCCATAATTTGCTGTCAAAATAATGGTGAGGCTAATGACTCTTATTTATGCACAGATGCGACAAAACATCAGGCGAGGGGCAGATGCATAATTGAATTCAAATATCCAAAATTTGATGTTTCAGCTGCGCTACTTCAATTTTCATTTGTGAAAATGGCATGTTGCTGTCTCCCTCATCATGGAAATGCATTGAATGGTGTGAAGTTACTGGCTATGTGCAGTAGAAACGAACTAAACTCACCACAGAAAGTTAAGTCTTGGCCATTTCTGCCTAAGTGTCCTTTTAATGACACAGTAAGTGCTAATTACTGCTGAAAAACCCTGCTAGCACTGAAAATTAACTATTGCAAGTATGGCGTTTCATTCTTTCAGGTTTTAATAGTTGGAGATTTTAAAAATGTAAAATTAAAAAGGAGTTTCTTTTTATTCTGTCCTGTTTTCTCTATTCCAATCCAATTTTTCTTTCCCTCTCTTTATTTCTCTTTCTGTATCTCATTCGACATTGAATTCACACACTCTAATTTACACTTCTTTCTCAGTCCTTTCACTGTTAAATTTCACAATCCTTCAATGTGATTGGTTAAGGATACCTGCTCACTCAAGTCCCAGATACCCAGTTCCTCTCAGTGCAACATGATCAGCTCACATTTTCAACAACTTGCCATACAAAAAGCCTACAAGGGCAAGTATAACTAATAGCAGACACTTAGATGCCCTGCCTCAACAAATTATGGCCCATTTATTCTTTTGAATTTACAGCAACTAAAATAGCTGCATATGTGACCAAATCTTTGGGTTGTGGGTTTAGAACAATAGAAAAGGAATACAAGTCTTTGTGGGATTTGAGCATTTGCCCTTTCTGAAAAAATGAAAATACATTTGTTTCAGTGGCCTGGTTGCTTGTCCTTAAATTTAATTGAACTGTGGTTTAAAAGGTCCAAAAGCAATTGCTAAAAGGGAGAAGACCATAATAATTTAGACTGATTACAATTAATATGAACAAGTATTCAACTATCACTGATACAGACCATAATAGATAATTTGGGGGAAGGTTAGGAATATTACATGTCTGATGCCTGCCTGATCTTGAAATATAACCAATTCCAATTTTGCAATTGTTTCCATCGTACTGACTTTGCTATGATGGATAGAAAACAATAGCAGTACACATCTTTCAAGTGTGTGACTGATTTCTCCCAGTTGCTTGTATACTTATCTATAGTGTACAATTGAGAGTACATGAAGTATTGCATTAGGGTGCACTTCACAAGGAGTAATTGCACATGGGCTTATCCCTTTGATTCTTCACATCAATTTCTAGCATTAGGTTTGCTGCCAGAGAAAGTTGTCAAGAAGACAAACCCCACTCTAAATATGTGGAGTGGTAAATAGGAGGGTGATTTGCTGTGGACTACTCGTACAAACTTCCTAAAGGGAAACCCTATACTGGTATTGGGGGAGGCCTAAGAACAGCTTAGCTGCCCACTCACACAGTTTTGTAACATAAAAGGAAGGAAAAATAAGTGTATAGAAGTTGTAACTAAACTTTTATTTATAAAATGGCTAGACTAATGCAGTAGTTAATGTGGGGTTAGGCTGAGATTAATAGTTAACAGTTGACTTTTACAGATCTGAGAATGGGCAAATTAAACTTCTATTGTGTATTATATAGGCTACAATACTGTATGCTTCATTTTTCTCTCCGTTTTCTTTTATTTTGTACCCACCCCCCCCACCGCTCCATCAATAGGTTCAGCTGGGTAACCTGTTCTGAGGCTTTTGGCACTGCCAGTGCTGTGGCTGACTGCAGGATTTTGATGAGGATGGTCTAGTGTGATTGCCCCTCTGATTTCTTCTCTCGTTCTGTAGAGAAATACCTGACCTGTCACACAGGTATAACAGCACAGTTGGGACTGTTAGCTGACATTGCAAGGAATCACATGTGCAAACCCATGTTCTGCCACTCTATAGCTTTCCATAGTGCACCAACATGCAACCCCATAAAATCAACTGCCTATACAAAATTGCCTTAGCATTACTGCCCCTTTAAGAAAAGTGCTTCCATGGAGTATAATGGGGACAATTTTAGGCTCACTGGAACAATGGGCTGAATCTTGATAGGGGCGGGCTGTGTAGGCGGGCGACCAGAGTTTCTGTCAGCAAACCCAGAAATTCGAGTTTTCCCACATACTGGGGGCAGGAGGGGTGGGGGTGGGGGTGCTCTCATAGAGTCATAGGGTTATACAGCACAGAAACAGGCCGTTCGGCCCATTGTGTCCATGCTGGCCATCAAGCACCTATCTATTCTAATCCCATTTTCCAGCACTTGGCCTGATAGCTTAACCTGGAGGGGTGATGTGCGTTGGGGTAGATGCTGTCTGATTTGGGGAGTTTGGCAGAAGAACTTATCTTCTATCCAAATCTATCCTCACCTCCCTTCAGCTTTCCTGAGGCCTGCCAGTTTCATTAAATGTTTAATTGGCCAACCCATCTTGGAAGAGTGAGGTGGACATTTTGGGTTTGGGTTTGAGATTTTTTTAAATTTTAACGTTTCACCTGATCTCAATTCAACCAATTTTGGGGATCACGGTTCAGCCCATTGAGTGATAACGTTAATCAAAACTCTAATGTCCTCCTTTTCTCCATTGCTACTTAGCTATACATTATGTTGCATATTTACTATTGCAGCAAAAGTGCAAGTTGACATGTGTATAGAGAGAGGTAGATTTGTATCTTTACAGTGTTCAACATCACCTGGGTGGAGCACAGAAAGGAATATGTGGCAGGGAGGATTACATGCCCCTTGCAGAACCCACTGGATGATCCTCCCATTACCAGTATGCAATCCTCCTTTTCAGCTTCGCCTTTCTGTGCTCTACTCAAGTGATACCCAGGCAGTAAAGATCACATCTACTATAGTCTTAAGATATGAGAAGGAAATAACCTGTATTTATATCATAGGTTTTCACATCCACAGGCCATCTCAAAGCACTTTACATCCAATAAAGGGATTAAGTTTTTTGCTATCATAAATGGTATAAACCAGGTGTTCCTTTAACACTGACAAGTCTCGTGTCCGGATTTGCTTCTTAGAAAATCATTTTACTTCCGCTGCATAACACATATAGCTGCTGTTTTATTCAACACACTCAGTAATAGTCCATCTACTTGCAACATTTGATACATTTTATTTGATATATTTCATCTCTCCTCCTCACAAGTAACTGCATACAATTTTCACACAAAAATACATTGAAATATTATGGTAACATTGGATAATGGGAAAGTGTGAGAAACAAACTTATAATAATGACTGAAAATCATTCCTGTAAAACAGGTAGTTTCGTAAGGATATCTAGGTTATTTTTATGATTGTTTTCTCACCTATATCTACACAATTGTCCTAGATGTCGGTGTACTTCAGTCACAAATGTTGCTTTGAATGTCAGCAACAAATCATGATGAAAGCTTGACAGGCAATGAACTCAGTTTTTTTTATTTTTTAAATCAAATGCATGTGTTTAAAAATCTCACAGCCTTTTATAAAAAAGACTTTAATGTGACTTGCTGAATTTGCATTGAATTCATATCCACTTTAGGACCCAGCCTCCCAAAGCCATTTCAACATTTGGATGATTGGACTTCTTTGCTTTCCCACCCGCATTTCAAAGCATTTTGCTAACCATGAACTTCTGCGAAGGAACGATTCAGGGAACAAAGTAGAGTAGAAACTGAAATAGGAAGTTCCCTGTCATGTACATAATGAGATTACCACAGCCACATTGCTTTTGAAGTCAAATCCCACATCTGAAAAGGTAGATTAAAGTAGGGATTGTCACTGAATTCCTATGAAGTACAAAGGTGATGCCTTGCATAAGAATAATTTATCCGTGAAGAAAAGGCTAGAGGAAAATACAAACAGCATAATGGACCAAGATGGACTACAGCAGCATTTTCATTGTAATGTTATTTTAAATACTACTGTTTTCATTTGCCAGGCCTTAAAACAGCCAGTTCAAGTACACACAAGTTACTGGATACAACTGTTCCTTTTAGCAATAAATATCCAATGTTAACTGCTACATACATAATCATTCCTGTTTGCAAGAGCAGGTTCATCGAACAAAATATGGTTACATTAGCTCTGTGACAAATAAACTTAAAATATACCCAACATCTGTGCATTTAAAATTGTAATCTAAAATGTATTGCAGACACAACCAATAGTGAGCACTAATGCATGAATGTAAATATTTAAGATTCAGAAATTTGCCTTCAGTACATTTACCATGTGTGCAGAAGAAATATCTTTATAGAAAATTAACTTTGGTGGAAAAGTTAGAGATTGAATTTATTGTCATCTTTTCAGAACAAGCCTTTAATGTACATTTTAGTAATCATAGGTTGTTGCACAATACGCTTTTTCGACAGTGACCCAGTATGCTAAACATGTACATATTTATAATGCACCCTACTGATCTTTTTATTTTAAATAAAATGTCAAATTAAAACTGTGAATTGTCTTTTTTAAGCATTTGCAAGTCCCTACACAACAGATTCTTTGACTTTCTTGACTAACATGCAAATATGTTATTGAGTCACTTATAGTACAGTACTACAAAAGGAGTTCTTGTTGACACTTGGTGAAAGGCTATAAAATGACAATGATAAATTAAAGGAACACTATAATCAACATCTTAAATGTAGCATTTGAATTTCCTCATGTAATTCAGCTGTTGCTGTGGGATAATATTCGACAATGCAAACCCATTGAATTCTTCTCAGTAAAGTAAAGGACAGACTTGCAGGGTTTGAGAACAAATGAAGACTATATTTTGGAAAATGTAAAAAAAGAAATATGTTTACCGAAGAGTTTGTGGAGGATTGTGTCTATCACCCGACTGGCTACTACTCATTGATAATAAACTGTCAGCTTTCAACTCTTATCATCACATACCCTCTCAGCATTTCCAGCAGGCTAACAAGGCAAGTAACAATGTGATCAAGGGAAAGATTGTCAAGTTAATGCCTGCATATAATGACAACTTGTTAAGAATTCAGTTAATATATTTTGTTATAGATAATTGCCCTTTTGCATGCACTGACCACAAAAGTAAATGCATTAACTACTTAACATTAGTATACATAAAAGGTTTCAGTTAGCAGAACAGTCTGTTTTATTAATAATATCTGTAATTTAATATTTCAATCTTTTTTAACAGAAACTATAAAAAAGCATATATAACAGTCAGGATTTTGAATAACTTTATACATTTAGGTTCATATCAACATATGAACACTCAAGAAGCTCAACACCATCCAGGACAAAGCAGCCCGCTTGATTGGCACCCCATCTACAAACATTCACTCCCTCCACCACTGACGCACAGTGGCAGCAGTGTGTACCATCTACAAGATGCACTGCAGCAACGTACCAAGGCTCCTTAGACAGCACCTTCCAAACCTGCGACCTCTACCAACTAGAAAGACAAGGGCAGCAAAAGCATGGGAACACCACCACCTGCAAGTTCCCCTCCAAGTCACACACCATCCTGACTTGGAACTATATCGCCATTCCTTCACTGTTGCTGGGTCGAAATCCTGGAACTCCCTTCCTAACAGTATTGTTGGTATACCTACCCCAAATGGACTGCAGTGGTTCAAGAAGGCAGCTCACCACCACCTTCTCAAGGGCAATTAAGTATGGGCAATAAATGCTGGCCTGGCCAGCGGTGCCCACATCCCATGAATGAATAAAAAAACATTTTGCACCATGCTGTTAAACATAATAAGGCTGCAGTTTGTATTTTACTTTCAAAATACATGACTAAAAATTGCACAGTGCCGAGTTTCATGAGTGGATTAGTGATTACCCAATGCCTGCTCAAGGTGATGTAGGCAGCATGCAAAGCTTGTGCGGCCTGCTCATCACCATGATTGCAGCGTGCAGCCGAGTGCTACATGTGCTGCTGAGTGGCTGCACATTCACAAAGAAGCCCAGGTGTGTGCATAGCTAACACTAATCAAAGCTAACCTGCACTTCTTAAAGCCAGTCTGCACCGCTTAAAGGACTGCAGTAGGTGGTGGAACTGTTTTCCAGAAGTGTTCCTGAGAAGGAAGAAAGTGTAGCAATGGGAGCAGCAGAGAGCGCTCCCAAGTTCTCTGTTACATTTCTGGAGGCCTTAGTTCAGGAGGTGGAAAGGAGAAGAGACATCAAGACCAGAATTTAACGTTGAGGCAGTGGCCCTGTCCACCGCCTGAAAAGTCAGGTGAGCTCCCCTCTGCAGGACCTGGAAGTCACATTGCTATTTTGCATGAACCAGGCCCTTAATTGGCCTTGGTCGGGATTTCCGCCCATCTGAGGCAAGAAGTCACGCTTCCAAGAGTCGCTTGCAAATCAGATAGCCGGCAGCTCCTCAGTCCTAGCATTGCACTGGGAGCAGTGGGATTGCACCCAGCAAGAAGAGGACAATGGATGCCCACCTTCAAAGAGGTAAGTGGGGGTCAGGCCTCACCGGGGTCAATCAGCTAGGCCCCGATGAGGTGGGGGTGGGTCGGACAGCAGGATAGGGTGGTTAGTTTTAGCGGGGGCGGCCCTTGCTGCTGGGGGTGGCTCTCGGTGGGGAACAAGCTGCCTGATGAGGAGGGACCCCCCCCCCCCACCCCCAGTCTGCAAGGAGGCAGTCATGTATTACTAGGCAATTTCCTCAGGTGCCAAAGTGCCTGTCTGCTGCTGGTAAAATATCAGTGGTAGAGGGAGAGGCCCTCAAGTGGCAATTAATTAGGGTAGGCGGTGGTATAGTGGTATTATCACTGGATAGTAACCCAGAGACCCAGGGTATTGATCTGGAGACATGGGTTCGATTCCCACCACAGCAGAAGGTGGAATTTGAATTTAATTAATAAATCTGGAATTAAAAAAGCTAGTCTAATGATGGCCATGAAACCATTGTCGATTGTTGTAAAAACCCATCTGGTTCACTAATATCCTTTAGAGAAGGAAATCTGCTGTCCTTACCTGGTCTGGCCTACATGTGACTCCAGACCCACAGCAATGTGGTTAACTCTTACGTGCCCTCTGAAATGGCCTAGCAAGCCACTCAGTTGTACCTAACCGCGACGAAGTTAATAAAAAGGAATGAAACCGGACGGACCACCTGGCATCGACCTTGGCACCAGAAACGACAACGGCAAACCCAGCCCTGTTGACCCTGCAAAGTCCTCCTTACTAACATTTGGGGGCTTGTGCCAAAGTTGGGAGAGCTGTCCCACAGACTAGTCAAGCAACAGCCTGACATAGTCATACTCACGGAATCATACCTTACAGCCAATGTCCCAGACACTGCAATCACAATCCCTGGATATGTCCTGTCCCACCGGCAGGACAGACCCAGCAGAGGTGGTGGCACAGTGGTATACAGTAGGGAGGGAGTTGCCCTGGGAGTCCTCAACATCGACTCCGGACCCCATGATGTCTCATGGCATCAGGTCAAACATGGGCAAGGTAACCTCCTACTGATTACCACCTACCGCCCTCCCTCAGCTGATGACTCAGTACTCCATCATGTTGAACACCACTTGGAGGAAGCACTGAGGGTGGCAAGGGCACAACATGTACTCTGGGTGGGGGACTTCAATGTCCATCACCAAGAGTGGCTCAGTAGCACCATTATTGACCGAGCTGGCCGAGTCCTAAAGGACATAGCTGCTAGACTGGGTCTGCGGCAGGTGGTGGGGGAACCAACACGAGGGAAAAACATACTTGACCTCGTCCTCACCAATCTGCCTGCTGCAGATGCTTCTGTCCATGACTGTATTGGTAGGAGTGACCACCGCACTGTCCTTGTGGAGACGAAGTCCCGCCCTCACATTGAGCATACCATCCATCGTGTTGTGTGGCACTATCACCGTGCTAAATGGGATAGATTTCGAACAGATCTAGCAATGCAAAAATGGGCATCCGTGAGGCGCTGTGGGCCATCAGCAGCAGCAGAATTGCACTCCACCACAATCTGTAACCTCATGGCCCGGATATCCCCCACTCTACCATTACCATCAAGCCAGGAGACCAACCCTGATTCAATGAAGAGTGCAGGAGGGCATGCCAGGAGCAGCACCAGGCATACCTAAAAATGAGGTGTCAACCTGGTGAAGCTACAACACAGGACTATCTGCGTGCCAAACTGCGTAAGCAGCAAGCGATAGACAGAGCTAAGCGATCCCATAACCAACGGATCAGATCTAAGCTCTACAGTCCTGCCACATCCAGCCATGAATGGTGGTGGACAATTAAACAACTAACTGGAGGAGGTGGCTCCACAAATATCCCCATCCTCAATGATGGGGGAGCCCAGCACAACAGTGCAAAGGATAAGGCTGAAGCATTTGCAACAATCTTCAGCCAGAAGTGCTGAGTTGATGATCCATCTCGGCCTCCTCCTGAAGTCCCCAGCATCACAGATGCCAGACTTCAGCCAATTCGATTCACTCCGCGTGATATCAAGAAACGACTGAAGGCACTGGATACTGCAAAAGCGATGGGCCCTGACAATATTCCGGCAATAGTACTGAAGACCTGTGCCCCGAGTCAAGCTGTTCCAGTACAGCTACAACACTGGCATCTACCCTGCAATGTGGAAAATTGCCCAGGTATGTCCTGTACACAAAAAGCAGGACAAATCCAACCCGGCCAATTACCGCCCCATCAGCCTACTCTCTATCATTAGTAAAGTTATGGAAGGTGTCATCAACAGTGCCATCAAGCAGCACTTGCTTAGCAATAACCTGCTCAGTGATGCTCAGTTTGGGTTCCGCCAGGGCCTCTCAGCTCCTGACCTCATTACAGCCTTGGTTCAAACATGGACAAAAGACTGAAATCAAGAGGTGAGGTGAGAGTGAATGCCCTTGACATCAAGGCAGCATTTGACTGAGTATGGCATCAAGGAGCCCTAGCAAAACTAAGGTCAATGGGAATCAGGGGGAAAACCCTCCGCTGGCTGAAGTCATACCTAGCGCAAAGGAAGATGGTTGTGGTTGTTGGAGGTCAATCACCTGAGCTCCAGGACATCACTACAGGAGTTCCTCAGGGTAGTGTCCTAGGCCCAACCATCTTCAGCTGCTTCATCAATGACCTTCCTTCAATTATAAGGTCAGAAGTGGGGATGTTCACTGATGATTGCACAATGTCAAGCACCATTCGTGACTCCTCAGATACTGAAGCAGCCCTTGTAGAAATGCAGCAAGACCTGGACAATATGCAGGCTTGGGCTGATAAGTGGCAAGTAACATTCGCGCCACACAAGTGCCAGGCAATGACCATGTCCAACAAGGGAGAATCTAACCATCTCCCCTTGACATTCAACAGCATTACCATCGCTGAATCCCCCACTATCAACATCCTAGGGGTTGCCATTGACCCGAAACTGAACTGGAGTAGCCATATAAATACCGTGGCTACAAGAGCAGATCAGAGGCTAGGAATCTTGAGGCGAGTAACTCACCTCCTGACTCCCCAAAGCCTGTCCACCATCTGCAAGGCACAAGTCAGGAGTGTGATGGAATACTCTCCACTTGCCTGGATGGGTGCAGCTCCAACAACACTCAAGAAGCTCAACACCTTCCAGGACGAAGCAGCCCGCTTGATTGGCACCCCATCTAGAAGATGCACTGCAGCAATGCACCAAGGCTCCTTGGACAGCACCTTCCAAACCCGCGACCTCTACCAACTAGAAGGACAAGGGCAGCAAATACATGGGAACACCACCACCTGCAAGTTCCCCTCCAAGTCACACACCATCCTGACTTGGAACTATATCGCCGTTCCTTCACTGTCGCTGGGTCAAAATCCTGGAACTCCCTTCCTAACAGCACTGTGGGTGTACCTACCCCAAATGCACTGCAGCGGTTCAAGAAGGCAGCTCACCATCACCTTCTCTACGGCAATTAGGGATGGGCAATAAATGCTGGACTGTCCAGCGTCGTCCATATCCCATGAATGAATAAAAAAAAAATTGGCCACTTAATGACACAATTGGCCTTGGGTGGGCAGGCAGTTTGCCACCACTTTTGAACAATGCCCGTCGCCTACCTTCCGCTGGTAAAATAGTAATGGGGTGTGTAGGTGAAGGGCATGTCATCCCCCGCCTCCCACATGATTTTACGCCCCCCCCCCCCCCCCCCACTCCTGGTTAGCTCCCGTGAAGGAGTTAAATTATGGGCCACATTTTTGCAGGAGGCCCTCAAGGCATATGGTGTTAAGGGAATGGGAGCCTCGGAGGTCATTTCAAGGAGTCTGGTCCCAAGGGCCAAGCTGCAGTGCTGCAAAATGTTTAATGACCTCACACGTGGTCAAGGTCAATGAATGCATCTTCCAATGCCATCTCCTATCCACTATATTACCAACCTCACATTGCACTCAATGCACTGCTCCCTCATCACTCACCCATCAGCAATTTCTAGCAATCAGTACTCATGTCTAACATTCATATTCTCACCACACCGTCACACGCTCACCACTGCTGGAATCCTCACACTCACATCTTGCAGCCTTCACATACTTGCAGCTATTCAGACACATCACCCAAACAGATTGCAACACATTCACTGACACTCTCCCCTCTTTCTTGCAGGACAAGCTGATTCCTAATATGGGGAGCAGCAGAGAACCGTGGGGGACAGACATGCCTGCAACTCTTGAGCCCCTTGAAGGCAAATCATTAGGCTTGCAGTGACTGAGGCCTTTGCACCAGGCATCACCAACAACATCGAGGATAACACTCGGTTCCTGCCTTATGCACCTTCTCAAATCCCACTTCACCCTTATCCCACTGTCTGGCATGAAGCAGGTGGTGTGACCATGGACTTCTTCCTTTCCACCCAACTCCCCCTTCCCTCACCTCAAACCCCCTTCTGCATTTATGCTTCCAGACACGCAAGAACTTCCGCCTGGCCAGCCAGTGCAGCCTCATGATGAAGGCCGTGGACAAGAGCACAGATCTGATGAAGAAGCACCATCACTTGATCTGAGCCTCACAGCCACTAGCTTAGGTACTGAGGTGGGATCAGCATGTGGTGAGCCACCAGAGATGATTCAGGTGCAGCCAGGCCAGGGGGAAAGGGTAGTGCATGTGCCAGCTCCCTTGAGGACAAGGTCATAGACAAGTTCTGCTGCAGAGGACTCAGATGAAGACGTTGATGGGGCTGCATACAGGAAAAGGCTGATGGACATGCAAACAGAGATGCTTGGTACATTGGTGGGCCTGCCAGAGAGCCTGTTGTCATTGTCAAGGAGGAGTCCAGTTCCAACATAAAATCATAGGAAATTTATAGTACAGAAGGAGGCCACACAGCCCATTGTGTCTGTGCTGGATTCTATGCTTCTTTGATTCAACTTGGCACAGGGCTCATGCAGAGCTTGGAGACCATTCTTTCCACTGTGGAAGTGGTAGCCTATTCTGTGACAGCACTTGGAACCCAGCCGTGATGCAGCATCTGGTGGCTGATGTCTTAGCTTCCATTGCAGCACAGGCAGAAGCCACACAGCATCTTTATGCTCCAGTGGGATCGCAGACTGAGGTCAAGAAATCTCTGCTTGTTGCCATGCAGGCTCAGACTGCCGCCTTGATGACTGCGGGTACCAGTGCTCAAAGGCTCTCACAACAGTCCAGCAATCTGTACTCCAGCAAATTACCAGGATTGCTGAGGCACCACCCTGGGGAGTGACGATGTCTCTATGATGCATGAACTTACTCTCCTCTCTCAGGAAGATAGCAGTCGTTCTCCCTCCACTGCCATTCCACCAATGCCACTGCTATTGCCTTTCAGCCAGCCAGTCGAGGTGGCTGTCGCCTATGCTGAGGTGATGCTGTCCAAAGACGGATCAAAGAACAAAGAACAGTACAGCACAGGAACAGGCCATTCGGCCCTCCAAGCCTGCGCCGATCTTGATTCTTGCCTAAACTAAAACCTTCTGCACTTCCGGGGACCGTATCCCTCTATTCTCATCCTATTCATGTATTTGTCAAGATGTCTCTTAAACGTCGCTCTCGTACCTGCTTCCACCACCTCCCCCGGCAGCAAGTTCCAGGCACTCACCACCCTCTGTGTAAAGAACTTGCCTCGCACATCCCTTGTAAACTTTGCCCCTCGCATCTTAAACCTATGTTCCCTAGTAACTGACTCTTCCACCCTGGGAAAAAGCTTCTGACTATCCACTCTGTCCATGCCGCTCATAACTTTGTAAACCTCTATCATGTCGCCCCTCCACCTCCGTCGTTCCAGTGAAAACAATCCGAGTTTATCCAACCTCTCCTCATAGCTAATGCCCTCCAGACCAGGCAACATCCTGGTAAACCTTTTCTGTACCCTCTCCAAAGCCTCCACGTCCTTCTGGTAGTGTGGCGACCAGAATTGCACGCAATATTCTAAGTGTGGCCTAAGTAAAGTTCTGTACAGCTGCAGCATGACTTGCCAATTTTTATACTCTATGCCCCGACCGATGAAGGCAAGCACGCGTATGCCTCCTTGACTACCTTATCCACCTGCGTTGCCACTTTCAGTGACGTGTGGACCTGTACACCCAGATCTCTCTGCCTGTCAATACTCCTAAGGGTTCTGCCATTTACTGTATACTTCCCACCTGCATTAGACCTTCCAAAATGCATTTACTCACATTTGTCTGGATTAAACTCCATCTGCCATTTCTCCGCCCAAGTCTCTATATCCTGCTGTATCCTCTGACAATCCTCATCACTATCCGCAACTCCACCAACCTTTGTGTCGTCCGCAAACTTACTAATCAGGCCAGCTACATTTTCCTCCAAATCATTTATATATACTACAAACAGCAAAGGTCCCAGCACTGATCCCTGCGGAACACCACTAGTCACATCCCTCCATTCAGAAAAGCACTCTTCCACTGCTGCCCTCTGTCTTCTATGACCGAGCCAGTTCTGTATCCGTCTTGCCAGCTCACCTCTGATCCCGTGTGACTTCACTTTTTGTACCAGTCTGCCATGAGGGACCTTGTCAAAGGTTTTACTGAAGTCCATATAGACAACATCCACCGCCCTTCCTTCATCAATCATCTTCATCACTTCCTCAAAAAACTTAATCAAGTTAGTGAGACACAACCTCCCCTTCACAAAACCATGCTGCCTCTCGCTAATAAGTTTGTTTGTTTCCAAATGGTAGTAGATCCTGTCCCTCTAATAATTTCCCTACCACTGACGTAAGGCTCACCGGCCTATAATTTCCTGGATTATCCTTGCTACCCTTCTTAAACAAAGTAACAACATTGGCTATTCTCCAGTCCTCTGGGACCTCACCTGTAGCCAATGAGGATACAAAGATTTCTGTCAAGGCCCCAGCAATTTCTTCCCTTGCCTCCCTCAGTATACTGGGGTAGATCCTGTCAGGCCCTGGGGACTTATCTACTTTAATGCTTTGCAAGACGCCCAACATGACCAACATGATAACGACATGACCGAGACTATCTACACACCCTTCCCTAGACTCATCATGCACCAAGTCCTTCTCTTTGGTGAATACTGATGTAAAGTACTCATTTAGTACCTCGCCCATTTCCTCTGGCTCCACACATAGATTCCCTCCTCCGTCCTTGAGTGGGCCAACCCTTTCCCTGGTTACCCTCTTGCTCTTTATATACGTATAAAAAGCCTTGGGATTTTCCTTAATCCTATTTGCCAATGTCTTTTCATCACCCCTATTAGCCCTCCTGACTCCTTGCTTAAGTTCCTTCCTACTGTCTTTATATTCCTCAAGGGCTTCATCTGTTCCCAGCCTTGCAGCCCTTTCGAATGCTTCCTTTTTCTTTTTGACTCGGCTCACAATATCCCGCGTTATCCAAGGTTCCTGAAACTTGCCAAACTTATCCTTCTTCCTCACAGGAACATGCTGGTCCTGGATTCTAATCAACTGACGTTTGAAAGACTCCCACATGTCAGATGTTGATTTACCTTCAAACAGCCGCCCCCAATCTAAATTCTTTAGTTCCTGCCTAATATTGATATAATTAGCCTTCCCCCAATTTAGCACCTTCACCCGAGGACTACTTTTGTCCTTATCCACAAGTACCTTAAAACTTATGGAATTATGGTCACTGTTCCAGAAATGCTCCCCTGCTGAAACTTCGACCACCTGGCCAGGCTCATTCCCCAATACCAGGTCCAGTACGGCCACATCCCTAGTTGGACTATCTACATATTGTTTCAAGAAGCCCTCCTGGGTTCTCCTTACAAATTCTGCCCCATCCAAGCCCCTAGCACTAAGTGAGTCCCAGTCAATATAGGGGAAGTTAAAATTACCCACCACTACAACCCTGTCACCTTTACATCTTTCCAAAATCTGTCTACATATCTGCTCCTCTACCTCCCGCTGGCTGTTGGGAGGCCTGTAGTAAACCCCCAACATCGTGACTGCACCCTTCCTATTCCTGAGCTCCACCCATATTGCCTCGCTGCTTGACCCCTCCGAGGTGTCCTCCCGCAGTACAGCTGTGATATTCTCCTTAACCAGTAATGTAACTCCCCCACCCCTTTTACATCCCCCTCTATCCCGCCTGAAGCTTCTAAATCCTGGAACATTTAGCTGCCAATCCTGTCCTTCCCTCAACCAAGTCTCTGTAATAGCAACAACATCATAGTTCCAAGTACTAATCCAAGCTCTAAGTTCATCTGCCTTACCTGTTATACTTCTCACATTGAAACAAATGCACTTCAGACCACCAGTCCTGCTGCAACATCTCCCTGCCTGCTCTTTCTCTTAGTCTTACTGGCCTTATTTACTAGTTCCCCCTCATTTATTTCACCTGCTGTCCTACTGCTCTGGTTCTCACCCCCCTAGTTTAAACCCTCCCGAGTGACGCTAGCAAACCTCGCAGCCAGGATATTTGTGCCCCTCCAGTTTCGATGCAACCCGTCCTGCTTGTACAGGCCCCACCTGTCCCTGAAGAGATCCCAATGATCCAGATATCTAAAACCCTCCCTCCTACACCAGCACTTGAGTCCTCAAGGCCCTTAGCTATTAGCCATCATCCTGCAAGGCCATCTTCCATCTCCCCCAGTGAAAGTCAGCAGCCTTCCACCAGCCATGCATAGGCCAGGCAAAGGCACTTGCAAGCCAGGTATTAAGGGAAAGCATAAGGATGAATCATTTAGTTTGTATGCATTATTGAAAGCGTTGTTGGATAAAGTTGTTATGGGATGGAGTTTTGGTAGTCTTTTATTTCAGGATTATGGCCACGAGCACGCTGCGATAGTCTGTTGCAGAGGGAGGGTAATGCAAGGAATTATGGAGCAGCATTGATGTGGGGATGTATTTAGGGGAACTGGGGTCTAATTAGCCACTCACAGACAAACTGTCCGGAGCTATGGTGTCACAAATGCCTCCTCCCTTCCATTTCTTCCTCCTCTTCCTCCTCCCGAAGTACTCTTTGAAGGCCAGGTGGCAAGAACGCAACAGACCACCATGAATTTGGAGACACACTAAGGTGAGTATCGTAAGGCTCCTCTGAGTGGT